>NC_137152.1:108298945-108898945 GCF_951394435.1 Stenella coeruleoalba | reverse complement strand
TGTACTGTGGCCCTTTCTCTTTGAGGTTTTTTCAATCCAACAAAGCACAGTAATCCATTGAACACATTAAAAATTCTGTCATTTATACCTCTAATTTGTTTTTTTTAAAAATTTTTATTGGAGTATAGTTGCTTTACAATGTTGTGTTAGTTTCTGCTGTACAGCAAAGTGAATCAGCTATACGTATGCGTATATCCCCTCTTTCTTAGATTTCCTTCCCACTTAGGTCACCACAGAGCATTGAGCAGAGTTCCCTGTGCTATACAGTAGGTTCTCATAGTTATCTATTTTATACATAGTAGTGTGCATATGTCAATCCCAGTCTCCCAATTCATCCCACCTCCCCTTTCCCCCTTGGTATCCTTAAGTTTGTTTTCTACATCTGTGCCTTTCTTTCTGCTTTGCACATAAGTTCATCTGTACCATTTTTCTAAATTCTACTTATAAGTGATATTATACGATATTTGTTTTTCTGACTTACTTCACTCTGTATGACAGTCTCTGGGTCTATCCACATCTCTGCAAAGGGCACTATTTCGTTCCTTTTTATGGCTGAGTAATATTCCATTGTATATATGTGACGCATCTTCTTTATCCATTCCTCTGTTGATGGAACCTCTACTTTCTATATTTGTCTTGTATACTCCCATTTTCCTACATTTTGCCAAGTGGACATTTGACTTTTGTATAATTTTCTAGTATTGCTCTCTTCTCTAGCAGTTTATAGGTTCTAAGTTTGTCTTATGGACTGGAGGCCTTGCCAGTGATGAGAGATAGGTGAATGTACCACTTCCTCATTTGTCATACTTACTGAACAGAACACTTCTTCACTTGACTCCTGCAGCCATGTGGACATTTTAGCTGTGTATCTAACTGGGCAAAGTAGTGGCACATCCTTTCTCATCTTAGAAAACCAAGATGTTGTATAGCTAAAATAACTCTAGGGAGTTTTCAACAGATTCTGACCTATATTATTAAGTACTATGTATAGAATGAGAAGAAAAGATAAGAAGTACATTTGGGGTGTAGAAAAGTCAATCAAAGCCAACAGAAGGAACTTTCTCAGTGTAGTTCTTTGCAGAAACACTTTTTTTTTTTTGGTATTTGCTCCAAAGTTGAATTACTTAATTTTTGTCTGTTGACAGTGAGGATTTGATCTTCTCTAACAATAATAGTATGATCTTATTCTTGTAATATTATCTTAGAATTTACAAGTACACTTTCACAAATATCTCATATAGTTTCCAAAATGGTAGTAGAGAGACAATATTACTTAAAATTCTTTTTTCTGATTATAAGTGCAATGCATGTTTTTAAAGAAAATTTGAAAATGGTGAGTATAAAAAGGCAATAAAAATCATCCATAATTCCTTCTAAAGATAACAATGGTTCAATAGTTCATATCTTGGCTTATTTCCCTCCAGTCTTCTTTCTTTGCAAATGTGTGTTTGTATTACAGTTTGCATTATGTTATACGTACTGTTTTTTTTTTAATTTATTTATTTTTGGCTGCATTGGGTCCTTGTTGCTGCGCGCGGGCTTTCTCTAGTTGTGGAGAGTGGGGGCCACTCTTCGTTGTAGCTTGCGGGCCTCTCATTGAGGTGGCCTCTCTTCTTGCGGAGCACGGGCTCTAGAGTGTAGGCTCAGTAGTTGTGGCACATGGGCTCAGCAGCTGTGAGTCATGGGCTCTAGAGCACAGGCTCAGTAGTTGTGGAGCACGGGCCCAGTTGCTCCGTGGCATGTGGGATCCTCCCAGACCAGGGCTTGAACCGTGTCCCCTGCATTAGCAGGCGGATTCCCAGCCACTGCGCCACCAGGGAAGCCCATACATACTGTTTTGAAACCCACTTTTCTGCTATTTATTTATTGTGAAACTTCTAGTTCACTAAGTATTTTTCTAAATACTGCATAGTTTCCATTGTATGGGTATAGCCTAATTTATTTGGACTTGATCATCTATTTGGATTGTTTCTGACTTTTCCAACAAGAGCTCATGCTGTGATTAACATTCCGGTACATAAATATTTGGGTGCATTTCTGATTCTTTGATCAGGATAAATTCTTAAAATTTCAGGATTACTGGGTCTAAAAACATGCATGAAGTTGTAAAATTCTTTGATGTGTTTTCCAAATTACACTTTGAAAAGTTGTTTCTGTTTAGTCACACCAACGTTGTATAAGTAAAGAACAGTTGATATTATCCCTACTTTACAGGTGTAGAAGCTCAGGTCTAGAGAGATTCAAGACTTGCCCAGGGTCATAGGACTAATATCACTTGTCCTTTGGTTTTCTGACGGTTCTATATTCTTTCCACTCGACCACTGCTATAGTAAACTTAGTGACAGATCTGTAGTGATTTAGCTGTGCAATTTGTGAAGGAAAACTTCATGCAGCCATGGCCTTAAAATAAATTTAGTTCGGGCTTCCCTGGTGGCGCAGTGGCTGAGAGGCCGCCTGCCGATGCAGGGGACGCGGGTTCGTGGCCCGGTCCAGAAAGATCCCACGTGCCGCAGAGCGGTTGGGCCCGTGAGCCGTGGCCGCTGGGCCTGCGTGTCTGGAGCCTGTGCTCTGCAACGGGAGAGGCCACAACAGTAAGAGGCCCGCCTACTGCAAAAAAAAAAAAAAAAAAAAAAAAAAAAAAATAAATTTAGTTCTGTCATTATTTACAAACTCTAATGTGTTTGGAATTTGATATATAATGAGGACTAAACATGAGTGCATGGGTCACTTCCCAAAGGCACTCTTTTATATTTGCAATATGTTTTCTGACTTACACCTAAAATATCCACTACAGAGGTTATGCTTAACTGAGAAATAATAGCCTAAAGTGATTTTGTGGTTCTTTTTCTTGGTCACAAAAAGGTGGTTTAAAGTATTATTCTTTATTAAGTAATAGTGTTTCCAATTCAGCATCAAGACATTGAAAAGATTACTTCTGTCAGGATTAAATCTTCTCTCAAACCATAATAAGTAACTCTTAACATCTACAAAGTGAATTGAAACTTTTATTGACTCTCGTTTTTGGAAAAAGAAGGGAAAAAAACCACATAATTTTTATGTCAAGACTTCAGAATGAGATGAGATATAGCAATTAAAGATGGTTTCCTTAATTGGAACATAACCAAACCAAATATGGGAAGTAAAACAAACATCTACCCCACCACCACCAAAACAAAAATAAAACAATACTGCCAAAAGGAAAAAGCACATCAGTAGGCTTCACTTCTTTCCCATAGTACGCACTCAGTTCTTAGAACAGCTCGGCCCCATGGCCTTCAAAGGATGGCCCATTCACAATTTCTAGTTCACCAGGGAGCCATAACCGGACTCTGCTGAAAGCCTCTTGCTCTTTGTCTTAAAGAATCAATGTGATAACATTGTTTTGCTTCTGGATTCCAAGGTACTGCAATAGATAGGACATAAACTGGAACTAAAACATTCAGATTCTGAAAGCTGGGGTAAGGCTTTATCTTCTTTGAGGCTGTGTTTTCTTTTGTATCACCTTACCCTGGGAGCCCCCCCTACGTGTTTAATAGGTACCATTGCTTCTGGAGTTAGGAGTACATTGCTGGAAGTCTTCTTTTTGTATCCTGATATGCCTTTGGGGGGAAAGAAGCTTTCCGAGTGTTAACAGGTTCTGTATTCTGTTTTAGGCCCTTGTCATTATTATTCCAAATCATATTATCTTAATGAAATAGGAGTCAATGTAATATGAATTTTGTTATGTTTGACAAAAATTAAAGATGCCTAGGAATGGTGATCATGTTACACTAATTGCCTGAATGTGGTGTTAATGTTCTTTACTTCAGTTGTTTTGTGTTGGTTAAACAACTTGGGTAGATGGCAAATCTCCACGGCTTCAGTAATAAAGATCTAAATAGCCTAATAATGTTTCTGAATGTAGCAGTTCTTCAGTGTTTCAGGAAATGACTATTTTTTCGAGCTTTATTGAGACATAATTGACCTACTGTCTGAGTTTAAGGTGTACAATGTGATGATTTGATACATGTATATATCATGAAATGATGATCACAACAAGGTTAGTTAACACATTCATCACCTCACATAGTTACACTGTGTGTGTGTGTGTGTGTGTGTGTGTGTGTGTGTGGTGAGAACTTCTAAGACTTACTCTCTTAGCAACTTTCAAATACACAATACAGCATTGGTAACTATGGTCACCATGCTGTATATTACATCCCCAGAACTTACTCATGTTGTTAGCCTTTGAGCACCGTCACCCAAGGAAATGACAATTTCTTATCAAGGTGTTTACACTGAATTCAGGCAATGATAATAGTGTAGGTCTCTGTTGCTTAACTGTTTTCAGACAACAAGAACTATATTTTGAATATGTGCATCTTCTGAAGTTAGATTCACAAGAATGTCCATGTTACAGTAAGCATCTTGAGACAGATATCAGATGATGGGTTCATTCAATCTACAAGTATTTATTGAGCATCTACAAAGTGCCAAGCACTGCGCTAGGTACTGTGAGGGTGGTATGTAAGATGCAATTTCTACCCTCAAGGGAGGTTTATAGTCTAGTTGACAAAGGGGTCATGCACATGCTATTCCCTTTTGAGCTAAACCCGAGTGATGAAGAGAAGCTATTGATGAAAGGATATGAGAGACTGTGACATGTGTTGTATATATAATGGCCTGAACAAAATCTTTGGGCCAGGAAAAATGAGCTTTGTGGGTGCCAAAGTAACTATTTGGGCTGGAATAAAAGGTTCCTTAAAGGGAATAGTGTAGTGGAAGAGAAAGTTGAAAAGGCAGGCAGGGGAACAGAAGACCCTCATTTCCATTTCCCAGCTGTTTTCTAGGGCTATATGCCTACAACTCAATAAATATGAATAAACTTTTTAAAACTTGTCTAGTTTAAAGCAACACCCAAGGAACAATATCTTGAGTTAATCTGTATAACATGTAGCATTGTAAAATAACCCTTCACGGTGTCCTGCTTTAAACAGCCCCCTTTGTAGTCTCTGCATATATCATGTGGGCCACCCAATGAGATCAGTTGGAAATGAGAGACTTGGATTAGAAAATTTGCCAGAGTGGTTAACATCTCATTGGATCAAGCTGAGCAGCTGTGTGATTTCAAACTCACTACTTTCTAGTTAAATGATGTAGTATGTATTTCTGGATGTTTGGAAGTAAAAGTTGTTGATCAAATGATCTCATATATGAGCCCTTCATATGAGACACTCCACTAGCCAGGGGATGGCTCAGAATCTGTCCTTGTCACATTATCTGTTTTTTTCTAGTTCTGTCTTGGCCACTGCCTTCATGTGTCATGTTCTTTTAAAAGCAAGACCCTAGAACTTTACCTTTCACGTCAACATTCTAAGGTGAATTTTCTGATGCATTTAATGAATGGCAGGGAACCAGAGGTAGGGGCAATTGCAAATGGTAGATGATGAATAACTCATTTATATGTGACTTGGAAAGTCTGTTTATACTTACATTTGACTATGAGTGAGTCTGTTTTTGAAATTCACTTTCAAGCTAAATAATGAAGTCTTACTGTAGAGGTCTGACTTGAGCTGCTGAGAGGCTGGCCTAATTTACTGCAACTGCTCCATGCTGGGTAGAGAACAAAAACATCGCCAACATATTACTTACATAGTATCATTCTAAGTCTAGCTGATATGTCTAACTGAAATATTTTATTCTGTGGCTTACAGCTATTTCCTCTTAGTTTGTTCTCAACAAATACGGAAGGGATCACAATCAGAGGACTTAAAAAGGAAAAGTAAGATAGTTGTGTAAAGGGAACAATAGGGAAAGAAATGTAAGCATAAAATGGAAGGATTAGAGTTCAACGACATAAACAAATCTTTAAAAGACTGTATGAAATAAAGGAGTTGAAGCAAAACTAAGATACAAAGACATTTAATGCTCAAGTAGTTGTTGGTCAAACCAAACAAAAAAAGCTATCTCTGAGATTTAAAAAAAATAGATGGTTTATGCACTCCCAAAATGCAATTGTAAAAGATTGGGGGGTGGGGGCAGATGGCTATAGAACGTGGAATTAGGAGGATTGTAAAATTATTCTAGAAAAAACAATAGAGAATAATCATGTTCCTTAACAAGAAGGACATGTCCATAAAAATGTCATTGTGATTTAGTGATTTGGGGGTACAAATTAGATCCCTGGTAAACCTTGGGGACTCTTCTTAGGTATCATAATTAGAACGGGATCATTTCTGTGCTTTCCAGGAGTCTGCTTCTGAAGATCAGCGTCTGTTTTGTAATTCAATAAGCCATTGTGGATTTAAATCTTATGGATGTGTCTAACTCAATTTTGGGGAAACTATGTACTTTCAGTCATTAGAACCTCTAGGTTTGAATAATGTAATGCATTCCATATACTTAAACCAGCTTCTTCCCACGCCATCACCCATTTTAATCTGTTTCCAGCTTAACTTTGTTTACTTTCAAAAGTCTTCTTTATCTCTACTGCATTAGGATTTGGCGAATGAGCTCACTTCACCTCATCAATATCCATTATTTGACAGACTGATTACATCCCTTCTCAACCTCAATCTATTTTGACTGAAGTGCCTGAGGTCTGTAATCTGCCTTCATATAGCACCCCCTGAAGATATCAGCCAACTTTCTCAAGCTTTATTCTGTCTTGTCACCAGGGAGTCCAGAATGGTATGTTGCAACCCAGGTGAAAAAGCCTCTTGCTTATACCCCGGCACCATTTTGTGCATTTTAATGCTTTGTGGATGGCTGACATCCCAGCAACATTCTTTGGATTTTTTGTGGGGGGAATATACACATTGGACCTGGCATAGTATTTTCTGTACTTTGTATTGGCTTGTGTACCTGGGAATCTGCAGAGTTCTCTGTGATATTTGTTCAATGGCAAAAGAATGCCAAAGAGTAGTGTTTATGCCTGGCATCATTTTAAAATTCATTAGTCTTGCATTTTACTTTTGTAGTAAACTTCTGGGATGGCAGCCCGCCAGGGCCCATTAACCAAAGTTGAGAAGACTACATGGTTGAGGTTCCAGCCGTCTGTTACCTGTACAATTCCTGCCAGTCAGATGACTTTCACTAGGGCTACTTTATGAGGGTATAAAAACTTCTTAGCAAATTCAGCTTTTTATTAGGTACTGCACGGTTCCTATTTCAGGAAGACAGTCTTTACCAGGAAATATAAAGGAAAGGAAAGACTTTTAAGATCTCTCTGTGGGTGCCTTTTAAACGTGTTAGCCACCTTGGCAGTTGTCACTAAGTGAGGGAGGCAGTTGTCATTTAAAAGGGATGGCTTTCACATCTGTGATTTGGGGACACAAAGTGAGGTAAATGCCCTAGCCACTGGGCTTTTATGTCAGGCAAGTTTCTTCAAACATTGATGCCGTTCCTACCCAAAATTTCTTGAACAATAGTTAAACCCATACAGCAAAATAGAACTGAAGGAAAAAGAGAGGCTGACTTTGAAGCCAGAAGGCAAATGATCCGTTGAAGTAGCCAGGCTCACTTGAGTTGTGAAAACTTAGAAACACCATCTGTATCTTCGTTTCTTCCTCTCTTCTCATCTCTATTTCCCTCCATCCCCATCCCTCTCAAGGTCCCATCAAAAGCCCAAAGCAGTATAGGAACAAGGAAAAGACAATTGGGAGGAAGGAGAAATCATTCTAGTTTTTTAGCTGCTTTCTCTCCACCTCCACTTTAGCACTCCTTATCACATGAATAGTGTTGAGCTCTAAAGGACCGTGAATTATACTAACAAAACCAGGAATGTGTCTTTAACTGATGATATTAAATGTTTTAGTGACATCAAGATGCCCACAGAGGCAGTTAGGTAGCCGTACACAACTAGTTTTTTTTCTGTGAGAAGCTACATTCGCATCCTTTAACATCCCCTTGACATTTATATACCAAGGAGAATGTCTGAAACTCAAGAGAAAAAAATACATGAGGTTCATGGGTACTTGAGACAGAAAATTGCACTTTTTCTTCCTGTCATGTTTCTGAAAAGTGTTTGAGGAAAATGTCGTATGATGCGCCTGGAGACAGTTAATGTAAAAGGTAACCTGTCATCATCTTCAAGTTCTTTGGATATTAAACAGGGTTGAAACCAGTTTAAGGGACAATATCCTGTTTGGCATCCTTGTTGCTCCCTTTGGAAGGGACTAAATATATCGGCCCCATCTTCACTATTGTATGGGTATCTTTCTCGATGTGAGGGAACATGATTCTGCTTAATGTTTACTGTACACTTGCACTGCTCAAGGATAGTGAACTGCCCCTTTATGCCACCTAATCACTTCTTTCATCTTACTTTATATGTGGTTAAAAATTCTCGCCTGGATATTTTTTTTTTTTTTTTTTTTTTGCTGTACGCGGGCCTCTCACTGCTGTGGGCTCTCCCGTGGCGGAGCACAGGCTCCGGACACGCAGGCTCAGCGGCCATGGCTCACGGGCCCAGCCGCTCCGCGGCATGTGGGATCCTCCCGGATCGGGGCACGAACCCGTGTTCCCTAGCATCGACAGGCGGACTCTCAACCACTGCGCCACCAGGGAAGCCCTCGCCTGGATTTTTTTATTCAAGGCTTTTATTGTTTAAAAGGAAATTCTTTTGGGAGTGGCAGTTCGTGGTGATGGTTGTTAATAGTTGCTTGGCATCATGTGTAGGAAAAGGATGGCGTGTCAAACAAAGATTTCTTGTGCACTTGCTATGTGAGCTGCGCTGTGTAAAGCACTGAGCACAATGTCCCTTGCATTGGAGGTGACAGATGATGAAGATCTTAACTTGGGCAGTAGCGGTGGAGATAGAGAAAAGCTGGAGATGGGTGTGAGAAACACTGAGGAAGAGAGAACTGATAAGCCTTGATGACTAGATGGATAAGGATGAGTGAGAGGAAGGAATGAAAGATTTTTTACTTTCACAGCTATTAGTAAGTGGGAACTAGCATGGTGATGCCATGAGTAGAAACGGGGAGGTGTCCACGAGGGAGACGGAAATATAGACCTAGAGCTCTGGAGAGAAGTTGAGACTTACAGAGAAATCTAAGAGTTACCTATATAAGGCATCGTAATTGAAATCACAAAAGTTGGAAAGTTTGCCAAAGAAGAGCTTTTAGAAAAGAACCAGCAAAGGAATGGCCAAAGAATCCGAATGAAAACCTTGCGAGTATGTTAGCATAGAAGGCAGAGAGGCTGAAGCAGGAGCAGTGTCAAATACTACAGAGAAGTAGAGAAGGATGGAGGTTAGAAGTAGCCATCATGTTTCGCAACTGTGAAGTCGCAGGTGACATTTGAGAACCAAATTTCATTCGAATGGTAGGCATGAAAGCCACATGAATTGGAGTTGAGAAGTCAGTGTTGATTCCTCTTTTAGTGTATTTGGGAGTGGAGGGCAGGAGAGTGTGGTATCTTGAGACAGGAGGGAAAGAGAAAAGATTGGTGAAGAGACGGCAAGTGTTAAGACAGAGAGGCAGGACATCATAGGAACTCATGTCTAATAGCTTCAATTTTATCCAGTAAAGTAAAGGAGGAGTGTCATTTGCTAGAAGTAAAGAGGACAGGATTGGGTTTGGGGCTTGGGAAACGGGAAGAGTGGAAAACGGGAAAGGCTTAGACTGGCTGTCCTGGAAAATGCCGGGTACTCCACAAGATATAAATAAAAGGCTTGCTTAACATCAACCAGGACTCAGCTAAGGTTAAGCTATATTTTGAATTTATACCGTCAAAATGGCAAAATTTCAAGTTTTACTGGAGAAAGTCATGAAATTAAGAATGGGAGCAGAGAAAGGAAATGATTTGGGAGTTGGCAAATTGACGATAGAGTCACACAGTGAGGACTTTTGGGGAACTACCAAGAGCATTGGATATTTGGAAAAAGAAAAGTGATTACTTCAATCATACATTTTCCAACCATGCATTCCTTTTGAAATAAGTGAAATTAATTGTACTTCCAAATGTGGCTTGGAAAAAAAGAGGATCCCCTCCACCCCCTAACTTATTGCTGTTAGAGTGATGATTGGTACGTCATCACTAAAAAAAAATCAGAGTTGAATTTCCATGTGTGAAAATTCATTGAAGCCATATGAAACATAAAGCGGTGATTTCTGTAGTCGCCCAGGACTCTTAGAACCAAAAAAAAAAAAGTTACTCTCCTTCTCCACCCCTTGGAAAGTTCACGTTACTATTCTGAGCTCGTTAGTTATTAAAGGAGGCTGGGCTATTCAAGCTTGAAATGTGTTTGTGTTGCCATGGTTTGTGTCAATATTCTTTCCCATCATGCTTACAGTTGCTTGTGTTCAGTGAACCCCAACAGGTGTGACTTAATGTAGAACCTAAAGAAAGACGCATGAAAACATCGGTTAGCACTAGATTCTGTGTGCACTTCGAATGAAGTTATAATTGTGACATTTACTTTTACTTACGAAGGTTGATTTTGCAAGGCATTCCTTCTAAAACTCATTAGTTCTTCCTAGGCACCATGCATCTGATGTAAGATGACTATTCTTGTGAGCAGCACAGAAGCTATTAAATCTAGCTCATATTTTCTGAGACGTAGAGGACTGTCATGTTTACCTCTAGAGACACCCAGTTTTCTACCATTACATTTCCTCTTCAAGTTTTAACTGTGTGAAAGAAAAGGATGGGAACAGGGGCGAAGAAAGCTGGGTAGTGCTGAATACCGGAAGAAGCCTTGAGATCAGTGACAGGAACTAGGGAAATCAGGCCTAGTCTCATCTCCATTCCACTTAAGATCTGTGATAGTTGTTTCTGGAGGCTTTTTTGGTTTTTTAGAACTTCTCCGTGTGTGTTATTAAAACTTGTCTGTTCCCCTATAGTTATTAGCTGTAAAACCCTTTACAAAACCTCAAAAGGGTTTCTGGGCTTAAGTGGATACAGATGGGGAAACTATATAGCTGTGTTCTGCTTGGCCATGAGCCCAAGAGAAAACCTGAGTCAAAGAATAAGTGTTGGCAGCAGAGGAGTGGAGGCAGCGGGCCAGCACCTAGGGCCTATTGAAAAGAAAGTGAATGAAGGTCGATGAGAAAGACTCCAGAAAGGGCCCAAGAGAGGGTGGGTGCCCTTTTCAAACAGCACCTTCTTATGAGGTCTTGTCTTTTTCCTCCAGCTGGAACTCATCTTCCCTTGCTCTAGACTTTATGTGTATCCCTTTAAAGGAACCTATTATTTAGCATCTTGTATTTGTTGTTGTTATTATTTGGTACTTTAGCAGCTAATTGTAAACATCTTATCTCCCCAGTTAGACTCTGAGCTCCTTGAGGGGAGATGTGACGACTTTCTCTTTCTCTCTCCCACAGCACAGCATCTGCCCCAGTGTCTTGCCCAGGGTGACTGTTTGTTAAATTTTGACTGATTGAACAAGTGAATGTGGGCTACAGCATGCCATTTCTCCCAATGATTCTGCAAGTATTTTTTGAGCACTACCGCTATGGGGATAGACGAGATTTTCGAGATGGAGCCCTGCTCTCCAGGAGCTGCCTATCTAGGCGGGAAGACCAGACACCAAAGACTATTCTACCTGTGTTTCTTTAGGCTTCATTCAGTTCTGTGCTTGCGGTGACTTGTTCATGTGTTTTTCTCATTTCCTCAGTTGCAATTTTAGCTGACTTTCTCTTTGCTCTGAAAACTATTATCAATTTTCCTTCAGCCATTTATTTTCTGGGCCCGGGAGCCTAGTAATTCAGTATCTGATTCAGTGAAGACTCATTGCCAGACCTGACAGTGACGGTAACAAACTCCTTCCTGGGAGTTACTCAGCCATTTCAAGTCACAAGAGAATCTTAGAGTAAATGATCTTATTCAGGCACTAAATGCCTAGCCTCGGAGCCTGAGAGAGAATGATTGGTTCTTTCCTTAGTAGCTTCGACCCCAGAGGGCCACTTCCATCTCTTATTTACCTGTTCCCTTTTCTAGTTCTGATGACTGACTAGAGAGGTTTTGGGGCTTGATCTCCAAAAAAACACAGAAGTTCTTTGAAAATGACTTTAGTTTTTTTGAAGAACACTGAAGTAGCAGGTTAGTCGGGCCTTTTTTTTTAATTGGGGAAATTCCATTTCCTGTATTTGCTAAGAATATTATGAATGAGTTAACATGTTACTGTAGGTTAAGATAATCTAGAAATGTATCTGGAAAATCTATTTCAATTACCTTCTGGGTGCTTTTAGTGAAAATAATAAATTTCAAAGAATTAGGAGAGTCATAAAAATAAGTCTTATGAGGGGAGTATGTCTCGTTTTTCACCTTCAAAATTAAATACGCACTGTGGAATTATGCACTGCCAGGGTCACTGCCTTGCTTGTGGGCGTTAATAGCTGCCATAGGTAACTTCTGAAGGAGGTGAAAGGACCATTTCCCATAACACAGAGATTAAAGCGTGCAATTTACTGAAAATCTCCTAAATAAATAGCGACCTAATGCTCAATTGTGCATTAAAAGGAATGCTGCTTCATATTTACAATTTGCATATGGATACCCTGTTGAAACTTGTATTTGCATATATAAGGTATTGATTTTGGTTAATGGAACATGATGTCATTTCTCTTTAGTTTCTTTCGATTTAAGTATCATTTTCTTCCTCTTATTGCTCACATAGAGGAAGGCAGAAAAATAACTTCAGATGATTGTGTCTGGAAATACTACATACAGTGGTCTGTTTTTATTCCAGTTTTTCATATTTAAATTGTCTATATACCTTAGTAATCTCAGTAGCCGGCTACTTCTTAAAACTAGAAATTTGCATGACAAGTAATATTTACTTTACAGAGCTACATAAGTGGATCTAAAATGCCCTCAGACATCCCCGCAGCACTGTCTAACTAAAACCAGTAAGGCCCACCGTCCCAGGCCCGTGTGAAGTGGTTTGGTTGAGTTTGTTATTGTACAATGCAGTGAACTGCCTGGCCCTGGTAATTGTGCTGAAGATTTAATGTCAAAATGGTGTCAGGGCTTACTTAGATGTGGGCTTCATATTTTTGTAACTATCATGTTGGTTGCTTACCAATTACCACATGTAAGAAAAGATGAAAAAGGCACTCCATTTTACTGAGACAACAGAATCAACTGATTTACATCTGCCTGTGCATTTTAAAGTAAGCAAACTTTATATAGGTTTTTGTTGCAACAACCAAAACCCAGACTGCTTTCTCCTTCTATGAGTGCTTTTTCCTGTGTGAAATGCTTCTTGTCCTTTCTTCCCTCCTGCTTGATTCAGTAACATACCCAGCTCATTATAGAGCAGGCACTCCGTGGAGAGGATTGCTTGTGACTTTCCAGCATGAAATGACAGCATTTATATGCATCTATTTTGTGAAAAATTGCAAAAGTATTTTGCAAAATACCATCTGTAACACTGTAACTTTAATTACTTTGTTTTGTTGGCTGATATGTAAAAAAATGAGAATGACCCTTATTGCTTCTCAGTACCAAGATCACACAGTGTAATGTTATCCCTTTTAGAATTTATGGTTTCCGTGATAGGTTTGACTTTTTAACTTATAGAGGGAGAAAACATTAATATTAAAATATCTTCATTTTGTGGGGTATATAGATAAAAAGACATCCCACAGATAACTGTAATTGAATTTTATCAAAGGAAGATAACTTGTAAATAGGGCAACAGCTGGACATGTTAAATTAAAAAGCAGAAAACAATACCACATTTAAAGTACTTGTGTCTAGGAGTGAGTTTATTGTGCCCACATCACATTTTCAATTCAAGAATATTAAGGACATCCTATTACCCACTGGCAAGTTGTAATCTGTGTAAAACACCAGGTGTGTTTCCATAGGCTATTTAAATGCAGGGACATTCAGAATGAAAGAAGACCCCCAGATCAACATTAGTTATTTTAGTTTCATTTCATTCACAGTTTGAGAGCTGTGTTTCACACTTATATTTGAATCAGAAACTTTCTGGCTTCGTGAATAAAAATGTTCAACAAAAAAGTCAAATCAAATGTTGGGAAATTGTAACACATTTCCCCATAAATTTTCACCAAAACTTCAGAATTGTATTCGCAAGAAAAAATATTTTTAAATTGGGCATCATAGCCAATCTGTCAGTTACACTTGGGTTCAGAGTAGACAAGGCTGCCGGAGATGTGAGCGTTGCCTGTTCACAGAGATTAGGGATGGGGTTGAACAGTGATCAGGGCCAGGTGGAAATGAGAGGCGATGGGAGTTGCAGCTGTTTGTATCTACCCACCATCATGATATGCCAACAGCTGGAGAACAACTTTGGTATAAATTCCCAGGAGCTACTGTCGGTTAATGCGAGCCTTCCAGGAACACATACCAAATAATAGCCTACTTTCCTAATTCTATTATGGGAAACTTCTTCGGAGTCAATCCCTGTGAAATGGGATCAGGAAAAGTTTTAGTCAAAACCGTGAAGTGAGTGCAATTTGGGTTTCATTCCCTTTAACCTTTTCTTCAACTTTCATCCCTTCTTCTCCTTTCCCCTGCTAAGGTGCCCAGTATCCGATGCCTTTAAAATACTACCCCAGGGCTTCCCTGGTGGCGCAGTGGTTGAGAGTCCGCCTGCCGATGCAGGGGACACGGGTTCGTGCCCCGGTCCGGGAAGATCCCACATGCCGCGGAGCGGCTAGGCCCGTGAGCCATGGCCGCTGAGCCTGTGCGTCTGGAGCCTGTGCTCCGCAACGGGAGAGGCCACAGCAGTGAGAGGTCTGCGTACTGCAAAAAAAATAAAATAAAATAAAATAAAATAAAATACTACCCCAACTGTCCTTATTCCTCCCACCCCAACACCAGTACCCTGTTGCACTCTTTCTAGAAAATACCCTGTGTTCAAGGTTTTGAATCTATTGCCCTATGCTATTCTCCCTCTACTTAAAGTTAGCTGGGTATTCCTTTTCTTCCAGATACTGTCTGTGGGAAGGGAAATGTGCCAGTAATCAAAGAGGCTTAATGTGTTATCTCTCTTAGGAATGTTTTCATGTTAACTAGGGTGTGTGTGTGTGTGTGTGTGTGTGTGTGTGTGTGTGTCGATACTGGTTGGTGGTTGCACACTGCTCTTAATACAGTGTGATGAAACATAAATGATAGCATTTATTCGTTGTGTGGCCTTCTCAGCACTCTTCAAATTCCAACACTTGGGTGACCCCCTTCTCTGCCTGCTAACTCTATCCCTGAATAGGAGATGTTTGCATCCATTTATTTCCTGCCTGCCAGAAATACAATTTAAAATTATTCCTGTGGCCCAGTGGAACCAAAAAGAAACTGAAGACTATCAAAATGTTCATTCTTTCTTAGAGAGAGAGAGAGAGAGAGAGAGAGAGAGAGATGACATCATTCTTCAAAATTCTCTTACCATGCTTAAAATATTTTTTTCCTTAGAGCATTGGTCAGAGTATTGAGACCCAGATTTATGGCTATTCTATTGACAAGGGGTTATTGCACAGATGTTTTATTTGCTATTTCTAGGGGCTTATCAGAAATAAATGACTGGCTGTCAGTTTCTACATGAGATCAATTACTATTGACCCAGCTTTGCGTATTGTTTTCATTAATGTCTAATAAAGAATGAAAATGTTGCTGAATGTTCTTAGAATCAACATGAGAAGAGCAGTGCTAAGAACTGAGTGGGTATCTCTTGTGCTTTCCTAGTGCTGCTAAGCAGAGCCAGTGTTCAGTGCCAAGAGGTTGTGTGAACAAAAGCATCTCCAGTATGTGAAAATCAAAAGTGCCCAAACCATGTATTGGGGTAACTGGGGGTGGAGGTGGGGAAAGATAGTAGGCTGCTGTACACAATTGTGCAGGTTATTCCCTGCACATAAACATCATAGTCCGTGTGCAAGGCACCCTCTAAAGTGGTGTAAGGCACAGCCATATGTGGAGGCCTGGGAGGCAGTGGCATAGCTTCTGTCCCTTCTGTGATTAATATGGACCGGAAGTGAGACGGCTGTAATTTATGACTTGGCACCTTATAAAGGTGAGAGTTGCCTGTTTTACTTTTGCTATATGGTCTATTGGTTGGACATTAACTACATGTTGATACATCTTTGTGCTGTCATCTAGGGATTATTGTTATTTGTACAGTGGGAGGAGCCTGGCAAATGATTTTTTTGGCATATGTTGATTAGACAGGAAGATAGTTGCGACTTATTAAATAAGTGTTCCATTCTTCAAAGGTAGAGTGGAAAGTAAAACCGCTCAGTTACTGAATGGCAAAGAAATCCCCCCTTTCCCAATATACTAAGACTGTAGCCAGTAAAGAGGAAATGCAAGTTTATAGTCGCATGTCAGACTAATTTATGAGTTTGGTTTAAGGAGCTGAAAACTACCCTTATATAAATCGGGGCTTTCCCCCTTCAGTTTCTCTAAGCATCTCCAAATATATTCAGTATCATCCATGATCCAGTCCCCATTTACACTAGCACAGAAGACATACTTTAGCTAATTGAACTTTGGGGTTGTTAATCTTATAGAGACAAGAACTCAAAGTTGACGCTTTACATAGTAACTGGCCAGATTTCAGCTCTTAGGATCCAGATTTCGGATATGCCTAAGTAGGTTTCATTCTTGGATTTAAATTTAAATTAAATTAAGTCATAGATCCTCTGTCTGTTTTTGGGAGCCCAGCAGCCCCAGGTTACCCCAAGTTAAGGGTAACCAGACTAGATGCAGATTAGTCATTTACTCTTATGAGATTATCTATAAATAAAAATTTAAGCCCCTGCAGTTTTGTGGCTATATAAATAAAGCCTCATCCCATCTGGGTTAAAATGAATATTCCAATCAACATATTTTCTTCCAGTTTTATTGAGATATAATTGACGTTTTTCACTGTATAGGTTTAAAGTGTACAGCATAATGAGGTGACTTACATACGTCATGAAATGATGACCACGATAAGTTTAGTGAACATCCATCGTCTCATATAGATACAAAATTAAAGAAATAGAAGAAAAATTTTTTCTTGTGATAATCAAATATAGAGTCATGTGACAAGTAAAGCCCCTCTCTTTTCTTTCCGGTTGAGATAATATACATATGAGCATGCTGTCAGAATTTAGTTTTTGGAAGCATCCCATCCCTGCTAAGCCATTCTCTTCCTCTTTTCGTTATTATTTGCCAATAATATTTGTTGCTTTACATCAACTATTGATTTTTTTTCTTGTGAACTCTTACGATTTCCTCTTTTAACAACTTTCATATATAACATACAGCAGTGTTAATTCTATTGATCATGCTGTACATTACATCCTTCGTACTTACTTATCTTATACCTGGAAGTTTGTACCTTTTTTTTTTTTTTTTTTTGCGGTACGCGGGCCTCTCACTGTTGTGACCTCTCCCGTTGCGGAGCACAGGCTCCGGACACGCAGGCTCAGCGGCCATGGCTCACGGGCCCAGCCGCTCCGCGGCATGTGGGATCCTCCCGGACCGGGACACGAACCCGTGTCCCCTGCATCGGCAGGCGGACCCTCAACCACTGTGCCACCAGGGAAGCCCTGGAAGTTTGTACCTTTTGACCACTTTCATCCAGTTCCCCTTCCCTCACCCCTCACGTCTGGTAACCACAAATCTCATCTCTTTTTTCCGAGTTTGTTTATTTTTGAAGTATCAAACAAACACTATGTTAGTTCCTGTTACAGAACATAGTGATTCTGTGTTCATTGCATCACTATTTACAATAGCCAAGATATAGAAGCAACCTAAGTGCCCATCAGTAGATGAATGGATAAAGGAAATGTGGTATACATATGCAATGCAATATTAGCCATAAAAAGGAATGAAATCTTGCCATTTGTGACAACCTGGATGGACCTAAAGGGTATTAAGCTCAGTGAAATAAGTCAGAAAAGAAAGACAAATACCATATGATTTCACTTATATGTGGAATCCAAAAACCAAAACAAATGAACAAACATAACGAAACAGAAACAAAGTCATAGATACAAAGACAAACAGTGGTTGCCGGCGGGGCGGGAGGTGGGGAGGGGAGGTAAAGAAATAGGCAAGGGAGGTTAAGAGGTACAAACTTCTAGTTCCAAATTAAATGAGTCACAGGGGTGAAATATACAGTGTGGAAAATATAGTTGATAATTAAGTAATATCTCTGTATGGTGACATATCATAACTAGATTTATCGTGGTGATCATTTTGAAATATATAGAAGGATCCAATTAACTTTTTAAAAAGAAGATTTACTATGTGTGCTGGAATATGAAGCTTAAGATGCTCTCAGTGTTGAGTCCATAGGACCCTCTAAAATTAACTTCGTAGTTATCAGCACATCTATTGTCAAACCAATTTGAGTTAGAATTCTGGACATATTCTTTCCTAGCTGGTCAACTCTGGAATAGTCAGTTCATCTTTCTCAGGCCTAGTCTCCTCATTTTTATTTAATTATTTTATTTATTTATTTTTTTGTGGTACGCGGGCCTCTCGCTGTTGTGGCCTCTCCCGTTGCGGAGCACAGGCTCCGGACATGCAGGCTTAGCGGCCATGGGTCACAGGCCCAGCCGCTCTGCGGCATGTGGGATCTTCCCGGACCGGGGCACGAACCCGTGTCCCCTGCATCGGCAGGCGGACTCTCAACCACCGCGCCACCAGGGAAGCCCTCTCCTCATTTTTAGGATGGGAATAATGATAGAACTTTTTTCCTAGGAATGTTGTCAGGATTAAATAAGATAATATACACAAAGCACTTAGCACGGAACCTAGCATGTAGTAAACACTCATTAAATGCTAGCCATTATCATGATTTTTAACTGTCATGGTAGTATTCACAGTGTTCTGAGCGCTGCTTATCTGCTGGTCTCCCTCATTAGGCTGTGAATTTTTTCAGAAAAGGACTATGTCTGCCCGATTCTCCTTTTTTTCCCAACACCTGTCCCAGTGACTGTTATAAAGTAAGCACTCCGAGCCTCAGTTTCGGAGTGTGGAAAGAAGGGGGATAATAATGGCGCTTACCCTCACAGGTTTGTTACGAGGATTTAAATTATTCACTAGAATAGCATATGGATGAAAGTCTCAATGATTCACATTTATACTAGGAATTTATTTCCTTTTTTTAATTCAGAGGATTGTCAAGGGTCCAGTGAGATAATGCCAGTGGTGCTTTGCAAACTCAAAATCTTGACATAGATAGGTATGATGGGTGGGGAGGGTGTCTGTAAATTTCTGTTGAAATTTTCATTTTGTCAGGAACCTGACACTTGCACAGACATGTACTCTCTCTCTCCCAAGCCTCAGACCTTGTTTTCTAAAGTCAGTCATCACGATCTGAAGCAGCCAGAGATGGTTTCCCCTTCATCTCCACCCACACACACCCAAACAGGGCTCTGGGGTCCCTGGAAGAGCCACATTCCTCGATAATAGCTTTCTGTCACCTAGGCGCATGCCTGGGCATCCTGAGGGACACACTGAGCCCGGGAATTCCAGTCTGGAACTGTTGCTCTCCAGGAACCCCTGCCTTAGGCCCCAGTAGCTCTGCCACCAGAAATCCTTTCCTCTCCAGGAAGCCTGGCCAAGGAGAGCAGAAGGCCTGTGTTCTCGGGAAGTGTCCTGAAAATGAAGCCTGGAATGGACAGAAGATGAAGGCTTCTCAGTAAGTTTCCATGGTTAGTAAGTTTGAGAAATGGTGGGTGAAACAGAGCCTTATTTACTAATGTGTGATTTTAATTTCCAAGAGATACAGTATATAGGAGTTCCTAAAGTTATTAGACCAAAAGACTTATTTTCCAAGGAGTAGTTCATGACACCACCACTGAGACTCATTCAGGTTTCCATATTCTAAAATGATACCCTTTTCATTAAGATACTGACTAAAAGCTTTAATTTTCATTCACTCAGGGATGAATCTGGTCCCAGTCCAAAGCACAGTGAGAAGTGACAGTAGTGCCCAGTATAACTGGAGCAGTGGCGGAGGCCAGGCGGGTGAATGGGTAGCAGTTAGTCAGGAATTAACGTGGCCTGGACTAATGCTGGAATGGGGGCGGGGAATTGGGGGTGGGGATCCCAGAGTATGGTAGATGCCAGCTTGAGGAGGTACCTCATGTGGGAGCTGAGATCCAGCCACGGTACTGGTTGCCAACCAATGCTTTCTTTGGGGGGGTCTGCCCAAATAGGGCACCATTTGCAGTCCCTCCATCCCTTTTGCAGCTGGATGGACCAGAGGGGCGCCTTTTGTGCCAGAGGGGAGTCTTTTGTTGCTTTGCACAGAGGCACACAGTGTGCTAGCAGCGGCCCTAAGGGTGATGGCAGGAGGGGGTATTAAGGCAAGATGGGTGCAGGGAACATCAGTGATTGTTGCGAATTTTCTCTGGATAACGGCAGGGCACCACCTCAGCAGCCCACTTTCCTCAATTGCCCACTGTTTCACTTATTAGACTCCATGCCTGTGACGTGCTCACTGGACCCAGATATCCATTCATCTTGATAACAATCTGATCTCACATTTACCAGACTATCTCAGAATACCGTCTGGCAGACTACAGTATTTCCTCAGCTTTGCTCCCTCACTCTTATAACAAGACTAGCTCCCTTTCCCCCCTTTTATCCCTTTATCTATAAGTACTTTTTAAAACAAGGGCTGACAGCTTTATTGTTCAGGAATAATTGCCAAAGGGCTTAGTGGACCGTACTTGCCAGTAAAGGGTTATTTGCTGGCTTGTGATACGGGCTCCTGTGCTGTGGTGTGTCATCCCGATTATGAGGTCGCGCATTGAGCCCCTGGTTTGCGCCTTGTGCTGTTCTAGGTGAGGGCAGCTCGTTTGTACAGCGGTACGTCCCCATTTCATCTCTATCATCTGGGCCTTTCAGAAAATCCAGACAGCTCCTTTCATCCTTGAGGTGAGGAGACAGGCCCAGAAAGGAGGCGTGACTTACCTAAGGCCACACTGTGGGTTGGTGGTGAGGCCAAACAGAACCCAGCTCCCCTGACTCTGAGGCAAGGAGTCTTGAACTCATAGCTTTTGGGGCTGAACTCGTAGTTTGAAAGGGGTGATTATATTCATATCTGAATGTTTTCTGACATATAAAATTTCCGTAGATAGCTATACCTAGCAGGAGCCAAAGAACAGTAATTTTAACATAATATCCAAGTTAATTACACAAACTTACATTGATTCAAGAGAAACTGGTTAATCAAGTTCATGATTCATTCATAATCAATTTAACTTGCTGTGACAATATTTGTGGGTGCAAGCAAGAGAGGTAGGAAAAACGAGCCAGACAACAAGAATAGGACAGAAGAAGGGGGATCTAGGGGAAAGAAATGTCTTGTGTGGGGTGGAGAGTGGTAGACAGAGATTTGGGAGTCAGTCTGCACAAAGATGAAGAAATGAGAGTGGGTGAAATTGCTGAAGACAATCTAAACACAAACGTTACACCATTAGAGAATTAAAATGTCCATTACTACTTGCTGTATAGCTTTCTTTCCTGAGTTCAAAGCATTTCACCAATGGTATCACACTCACCATCACAGAATCCCTTTGAAGCATGCAGTAATTATTGATTTCCTAAAACGCGCACAAGTTAAGCGACTGCCCCAAACCAGAGTCAGTGGAGACAGAGCCTAAAAGTATTGGCAGTAGAATGGACTCATTTAAATAATATATGCTTATTCATTCTGTCTTTGCTAATTCATCTGACAATCTAGTTTTTCCAAAGTGAGTTTTATCCCTATAAAGTTAGTACATGTTCACTCTAGAAAATGCTTTAAAATACAGAAAACATGAAGAGCATAAAACCCATACCATCACCCTGCTATCCGAAGAAAATTGCTCTTAACATTTTAGTGTATGTTTTTCCTTTTTATATGCATTATAATACCTTTTTATTACTAGAAAGCAATAGTACCGTTGCAGAAAATTTGGGAAATTCAGGGAGACATTAAAAAGAACAGTAAAATCATCTGTAATCACACTATCCAGTAATAATTACTGTTAACATTCTGGTATATTGTTTTCGGTCTTTTATCTCTTTGCATTCACAAAGAAAAATATATTGCTTTAACAAAATGTGATTAAGCTTATATTCAGTTTTATACCTGCTATTTTCTCTTATTATTTCATCATGAGTATTTACCATGTCATTACATATTCTTTTTTTTTTTTTTTTTTTTTTGCGGTACGCGGGCCTCTCCCTGTTGCGGCCTCTCCCGTTGCGGAGCACAGGCTCCAGACGCGCAGGCCCAGCGGCCATGGCTCACGGGCCTAGCCGCTCCGCGGCATGTGGGATCTTCCCGGACCGGGGCACGAACCCATGTCCCCTGCATCGGCAGGCGGACTCTCCACCACTGCGCCACCAGGGAAGCCCCATTACATACTCTTAAAAACTTTATTTTTAATGGCTGTATAGAATTCACCTGTGTGGTTGTGCACTAGAGTTTATTTACCATTTCCACTAACTGTGTAAGTACCCATCGCCCCACACTGTCATCATTGCATTTTATCTTTTTACATCTTTGCCAACTTGCTAGGAGAATGATGGAATTTCATTGTTTTAACTTAAATTTCTTTGATTCCTAATGGGGTTGAACTTTTTTTTTTAAGCAGCTCAATTTTTGACATGTGGCTTTCAACGCCTACTGAATGCACAACTGCTAGTCAAAACCACATGTACATGTTGAGGACTCATGGCTCCAGTTGTGACAGAACAAAGATTGCCTTGCTAATATGTTTTATATAGCACTGGGCTCAGTGCCACAGCCGCTAAATAAATCATAAACTCCCTGACAACCAGGCCCATATCTTAATCATTTCTGCATCTCCCATAGCCCCCAGCCTAAAGCCTGACGCAGAGAAAGCCTTAATAAATGTTTGTTAAATGGGTATGGAAGTGGATCTTTTGCGAGGGTCAATGTTAAGTTACTAAAATAGTTTTTGAAGTCCTGATATGTAAAAAAAAGAATCCGTGGAGTTAAAATTTAAAATCATTGCTCAGAACTCAACCTATCATCTTATTTTACAAGGAACAAGGAAGAAACTGATCCCTTCATACTAGGGAACTTTCTTTTGCAGCCATGATATCAAGTCCATAAACACAACACCATCATGATAGAAGAGAGTCAAAAACAAAGCTACTAGAAATGACTAGCTGGCTGCAAGGGAAAATGAATGGATAAGAAGAAACAGGGGAGAAAAGAAGAAATAAATATGGAATTCAGAGTTATTTTCCCTTCATTTTCCTACTTGGTAAAAAGCTATAGAACATTAAAGCCACAGGGACTATTGGAGATTGTTGACTCCCTTCATTTTTCTGATAAGGAAAATGGGGCTCAAGGGGGTGAACTGAATTGGCCAAGGTGATGCAGCTTGTGTAAGAGCATAGCTAGGACTGGAATGAGTGTCTTTTTCTGAGAGGTCTTCCTTGACTACCATCGTACTCCCACCCCCAAACCCCACATAAGTACAATACAGCAGTTTGGGTTTCCCCATCCTCCTTGCCAGCTTTGTACTTATACATCTCTCTCTCGCTCTCTTTCTTTTTATTGAAGTATAATTGGCATACAACACTGTAGCAGTTTCAGGTGTACAACATAATGTCCCATATTTATATATATTGTGCAGTGATCACCACAATAAGTCTAGTTAACATCCATCACTCTACACGGTTACAGAATTTTTTTCCTGTGATGAGAACTTTGAAGATCTCCTCTCTCAGCAACTTTCCACTATGCAGTACAGTATTATTAACTGTGGTCGCCATGCTGTACATTGTATCCCCATGACTTATTTATTTTATACCTGGAAGTTTGTACCTTTGACTTCCTTCACCCATTCACCCACCCTCCAGCCCCTGCCTCTGGCAACCACCAATCTCTTCTCTGTATCTATGAGCTTGTTTTTTTGTTTTTTCAGATTCCACATGTAAGTGATATCATACAGTATTTGTCTTTCTCTGTCTAACATTTCACTAAGCATGATATTCTCTACATCCATCCACATTGCTGTAAATGGCAGAATTTCGTTATTTCATTCTTTTTATGGCTAAGTAGTAGTCCTGTGTGTGTGTGTGTGTGTGTGTGTGTGTGTGTGTGTGTGTGTGTGTATGGCACGTTTTCTTTATCCATTTGTTTGTTGATGGGCGCTTGGGTTGCTTCCATGTCTTGGCTATTGTAAATAGTGCTGTTATGAACATTGGGGTTCATGTATCTTTTTGAAATAGTGCTTTCTCTTGATATATACCCAGGAGTGGGATTGCTGGATTGTATGGTAACTCTATTTTTTTAAAATATATTTTAGTTATTTATTTTTGGCTGCGTTGGGTCTTCATTGCTGTGCCGCGGGTTTTCTCTAGTTGCGGGAAGCAGGGGCTACTCTTTGTTGGGGTGTGCGGGCTTCTCATTGTGGTGGCTTCTCTTGTTGCGGAGCACGGGCTCTAGGC
The DNA here is from genome assembly GCF_951394435.1 of Stenella coeruleoalba. Lineage (NCBI taxonomy): Eukaryota > Metazoa > Chordata > Mammalia > Artiodactyla > Delphinidae > Stenella > Stenella coeruleoalba. The sequence goes on along the minus strand of NC_137152.1, from coordinate 108,874,582 downwards.
GCACGGGCTTCAGTAGTTGTGGCACGTGGACTCAGTAGTTGTGGCTCACAGGCTCTAGAGTGCAGGCTCAGTAGTTGTGTTGCACGGGCTTAGTTGCTCTGTGGCATGTGGGATCTTCCCAGACCACGGCTCGAACCCATGTCCCCTGCATTGGCAGGAGGATTCTTTTTTTTTTTTTTTTTTTGAGGTACACGGGCCTCTCACTGTTGTGGCCTCTCCCGTTGCGGAGCACAGGCTCCGGACGCACAGGGCCTCTCATTGTTGTGGCCTCTCCCGTTGCGGAGCACAGGCTCCGGACGCGCAGGCTCAGCGGCCATGGCTCACGGGCCCAGCCGCTTCGCGGCATGTGGGATCTTCCCGGACCCGGGCACGAACCCGTGTCCCCTGCATTGGCAGGCGGACTCCCAACCACTGCGCCACCAGGGAAGCCCAGCAGGAGGATTCTTAACCACTGCGCCACCAGGGAAGTCCCGGTAACTCTATTTTTAATTTTTTGAGGAACCTCCATACTGTTTTCCATAGGGACTGCACCAAATTACATTCCCACCAGCAGTGTACTGGCATACCCACATTTCTCGCTTCTTGTACTTCTGACACTCTACTACAATTATTTGTTTTTATGTCTGTCTCCCCCAGTAGAGTCTGAACTCTTTGAGGACAGGGTCCGAGTCCTCATCTCTGTAACCCCAATATCTAGCGTAATGTTTGATGTATTTAGGTACTCACGTTGATTACCCACGGTGTGCTGTTACGTTTTTGGCATTTAAACCCTAAGCATCTAGAAATCTTTCTAGTCCTGTTAATCTGCCAGGTATGCAGTCACTCCCAATAATTACTGATAATTGCTAGGATTTTACCATAAGTAAGGCTTCAGTTGGAAAGGAGAAGAATAACTATTTTTTTTAACGTTTTACTTTATATTGGAGTATAGTTGATTAACAATGTAGTGTTCAGGTGTACAGCAAAATGATTCAGTTATACATATACATGTATCTATTCTTTTTCAAATTCTTTTCCCATATATGGTTGTTACATAATATTGAGCAGAGTTCCCTGTGCTATACAGTAGGTCCTTGTTGGTTATCCATTTTAGATATAGCAGTGTGTAATAACTATTGTAGAGAACTGAGAACTGGCTGGCGAAGGAGAACATGAAGGAAACAGAGGAGATTAAGGAAACCTGAGGAGGCTAGAGGAAGGAGATAGTGGGTAGAAAGAGATCCTAAGGGAAATGAACAGTTATTGTTAGCCATATGCTGCTGTGCTGTGTGCTTTAAGACACACACACACACACACATTCCTCACAGTAATTTTTACTGTAGTATCACAACCATTTTACAGATGAGAGAAATGAGACACGTTAACTGACTTGCGCAGGGTCACACAGTTATGAAGTGACAGAGCTGGAATCCAGATTCTTGTCTCCCTGGTTTCAAGACCTCTATTTTTCCTTGGGTTTTTCTGATACTCGGTGCTGCCTCTCACTATACGGTACAAGGTCACTAACATTAAAAGGAATAAAACATAAGATGCTTTTCTTAGAATTTAAAAAATTACATGTCACATTCACCAAATATTAATGATATGGCATACCTTCTTCTTTTGAGACCTTCCCCTAAATTTCCTTGATAATTCTTAGCCCTTTGGATTTGCCTATTTATGTAACATTCCCTGTGACGTGCTCTACAAGGAAAAGTTATAGGTGACAGTGATATTAGTGAAAGGTGATGGCAATATTTAAAAGCACTGAAGTTATACATGTTATCTTGCCTTATTATCGAAGGGACAGAATAGCAGCCTGTGTGCTGTTGTTGGAAACCTGGCTACCTTGAGCCCACTTCCCACACTTCTGCCTCTCTCTTGGCTCCACCAGACTCCCACCAGCTCCATGATCCCCATCTCAGCATGCTGTTTCTCTCTTAACTGGCAAAGTTCCTACTTGTTAGTCTCTCACAACCAATTGTCAGTTAATTAGAAATGATTAGCTGCTTGCCAGGATTTGAAAAATTTAGGATGTATTTAGTTCCCCAACAGTGAGGAAATCTTACCCGGATCTTCAAAGAATTCCATTTTAGCTACGTGTCCTCAAAAGTAAAATTAATGTCCACAGCGGTTGATTGTACCTAGTTGGTTGAACAATGCTCCAGACTCAATAAATTTTCTAATTATTCCCCTCCTCCTTTCTGGAGGCAGCCTGGCACCGGCTTTAAGGAAAGGCAGGAAGACAGGTCTGTCTCACCCCTCCACCCTTCCACCCTTCAAAGGCCTTATTAAATTATGAATTCTGGCTTTTCCCAAGAGGAACTCAAACTGAATAAAATATTGGGTCATTTGGTATAATATCTTGACTTGGCTTTTTCTTAATGAGTTTTATCATCATTCTACAAGAATCTAAAGTTTTCTTAGCAAAATTTGAGACATGTAGTTAGATGAGTATGTTGTAGGATCTTAGACCTTGAGTAAATAAGCCGTTCAATGCATCCCTCTGCTTAGGTATCCCTACACCTAAATCATATATGAGTTGTGGTCTTTCATCCTATTTGAAAAGATTTCTAAAGGTAGATATTTTGTATCTTTTTTTTTTTTCCCTCATGGTCTGTTTTGGTGTTTAAGTCTAAATCTCTTTCATGGTCAAGAAATTATTTCTAATGTTTGAATTCTCTTCTAGCTATGCTTTTAAGCCCAAATGATATGAGCAATTTAGAAATCTTAGGGAGATGCATGACATTGAAATTTGCTGAAAAGTACTCAGAGTTGGATTACAGTAGAAACAATGAAGAATCGTGACAATCTGCAGGGATGTAAACAGAAAAGGAAAATGTGTGGCTGATTTGATCATGGATTTGCATGCAAATAAGGATGAAGCCGGGTATGGGGGGAGAAAAAACAACAGGTAGGGAAAGTAGAACTTATATTAATGTCACTGGAAATGAATCAGTAAAGGAGAAAGGTTTTAGAGTAATAGTGTGAAATAATTGGAAGAAATAAGGCCCACTTCAGAGAGAGTAGCAAGATGTGAGGGGATAGCTTTTCAGTGGAGAGAACAAGATTGATTGTACAAAACCCATGCAATCTTCACTATAACCAGTGTACTGGGAAGTTGGAAAGTAGGTAAAATATTAAGTGGTTTACCAGGAGGGTGGGGTAGTGGTGCAGTATCTAATGAGCTCAGTACTCCACTGATTTTGAAACACAAGTGAAGAAAAACTCTTTGATGCTGTAATTGGAGTGATGTGCATTATGGGGTTTTATTTAGCAAGAATTTATGTAAAGCCTTGGCAAAAGTAGAAGTCACGTTTGAGAAGTATCCATTTTGAACAGGTATTCATGTCGGCCAGGGTAAAGGTCTCTCTGGAGGATAGCTGAGAATAAATGAGGAGTGGCATCTCTGAGGGGTGAATTTTGGAATAACTCTTTTTGACAAATGAAAGCTCACTTTTAGTCCTGAATGTTATCACTGTTTTACTCCTAACTGGAGATTTTGCCCAAGGAAAGAAGAAGGTGAACTAGAAGAAGACTGTTCTCATCCAAAGTCCGTTGTTGGGCTTGGGCCCCTAAGCTGCGGAGTTGCCATTGGTGAGGGAAAATGAACTCACCAAATACATGCTGAAGTTGCATGATCATTGTGCTTGTACAATGGAGCTTTTGCACGATTCTGCTCAGCTCAGCTAGCATTTCTTTGTACTTAAAGTTGGAAGTTTTTGACTGAGGCTGGCAGGTATTGTAAGGATTACCGAGTAAATACTACATCTATATTTGGTAGAGTGATATTAGCTATTGATCTCCTCCCCCCTCAGAAATTGGACAGTAGTGATCTTTTTTCATTCTTCAGGGTACTTCCCAAGATTTGGAGGTTGTGATAATTGTGTGAAGTTCTGAACCTTCACTTTTCAAATCATTTTCTAAGCAACTGTGGAGAAGCTAATGAGAATCCTGTGAATTTGCTGGGTTTGAGCAGTAAAGTTTGAACCTTTTTTTCATCTTAAGCCGTAAGGAAGAGCACAGCTAGCTTTATTTAAAAAAAATAAACAAACACACATAAGTCAGACCATAAAGAAGAACATATCCAGTGAACAGAATTTTAGTATCTTAGAGTTTAATCTCAGGGCTCAAAGTAAAAGGTTATTGATTTTATCCAATACAATATTTTGGACAACAATCCAGATTTGAAAGAGATAGATAATTAAGTAAATTCCTGTCAGTGAACTGTTGATTAGGTAACCATGTCTTTAAATCTAGGAGAGGGCTGTAGTTCCAACTCATGAAATTTCAGTACCCAGGCAGTTTCCTTGGAGTCATTAGGGATCCTGAGATGAGTCAGCCATAAGCTCTGCCCTCAAGGGACTTCTAGTCTCATAGGAAAGAGAAGACACAGACCAGTAATAATCCAAGATAGAATTTGTCAAATGTGGTAAGAGAGGTAAACAGAGAGCTCTACACGTTTAGGAGTGGTTGAGGTTACCATTGAGTGGGGGTAGGGAGATCAGGTGAGGACTGTACCAAAGGATCAGGTGACAGTTAAGTGGGTCCTGTCTCCGGCAAGGATCAGGCAGGCTGGGCACAGGAAATGAGATTTTTCTGTTACTTTTTTGCCAGATGGAAAAGATTTGAAAGTGGTTGAGGGGAGCTTACAAAAAAAAAAAAAAAAAAGAAAGGTCAATGAAATAGAAATGGTTACCTCTTGAGCTGAATGCTGGTATTAAACTTTATTAGAAAGTTATGGTGAATTATGGGCATATTATTGTTATATGTTGACAGATAAGGATGGATGTTAAGTACCGTGATTGGAAAAAACGTGTACCTCCATGGTCTCTTTGTATTTCAATTTTAGAGTTCTTACTAGAATTGGTCAGAAATTTATCAGAGCCATATGGAACTGCAGTGAACTTATTTAATCTGTTGTCCAGCCTAGTTTATCTTGGTTAGGTGAGAATACATTTTATTTTAAGATATCTTCAGTTTCCCTTAGTAATCTGTTCAAGCATTTGACAAGAAGCCTTCTTTATATTTAACCTAACTCATTTAAGTGGCATTTCATCTTGTTCTGTCTTCAGCAGAGGTGGAGATCAGCCCTGTGTATAATATCCTGGAAGACTTATTAAATGTTTTTCCCATTTTATCTAAGCTTAAATAATTCTATCATTACCTTTACTTACAAACCTTACTCCCCAACTTTTTGATGATCTTCTTTTTCTCTAAACCTCTTTATTCTATACATCTTTCCTCCCTCCCACAGATACTTAGAGAGCGTGTGAGTCATCATGTTAAGTGCTACAACGTATCAGCCCTCCTTTCCCCCCAAACACTGATGTTTACCTTGCTGGTTATGGGACCACATGGATCTTACAGGGATAATATACCATAAAGGAAGGGTGTGCCTTTGAACCTTACAATTGTCATGACATCCCTGAAGAAATTCATCAGTGTCACTGGAAATGTTGGATTTCTTACCTGTTTCCAATTGATTTCAGTTTCCTCTGGGAATGTGATCAGCATTGATATTCTTGCGGTCTATCGGCGTGCATGTTTCAGTGCTGCTTTTGTTTGGTATGACCACTTCAGTTGGTTTATGTGAAGATTGTGTATCTCCTAGTTCATCTTCCAGTCCATTACCCTTCTGCATCTGTGAGCTGTATGGGAGGAATACCATAGAATCTTTTAGGAAGCAGGGCTATGATGGATTTTTTTTAAGGTAACAAATTCTTCCTTCTTTTTGTTCCTTGACCCCCCCGCCCTTGCTCCAGCCTCTTCTGTTACCACCACCCCATATTTCTTTTCCCCCCAAAACAAGCATAATATCTGTGACCATGAAGTGTCAGTGGACTCTGATTTAGGTTAGCCTGAACTAATTTTGAATTCTTGGTTGTCATGAATGTTTCTGCAATAATTATTGGCAACATCTCTTTCCACCTTTGTTTTTATTAATACTGACTGACCTTGTGTAGGAAATACAGAAACTATTTCCTTTTCCTTTTTCTATCATTTCATGTATTTGAAATGACACCCCCTCTCTTCCTTCATTCAAGGGGCAGCATTGATTTTCTTTTGTTAATCTATGCTTCCATTTTCAGAAAAAAACAATCAGACACACATTGTCTCTGTGAGTAGCTGTGTCTTTTGTCTCTTCTCACTGGTGTTTTTAATACACATTTCCTTTCTCTTGATCAACTTCTTTTGTACATTAATAGAAGCAGGCATCAGAGAAATAAGGAAGCACATAATGTTAATCCTGATTCTGACTCCCGTCCAACAAGTCAGTTACTCTGCATTGTGCTTTTCTCTCTAAGTAGGCACAGTCTTGAGTATTAACTCATTCTAGTTTGGAAAACAGTTCATTCTTATTTTTGAGCGTGACTTATGAAAAATTTCCTGTTTGTAGATATGTGTCTATGCTAACTGTTGCTGTAAAAGATCTTTATTTCAGATTCAAAAGCCTCGAGCTGGAGAGCTGTCATGGCAAGTAGGCAATGGAAAAGTCTCCTAAAATTGTTTCAGTTTAAGCCAACTTGTTCCATTTATAAAACCATTATATAGGCAGTTGGATTTCTACTTTCAGTGAGTGCATATACAGTGGTATCTGAAACTGAGAGCATATGAAATCCACAATTCATATAAGATATCCTTCCTGAATAATGAAAATTATGGCAGGGAAATAAATATTCAAGCAGGAATCAGCTTTTAAAGTGTTCTTTTTTTTCCCTGAAGGTATCTATGCCCACTCTGAAGTAAGAGAGGATAAAATATCGCCTTTGGTGAGGGAAATAAAAATACTCCTTATTACAGATGGCAAATGGTAGAGAAATGCCCTATATGTGGTATGATGTATAATTATATCATTTCATCTTGAAACATTTTATGGGTTTTGCCTTGCTGGATGTCTGTCTTTATCTTATGTCATATGCATATATTCAGTGTGTATACATATATATATATATATATACACACACACACACACATAAAATTTGATTCTATAAATCCACTTAAATTAGGTACTCTTGGCTTTTTCTTTGCTTTGTGACTGGAAGGGTCACATACCAGAGTTTTCAAAATAAAGAACATTTAAGGCGTCAGCCTTTTTTAAAAAAGTCTGTTATGTATTAGTTCTCATAAGGAGCAGTTTGTGCAATGGAAGCTTCAGAATGAGTTCTATAGGCAAAACTAGTTTAAGTGATGAAGTTTTGTTTGAGAAAATGATATTGAATCTTGTGATAGCAAATCTTAGAATTATTCATTTGTAACTCATAGGCACAAAAACAATATAGTATGTATTTATTAGAGCTGGTTAACTATAAAAATAAAACATTTTGTTGGCACTTAGAGAGGAGAACGATGTAAAGAAAGTAAAAGGGGCCATTTTTCAGGATTTTCTGAAAGAGCGCAGTTTTGCAGAACTGAGTGAATTCTGCCTTTTCATGTTGGATATCATTCTGGTTCTCATCCAGACTGGGTCACAAGTTCAGTATAATAAATTTATGATGACTGCAAAACCAAACCATCCCTTCAGGTCTTTGGAGAGAAATATGGAAAAAGTACTGGAGAAAACAAATATGTATTTTCGTTAGCCAGGTCGTGTATAAATATTGGAGTATTTGTCATTCACTTCAGAACAGTGCCATTGGAAACTGAATCTCTGGCAAGAATTATTCAGTAGCTCCCAAAAGAAAAGTTATGTCTTTGAGGTCCAGTGTATCATTGGGGTGGGAGGAGAATTATTTCCATATGTGTTAAAGTTAGCCTGTATTTGAAGTTATTTAAAAAGAAAGCAGTTGGACCTCATTAATTCAGAATTCTGTTAATTTGTAAACAAGATTGCCTGAGGAAGCTTTTAAACTGCTTAAGAGTCTAAACTTGTCAGATACTTTAGAAGTAGCTCCTGGTATACTAATTTCAAATAGTTATTTGCATGTGAGGTAAAAAATCCTTGCTAGGGGAATTCCCTGGTGGCGCAGTGGTTAAGAACCCGCCTGCCAATGCAGGGGACACGGGTTTGATCCCTGGTCCGGGAAAATCACACATGCTGCGGAGAAACTAAGCCCGTGCGCCACAACTACTGAGCCCGCGTGCCACAACTACTGAAGCCCGTGTGCCTAGAGCCCGTGCTCCGCAACAAGAGAAGCCACCGCAATGAGAAGCCCACGCACTGCAATGAAGAGTAGCCCCCACTCGCTGCAACTAGAGAAAGCCCACGTGCAGCAACGAAGACCCAACGCAGCCAAAAAAAAAAAAAAAAAAAAAAAATCCTTGCTAGGCCACATTTTGTTCACTTCACTCTACGTATGGCATATACAGTAATCCCTCCCTAAGTCTGAATTCAAAATTACAGCCTGTACGGACTTCCATCTATGTATTTTTCCCACCATCTCAAGAATTTTGGATCAAGATTATAGAAATCTCCACTTACTCTCCGTTGTGAGTTAGGGACTGTTATCTAGGGACTCAAAATCAAAACATTTAGATAGAGGAAGGAAAAAATTTCTCTTAAAATTTTATCTGTAGTATAGAAAAGTGAATTTCCAAGGCTCTCACTCAAACCATGCAGGCAGAAGATCCTGGAAAGTCTGCAGTCAGCAGATAATGATAAATAAAAGTTAATTGTAAAGCATACTTTAGTGCTCATTTACCAACTATCATTGATATTATTTTTACTTAATGTGCTGTTTTTATTGTCTTTTTTTTTTTTTTTTTTGTGGTATGCGGGCCTCTCGCTGTTGTGGCTTCTCCCGTTGCGGAGCACAGGCTCCGGACACACAGGCTCAGCGGCCATGGCTCATGGGCCCAGCTGCTCCGTGGCATGTGGGATCTTCCCGGACCGGGGCATGAACCCGTGTCCCTTGCATCGGCAGGCGGACTCTCAACCACTGCACCACCAGGGAAGCCCCTATTGTCTTATTTTGATGAACATTAACAAATATTTATGAGTTCTCCTAGGACTTCCCTGGCAGTCCAGTGGTTAAGACTGCGCGCTTCCAATGCAGGGGGCGTGGGTTTGATCCCTGGTCGGGGAACTAAGATCCCACATGTGGTGTGGCTCGGCCCAAAAAAAAAAAAAAAAAAAAGAATTCTCCTAGAGTCACTTCTACCACAGTCTCCTGAACTCTAGGGAGTATGGCATTCAACTAAACAGAGACTTCTGAAGGAGTCCTGAAGGTACTAGGTATTTATGTTCAGCTACCGGGACCCACATAGATCTCAGACTTGGATCTTCTTTTCCTGAGTATCTAAGAAGTGGACTTTCTCTTTCTAGTTTTATTCTATTATTCTTGTCAAAGGCAGAACTTTTCCTAGACTCCCCTCATCTTTGAAGAAAGAAAAGCTTTCGTACAAACCCCGACCTTCTGTCCTCGGCCAGGCACGTTGGTACCCCAGACCTGTTTCTCATCATTTTAAGTCAGCAGGACTTCACTAGTTTGTGGTTATGCACTCCCCATGCTTTATTTTGGACTTTTGTCCTTTTTCTCACAGTTTTCAGCTCCTTTCAGGCCTGACTTCCCCTTTCACCTCATCTGATCTATTATTAAGTCTCAGCTTGTTGTTTCTCCTGAGCAGCACCTTATTGATTTGAAATTAGCATACACAAGCGGAGTCATTTGTCTAAACTTGGAAGGTTGCATCCTAGCTCCAACAAGGAACAATGTAAGAGGAGTGCAAAAAAGGGACTTGGAACTTATGCTCCATCCACTGTTGCCTACAACCTCTTGCCTTCTGAGCCAGGACCCTCACGGTTTGACCCTGGATTAGTCATTTTTTTCTATAGTTTCTTCCAGTAGTCTCACTGGCTTCCTTACACTTTATCTTCAGTGACTGTTGCTTTCTGCAGTGAACATGGTGGGGGCATATGGTGTAAAGTAGGACCAAATATTTAAACATCAGAACTGTTCTTTATACGCTGCTACTCTTGCAAGTAAGCCATGTCTTTCCGTCTTTCCCCCACCTTCCATAGGCATGAGGGGGAAGGGAGGCAGGAAGAGTAGAGGGTTTTGTGAAATACGTTTTACCTCCCTTTGAATGTGAAAAATAAGCTCTGATGTTTTTCCTTTTTCCTTTTTTTTTCCGGAAGCAAAGTGGATTTACCAAATAAGGTCTTACAAATATCTATGCTTGGTCTTCCATTGACCTAGGCTCCTGTACAGTCATCCCTGGGTTTGTATGGTTAGTATGGCCTCCTCATACACTTTCTTATGGAGAACAAGTATAATCAACTCACCAGGTGGATCCAGTCACTTTTTTTTTTTTTTTGTGGTACGCGGGCCTCTCACTGTTGTGGCCTCTCCTGTTGCGGAGCACAGGCTCCGGACGCGCAGGCTCAGCGGCCATGGCTCACGGGCCCAGCCGCTCCACGGCATGTGGTATCTTCCCGGACCAGGGCACGAACCCGTGTCCCCCGCATCGGCAGGGGACTCTCAACCACTGCGCCACCAGGGAAACCCATCCAGTCACTTTTTAAGGTTCTGCTGGCCTTAGATGTCATGGTTAACTTGTCTTTTTTCAAAAGTATATTTTGCCAGTCAAAGCCCCTCTTTTGGAAGATATGGGGATTATTCTTTTAGCTTTCTTATGATGATTGTCTTCTGTGCCATCTATTACTTAGGACTTCATCTCTTGCTAAAAGGATGTATAAACCAAGGAATGACTCCCGGCAACAGCCATGTAGTTCATGTAGTGTTAAGATAGTAACTGACATAAAGGATGGGGGGATACTGAAATGTACCAATAATGACTGTGGAAGAAACTTTTCATACCAGGAAATGTATGGTTCCCACTACAGTGTTCCAGATTTTTAAAAATTGTTGCTTAGATTTAGAAGAGGGAAACATTTGTACAGTTATCTATTTCTGCATAGCAAATCACTCCAAACTTACTTGCTTAAAACAGCAATGACAATTTATCTCCCATGGTTTCTGTGGATCAGGGATTGGGGGATGGCTCAGGTGAATGGTTCCGAGTGGGGGTCTCTAGTGGGATTGCAGTCAGATGTTGGCTGGGGCTACATTCATCTGAAAGCTTGACTGGGGCTGGAGGATATATTTCCAGATGGCTCAGTCACATGGCTGGCAAATTGGTGCCGCCTGTACGTGGCGAGTCTCAGTTCCTCTACGTGAGCTTCTCTGTAGGTTGGCTTGAATGTCCTCATAACATGGTAGCTGGCTTTTCATAGAATGAATGATCCAAGAGACCAAGCTAGAATCCACAGTGCCTGTTTTGATCTAGACTTGGAAGTCATACATTATCACCTCTGCTGTATTCTCTTGGTCAGGCAGGGCCGGGTCTGATTCATTTTGGAAGGAGACTGTACCAGGGCACAGATACCAGGAGATATGCATCATTGAGGGCCACCTTGGAGGCTGGCTACTGCGTCATCCATGAGAATGAGGAAAAACCCTCCGAGTACTGAAAATAGGAATAATCATGGCGGTAATAACACTTACTGCTTTTCTATCTTATTGATTTCTTTATAGAAGCTCCTTATATAATTTCTGGACTGGCATTCTCTCCTGATTGTTTTCTTTACTCTTTGCCTCTATTTTGTCTATCTCTTTCTTTCATGGATTCCTTTCGTCAGTTTACCCTTTCAGCATGTTTCCTCAAGGGGCTTATCTTTGCTTTTCTGCTCTCATGGTATACAGTGTACCTGGGTGACTTCACAGGTGCTTACTGCCGAGGACTCACGTACATAGTTTCGGCCTAGACGTCTGTCATTACAAACAGCTATCTAAAGGCCTTGCAAACTGAACATGTTTAAAACATAACTGGCCACCTTTGCCCTTCCTGAACCCCCTTTCTGGATGACTGTGAACTCCTTGAGAGTAGAGCCAGCTTCTCATTACCTTTTTAACCCCATGCCTAACCTGATGTCTGGCATGAAGTAAACATTGGAGTGTTTGCTGAATGAATATATGCATTATGAAATCTCTATCTATAGGTATCTTTATGCTTTTAAGGGTAGTGGAATGCCACACTGGTAAAAATAAATTGATAAAATTTTTAAAGTATAGGTGCATTAGGATAAAATGGGATATATATATAGTTATAATATTTAAGGGATGTTTCAAGTGCTTATTTATGAACCAAAAGAGATGTCTGAGAGTCACTGTCAAGTATTCCCTGACATCTCAATGTCCAGTTCTAACAAAAGGGGCCCACAGTCACAGGCATCATCAGGATGGGAACAAAGCTTTGCCTTTTAAAAAATTCCTGGACTTCCCTGGTGGTGCAGTGGTTAAGAATCCACCTGCCAATGCAGGGGACATGGGTTCGATCCCTGGTCTGGGAAGATCCCACATGCCGCAGAGCAACTAAGCCCATGTGCCACAACTACTGAGCCTGCACTCTAGAGCCTGCGAGCCACAACTACTGAAGCCCGTGCACCCTAGAGCCCATGCGCCACAACTGCTGAGCCCATGCGCTGCAACTACTGAAGCCCGTGCACCTAGAGCCCGTGCTCTGCAGCAAGAGAAGCCTCCACAATGAGAAGCCCGTGCACTGCAATGAAGAGTAGCCACCCCTCGCCGCAACTAGAGAAAGCCTGCATGCAGCAACGAAGACCCGACGCAGCCAAAAAAGAAAAAAATTCCTTTATTGGGTACTTCACAATGTGGCCCTTTGCAACGATTCCTTTCTCCAACCTCAGCAGAATTCCAGCTTTCTCTTTTGACCTATATACTCTCCGTATAATGCACTGGTTCTGATATGCTTAGACTGAAACCTCTGTCAAAGGAGAAGGAAAGAGTGGTGACGGCAACGATGACGACAATACTGTGCTAAGTGGTCTATCTGCATTATCTCATTTAACACAGCAGCTCAATGGAAAAGATGCTACTATCTTTAACCCCATTTTAGAAATGAGGACACTGAAGCTCTCAACACGCAGTGAAAGAGAGATCGGTTCGAGTTAGGATTGAAGACTGTCTTACTCAGGACCTCTCTGTGGCCCCTCCCCCACCCCTCAGCCTCACCTTAATGGTTGCTAGCTGTATGCCTTCATAGAGAAGATAATTTTGCCTAGACTCATTAAGTTAGAGGGAACTCTAGGTCATATATGTTGTCTATCAATGTACATATGCTCGATACAAGACGCTATAGCTTTTTTAAATACTTTGGTATCCTCTCTAACTTGAAACTCTCAACAGTTCAGTGAAGTATCTATGAAAGCTGTTATCATTTATGGAAAAAAAGGATCTAAAGCAGCTAAGTGGCTTGTCAAACTTCATCCAGTTAGCTTAGGACAGAGCTGGGACTAGGGTCTAGGTCAAGTAAAATGTAGTTCATTGTTTCCTCTCTATTTTAGTGTTTGTAGCCACATTTCTAATCATCATTAGCCAGTAGATACACATGACTGCTTTGTGTTCTGAGCTATCTCAAATGATGTATATTTTTAAAATTGGGGAACAAAGGACCAATATTAGTTATGAGATTGAGAATCACCCCAAAGATTTTGATGACTCATTTGCCTTCACCCAAGCACCCTCTTGATTCCTTTAACTTAATGAAAATAAGTATATTCTCCCAGGATTTTGACTCTCCTGATAAAGGTTAACTCCTGGGTCCTCACACAAGGTGCCCTTTAATACAGCTTCTCCCCACAAGGGGGAGCCAAAAATGCTTCGGGGCTAGGCGAGGTACGACTCAAATACCAGGTTCTGCAAATCCAGCTTCCTCCCGTTTGTTTTCCCAGTAAGGACCTCCCAGCACAATCCCCAGAAAGGAAAGGCAGATGGTCCTGATACTGATGGTGATGTGTTTGTATATGGGCATGGGATGAGGGTGGGGGGTTTTCATCCGAAGAAACTCAGCTCTGAGAAATAAAGCTGTTCCGAGTCAGTACTACGCTGTCCTTACCTGTTTCCCCTGCTGGAACTTTGTCCTTCAAAGCTGGTCTTTGGCCAACGTATGTGTGAATCAGATAGCTGCCCGCTGAAGTCAGCTCCCTTAGCCCTGGATCAATAATCTTTCCCCGTCATCCCACTGGAGCTGCTTCTGCCACCTCCCACTAAGGGACTTAGAGAGGACCTGGTAAAAAGGCTTCTACTGCTTTCTTTGCAGAAGGTGGGTGGAGTTGGGGAGCAGACTCCACAGGGTGATGCCCTTTGCACTGCTTTAACTTTAGTGCTTCAGTTAGGCCAGGAGCAAAAATAGTTGTGGCTTTGACAGATACAGCAAACGTCTGAATTCGCATTTGAAGAATAAATTTGCACAACAACCAGGAGTATAAGGGGTGGGAAAATGAAAGCTTTTTCTTACGTAAAATTTAATTAAACTATTGTTTTCATTGATACCATGTGGTTCTCTTTTCTATCAGAAATATTTAAGAAACTTATGTGTGACAATAACTTTCAAACACAATATTTCCAAGTGTCAAGTTAACGTGTTCAGGGAGCAGAAAGACTCAAGTACTCAGTGTGAGTCTCACATAACATCTGCTTCCACAAGTACTTTGGGGACCCTTTGAGGCAAAGACGGTGGGGAACCTTGGCTTATTTGCTAGACATGGAGGTGAAGATGGGAACATCCCTCCCATCTCCCTTCCTTTTTAAAAATAGAGATGAGGATTTCTGAGTATAACCTATCATTTCAGGAAAAAACAAATTATGAGTCATTTTAGTTACACAGATAACAATGCTCATAAATGAAAAGTGGGGTTATTTTTTAGGATGGAAAGAAGTGGGCTATTACTGTGCTATATTCTGAATACTGTAACCCCCCAGCTAAGATGTAATTACTGAATTTTTAAAATAGTAAAGCAGTAATCCAGTAATTCTAAAAAGCCGTTCGGCTTTCTGTAGGCATTTAAGAATTACCGTTTGTTTTTTGGAGTGGAAGTAACATCTTTCTCAGTTAGTTTTTGGAACATGGCCACTGCTGAATGAAGGGGTCCAGTCATGCATTGTATTTCTTCTGCATAATTGCACTAAAAGAATACATTGGCGTATTGTATGGTTTGTAATGAGCTGGAAAAAAAAAAAACCTCCAGAAACCCTCTGCAATGAATTAGTTATTCTGAATATTTTATTTTTTAAACATTGATACTATGTAAATTGAACAGGGTCAAAAGACTTGTTGGTGTTCAGGCTGAGAGTTAAACCAAAGCTCTCCCAGGTACAGAACTGATCAGTGACTGGACTTTTTGATTCTTCCAAGGAGGTACTTCGTAAGGCAGTTCAGCTTCTGTCTAAACCTGCCCTTGAAGACATGTTGGGTTAGGTCTAAACCTGTTCTTTTATCACTGTGGCCCCAAATCAAGCACTGATGAGGTTTTGTGACCCTGTGGCCCCAGTTGCAACTAAAGTAGTTAATTGTCAAAAACACCCGCAGTTGTTATGTCACGATGACTATCTTGAGCCACGAGCAGTCCTTTAACCTTTAGGCTGCAGGTTCTGTACTTTCTTCCTAATTGCTTCCATGGATTTTATAGGAGTCCAGTCACAGGGAGTGCAGATTGTTAAGAACTGTGATGGGTCGAATTTTTACTTGACTTGCTGGCAGGAGGCCCAAGACTCCTGGATCAGAGACGAAGAACAGTTCATTCCTCATGGCAGTAGCCAGGGCGTCAGCATTTTTACCCTGGCCCTCTGAGTCCCAGTACCCCCAAGATGATGTGAAGACAGCCAGGTGATAGCTGCACGCTCAGTGGGTTGAATTACAGGAGAGGAACCCTGAATTTAGGGAGCTCAAATCTTTTATAATGGACAGTAAGTACAGCAGCCCTTTGCTCTAGGGAGAGACATTATCTTCATTATACTCGACCACACTCAGCTGTATCTTCTAAGCAAACCTGCTCTTTCCTTCAGAGTTAGACACTTAATCTCTGTCTTCCGAGGCTGTTTGCTACACAAACATCCTCGAAAAGATATTCCAGAACAAAGGCGCTCAGTGCTTCTGTTCACAAGATATGCAGAAACACAAGAGTTCCATGGAGAATCATCTCCCAACACAGACCAAGGCCAAGAGGTCCTCTAAAGAACTGTTGTCCTGGCCCATCTTTGGGAGTTGCTGCTGAGAGGACAAAGCACTACAGTCGTCGCCATTATTACTATTTCTGTTGTCTGCAAGAGTATGGTCCTGAAGCTATGCTATCTCCCCAAAACAAAAAGTCTGTACTGCATACTTGACTCCATGTTCAGCCAGGAGTTTAGGGAGGATGTCTCTTGGTCACCATCATTTGTCTTGTGACCAGGGATTGGGAGCCGATGGTCCAAAAGTTACCTTTGATTTATCACCATTCCCTCACTTAAAAAACCAATAAACTGATCTGACTGAGGCTTTGTGTAGCCTCAGCTCAGAGGCTCGAAGCTTTTAAAAGGAAAGACCATTCTATTGGAAGGAAAGAGGTGGAATTTGAAAGCTCAAGCCAACTCCTAGTCCCTGAATAAAAATCAATCTCCCAACATATCCGTTAATAAGCTCTGGACCAAGGGGTCAGGAGGCCAGCCAAAAGATCTCTCTTTATCTGCCATATTTTCTTCATTTAGGTAGAAATGTTATTTTTAAGCAAGGAAGATGTACAATCTGAAATTAACAAAAAAAAGTATTGAATTCTAGGACCGTGTCCCTTCCAGAGGTCCAAAAATCATTCTGTCTTTGAACATTGTTTTGCCTTAAAAATACTTTTTATTTATTTCTCTTTTGTCTCACTCTAGGGCTTCCAACCCGAGAGAAGGCTTATTGCCAGATTGTATTTCATAGACTCTTAAAGTTGGAAGAAATCTTCGAGTCCTGTAGCTTAGCCTGGCCCCTAAAGGCTAAGTCCTTAGTGTCTTGCCAGAGCTCAGACAGGTAGCTGGGGCATCAGAGCACTGTACTGGATGGAGCCTTGGATCTGTTCTAAGTTCTGCCATTCATTGGCTGTGACACTTTGTGGATATCATGTGTCTTCTCACAGCCCAGGTGCACTCAGTCTAAAGAGAGAGGCTTATAGTATTCTACCAGCTCCACCATGCCTCCAGGGGGGTCTCTAATTTCTGGAATGTGACTATTTGAACCGTTCAGAAGAATGATTCTCTTTTCCTGATGACAGAACTAACACATTATTTTATTTTATTATTATTTTTTTAATAAATTTATTTATTTTTGACTGTGTTGGGTCTTCGTTGCTGCACATGGGTTTTCTGTAGTTGTGGTGCTACTCTGTAGTTGTGGTGCTACTCAGGGGCTACTCTTCGTTGTGGTGCGCGGGCTTCTCATTGCAGTGGCTTCTATTGTTGCAGAGCACGGGCTCTAGGCGCACGGGCTTCAGTAGCTGTGGCACACGGGCTTCAGTAGTTGTGGCTCACGAGCTCTAAAGTGCAGTCTCAGTAGTTGTGGCGCACAGGCTTAGTTGCTCCGTGGCATGTGGGATCTTCCCGGACCAGGGCTCGAACCCGTATCCCCTGCATTGGCAGGCAGATTCTTAACCACTGCGCCACCAGGGAAGCCCCACATGCTTATTTTTTTTTATTTTTTATTTTTTGCGGTACGCGGGCCTCTCACTGCTGTGGCCTCTCGCGTTGCGGAGCACAGGCTCTGGACGCGCAGGCTCAGTGGCCGTGGCTCACGGGCCTAGCCGCTCCACGGCATGTGGGATCCTCCCAGACCGGGGCACGAACCCGTGTCCCCTGCATCGGCAGGCGGACTCTCAACCACTGCGCCACCAGGGAAGCCCCCCACATGCTTATTTTAGAAAAATAAGAATATATTGATTTAAAAAAAAGAATAATTTTTAACCCTGTTGTCAATTTCAGTGCCCATTTTGGGTCTGTTTTATTTGTGTATGTGTGATAAAATTGAGATCATATTGTTCTGTAATTTGCCTTTTTTACTTAAGCTAGCATGAACATCTTACCATAGCCGTTGGACTTTATCCCAAAGATAAAAACTCTTTTTAAGTGGAGAGCCATTGAAGGGTTTTAAGTAGGTTTCACTGTAAGTCATTTCTCTTCAGATCAGAGGTAGAGAAGAGAGAAGAGCACATTCATACAATTTTGAGTTGGCTTCGTTCCATTCTTTATTGCTTTCTGCACAGAAAAGGAACAGCTCAGTGTTATATTCATTAAAGATGGGAGTTATCGATTTCTCTAGAGGTTTAGTCATCTTGAGATGCTACGTCATTAGCACTTGCATGTGTACATTTATATGTTATGAAAACGAATTAGAATGGCACATTTCAAGACATTAATCACATGGAGACTAATTACACCACAATCAAAACTATCACCTAACAAATATCAAGTCTCACAGCCCCAATCAGATATTGATAACCATTGAGCCAGGTTTTAGTAACATGTGGCCCAGTTGTTAAAAGTTTTCAGTGACAGATTTATTTAAGATTCTTTTCATTCCATATACCTTCAAAAGGATCTGAGGTAGTGGTGCAAAATTAAACAGTATAAACGTAGGACCTTTAAAACATAAAAACGAAGGAGACAAACTAAAGGAACCAGAAAGGGTGGATGCCATGAAGTATTTGGACAGACCAATCCAACAGTCTGTTTCCTAGCAGCAAAAAGTAAACAGGAAGATACATTGGCTTGTATAGTTTTTATTGTTACAGGAGAAAAAAATATGTATACTTCTTTTACCCAGACAACTTTTATCATGAAATTTATTATATGGACCCTTCTGTGAGAGATAATAGATTATATCAGAATCTTCAACTACAGTTTTGCGAAGGAACAACAACCCTGTTGAAATGGATAATTCCTGTATCGACCTTGTACATAAAGGGTGAGAATGTAATATTAAATCGTAATTCAGTTTAGACATTTCTTTGGAGGCTGAGATAATATGGTCCAGGTACTTGGCTTTCTGATGATTTAACTTAATATGGAAATAGAACTTGGGAAATGTAGGTGATCATCTAGCTACCATGGCCAGTCAGTTCTTTGTCAAGGGTCAGATGCCTCGAGTGAACCATTGACTGATGATAGCTTGCATAGGAAATCATATTGGAAACCTTGGTTAGGTTATTCTAGGATCCAGAGTCTGAGTTGATTCATATGTTCTCAGTAGGCATTCAATAAAGTTTTTTTGAGTGAATAACTTAACCCGGGCCCGCCCACAGCATGGACAGAGCCTTTCCTCCCTCTTACTATTCTCTCTCTAGTAGGAACCGCCTTACATGAATCCTTTTTTTTTTTTCCACAAAATGCCCAACTTCTCTCCTTATTTATCATTCAATGATCTTCTACTCTTCCTTTTCTCTTTAGCAGTTCTACGCTGGGGCAGCCTGAAACTGCCATGTTTCTGGACAACAGCTGTCACGGAATGCAAATATGATTGCATTTCAAAAATAACCGCTACTATAATTGCAAAAATAGGAAACAACAAGCAATAAAGGACTGGTTAAATTATGAAATAGCAATATGATAGAATCCTATGCAGCTATTAAAAAATGTTGTTGAAGAAGATTTAATGATATGAATAGTCATTCTATATTTTTTAAGTGAGAAAAACCCGAGAGAGAGAGAGAGAGGAAGAGTGTACACATATTTCTCTCAACAGATGTAAAGAGAGACATATCTATCTATCTAGAAAGAGGGAAAGACAGACACAGACCCAAAGAGAGAGCATGCAGCTTTGGGTGGTGGAATTACAGGGTTTTTTTTTTAACATTTTGTTTTCTGTATTCTTAAAATATTGTACAGTAAACATGGATTATTTGTGTTTAAACAAAAGACATAAAATGTAAAACTCCTTGGCATAGAATACAAAGCCCTTCAGTATGTGTTCACTGCATATTCCTTCAACTTCTGTCCTGCCCTTGGGGCATTGCCCAGCACTTAGCAGGTGCTCAGTGCCTGTTAGTTGAATGAATAGCAAATGTATCACACTCTCCTCCCAGTTTTCATCAGAACCTCCCTCCTCCTTCCTGGCCCCTGGTGCACTTCTGCCCTCACACTTTCCAGTCACTGGCAGAGTCAAGCATTTGAAATATAAACAGGCGGTTTAATTCTCAAATGGTGGACCTTAGAAAGTACAGCTGTCTGTGGTATGTTAATGTGGATTTGAGAATAGTCACTGAATGTGTCCGGGGTTGTTTAACGATGAACTTATATACATTCTTGCTCTTATACATTTCCTAACCTCTAATCAGGCTCATTCCCTGTCTACTTCATGAAATTATCCCTTCATTTAGGACTTATTTTGAACACATAAAAGAAGGAAACGATCCAAAGGCATCCTAACTATAAAAACCCACAGGATCCATTTCCTTCCCAAAACAACATATTTGGCTTTGTTTTCCCCTCGAAGTAAAATCAGACCTTGAAGAGACAGTATGATTTAAACAGCACCACCCAATTAATTTTTCTGGTCAAATTTATTTCAAAAACAATAACTAAGCATGGTCCTCTCTAACATCTATTCTTTCTTTTCCCCAAGGAGAGATTTTGTATTACTTGTTTTTTGTCTTTGCTCAGCACTTTGGCGTGTGTGAGTTTTCATCAACTATTCTGAATGGAGGCAAAGGCAATGTGGTAGGAACAAACACAAATCAAGACTGCATAAACTAATAATCTTTTTAGTAACATTGTCCTACATGCCTTTAGAAATTAATTTTAATACCAGCAAAGAAGTTCAAAAACTCCCCCTTCTCCAGCTGCTGTAAGAAACCCAAACTTCCTTCAGCAATTTTGCGAATGAGAAAGGTTTTTTTTTTTTTTTTTTTTTTTTTTTTTTTTTTGCGGTATGCGGGCCTCTCATCGTTGTGGCCTCTCCTCCGGACGCGCAGGCTCAGCGGCCATGGCTCACAGGCCCAGCCGCTCTGCGGCATGTGGGATCTTCCCGGACCGGGGCACGAACCCGCGTCCCCTGCATCGGCAGGCGGACTCTCAACCACTGCGACACCAGGGAAGCCCAGAGAAAGGTTCATTTTTGTCTGTATTTAAATAGCAGGTATTGTATGGATTTATGCAAGGAGAACAAAACAATTCATGGCAAGAAACCAGCCACCTGTGTTAATCAGTATAGTAAGTGGGAAAGTGAAGTGTAAATTATGACAGATAGCTCTTTTGCTTCCTCTTTTTGTCTCTTTCTGACTAGTTGGTTATTTGAATTTAAATCTTAAGGGCTGTCTTAAAAATGTATCAGTTAATAAGTACCTCAAATAGGTTTATTAATGAGGAGAGAATATCTTCTAAAGAGCTCATAGCATATAGCATAGAACACGGTAGAGCTTCACAGTTAACAGCAGAGACTCTGGGCTTAGACTGAAGCGTGGCTTCAATCGCAGCCCCACCACTTCCTAGCTCTGTCATCTCAGACAAATTGTTTAACCTCAATGTGTATCACTTTCCCAGTGTGTACAATGGCGAGAATTCTAGTACTTACCTCATAGGGTTATTGTGAAAATTAAATGGGTTAATATTTGTAAAATACTTAGAAAAATGCCTGTACTTTGTAAGCACTATGTGCACACGTGCTCTTAGTTTTAAATCTCTAGATTGTGAAATGATAGTATTGCTAGCATAATTAGGTTAATTTTATTAAAATTAGCATACAGTTAGTTAGCATACAGACTCTTTTGGTGTACAGGTTTTTGATTATTAACACATCTATAAATTCATGTGACCACCACCGAAATGAGGATACAGAACAGACATCACTTCAAAAAACTTCCTCTTGCTACTCCTTTGTAGCATCCCAGTCGTAACTCATGGCAACGCTGATCTGTTCTCCATCACTATGGTTTTGCCTTTTACAGAATGTCACATAAATGGCATCTTACAATGTTGCAGCCTTTTGAGACTGACTTCTCTCACTCAGCATAATGCCTTTGAGATTTATCCAAGTCGTTGCATGTATGAATAGAGTGTTCCTTTCTATTGCTGAGTAGTATTCCATGGTTTGAATGTACTACAATTTGTTCTTACATTCTCAAGTTGAAGGACATTTGGGTTGTTTCCGTTTTGGGGAAATTACAAATAAGGATGCTATACACAATTGAGTATAGGTTTTTGTGTTAACATAAGTTCCATAAGTTTTCATTTCTCTGGGATAAATGCCTAGATGTAGGATTTCTAGGTCATATGATAAGTGTATACTTAACTGTATCAGAAGCTGCCAAATGGTTTTCCAGAGCAGCTGTACCATTTTGCATTCCCACCAGCAATGGGTGAGGGTTGCTGTCACTTCAGATCCTGGTCAGCACTTGGTATTGTCAACAATATTTACTTTAGCCATTTTAATAGGTG
The DNA here is from genome assembly GCF_951394435.1 of Stenella coeruleoalba. Lineage (NCBI taxonomy): Eukaryota > Metazoa > Chordata > Mammalia > Artiodactyla > Delphinidae > Stenella > Stenella coeruleoalba. Next base: position 108,852,419 of record NC_137152.1, on the reverse strand, counting down.
TGTAATGGTATCTCAACAATGACTTTAATTTACATTCCCACAGTAGCTAATGATGTTGAGCATCTTTTTATGTGTTTACTGGCCATACATGTATCCTCTTTAGCAAAGTGTCTGTTCAAGTCTTTTGCCCATTTTTAAATTGGATTGTTTGTTTACATATTGTTGAGTTCTTTTAATACAATTTTTAATTTTGAAATAGTTTACAAATTACAAGAAATTATGAAAATAGCACAGAGAATTCCTATGTACCCTTCACCTAGATTGCCCCCATGATGATATTTTACATAACCATAGTACATTGTCAAAACCAGAAAATTCACCCTGGCGTAATACTGTTAACTCAGGTATAGACTTTATTACGATTTCACTAATTTTTACATGTACTTTTTCATGTATTGTTCTCTGAAGTTTATTACATGTGTAGATTTGAATACACATCATGAAAATCAGGGTTCCAGACTGTTCCATCACCACAAGTGAACTCCCTTGTGTTACCCTTTGATAGTCACACTCTTCCCTCAACTCTTAACTCATGTAGTAACCACTGATCTGTTTTCTATCACTTTAATTCTGTCACCTCAAGAACATCATATAAATGGAATTGGACAGTAACCTTTTGGGATTTTTCTTCTCTCAGGATAATGCCCTTGGAGATCTATTATGCAAGAGCTCTTTATATATTGTAAATACAAGTCCATTGTGGAATATATGATTTGCAAATATTTTCTTCTAATCTGTAGCTTGTCTTTTTGTTTTCTTTAAAAGTCTCTTTCTCAAAGCAAAAGTTTTACTTGTGATGAATCACTCCAAGTGATCATTTTTTTTTTTGTAATAGATTGTGCTTTTGGTGTCATGTAAAAGGACTCTTTGCCCAGCCCCAGGTCAAAACAATTTCTCCCATGTTCCCTTCTAAAAATTTTATAGTTTTACAATTTTGAGTTAATCTCTGCATTAGACATGATTTTAAGGAGAGGTTCATTATTTTTCCATACAGGTATCTAATTATTCCAACCATTGTGGAAAAGGCTGTTTTTGCTCCATTGAATTGCCTTTGAACCTTTGTGAAAGCTCAATTGGTCGTGTATGTGTGGACCCATTTCCTCAGTTCTATTCCATAGATCTATATCAATACTATACTGTCTGCTGTCTGTAGTATTGGAGCTCTATAGTAAGGCTTAAAATTGTGTGCTGTGATTTCTTTAATTTTATTTTTCTGTTTCAAAATTGTTTTGGTTATTCTGGATCTTTTTGATTTCCATAGGAATTTTAGGGTCAGCTTGTCTGTATGTACAGAGAACATCTTGCAGGGATTTTGGTTGCAATCATGTTACACACATAGATCAATTTGGGGAGAATTGACATCTTTACTATATTGAGTCTCCATGTATTTTGAAGCCCTTTTGTTAGGTGCATGCATATTTATAGTTGCTATGCTTTCTTGGTGGATTGACGCTTTTGTCACTATGTAATGTGATACTTCCCTGATAATTCTTTTTGCTCTATAGTCCACATTTTCTGATTTTAATATAGGCACTCCTATATTTTAATATAGGTACTAACACTTGATTAGTGTTTGCATGGTAATTTATTTTCTATAGTTCTGCTTTTAATCTCCACATATGTGTGAATTTCTCAAATTTCCTTTTGTTCTGATTTCTAATTTCATTCCATTATGGTCAGAACATCCTTTGTATCATTTCAATCTTTTAAAATTATTTAAAATTGTTTTAGATTTGTGGTCTATCCTGAAGAATGTTCCATGGACACTTGAGAAGAATGTGCATTCTGCTGTTTTTGGAGGAGGCATTGTATAAATGTTTGTTAGGTCTACTTGGTTTATAATTGTTTGTGTCTTCTGTTTCTATGCTGATCTTCTGTCTAGTTGTGCTATACATTATTGAAAGTGGGGTATTGAAGTCTTCGACTATTATTGTTGAATTGTCTATTTCTTTCTTTTATTCTGTCAGCTTTTGCTCCATGTATTTTGGAGTTCTTAGATTCAGATATGTTTAGAATTGTTACATCTTCCTGATGGATTAACCCTTTACCTTTATACAATGTCCTTTGTGTCTAGTAACAATTTTTTGATATTGTTATTAGTATAATACTAATATTAGTATAGCCACTCCAGCTCTCTTTTGATTACTGTTTTCATGGTATACCTATATCTTTTTCCATCTGTTTACTTTGAAAATATTTGTGTTTTTTAATCTAAAGGGTGTCTCTCGTGGACAACATATAGTTAGATTATGTTTTTATATCCTGCTAATCTCTGCCTTTTAATTAGAGAGTGTAATAAATTTCCATTTAATGTGATTACTAATAAGGTAGGATTTACATCTGTCATTTTACTATTTGTTTTCTATATTTTACATCTTTTCTTGCCCCACTATTCTTCCATTTCTGACTTCTTTTGTTTTAAATATATATATTTTTACTATGCCATTTTAATTCCCTTGTCACTTCTTTTGCTATATATTTGTAGTTATTCTCTTAGTTCTTGTCCTATTAACTTCTTTTTTTTTGCTTTTTTCTTAACAGCTTTATTGAGATATAATTTACATACTACACAATTCACCCATTTAAAGTGTACAATTCAGTGCCTTTTCATATATTCACAGTTGCGCATCCATAATAACAGTCAATTTTAGAGTGTTTTCATTACCCCAAAAGAAATCCTGCACCTCCTAGCCATGACCTCCAATGCTGCCATTCCCTCTAGTCCTAGGCAACTGCTAATCTACTTTCTGTCTCTATAGATTTGCCTATTCTAGATATTACTTTTTCTTTTAGTATCCAAGCAAAAGCCCTTTTATTAAATTTTATTTTAAAAAATGTTATTGCAATATAGTTGATTTACAATGTTGTTTTAGTTTCAAGTGTACAGTAAAGTGATTCAGTTATACATATACACATATTCATTCTTTTTCAGATTCTTTTCTCATATAGGTTATCACAGAGTTAACTTCTTAATTTATGACAACCTAGTTCAGTTAATACCAACTTAAAATAATATACAAAAACTTTGGTCTGTTCCTCCCTCTTCTTTATGCTGTTATTTTCATAAATTATATATTTATACATTGTGTTTCCATAAACACAGATTTATAATGTTTGCTTTATGTCATTGTTTTTTAAATGAAGTAGGAGGAAAAAAGAATTATAAACAAAAATACATTTATACTGTCTTTTATATTTACCTATGGGGTTACCTTTACTGGTGTTCTTTGTTTCTTCATGTAGATCAAAGTCACTGTCTACCCTCCTTTTCTTGGCGGGGATCGGGCGTGCGATCCCGGTCCGCGTAATGTACGGAGGTAGAGGGAAAGGGCTCCGGCCCCCTCGGCGTCATGTCTTCGGTACCGGCGGCTTCCATTCCGCGGGTTCTATCCTCAAGCGCCGGGACACAGGGAAAAAAGAAAAAAAAAAAAAGTCACTGTCTAAGTCCTTTCATTTTAGCTTGAAGGATTAGTATTTCTTGTAGTGCAGGTCTGTTAGTGACAAATTCTTTTGGTTTTTGTTTTTCTAGGAATGTTTTAAATTTATCCTTCATTTTTAAAATTGAGGTGAAATTCACATACCATAAAATTAACCATTTTAAAGTGAACAATTCAGTGACAATTAGTACATTAACAATGTCGTACAACCACTGTCTCTATCTACTTTCAAAACATTTTCACACCTCAAAAGAAAACCCTGTAGCCATTAAACAGTTACTCCCAGTTTCTCCTTTATTTTAAAGATAGTTTTGCTGGATATAGAATTCTTGGTGTTTTAGTTTTCTTTCTTTCAGCACGTTGAATATGTTAATCCACTGCCTTCTAGCCTCCATGGCTTCTGATTAGAAATCAGCTGCCAATTTGTCGATGATTCCTTGTAAATGAGTCACTTCTTTTCTTTCTTTTTTTTTAATATCTTTATTGGAGTATAATTGCTTTACAATTTTGTGTTAGTTTCTGCTGTATAACAAAGTGAATCAGCTATACATATACATACACATATATCCCTGTATCTCCTCCCTCTTGCGTCTCCCTCCCACCCTCCCTATCCCACCCCTCTAGGTGGACACAAAGCACTGAGCTAATCTCCCTGTACTATGTGGCTGCTTCCCACTAGCTATCTGTTTTACATTTGGTAGTGTGTATATGTCCATGCCACTCTCTCACTTCGTCCCAGCTTCCCCTTCCCCTTCCCCGTGTCCTCACATCCATTCTCTATGTCTGCGTCTTTATTCCTGTCCTGCCGCTAGGTTCTTCAGGACAATTTTTTTTCTTTTTTTAGATTCCATATATATGTGTTAGCATACGGTATTTGTTTTTCTCTTTCTGACTTACTGCACTCTGTATGACAGACTCCAGGTCCATCCACCTCACTACAAATAACTAAATTTCGTTTCCTTTTATGGCTGAGTAATATTCCATTGTATATATGTGCCACATCTTCTTTATCCATTCATCTGTCATTGGACACTTAGGTTGCTTCCATGTCCTGGGTATTGTAAATAGTGCTGCAATGAACATTGTGGTACATGACTCTTTTTGAATTATGGTTTTCTCCGGGTATATGCCCAGTAGTGGGATTGCTGGGTCATATGGTAGTTCTATTTTTAGTTTTTTTTTTTCTGTGATATTTGGGCCTCTCACTGTTGTGGCCTCTCCCATTGCAGAGCACAGGCTCCGTACGCACAGGCTCAGTGGACATGGCTCACGGGCCCAGCTGCCCGGCGGCATGTGGGATCTTCCCAGACTGGGGCACAAACCCATCTTCCCTGCATTGGCAGGCAGACTCTCAACCACTGCGCCACCAGGGAAGCCCTATTTTTAGTTTTTTAAGGAACCTCCATACTGTTCTCCGTAGTGGCTGTATCATTTTCATTCCCACCAACAGTGCAAGAGGGTTGCCTTTTCTCCACACCCTCTCCAGCATTCATTGTTTGTAGACTTTTTGATGATAGCCATTCTGACCGGTGTGAGGTGATACCTCATTGTAGTTTTGACTTGCATTTCTCTAATGATTAGTGATGTTGAGCATCCTTGCATGTGTTTGTTGGAAATATGTATATCTTCTTTGGAGAAATGTCTATTTAGGTCTTCTGCCCATTTTTGGATTAGGTTGTTTGGTTTTCTGATACTGAGTTGCATGAGCTGCTTGTATATTTTGGAGATTAATCCTTTGTCAGTTGCTTTATTTGCAAATATTTTCATCTTGTTTATGGTTTCCTTTGCTGTGCAAAAGCTTTGAAGTTTCATTAGGTCCCATTTGTTTATTTTTGTTTTTATTTCCATTTCTCTAGGAGGTGGGTCAAAAAGGATCTTGCTGTGATTTATGTCATAGAGTGTTCTGCCTATGTTTTCCTCTAAGAGTTTGACAGTTTCTGGCCTTACATTTAGGTCTTTAATCCATTTTGAGTTTATTTTTGTGTATGGTGTTAGGGAATGTTCTAATTTCATTCTTTTACATGTAGCTGTCCATTTTTCCCAGCACCACTATTGAAGGGGCGGTCTTTTCTCCATTGTATATTCTTACCTCGTTTATCAAATATAAGGTGACTGGGCTTCCCTGGTGGCGCAGTGGTTGAGAGTCCGCCTGCCGATGCAGGGGACACGGGTTCGTGCCCCAGTCTGGGAAGATCCCACATGCCGTGGAGCGGCTGGGCCCGTGAGCCATGGCTACTGAGCCTGCATGTCCAGAGCCTGTGCTCCACAACGGGAGAGGCCACAACAGTGAGAGGCCCACGTACCGCAAAAAAAAAAAGAAAAAGAAAGATAAGGTGACCATATGTGCATGCGTTTATCTCTGGGCTTTCTATCCTGTTCCATTGATCTATATTTCTGTTTTTTTGTGCCAGTACCTTACTGTCTTGATTCCTGTAGCTTTTCAGTATAGTCTGAAGTCTGGGAACCTGATTCCTCCAGCTCCATTTTTCTTTCTCAAGATTGCTTTGGCTATTCGGGGTCTTTTGTGTTTCCATACAAATTGTGAAATTTTTTGTTCTAGTTCTAGTGAAGAATGCCATTGTTAGTTTGATAGGGATTGCAGTGAATCTGTAGATTGCTTTGGGTAGTAGAGTCATTTTCACAATGTTGATTCTTCCAATCCAAGAACATGGTATATCTCTCCATCTGTTTGTATCATCTTTATTATTTTTTAAGGTATTTTTAAAACTTATTTATTTTATTTATTTATTTTTGGCTGCATTGGGTCTTTGTTGTTGTGTGTGGGCTTTCTCTAGTTGTGGTGAGCGGGGGTACTCTTCGTTGTGGCGCGCGGGCTTCTCATTGCGGTGACTTTTCTTGTTGCAGAGAATGGGCTCTAGGCGCCCAGGCTTCAGGAATTGTGGCTCATGGGCTCTGGAACGCAGGCTCAGTAGTTGTGGCACACGGGCTTAGTTGCTCCGTGGCATGTGGGATCTTCCTGGACCGGGTCTTGAACCCATGTTCCCTGCATTGGCAGCTGGATTCTTAACCACTGCACCACCAGGGAAACCCTGTATCATCTTTAATTTCTTTCATCAGTAGTCACTTCTTTTCTTGCTGCTTTCAAGGTTATCTCTTTGTATTTATCTTTTGAAAGTTTGATTATGATATGTCTTCGTGTGAATCTCTTTGAGTTTTTCTAATTAGAGTTTGTTGAGTTCCTTGGATGTGTAGATTGATGTTTTTCATCAATTTGTGGAAATTTTTGGCCAGTATTTCTTCCAATATTCTTTCTGCTCCTTTCTCTCTCATCTTTCCTTCTGTGACACCCATTGTGTGTATGTTGTTTTATTTGATGGTGTCCCGCAAGTCACTGAGGCTCTGTTCATTTCTTTTTTCATTCTTTTTTTCTTTCTGTTCTCCAAATGAATAATCTCCATTGATGTATCTTCAAGTTCACTCATTCTTTTGCCTGCTGAAGTATGCTCTTGAGCCACTCTAGTGATATTTCAATTTAATTATTTTATTTTTTTAACTCCAGAGTTTCTATTTAGTTTTAAAAAATACTTTCTCAAAAAAAAAATACTTTCTCTTTATTAATATTCTCTGTAGGTTGAGACAATAATTCTCATGCATTCTTTTTGTTCTGTAGATGCAGTTTCTTTTAACTCTTTGAACGTATTTAAAATAACTGATTCAAAATCTTTGTCCAGTAAGTCCAATGACTATGTTTCCTCAGTGTGTTTCTATTGATTGCTTTCTTTCCCTTCTGTATGGGCCACAATTTTCTTATTTCCTTTCATGTCTTGTTATTATTTTTGTTAAAAACCAAACATTTTAAATAATACAATGTGGGAACTCTGGACATCATATTCTACCCCCTTCCCAATGTTTGCTGGTTTTGCTACTTGTTTTATTCGTATTTGTTTGTTTAGAGAGTTTTATGAAGTAATTTCCTAAGTCTGTGTTCTTTGCTGTGTGTGGCCACTGAAGTTTCTGTTTTGTTAGCTTAGTGTTCAGCTAATGATTGGACTGAGATTTCCTTAAATGCCTGGAACAATCAATATTTCCAGTCTTTGCTGTGGCTCTTTGTGTGTGTTGGGCCATGCCTTCGGCACTCGGTCAAGTAGTGGACAATTCTGCCTGAGCCATCACTTGTTGCTTGCACAGAACCTCAAAGTCAACTGTAAGTGAGATCTTAGTGCCTTCCCAGGTCTTTCTTGAGCATAACCACAGTCCAGCATATGTGCATAACCATCTATATTCCCAGGAATATGTCCAATAGTTTAAAAGCCCCTATGGATATGACTTCGCCAGGTTTTTCTGCTAAGCTATAGTCTGTTCTTTGCTGTAGCTGTTATCTACAACCTCAGGCAGTCACAAACTTAAAATACTTGTCAGTAATTTTCTTTGAAAAACACCCTGTCCCACCCCACACAGGGAAAATGCTTTTTGTAGTAGGCGTATTCCAAATCAGGTCTGATAGAGAGAGCCTTTAATTTGGGTCTTCCAGGGAATCTCCAGACAGGTCAGTTCGTGACAATTCTTCAGGAATGAGGCTTTGAGAGATCTTAAATTCCATTTTGCTCCTTTAGGAATTCAAGCTGTTACTTTTTAAGGCTACTGCCAAGCTGGAGAACAGGAGATAGTTTTAGACAATTAAAAATTTCTCAAAATTCATTGCTCTCACCACGATACAGCCATTAAAAAAAATAAGTGCTCTTTGGATTGCTCCAAGCCTTTGGTTAATTTCCATTATTTTGATTCTCACATTTTTGCCAGTTTTTTATTGATTTTATGGAGGAACAAATTTTCAGAAGTCCTTACTGTGCCATTTTTGCTAACGTTACTCTCTATTCTTTTACTTTTTAATGTAGCTATATCATCATATCTGAAATGGATCTCTTGTAGACAGCTTAGTTTACAATCTCTATCTTTTAATTGGTTGTTATACCATTTACATTTAATGTCATTATTGATATATTTGGATCTAAAGCCTATCAATTTATTGTTTTCTGTTTTTTCCCTTCTGTTTCTCATTCATTTTCTCATTTTCTGTTTTCCTTTGGCTTATTTGAACATTTTTTATTATTCCATTTTACTTTATTTTTTACTATATGTCTTTGTATAGTTTGTTTTTTTTTTAGTGGTTGCTCTAGGGATTACAATATGCACACTTCACTTTTCACAGTCTTTTTACAATCCATAGTTTACCACCCTAAGCTGAATGCAGAAATCTTCCACTGTATAGACCCCTTTTTACTCCCTTTTATCTTGTATTGTTTTATCCAAGTATATTGAAAATCCTGACAGACAGTGCTATAATGATTGCTTTTAACTGTGATGCATATTTTAAAGAACTCAAGAGGAGAAAAATAGTCTATTTTATTTATCTGGATATTCATTATTTCTGCTTCTCTTCCTTCAGTTTTGATTTTCCAGTTTTCCTTCTGGTATCATTTCCCTTCTCTACAAAGAATTTCCTTTATAGCAGTTCAGTGGCTTTGAATTCTCATAGTTTTCCATCACCTGAGAATGTTTTTATTTCATCTTCAGTTCTTTACAGCTGTTTAAAAATGTGCTGCTTTTTTCTTACTTACCTCCGTGGTTTCACATGAGAAATCCACAGTCATTCCAACTGTTATTGCATTGTAAGCAATATGTTATTTTTCTCTGGCCACTTTCAAGATTTTTTTCGTTTTCTTTAGTCATCAGCATTTTGATTATTATGTGTCTGGGTATAGATTTCTTTGGCTTTATCCAGTTTGAAATTTTCTGAGCTCCTTCAACCTGTAGATTTATGTCTTTTTCAAAATTTGGGGAAATTTCTGCCTCTATTTCTTTAAATATGTTTTTCTGTACCATAATCTTCCTTTTGTTTTTGGACTCTGATGGTACAAATATTAGGCTTTGTGCTGTTATCTCTCAGATCCATAACCCTCTGTTCATTTTCTTTTTTCAATCTTTTTCCTCTCTGTTACTGTGATTGGAGAATTTATATTGTTTTATCTTTATCTGTCATCTCCATTCTGCCGTTGAATGCACCTAGTGAGGTTTTTTGTTTGTTTGGGTTTTTTTTTAATAGATTTTATTTATTTATTTATGGCTGCATTGGGTCTTTGTTGCTGCACACGGGCTTTCTCCAGTTGCGGTGAGTGGGGGCTACTCTTCGTTGCGGTGTGCGGGCTTCTCATTGCGGTGGCTTCCCTTGTTGCGGAGCGTGGGCTTCAGTAGTTGTGGCACGCAGACTCAGTAGTTGTGGCTCGTGGGCTCTAGAGTGCAGGTTCAATAGTAGTGGCGCACGGGCTTAGTTGGTCCATGGCATGTGGGATCTTCCCAGACTAGCGATCAAACCCGGGTCTCCTGCATTGGCAGGTAGATTCTTAACCACTGTGCCACCAAGGAAGCCCCTCTATTTGGTCTTATTTATAGCTTCTGTTTCTTTGCAGAAACATACTATCTTTCCATTCCTTTCGAGAGTGTTTACCCTTATTTATTGCAGCATTTTTATAACTGCTTTAATATCTTTGTCTGATAACTCTATCATCTGTGTTATCTCAGTGTTGGCAACTATAGATCATCTTTGCCCATGTGAGTCGAATTTTGTTTTATTTTAGTTTTTTGTATGCCAAGTAATTTTGGATCATATCCTGGACATTTTGTATATTATACTATGAGACTCTGGATCTTGTTTATATCCTATGGTAATTAGGTTAATTGTATCTTCTAAATATGTTTGGATGTTTGGCATGTGTTACTTATGCATGTCCTTTAGGAAGGTAAAAATCCATAGTCTCTGCAATGTATAGTTACCTGTTTACTGGGTCAAGTGATGCCGATTCAAAGATGAAGTTTACATCAGGTCAAAGCAATCTATTTCAGTAAAATGATTTTGAGTGGTGTGATAATTGTAGAATTATTACAATATTTTTTTAATATGAGTGTCTTTCTGGCAAACACAAAATTCCAGGGTCATAAATTACTATCTTTTTTTTGAAATTTTCATCACCATGCAACAGATGTTTCTTGGGCATCTGCTCACTGTTTGTCTGGTACAATTTTCAGGTCCATCATGGATATAAAGATGAATAATACCTACACTGAGAGAGGCAGATATTATTACCTTTGTTATGTAGGTGGGGGATCTGAGGCATAGAGAGTTAGCTCATCCTGTAAGTGGTAGAACTAGGCCTTGGTCTTAGGTTTTCTGACTCTAAATTATTTGTGTCTCTATAGCCCCGGGTTGTCTCTGTTAAGTACATAATCTAGAAAAAAGGAAGGAAATGCTTCAACAGAGATATAAAGTAACTACCCATTCCACTACAATTTGAACAGAACCATCAATGTGCTAATATTCCCAAATGGTCGATACAATTGACTATATAAGGGATTGGTCGATACAATTGACTATATAAGGATTGTAACATTGTTGCTCTTCACTTACTTGGGCCACTTAAGAATGTGCCAGGATTATACAGAAATTCAAAATATGGATAACTGGCTATAGATTTAACCAAAATTCTTTTTTCTTTCTTATAAAGTCAGAAAGCTTATAAAGCATTGTAGTACACATGTTGCTAGCTGGCAATAATTAGTGTACATTTGTATTTCCAAAATAAGCTATTTTGAGGTTATCCTTGGTCATTAACTTACCCTCAATTTTAGTTATTATGTGTTGAAAAATACAATTTTATCAAAAATGTTGCTATGTAGATGTGTGGCTAAAAAGATCACTTTGCATACACTTGGAAACTTTCCTCCTTTGGTTTTTAGGCATAATCCTTTTTGCAGGACCTAAAACATTTGTTGAGATTTTACTGTGTGCTGGCTATTGGACTAACTGCCTGGTGTACTTTCTCAGTCATAACTTTGACCACAGTCATTTTGAGACTCTGTTGCCAGAGTGCCTAATCACATTTCTGTACTCTCTCCCCGCTACCAGCTAGTTATTCTGTGTCTCTTTTGCTCAGCCAGACATCATTACCCTCTTTGCTGCTAGCTGAGGACAGCTGGTATATTCTTTCTGTGAGAGAAAGTATGTAAGAGTATGGTTCAAGCTAGGTGCCTCAATTAATGGTTTTTTGTATGGACTTCTCCCATTTACTCCACCCAAACACATGACCCCACTGCCTGCTCTGACTTCTGATGTCTGTGTATTTCTGTATCTCTGTCTTACTTCTTTGGCTTCCCGACCTTTTAATTGTGCCAACTACTAGTATGGTCTTAGAAAACTTCCCAGTCCCACAACTCATCTGGTGGCCCCAGTTTTACTGTCACTCAAAAGCCCTAGCATGATATTTTATGGAAAACAAGGCATCCTATTTCTGATTACTTTACACAAGATTGAAATGCCTGCTTCTGTTATCCCGAGCTAAACTTGCAGCATCTGATGTTATGATCAGTGAATACGGAACTAATTTGCAAGAAAAAATGCATTAGCAGCACTACTGGAAAATCAAGTGAAAACTGACTGTATAAAATGTACGTCTTACGCTGCCCTTTGCATTCTTGTTACAACTTCCCTTTTTGTCCTTAGAGTTGGGACACTTGCTTCTCTTCAGTTAGATATATTATCATGGTGACACTGGTAACAAACATGGCTTGAAGAAGTGAGGTTTCCATGTTTTATTTCTAAGCGTTTCCTGAGCAGGCATTTAAGTTGTCATTGGCTACTCACTCTGTAGATGGGATTATACAGTTCTGTTGTGGTTAGCTGTGTGGCCCAAACTTGATTTCTCAGTGACCAGAGAGACGGTGAAGAAAATAACTGATGCTTAGATTGGAGTAGAAGGACTGTAGCCTGATGGGAGTAATGGTAAAAGTAGATTTTAGAACCATCTTGATCATGGTTTGAATACAAACTCTACAACATGTATGACTTTGAACAAGTTTACTTAAGCTCACTGAACCATTTTTTTCGTATTAAAATGGAGATAACAATCTAATAGGATTGTTATGAGGATCAAATGAGATATGTATATGTACGTATCTATATGTACATTTAGTACATTTGTCATTGTGCCTGCCACTGCCACTGATGTACAGAGAGGCTAAGTAACTTGCCCAAGATCACACTGCTGGTAGGTTGCAGAGTCTACCCTTTGGCCCAAGTCAGTTTAATTCCAAAGACTTATGCTCTTTTTACTCCTTTTTTTTTTTTCACTAGCAATAGGGCATGTGAGCTGTTATTACTTAGAAACATAGGCGTTCAGGACTGGAAGGAATTCAGACATCATCTGTTATGCCACTGATCAGATATTTGAATTCCCTTCACAACATATTTCACAAAAACCCTCTCAAGATTTCATCATGCTTCTCGTGACCACCTTTACTTTATCTGTAATTTACCTAATCTGTGTTGAGCTTATACTCTTCAGCAAAAAAAAACCCTGTTGTCAAATAAAGTGCCTAACCATGTTTGTGTACTGTTGGAGAGGCACAGTAGAAGGGAAGGGGCTATCAGAAAGATGTGCAAGCAGAACAGGGACATAGTTTAATGAGGAGAAACCCCTGCCTACTTCAGTGTTGGTAGCAAGTTTTGAAAAACCCATCGGTAGAGAAAATCACCAAGGCAGTCTCTGTTCCAGCATTCCTGGGAACTGATTTTATCATAGTGTGCCATGATATAGGGTTGGGGTCGTGGTGCACCAGTTTTAAAAAGAACTGCTTTGACCTGGACCCAGCTCCATTTTTTGCTGAAATAATCTGCCCAGATTCCCATGGGGATTGGGCAGCCTTTTGATGCCATAGTGGAGATAGCTATGACTTTACAACTTACCCAGAGTAGATATGGCCTAACCACTCTGTTGAGCTTGTTAAGTTGTTTGGGTAATTTGCTTTTTAGTTTCCTGTAACATGGTTATATTCTGGGGGGCAACCAGTCTATTTCACTCTTCATTACCTATTGTTCAATACCAACATCTAAGGAATTCAGGATGTTTGGTTCTAGAGTCCTGGTTTAAATCCTCAGTGTTGGGACTACACAGCTGAATCAGTGCTCTGAGATCTAGTAGTTAGACTAACTCTGGAGATGCCCAGCTGCTTTAGACCAAGGTGGGAAGGGAGGTCCTCCATTCTCAGCTCATTTCAATTCCATATCTTGGGGAGGATGCTACTCTGTCTTGTTTGAAGTCGTAATTTTAAACCACTTGGAATAATATTCTCCTTTGCTTTAATGATATACATCCCTGTGCATGCTCTTCAGTAATTGAAAGGGATATCGGACAAATCTGGTCTGTCTAGCTTTGACTTATGCTGTCCTTATCTTGGCCTTTGTGTCATTAAGAAAAAAATTGGTATTGATCTTGGACCATACCACTACATTGTGCTGTAATTTTTCTTCCTTGCTAGTGGAATATAAATCGATAAAAGGCAGCTGCTTTAGACGAGGGCCAGATATGGTGCTGTCATTTATATATTGTAAATCCAATGATAGCTGATCAAATCAGTGCCTCTCCTGTTCCAAACTTGACATGATTGAATTGTCGATAAAAAAGATTTTACAGTAAGGGAAGGAGAGCTGACAGTGTAAATGTCTGAAAACCCAATGAAGTTCAATATAAAGTGAAACAATGAGCTAGGATATCCTTTTATAATTTCCAATGGGAAAAAATATTTAGTGAATCACAGCTGAAATTGGGGATGATCACGGGAGGGGGGAAGCAGGAATGAAAAGCAAGCTAACTTGCATTATAATTTTTGAGAAATCTGAAATGCAAATTTGCAGATGCAAATTTTAGGAATTATGCATCATACTCACTGACTTGTTTATTTACAGAAATGGTTCAAATACTCTCCACCTCCTCCCTCTTCCATGCACATATTTTCTAGCACTAACACCCGGTTGCCAGGGGAAAAATAAGCATTTCCTTCCCCAGGAGTCCTGCTGACTTCTAATATGTGATTCAGGAGCAGACTGATAGAACTTAACCCTACATTCTTTTTTTTTTTAAGAAATTAAGGAAGTTTAATAAACATATTATACAATATCTGAGGGCCCCCCTCCTTTTCGTTCGTTGTTTACCATTTTATTTATTTTTAAAATGTTTTAATTTATTTTTTTTAATTGAGGTATAGTTGTTTTACAATGTTGTGTTAGTTTCTACCATACAGCAAAGTGAAGTAGAGTTCCCTGTGTAACCCTACATTCTTAAAGTCAACCAGTAGAGCTCTAGTTTCACTTAATAGCTCCCTAGAAGTAGTAAATGTGTTTGTTTGTTTGTTTAGGAAAAACTATAAATAAGAAGCTCAGAGAGCTACACCTCTCTTGGTATGTGGCACATCAAACTTAGTTTAGGAAACTAAGATCTTACCCCTTGAAACTTGAAGAAATCCTCCCAATTTTTCAAGAGACCTGATTAATCTATTTGCAAATGTAAGAGCATGGCACTTATTTGTATGTTGAGAAGCATATGCTGGGAGAGACCAGGCTGGGAACTGATAAGAGGATGCTGTTTCATTTAAATGCTGCCAGCGGCATGTTTGCATGACATTTTTGCCTCCATAGTTGTTCTAAACGCATGGGACCTGATCAGCGGAGAATTGACTTCTGAGAGATGCTCGACTTCCAAATTTTCAGCTTGAAAACTGTATTCCGAGTTTGTTGGAATACTTTTTAGGGGCTCACGTTCCAGTTTTTCTAATGATGACAGAGTTAACATAAACTGTAGCAACCATCACTACCACTGCAACAAACTGGTGTTCTTGTGTCATCACGAGGCACCTTATTGGAGAGGAGATTAATCACCACTGTGCATCTTGGGAAGTAGCACTTTGACCTGGAGTAAGAGAGTCTTCTTTCCTGATTTTAACTCGAGACAATTCAAATGGAATTTAAAATGATTCTCTTCCTCTTGTTGAGGCACGTTATACCACTAACCATCCTCTTTCTCCTTCTGTGATATGCTCATCTCCGTGGGCTTCTCTAATATTTCTCTTTTTCGAAACTTCTCAAGGCTTGATCTTTGTCTCAGTCAACCAGTTTCTTTCTTCTGTTTTTCTCAGCTTGTGATCATGGCTACCATTTGCTAAGAGCGATTTCTAAGCTAGGGACTGTGCTGTTCAAAGTACACGTATTATTTCATTTGATATTCACAAAATCTCCATAAAAATCAACCAACTGAACCTGTATAGAGGACAAAAGAGGGGCAAGGATATTCTAGATTCTTGGTTAGTACCCAATTTTACTGGACAGGGAAAAGAGTAGGAACCAAACAAAGAAATGGAAAAGTAGTGATCGGAGAGGAAGGTGGGAACCAGAAAGGGCAGGATCCTGGAAGTCAAGAGAAGTCCGTGATACCCACTATCTCTTGAAGTCAAGAGATACCCACTGTGCATAAGACTCCCCAATCTGTACGTCTTCATCCTCAGTTTATTACTCGTGGTTTGTGCCAAAGGTACTGTGGGTGGGTTTTGAAGAGTCACTGGCCCTCTGAAATGTGAAGCAGAATTTCAAGTATGCACATGTGTACATTTTCTGGGGAATGGATTGGCAGATTTCTTCCGGGAACCATACACAAAACAAAGGTACATCTTCAAGCTCATACCATCAGCTTTCCACTGGGCATTTTCCATTGTCCCCTCAAAGTCAACATGGCTGAAATTCAATTTAGCCTTTGTACCACCTCCCTGCAAACTAATTACTCATCTTACCACTCCCTCACTTTCGCTAGTGCCATTAGTCTTCTCCACGGCATCTTTTGCTTTCCCCTGCACATCCAGTACATCACCATTGCCTCTAGGATTTATCCTTTCTCTGTTCTTAACTTTCACTACCTTCTCTTGGGACCTTTTCTCCTAGCTGACTGGATTATTGAGGTTACTCTTAACCAGTATCGTTGCTTTCTAACCCTCTCTGGTTTACAGTGA
The DNA here is from genome assembly GCF_951394435.1 of Stenella coeruleoalba. Classification (NCBI taxonomy): domain Eukaryota; kingdom Metazoa; phylum Chordata; class Mammalia; order Artiodactyla; family Delphinidae; genus Stenella; species Stenella coeruleoalba. Next base: position 108,836,136 of record NC_137152.1, on the reverse strand, counting down.
TGCTAGGTTTATTTTTTGAAAATGACCCTCATCACATAGAGCATGGTAGGTTAAGAGCACGGTGTTTATATCTGGGTTACAATTCTGATTTTACCTTTTATTTGCTGTGTCACCCTATTCAAGTTGTTTAATGTTTCTGATCTTCATTTTCCCCTTAAGAAAATCGGGGTAATGCTAGTACTGCCTCCTGGGTTTATTGTGAGTACTCAGTGAGATAATCCATGAAAGGAGCTTAGCAGAGCACTAACACACTGTAAACTTTCAGGAGAGAGCTATGATTTTCTATCAAAGAACGTAAAATGTCTCCCTTATGCTTACCTCACAGCACGTAAAATCTTCTGTCTGATTTTTCAGACCCAGCAGAAACTGGTCCTTACTGTCACCTCTCCAACCTTACCTTACTCCCAGAAGACATGTACATCAAGGCTCTCTCTCCTAAATATACGCTCACAATGCATACCTCAGTCCCACCTCTGAATGTTTACTCATGCTGTTTCCTCATCCTAGAATGTTTGAGCCCATTCGTCCATTCTTCAAGCCCCAGCTGCTGAACTTTCCCTGGTCGCAGTCCCCCGCGGGTCTCACCATTTTGTAATTTCTCTTGTACTTTCAAATTGTCCGTACCGCCCAATTAGTACCTTATAATACACTGTTTTGCACGGTTTGTGCTTTACTTATGAGTTTATAGTGTTGCAAAATATGAAGCTGTTCACTTTCTTATTGCTTGTTCAGTGCTCATTCCATGTTTCTATGTTTTGTTTTGTCTTGTTTTGTTTTTATTCAGTCCAAGCACCTTGTGGACAGGGATCAGGTTTTTTTTTCTTTGCAGTATGCGGGCCTCACTGTTGTGGCCTCCCCTGTTGCGGAGCACAGGCTCCGGACGCGCAGGCTCAGCAGCCATGGCTCACGGGCCCAGCCGCTCCGCGGCACGTGGGATCTTCCCGGACCGGGGCACGAGCCCGTGTCCCCTGCATCGGCAGTCGGACTCTCAACCACTGCGCCACCAGGGAAGCCCAGGGATCAGGTTTTGCCATTATTCTCTGTTCCATGACTTGCAACAGTTTCTTGGTAATTACTTGCTGTATTTCTTGGTTTATTTGGTTGTTTTATCAAACTATCAAAGTTTGGATGCAGAAGACATGTTATTAAAAACTTGCTGCCATGACTTATTTTTTATGAACTCAGATATTTGGAGACTTGGAATGTAAAGCCAAGGTGGGTGGCTCCTTTCTCTCATTTCTGGAAATGTTTGGTTAAGCAAGAACATTAGGCTGGGTGAACTCTCTAAGTCCTCTGATCTCCTAGGACTCTGGGATTCTGATAAAACTAAGAATCTGCTCAGAAGACCTTCTCGGCTTTACTCTCAGCCTTTGCCCTGGCTTGCTCTGGTTTTTTGTTTGTTTGTTTGTTTGTTTGTTTTGCGGTACATGGGCCTCTCACTGTTGTGGCCTCTCCCGTTGCGGAGCACAGGCTCCGGACACGCAGGCTCAGCGTGCGTGACTCACGGGCCCAGCCACTCCGCGGCACGTGGGATCTTCCCAGACCGGGGCGCGAACCCGCGTCCCCTGCATCGGCAGGCGGACTCTCAACCACTGCGCCACCAGGGAAGCCCCTTGCTCTGGTTTTGACAAAATGTAGCATCTCAAACAAGGCTTACGTGCTGTCCTTAATTGAAACTGTTTGTCTCTCCTAGTGAGCAGACAAGCCTCAGTTGAGGAAACCACATCAGCACATTTCAGTCCAGGGTGGGGAACTGTTTCTGACAAGGAGCCCCACAAAGTATGTGTGCTTCAGAGAAAAGGGAAAACTGAGTAAACAAATACTCCCTTTGCTGAAGGAGGATGTGGGTTGAAAATCATATTATAGAGGAGGTATCCCGGAGTGTCCTGGGTAACCAGCCAAAAATTTGATCTGGTTTCTCTTAGCATGGGGTAACTCACCACGCCAACTGACATATTTCTCCAGTGACCTCTGCATCCGAAAATGTCCGCTAAAAGCACAGCTGTCAGTTCTCCATGCTCCAAGCCTCACTGTTTGCCCTAACAGCCTGCAAGATGCCATTGTGCAGATATTTCTTCAGCATTTCTTGACACAGGGGCATATTCGGCTCCTTTACATTTCTGACAGTTGTGCAATTGAATCCCTCCCTGCCTGGAGACCGGGAGTGGCTTTTATATGTTGCAGGCCCTCCGTGCTTGGGAAGCCTGGGCATTGTTCTAGCAGCATCTTACTGCTGCTCGTCCACTATATTTCTACCCAGTGCCCAGATCTGCGTCGACAATAAGTTGCAGGTTGTTTTCTCAGGATATTCTAGGGAGCAGAGTGGAAAGAAGAAACATTGGCATGTCCTCCAGAATTTTAACTAACCAGAGAGCCGTCTGCTGATGGGTGCTCCGTGCACCGCTGGCTCCAAACCCTCACTAATTATACAAGCTCATCAGGAATGTCACCTAGTGTTCTTCCATTTAATGGGGGGTTGTGCAGCACACTTCTTTCATTCTTCCTCAGAATTATTGACATAATATTGACGTTCACGGGCAGGTTGGTTTTCTAATGATGGTCAGAGAATCAGAGTTGTTTTTTTTTTCCTGACTTTACCTATCCTTTCAGAAAACCTGAGAGTGTTATTAATACTTAATGCTGCATATAGAGTTTCCACCAATAATACTTTCCCCAGAGGTTAGTCCTCAGAATATGTAGGACAGGGTAATTAGGTCTATTGATCTTTGCTACAGCCAGTGTTATCGGAATGGCGATCAAGTTTATAAGTAAGACGTGGATATTCATTTTAGTTAAGGAGCTACGACAGCTTTTGTTTCTTGAACATTCTTTACCCTAACAGAGGCATTGCTAAGCGGCTCTCAGGAGGTCCTGCAGAGCTGAACTCTCTCTTCTCTAGGACTGGTATCTGGGGCCAGAATGAATATGCTGTGCCAAGAATGGGAGAACCTTGAACTTAACTAGATTTGGCCCATGGGGCAAGTTTCGTAAAGTCGAAAACTCTCTTGAGGAGCACCTGTCCCCGCCATTTAAGTTGACAAGTGAGTTCTCTGAAAGAGAATTTCTCAGGTAAAATGTTCAGCATTGAACCCTTCTCAGGAGACCCTTCTTTCACTTCACTGACCTTCGGAGTGGGGCAGGTAATAGCTTAGCTCATAGCTGGAGATGTCTTAAGCAGGTGGCTTTGACAATGGTATTGGAACTTAGAGAGGTACATAAGCATCTACGATTGCTTCCTGGATTGTCTGGTGTGTGATTCCTAGTGTCAAAGAATATGAGCTCGCTGACCCAGAGAGTGGCACACAGGGAGCCAGGACACCTTGTGTTTATTGCTTACGGTAGCCACCCTGTGCTCCTTTCTCTTTGGTTTCTCAAGGAAGGATTGTTTTAAGAGAATGGAAGCTCAAGTGTTCAGAGGCAGTAGGTTCAGGCATTTGGCTGGCAGGAGATGTGGCCGGGGGAGGATGGAGACTAAACTACCAGGCAGGCATATACTGAGTGGGCAAGAGTCCAGTTACAGGAGAAATGGTCTACGAAAACCTGAGTCAGGTCCCAGGCAGCAAGATCAATTCAAAGTCAAGCTAGGAAGATCTAGACTGAGGTCTCTTCATATCTCCTTGACCCCCATGCCCACCCTCCACCCCCAGTTTCCCATAGGGCTTATGGAAATTATGGCCACTGCTTTCCACACACATCAGTATATCTATATACATAGTCTGAGTCAGCTATATCAAGATCCAATATCATTTGAGTTTAAATATTAACAGCATTTGGTTTCTCAGATGGCTTTGTAATTAAAAAAAAAAGTAGATCCTTCTGCCTAGAATGGTAAATAGTTTTTGAGATTAGACGTGTCTGCCAGGTACCTCTTCACCAGCAGTATCTAAATATTTTGTATATGATGAAGTCCATTAGACACTCATACGTATCTGTTTCTAGCTTGAAAAAACAAGCAAAATATTCAGATTCCAATGAAAGTTCAGTAAGATTTAATCCAAATATCATGAATATTTGTCGAAATTTTGTTCTATTTCATTAGTTTAGATATGGCTTTGGGTTTTTACAATAGCTTATGGTAGACTTTTTTAATCCCAGAAAAAGGAAGACTTAGGATCTTTCATCACTACTTCCAACAAAATCTCTTTTCCCTTATCTGATTTTTAAACTAAAACTTTTATGTAAGACATACATGTTTAACTAGGTTTAGGTACTTGTTGAAGGATTTCTTTTAAGTAGTCTCAATAATAAAGAAGTTATTTAAGCCTGAAATTCTCAAGACAAGTTTAAAGTAGTACCCTAAACTCTGTGATTATTGGGGTGAGAATTGTTTGTGGATACCCAAGGGCAGACTTCGACCTATGTGAGCAGCTATGTTGATTTTTATGACTTCAAAATGGCTAATTTTTAGCATTAGACCCTTTTCTCTCAATTTAACTTATGTGCCTTGACCAGCACTGTATATAAATGACGTCTGATGATAAAAGGGAGTGAGTCACACTTAAGCAGCAACATCAGTGCCCATTAAGCAGAATATAAATAACCATTTCTAAACATGCAGTAGAAATTTCAAATGGTCCCATGGGCAATTAGGGAAATAGAATTATCAGCTGGGGACTAGAATTGTTAGTTTTGGTAGGTATGACAATGCATTTAGTGATTATGCAGGAAAACGTTTTGTTTTTTAAAGAGATTTATAATGACATATTTTGGGATAAAATGTCATGATATCTATGCTTTAAAATACTTCAGCAAATAAAGTATACCCAAAAATAAATAAATAAATAAAATGGTCCCATGTGAGCTGAATTATGTAGGAGAATTTCCTATGCAATTATTCTAAAACAAACAAACAAAAAACCCCTCACTAATTTCAGTTAGGAGAGTCCTTAAATCTCTTTAGCCAAGTAGGTGAAACTCAACTTTACACTCCCCTTACTCACGCTTACTTCTTTTATGTCACTGGTTTTATCCTCCCTCCCTCCCTCCCTTCCTCTTTTCCTTCCTTCCTCTCTTTAGGAATGAAGCACTGTAATTTTAAGCATGCTAGCTAGAGATATGTAATTAGCTAGAGCTGTGTACCAAAGTGCAAAGCTTACATTTAAAAATGACTCAGAGATAGAATGACAATGTAAATTATTGTCCAAAAAGGGACACTTTTGAGAAGGAAAGAAGGGCTAAAAACAATCAACAGGTTGGCTGATCTAAAAGGTGTAAACTGAGACTGTAGCAGGTTAATCAGGGTGTATGGTCACCTTATTCACAGGGAAGACTAGGATGTTAAGGTGTAAGAGGCTTTTTTTTTTTTTTTGCGGTACGCGGGCCTCTCACTGTTGTGGCCTCTCCTGTTGCGGAGCACAGGCTCCAAACGCGCAGGCTCAGCAGCCATGGCTCACGGGCCCAGCCAACCAGCAGCATGTGGGATCCTGTGTCCCCTGCATCGGCAGGCGGACTCTCAACCACTGCGCCACCAGGGAAGCCCCGGTGTAAGAGGCTTTAGAAAGCATCTAGCCTACACCTTTTCACAGAGGAAACTGAGACTCTGAACCCACAATGACTGGTTCTAATCCAGGTCTTCTAGCTCCCAGCCCAGGCTTCTTTTAGTTACTCCCCCTGCCTCACCACTCTACCAAGATGGAAGGACAGACAGCATTGAGCCATCTCATTCTCATAGTTTTTTATTTTCCCCTGTCTAACAGCTAGCGTTTTAGATGTGAAACTTCTCAAACGTGAGACTTACCAGCCCCTCTTCCCTCCAAATCAGTGCTTCACAGCTAATCAAATGCACTGATTCTTGTTGAACCTTCAGTGCAACTTCATTGTGGTCTTTCTCTCACTTTCTTGTAGTTTCGTTCGGATGATAAGTCCCAAAACCTAATCCAATTAGATAGTATAGAAACATTTGGATAGTTTAAATTCAAAAATATTTTTCTTTTGAAAATGGAACCAAGTGAATCCTTAATGGATTTTGAGGCATACTTTTCAGACTAGCTAAGGTTGGGCAATGGAGTACAGTTTTTCCTGAGATAGTGAACTTGAACTTTTGCATCTGGGTGAGAGGTGAGAATGAGTAAGACTCTTAGCTGTGGCTGAGATGTTTGAAACTGAACAAAATGTAACTGAAAGAAATGGGCCAGAAACTGGGATTAAGGTTATAAATGTAATACTCATTGTCTCCTCTGGCTTTTATCCTGGGTGTATTCTTTCATCCCTGTTCACACACTAGATTCATTTTCCCTGGTGATAGATAGGCAGTGTAATGATAACCTCATTAATGAAGAGGATGGGCTCCAACAATACACTTTGTTGTCAGAAACTTCATTACCACTGGTAGAGATGACAGAGAAAATGTACGGATGAGTTTAAGGATACATGAAAAAACAAGATATAGAATAAAAATACTGTCAGATCATAATAGAAATCTGGATGTGACTGATCTAAGGCCCTCAGCGTTGATATCAATATCTCACTCCCCTTTTATGTATAGCTCAATAATCATTTGTTGACTGAATAGCATTGGTAGCTGCCACCACTGATTCTCCAAGCTAATTTGAGTCCCTCCTTTCATTTGTCTAATGACTCTGAGTAGGAAGCAGTAACAACATTGGCATTTGTTTTACCAGGGACTGTACATTTGGATGACAAGGATCAACTAAGGCTAGGAAGCTGGGAAGCTGTAACCCACCATACGTGGACTGGCCTGGGATGGAATATGAGGGTGTCTCTAGCTCCTTCTCACCATCCTCCCTCTTTTTTTCCTTCCTGGTTGGCACTTTCAAACTAGTGAATTGATCACCTTGGGACCTCCTCTCTCATCCACATAAACCTCTGGATATCCAGGCAGGGTAGCCGTTTGGCTTCACAAGTTACAAAGTTTAACAAATGAATAAAGAGGCGCTCCAACAGAACGAACTTCATTGTAAGTGAACGTCCTAGAAAGTTAGATGGTAGAGGCATATAAAAGTGTGTAAGTATTGCTGTGGGTTAGTCATTTATTTCCTTGAGTCATTTGTTTGTGCATTTGTTGGTCCTTCCCACCACCTTATGTCTCCTCATACGCCTCTCACATACTTTAGAGAATTGACATTTCTCTTCTTGGCCCTCATATTCGTTCACTTTCTAACTTTACTCTTATATGCTTGCAGTTTTTCTTCATCTTCTGTCTCTTCTCCACATCACTGACCTTGTTTAAATTAAGGGAACAAGGATTTGAATAGGCAAAAGAGAATAACCTGAAAGAGAGTTAAAAACTAACTTTTCTAATGCATTCAGAACATACCTCCATCTAAATACATCGCCTTTGTTTGTATTTGGGAATACGTGAAGCCAAGAACTATCTTTTTTTTTTTTTTTTTATGGTACGCGGGCCTGTCACTGTTGTGGCCTCTCCCGTTGCGGAGCACAGGCTCCGGACGCGCAGGCTCAGCGGCCATGCCTCACGGGCCCAGCCGCTCTGCGGCAAGTGGGATCTTCCCGGACCGGGGCACGAACCCGTGTCCCTTGCATCGGCAGGTGGACTCTCAACCACTGCGCCACCAGGGAAGCCCAAGAACTATCTTTTTATTGAGTATGAAGTTTCATTTTGTGTGTTATGCATCTTTGTGTGTGGGAGGATATGTAGGAATACAGTCAGAACTGTAGGTGGTGGTATTATAAATTTGCAAAGTTAGAACAGGTATTTGGTTGTCTTCTGGTTTTACAATACTTATTGTGTGAGAGGTTCTTTAAATATATTATCTCATTTAATTCTGACAACAATCCTGTTAATGGAGTCTTTCCTGTCGTCTCACAGCTAGTAAGTGTTAGAACCACAATTGGAATACAGATTTCTCTGGCTCCAAAGCCCCAATCTCTTTCCATTATATTATATTATATTGCTTCCAAGCATAAATGATTCTGGGTTTTTCTACTTCCTGATATTATAGCATATAAGGACCAGGCATATTTCCCCACTGACCTCTGTGTTCTTACATTCAATTTCTTTATATCCCAAAGTCTGTAATTTTTTTTATTTACAAAGCGTTCTAAGCTTTGATTTGTATTTTGGAATTGGACCACCCTTCCCCCATTTTCTTTCCCCAACACATATGGATTACTTTGAAAAATCAAACTGTCATTTGACACTAAGAAGGAAAGGCAGAGCATGTTAAATGTCTCCTTGTCATGAGGGTATGTTTTTCATTAAGCTCGCTGCCTTTCTTGTAGGGAACAACCCTGTGGGGCTGGGCTTATGTTTCATTTTGTTTTATGCGGACATGGTCTCCTCCCTATTCTCAGCGTCCTTTCCTGATTGCTTCATAGTAGTGTAGCCAAGTCATGCCAATGGCACTGTAGTGCTTTGGCCTTCAGCACTCAGCTGGTATTGTAAACAGAGTTATTTTCTGTCTGTTCTGCACTAAGCACCAGATATTCATCCTTCACCTGCGTAGTCATTCACTTTCCTTAACTCCAAAGGATCAGGTTGTGCATTTGCCACATATAACCAGGTATTAAACATAGTGTACCCCTTTCCAGGATACGCTTCTTAAAATTTTAGGTTGTATCACATAAAATAGCTGATACTTGACTTTTTTTAATCTGAAAAAATGGCAATTTGGTATGATTCAACCTAATACTTTCAGATAATACAATTTAAAAGTAGAAATATAGAGTAATTCCTCAAGGTACTTAATAATGGTGCTGATCATAATAGGGGTAAAAACTAGCATTTATACAGGGCCTGCTATGTGCCATGCACTTTATATGTGATTTCTCATTAACTCCTCTCAACAAACATGAAGGAATTATTAATACTATTAGCACCCTTTCTTTAGAAAGGAGGAAACCAACTCTCAGAGAGGTTAAGGAATTTGTTCAAAGTCATACACATTAGTTAGAAAAGCTGGGATCCCAGCCTAGGTCTGGCTGACTCCAAAGCTTGGGCCTTTTCCAATGTACCGTCATTCTTATGTTGTAATTGAGTAGAGGGAATTGTGTATGGTGAGACAGAGGAATGACAGAGTTCACTGCTGACCACATTCAAAGATAAGCTGTCTTGCATCCAGCTCTAACTTTGGCCTAGAACTTGACCTTATATTTCACTATCACCAAGTCGGGGACTGCCTCTACTCCCTTTCACCAGTTCAATTCCTTTCCTGAGGCATTCTGGGAGAGAGAGCACCAGGACAAGCCACCCACTTTTATTTTGTTCCTAGTGTTAGATGGGGGTGAGGGACAGTCGGAGAGGTGGGAGAAGGATCAAGATGAAGCCATGTAGGGCTTCCCTGGTGGCGCAGTGGTTGAGAGTCCGCCTGCCGATTCAGGGGACACGGGTTCGTGCGCCGGTCCGGGTAGATCCCACATGCCGCGGAGCAGCTGGGCCCGTGAGCCATGGCCGCTGAGCCTGCGCGTCCGGAGCCTGTGCTCCACAACGGCAGAGGCCACAACAGTGAGAGGCCCGCGTACCGCAAAAAAAAAAAAAAAAAAAAAAGATGAAGCCATGTAGATGACCCAGTTTGTAACACTACCACAACTTTCTGTGTCTGATATTTGTCCTCTTTATATTTCCCTTTGATTTGCAAGACCAAATGATAATTCAAACAAAGGCTACAGCTCGAGTTCTATTCTCATATACTCAGCACAACTCTAGGGCCAATTTTAACCAAGATGTGCTTGCTTCTGTGTAATCTAGTGAATAAACAGTCTCCCTGAAAAGCTGATGATGGAACTTGCCTCTCCTGATACTCTACCGATACTTTAATCAAGACCTATTTTAAAGGGACACCATTTGGTATCTAATGGTAATATTCCATGTCTGCATACGAATAATATAATAAGCCTATTAGATTTTTGTAAATAAAGCAGAATGTTTCCTAGAGTCCATTCCTTTAAAAAATATATGTGGTCTGAAGAGAAATGGCAAATACAGGATGGTAATGGTTTATTAAAAGTTTTTTTAATTGTCAGTTTTAAAAAATAATTTTAAAGGAAGATTAAGGCATAAGGTTGGGAGCCAGTTGGAATTCTAGTTCACAGAAGTGCAGGTGATCTTGGCGCATGTCTGTATTTCATGTTAAAAAAAAAAAAAACCACCTGAAATCAGACTTAAAGAAGGAACAAGTTGGAGAGGAAAATAAATAGATTCAGTATTTTGGCCTTAGTGCATTTGAGGTGCCCCTCAGATACCCAGAGGGCTTGTCTGGAGCTCAAGAGAAAGGTCAGGGCTGGAGAGAGATAGGAGCATCCTCAGGAGAGAGCTGAGTTGACACCTGAGGATTGGATGAGTTGGGACAGATGTTTTGGAACTAGTTAAAAATACAGATTCCTTGGCCCTGCCTTGGAGGTTCTTGTATGGGGCCTGTTGTTAGTTCACTGTCTCCTCCATCAACTCAGGACTTGGCTGTTGCTTTGTTGCCTCCTGTCCTTTCAAAAGAGGGTAGTTTCCAAAGCAAAGCCAGTTTTAGAGATAAATTTAAAGGAAATATTTATGAAAACTCCAGAGACAGTGGAGCCATCTCCATTGAAATCCTGAGTTTAATTTGTTTATCTATTTAAAGGAAAGGAAATCATTTCTGTGGACTTAACTCAGATATTGAATGGGTAATTTTTGCATATTTTCCAAAGTTGCATAAAGAGTAATAATTTAGGGGGAAAAAACAGGATACTGGGTTAATTTTATTATGTTAAATAAATAGAATATACTTAGCAACTATTAGTGGCTTCTACACTAAAAATACTGTTTTATTTCAAAAAAAATAGAACCCTGTAGATATGAAAGTCATGTGTGGACTTTGGGAGAAATTTGTCTTTGGATAGTAGTATAGGATAAATGATAGTTCTGGTACAAATTAACCTGAATCAGGTATAGTTGCCAAGCCATATTTGAGGTTGAATATTGGATTTTTTCCTCTAAGGGTTGTCTCCAGATCTAAGTAAGCCCAGGGCACTCCAGGCTTCTTGAATCAGATCTGTTTCTCATTTGAGACAGATGGACCCATCAAGGATTTTTCCCATTTGCCTATGACTTGGGAGAAGAGGATGCTATTCCCTTTGGGTACATTTAAGGCAGTCCAGTCAAATTGAAGGATGGAGGGAGCAGTGGCTGTTTTAGGCCCCAAAGGGTTAGAAAGGGTCTGTGAACCAGACTTGGCTTCTCAGATGACCTAGAAGCCCAGAATGGGATCATTTGGACCATGGTAGGGAACCTGGAAATTTCAGTTGGTCTAAATTCTTGGTCATGGAATTAAAACAAATTATATCTACTTTGGTTATCAACATAGTCTAGTATTTTGTTTTGGCTGAGTCCTGCTGGAGTCATATTTTACTCTGTGAATTTCTTCTCTTGTGACCTTGCTTCTTTTACACATCTCCAAGTCTTCTGTTCATCCTCTCCTTCTATTGATCTAGGCAGATGTTTCCGAGTAGAGCTGGACACATTCTCTAGTCTCTGGCAGGAAATTTCATTAGATAAGAAACTTGGAAAGATTTCTGAATGGTTGATCAATCACTATTGTGTAATGTAGAGATTGTTTATATATATATCTTTTATTTATTTTATTTGGTTGCATCGGGTCTTAGTTGAGGCAGGCTGGCTCCTCATTTGGGGCTCGCCAGCTCCCTAGTTGCGGCACATGTGCTCCTTAGTTGTGGCATGCGGGCTCTTAGTTGCGGCATGTATGTGGGATCCAGTTCCCTGACCAGGGATCGAACTCAAGCCCCCTGCATTGGGAACGTGCAGTCCCATCCACTGAGTCACCAGGGAAGTCCCTAGATTGTTTATATTGATAAAGTATTATTGTTGCATATTTGGGGGAAGTGTTTTAGAACAGTTTTATGTGTGTTATCTGCTTCTCACGATACTCCTGTGAGATAGAGAGGGTAGGGTATGTTTAATACCATTTTCCAGACTGGAAACCAAGGTTTTAGAATTATCTTAGTCCAGGGTCCTTGCCATTCAGCCTTCCTTTAGAATCAGGAAGACGAGGAGTGATGGATAAAAGAATATATGTGCATGGGCTTTCAAACAGCTTTGCAAATATACAGACAGGGGATCATCATCATTATTAGTTTGCCCATAGGAGGAAAATTATTAAGCCCACTCTTAAGAACCACACAGTTCCTACAAGACTGTTTACAGGCTGGGCTGTGTCACAGATTCGGCTTTTAATATATTATGTTGTTTTGAATATCATACCTCCTTCTTAAATGCTATTAACTTTTCATGAACTGATGAGGATGTGTGTGTGTGTGAGTGTGTATACAAACTAGAGTTCCTTGACTTTTCCCTCGATGATGGAGGGCTTTTGCACTTCGCAATGTGCTTATTTTATATACTGTATTTAAGGTATAGAACACATGATCCTGTGAAATGCTGCTTGTGTCCAGACCTTCAGCAAGTTAATTATTCAACTCACTGTTCTATTTGTATATTTTTAGCATCTTTATTGGAGTATAATTGCTTTACAGTGGTGTGTTAGTTTCTGCTTTATAACAAAGTGAATCAGTTATACATATACATATGTCCCCATATCTCTTCCTTCTTGCGTCTCCCTCCCTCCCACCCTCCCTATCCCACCCCTCTAGGTGGTCACAAAGCACCGAGCTGATCTCCCTGTGCTATGCGGCTGCTTCCCACTAGCTATCTGTTTTACGTTGGGTAGTGTATATATGTCCATGCAACTCTCTCACTTTGTCCCAGATTACCCTTCCCCCTCCCCGTATCCTCAAGTCCATTCTCTAGTAAGTCTGCATCTTTATTCCCATCTTGCCCCTAGGTTCTTCATGACCATTTTCTTTTATTTTTTTAGATTCCATATATATGTGTTAGCATACGGTATTTGTTTTTCTCTTTCTGACTTACTTCACTCTGTATGACAGACTCTAGGTCCACCCACCTCACTACAAAAAAACTCAATTTCGTTTCTTTTTATGGCTGAGTAATAGTCCATTGTATATATGTGCCACATCTTCTTTATCCATTCATCTGTCGATGGACACTTAGGTTGCCTCCATGTCCTGGCTATTGTAAATAGAGCTGCAATGAACATTGTGGTACATGACTCTTTTTGAATTATGGTTTTCTCAAGGTGTATTGCCCAGTAGTGGGATTGCTGGGTCATATGGTAGTTCTATTTATAGTTTTTAAGGAACCTCCATACTGTTCTCCATAGTGGCTGTATCAGTTTACATTCCCACCAACAGTGCAAGAGGGTTCTATTTGTATTGACTCTCACATTGGGGAAGGGGTTGTAAGGTTTGGGATTTATGATTAAGAGCGTTAGAGTTTATAATTAAGTGTGTTAGGAATGGTCATCAGAAATGTCAGCAAGGGCTTTTTTTCCCTCTACGCCCGTTTTATGTTTCTTGGTTACATTCTCTCACTATCTTTACACACACACACACACACACACACACACACACACCCTCTAGATGGTTTATTCATTCATGTGCAATTAAACTTAGAATGCAGACTTCATGGAGACAACACATAAAAAACCAAAGCTTAAGAGACCTATTAGTGAAGTTCATCTGAGTGCCTGAGGTATAAAGAATCTTTACAGCCTTGACAAAATGTATCTCTAAGTGTTCTTTGTTTAACCAAGATGTGCTAATACATGTTGTGTTGTATTTTAGTGATCTTGACCTTTTAATTAAAATCCCTTGAAATGAAGACTTAAAGACATGACTTCGACTTAGTTGAAGCTACCAAAGATTAGTATTTAAGGTAATGCCAGTTTTGCTGTCAGTTTTTTAAAAACATACTTGCTATTTCTTTCCCTAAAGGGAGGGAAAGAAGGGTTTTTTCCTGCATGATTTTATAAAATTGTACTAGACTTTATATGGATTTACTGGATTCCTAAGCAGAAAGATGCATATGTAAACACGTTAGCAAGCATATTTTTATGAAAAATTAGACTTACGAACCTCCATTTTCCTAAGTAGGAAAGGAAGCAACCAGCAACCCCATTGCTTAGAATACTTGCAATCGAACCCTACAAAAAGTAGAAAATGTATTTCAAAGAGCATCTCTGCATGGGCTAGTTAAAGACTGGGACCACCTACCTGTCTAATTTCTATGGCTACTTCAGATGAAAAGCTCTTGGTGGTAGGCATTTCTCTTTGAATTAAAAGGAACCCCCTTGGTGAACTCTGTCGCCACATTTTTTTTCTTGTGAGGTACTCCTTACAGGAAAGTTTCAGGAGTCATTGATCAATTGTGCCATTCCTACTAACCTTGATTACTAGTGCTCAGATCTCCTAGTTCATTTACTGGGGAGATTCTTGTTTATTCAATTAGTTGCTTGTAAGGGAAGATATCATACATGAGTAGACTTCAAATGAAAGCAGTGATGGCATCATTGCAGCTTAGAGTATTCGAAATGGACACATAGATGTGTTTAAAGAAAAGGCATACCTCTCCCATTAAATGGCCATTTAATGCTTCCACTAGGGAAATAGGTGGAGTTCAATTCGATTTGGGAGTTCTCCTCTCAGACACTGGTGGTCTTCTTCGATGATGCTTTTTAATTTACTTAAATTCCAAGCCAGCTGCTGGCCCTGTCTCTTTATCCAACTGGACCTTCCTACTGTACACAGCTCCAATGGCTCTCTCTATACAGTCTTTCCAGAATGCACTTAGGACATTTCCTTTTGCTTTTGCTTTTTGAATATGCAGCCCACTCTGGTGTTTGCAAAACAACTCACCTGTGCTTTTTTCTTTTGTTTCTTTTTTTAAATAAATGACCACCAGAAGATTTCAGAACAACATGAACCCCCAACGGCTAGATTGACAGTGTTCATCAACTTACTGCCTGTCTCCGGACACCATAATAACCGACATCTCAGAGTTGTGAATTCTTGATTTTTATAATGTAGTGGATGAAATCAGGTTGAGAGTGGAACTTGGAATTCTTTGCTCAAGTCCACAGAAATCTAAACGCGCTGATTTGGAATCTGTAGTGTCTGGGCCGGTCTGTGTATTTATGAAATGTCCTCTGTGTGGAGAAGATGAACGTTTCTGTGGTACATTCAGTAAAGTTCTTTGGCTCTGGGGAATGCTTAGATGGTGGAGGAGGTCAGGTGAAGCCAAAAGAGCCATCTGATCACACGACAACGTAATTATTTTTATCTGTTCCAAATACTGAATTTGACTCTTTGGTTTTTCTGTTTTGTGTATCCGTTTGTTTGTGGCACTACCTCTGGTTCCCCAAGGCAGTCCATCTTTGGGAGGCCTAAGAAAGAAGGGACTAGAGGTGTCACAGGTCAAAGAAAATGCAAGGTCAGTTGGCCATCTCTGTTCAGAAGGGCACTGCCACCACACCAGTAAGAAAGCAGAGGCCTCTCTCCAAAGTCATTCATGTTCCTTTGTGTTGACACACTGACCCAACAGGTCACCTTGGAAAAAATGGAGCCTATCCTGTAGACGGGGCTATAGATAAAGTGCCAGTGGAAGACTCTCTGCCTTTCCTTCTTAGTCTCAGACCTTTGACCTTTTAGTCTCCAGGGATGTGCACCCTGTACAGTCATACAGGGCCCTGCACTCAGGAGGGCCTAGCGCTTGGTTTAGTGCTTTGCTGTTGCCCACTTGCAATTCTTAAGTTTTTTAACAAAAGGATGTCCCGCATTTTCATTTTGCACTGGGTCCCACAAATTATGAGGACCATCCTGCTTGTACCTCATACTACTTTAACAAGTGTTGGCCTGAGGTGAAAGGAAAATATCCACCACCCTTTTTTGCACACTTCCATCTTCTGTATGCCACCCTACCTCTGTGCCAGTGAAGGAGGCACCAGATTATACTCATTTCTACCCAAGTTTAGAGGACTTAACGGCTTTCCTTTCCAAGGACTATTTTCCTTCTAAAAGAAGGTAGCAGACCAAGGGTAGTGTTCAAAGGAATGCATTTTTTAGGTAGATTTTTTTGGTTTTGGCCTTTGAATAATATACGGTGTTTATCATAGTTACAGCAAAAGCAGCACCAACAGCAGCAGTTGAACTGAGCTGTTTACAAAACTCATTATTGCATATTATTCCATACACAAGGCACAGGCAGTGTGATGGTGTCTGTGTTCTATTCACAAAAGGTAAATACACAAGCTAGATGGATCAGCTAAGTTCCTTAAAATAAGCATGTTCATCCTGTGTCCCATGGGATTCAAATGCCTGTCCTCAATGTCTAGCAGCATTGGTGGTGGCTGTAGGAGGAGTGAGGCCTACTCTTTCCCCCCTTGGCAGCATCAATTAAGGTGGAAGTTTTGAGTACCGAAGGGGGAATGTAGTGTCATGCTGAGGGGCCCTTTCAATGTGTGGACACCTACCCTATGGGGCATCTATGCCAGCAGACCCGAAGATACATAGACCAGGATCTCCTCTCTCATGAACATCATCATTGTACCATCTATCTGACCAGCACCTCTTTTAGTTATTTACAATCTGTTCTTTCAGAGAAGGAAAGCTGGTTTGCTCTGTTATTTTAGCTAGATAAATGTAAAATGAAGTGTAAAATCTTCATGTGTTATTGAGCTCCAGTTGAATTTGAAATTGACCTTTCTTCACTTTTGCTAAAGAAGCATTATGAAAAGGGATTTCTTGACATTGTGACAAACTTACTCTATTGAGAAAAAATTTGTAAGCATGAGATATCAGGAAATCGCTTATTTTTTTTCCAGAAAGAAGAAACTTTTTTTCTTAATAGCATCAGGAGGATTTGAGAGGAGACTTAAGAAGAATAGAAGAACTTAGATTTAACAATCCTTTATGTACTTTAGATAGAAAAACTAAGATACTTGTCCCCTAGCCTTTAAAGAGATGCAGGGAAATGGGGCTGGTGATCAGGGAAAATTCCAGGGGCTGGTAATAGGAAGAAGTTTAGCTTAATGGGGACAACATAAGGTTCAAGTAAGCACGGCAGCAGGTGATAAATATGGTAGAGGTCTACTGATTCAGTCCTCTCTGCGCTTTCTATATACTGGCCATTGTGCTCTGTTCTGTGGAATAAAATGACTATAGTAAGGTTTTTGTTCTTGAGTGCAAAGTCCAGGAGGGGAGATAGACGTGTGTCCAGTTGGGACATGTGATTGCGGCTGAGCCCATCTGACTCTAGTTAAGAACATGGATTTCTAATCCATGGCTCTAGGGGCAGGACCCTAAGGAGCAGCAGTAAGGGAATCCAGAAGAACTAGAGTTCTGGCCAGGAAACCCAGACAGGAACTCAGCCACGCAAGACAGAGTGTCAAGGACAGGCCCCGGATTGCTGGAACTGACCGGAGTGTATAAATCTCAAGGAGTTACCAAAGGCTCAGTTACTGCAACTGGGCTAAAATGTCAGAGCAGGCCTAGAAGCCCAGGAGACTCGATGCTGAGCATTATACTTCTTAAGAGCTCCCCTGGCTTTGGAGATTATCCTGAGCCGAGGTAGGATTGGGCTCGTCTGTGGTCACTCAGAAAATAGTGGTGATGAAATTGAGTTACGTTAACTGTGAAGGCAAAGTTGAAAGTGTTATGGCTTCTTGAACAAAAAAGAAAAAGTTATCTCTGACAGTTTATAAATTGTACCACTTAAGCTGTTGGTTAGTTTGAGAAAAACAGTGTGTCCTCAGAAATCCTAATTTGACTGGTGACTACCCAAGTAATTGAAGCAGTGAATGTTAGAGAAACCTCAGCTAAATAAGTACTGAATTGATCTATAGGAATAGAGAATATTCCAGACTTTGAGAAGGCTGCCTTTTAAGTCGTTTCTGTTGTGAGCTCCAGATAAGGTATACCCAGTTCCTAATTGCCATGCTTTCACTTAAAGCCATTTGTCTTCTCCCAGTGCACCCTTTCTTGGTTTTACTGTGGCTAATGTCAAACTTGTCAGTACATTTGTCTTCGGGCACATTTAAGGATTTGTCATACGTGGTGGAAGGTACTACTTTTAAACTGGTGCTTTAAAAACTGTATCGGCTTACGGTTGATTTTGTACTTATACTTCAGCATACAGAAATGAAACTTTGTTGATGGTGTTGAAAATCCCTCTTATTGCCTTCTAAGTTTAAAAGAGAAAACGTAAATTACTGAAATATTAAACTATAAAGAATGGCTCTAGTCACTGCCCATGAGGACTTTGCTGCATGGAATGTACTTGACTCCAACCAAGTACTATAGAGATGACGATTGTTTATTCGAGATGCTTATGAGAGGCTTGACCCACCATTTTTCATATAGTAGCAGCTCAGGGAAGTGGAACAGTATTCTAGCACATAATGTGCTTTTCAAAAGCTTCAAGGTAATTTATATTACTTGTAATATAGACTTTTAAAACCAGATTTTTAAGTCCATAAGTATTTTGCTACATATACAAGATAATAAACTTGTTTTACTGGTTTTTTTCTTTTTGAAGATTTGAATGAAAAATTACATTTCATTGAATAGGTTTCATGACAGTCTATCTTATCAGACCTAAGCCGGGTTGTTCAGAATAGAAGCTGGAAATTTTCTCTTGTCTCACCCCACCTTGACCAGGCACTGCAATATGAATTTGGAATTGGGACCATGTGTGACCCTTATTCATTTATTCAATATCTAATCGTAGCAAAGCATAAGCAGACTCTCTGCCTTTGTAGTTTTTCATGGCTATGACCACTTTATGTGAATTACCACAAGGGGAGGACATGTTTCCTGATAGGAGGATAAAGGATAGCCTTCCCGAAGGACATTGTTCCTGAGGAATACACCTTTTCTTTTTTTTTTAAGATTTATTTATTTATTATTTAATTTATTTTTGGCTGTGTTGGGTCTTAGTTGCGGCACAGGCTCTCTGTTGTGGCGTGCGGACTTCTCTCTAGGTGTGGCGTGCGGATTTTCTCTTCTCTAGTGGCGCGCGGGGTGCAGAGCGCACGGGCTCTGTAGTTTTGTGGCTCGCAGGCTCTAGTTGAGGCACACGAGCTCAGTAGTTGTGGCGCGAGGGCTTAGTTGCCCCGCGACATGCGGGATCTTAGTTCCCTGACGAGGGATCAAACCCGCGTCCCCTGCATTGGAAGGCGGATTCTTTACCACTGGACCACCAGGGAAGTCCCTATGACAGTTTTTTAAATGTTCCTTGCTTCTTTTGATTATGTCAGTTGCTTTCTGGTCAGAATAGTCATATGTGTCCTAACTACTAAGTTTTTGAAAACGTTCTATGATCCACACATCAGATTCTTTTCAGTTGGCATATTTTAGGCTGAAGCCACTGTTTTGTTGCCTGTTGATACAGAGCTTGGTTCAGCTAAACATACTTATCAAATGCCCTCTTGTGTGTCAGGCTCTGAGGTAAATACTGAGACACAAAGAGGAGAGAGACAAAGTCCCTACCTTCTAAGGGTTCACAGTGCAATGGGGTAGACAAAGGAATAAATGGATATTTTAATGTATTGAGATAGACTCAGATGGAGTATACACAGGTGTGCTACTGGAGCCAATACAGACACAGTGTCTCTGCCTCTTAGAGTCTCTTTTCCTACTTGCTTCTCACCAAATAGATTTTTAAATATTCCTTAAGCTAGACTGGGAAGCCAATAGCGTCTTCCGCTACTTAGTAGGCAACCTTCTATCATAGGGAAGGGTATTTACAGTGGAAATGCTGTTGAGATCAGGTACATTTAGGCTCTGGGATGCCTGAGGCCATTGTGCGGGCAGTTTTCCAACCCCAATTCAAGGTAGTTACTTTTGGTCTTTCTCTTCCACAAAGTGAAGAAGGAACAGACAATGAGTGGAAGCAGCAGGAGGAAAAAGAATGGCAGAAAAAGCTAGAGAAGCAATGGAGGCAGGAGCAGAGAAAGAGGCACACCTGGCGCCCGCTCCCACAAATCTACATGCCTTCAAGGCTAAAAAGGTGACTGACCCTGGTGTAGACTTCCTATATTTTCAGTAAGCTATATTTAGCTGTCTACTCCTTCAGTTCCTTCTTAGCAACTTTCACACAAAGGAGGCCTCCTTTGTGCTTAGGGACATTCTCAAGCACTTACGTTTTTTTCCCTGGAATTCACAGGCCCTGCTCTGTTTTGTGTTTTATTGCTTTCAGCTTACTTCCTGTTCTCTTGATTAAAAACTAAAGCCTCTGTACAAATGATAAGGAGTTAGAAATGGAGCAGACACCAAACATTGCTTACTGGTGTTCACACCCTGTCCAGGTGAAGTGAATCTAGGGCAGGTGGGATAAAAACACTAAATGGAACTGGCTTTCTGCACGTCTTGTTCAGAGGAAAAAGAAGTGCTTTAGAAAAGGCTTTGCTTTTTCAAATTTTCTATGGAGTTATTTACATAAGTTTAGAGCTCTTTATTTTTTTCTTTCATTCTGCTGCCTTGTGAGCAGATGGAGGAGAAACCTCCTATATTAGCTTGGTTTAAATGATGCTAAAAGGGATACATTTGCTGGCACTATCAGGGGGCCGACTGAAAATGATCACCTCGGACAGCACAAGATGGACCAGCTCTTTCTTTTTACCTCCTGAGGGTTGAAACACTCTCAACTTTATTAACAGGAACGTGTAGCGACAAGCCTGCTAAGCTTATCTAGTTCCAAATAAACACTTTAATTCATCAAAAGCTTACCGGGAGGCTCTGCAGGTTTATAGAAGAAACACCATACAGAAGCCTCACAGAGGTCCAAGGCAGTGATCTAGTTCTGAAGCTAGAGATTGTTGATTTGCCACACAAACATATAGAGGCCGTTAATATTTTGAGCAGACTGCAGTTTGTGGCCTGGGGGGTTGTGTGTAAGATCCGAGTCCATAAAAGGATGTACCCAGGGAGCAGAATTAGGATATTCTGGGTTTGGTGACTTACGAAAAAAAATATGAGGAAAATCTCTTTAGGTATAAGACTTGGAGTATATTTACTAAGAGCACCAAACCTTTTAGTTCACAAGAAGGAATGGTTAAAGTTAAATATGTACATCACAGGAGTTAAGAATTCAAAACCAGTAGAATATGCCATCACAATAGAAATTCATGTACTGAATAGTTTTGGGTTTTCATTAAGCCCTTAAATTTCTTAATAGAAATTATGTGCATATGCCCATACATGTTAACTGTAATAAGGTTTTCTTTATATATATTTTCATACACACCTTTAATATTGTAGCAGAGTGCTCAGTTTGGGGATTTAATTATACTCTTTAAAAAATGCCCCAATTTATAATGGGTACAGTGTTTTAATCAAAATGCACTTTCGGCAAGTCACAATGATAAATCTTTTGGAGAGGCAAATAATCAGCTTGTAATGTCACCTTACTTTGATGCCGGGAGTTGGCCTTTTTTGGGGGGGGGATTCGGGATAATCATAAACGAAAAGATTATCATTATCATTTTATTACATTACTCTAGTTAAAGAGGAGGCATCAAAACGAAGATTGCGTTTGGTAGCCCTTTACATAATGGACTTTTGTTATAAGGAAACGTGGCTCCCTCCCCTAGTGTGTATAGAACAACCCAGGACACTTCTGGCAGCTGGCCATGGAGTCTGTCCTGGCTTTGGCAAGAACAGATGGTTTTGGGGTCTGTTGTTCACATTTGATTTCCATGTTACAAATTTTGAATGAAGTCTTTACTGAACCCTTTGTCCTGCAGTCTGCAGCTCCTGACATCAGGGGGCAGTTAGGCGCCGTTCCTGACATGCCAATTTGACACCCGAGTACTGCCATTTATCCCGAACTTGGATTCCCCCTACCTCTGGCCCTCTACCGGATGGAAGCAGTAAGTGTGGGTATACTGCCCTCTGGTGTCCAGCTCGGAGAGGTGCCGAACAGCCTCGCTCTGAACTCTAGGAACCCGGGGGAGACAAACGCCTGAGCTCTCTCTCTGACTCTTGCGAGCGGCTCTGGAGGTGCTTGTTTGAGTACCAGATTCTTATCAGAACGTACTTTCTCCTCTGGGAAGGACCCAGAGTCTATCCATTTCACCACCTTCATTGTCCCATCCTATACACATTTATTGAGCATCTACTATGCTTTTAATTTTTAATTCAACAGATATGTATTAGCACCTACTGTGTGATAGGCACTGTGTTCTGAAGCTAGGGATCTAGCAGTGGAAAGGATGCAGTGATAAAGAAAAATCTCTGCCTTAATAGAACTCAAATTCTATTGGCAGGGCAGGAAGTGGAGGGCAAGGAGACAGCAAAGAAGGAAATACATAAATAGGGCAATTAAAAATTTGTGCTAAGTGCTATGATGTAAAAGTCAGGCAGAGCAAAAGAGGGAGGTGGGTGGTGATGATATTTTAGATAGGGTGATGAGGAAAGCCTTTCCAAAGAGGGAGTGTTTGAAAGGAGAGCTGAATGAAGTGGGAGAACATACCATTGGGAGCATGCTAGGGAACCGAGGCCAGAGAGGGGGAGAGACTGGCCTA
Source organism: Stenella coeruleoalba (assembly GCF_951394435.1). Classification (NCBI taxonomy): domain Eukaryota; kingdom Metazoa; phylum Chordata; class Mammalia; order Artiodactyla; family Delphinidae; genus Stenella; species Stenella coeruleoalba. The sequence continues at coordinate 108,813,793 of NC_137152.1, read as the reverse complement.
AAGACTCACAGCTTTTTCATGGCAGAAGTATGACTAGAATACATGTGTCTCCTGACTCCAAAGCCAATGATCTTATTTCTGTCCTGCATCAAGGTAAAATAACAGAAAAAAATTATGATTGAGTTTCTTCTATATATCAGGTAGACACCAGGACCCTGGGTTATGAGGAAACACACAAACATGAGTTAAAGTTAAGGAAAAGGCTACATGTCTCAATGTTTGTGTCTGGCAGGTATCTTTTGCATAGAAAAGTCAGCAGTTACCTGCATGAATGGCAATCTTATTGTTCAAATATGTCATTGTAATCCTGTGGTGTCTGGCACTAGCCAGGGGAGTGCTGGGTGGCCTGTGTGCCTTAGAGGATATGGGTTTCCAGGGTGGCTGCAATACTGGATCACTTGCTGTTTCTCCCGCCACCTCCTAACCCCGACCCTGGAAGAATGGCTGCCCCTTGTGTTCCCCTGGACTGCATGTTGGGAGGGAGAGGCTATCTTGGCTTGCTTTGAAAGGAGCCAAGTCAGGAGGACTCTGTGGATGGAAGGTCTCTATTATTCACAAAATGGCGGTGGTGATGCTCAAAGGTCATCAGATTCAGAAACAGGGTCAAAGCACTAATGAACTGGAACCCTCATCCACATGGCAGTCCAGTCACTTCAGATAGATGGAGGGGACACTGCCTTTGTTGAGAGCCTGCCCCATGCGCACTTTCTGGCATGCCCTTGGCCCTCCCTGCTTTTACCTCCCAACTCCAGCTCCTTTCATGGGGTTATCTGTACTATGTGTTTTGGCTTAGGGTCTTTCTTTAGAAGAAATAGCCTCCTGTTCTCATTTCTTTTTACATAATGGTTCAAAGATTGGAAGGGAGGATTTTTCTAGTTGACCTTTAAGGCCTGATTTTCATCTCTTTAAAATCTATTATCATATGTAGATATGCTGTCATATCTGACAGCCTAATTGAGAACATGCCTTTGAACATGCCAGTAGGCGTGTAGTATAGGTGTAGTAGGTGACTAGCTTAGCCTTTATTTACCTCTGGTTTTTCTACTACCAAAGGGAATTTTTTTTTAAATGAGCATTTTGGGGGTAAAGAAATTTCTAGCAGAAAGCATGTCCTTTTGAAAGATAAGGATGTCTCATCTCCTATAATAACATACCCTTTTATGTCCCCCTCCTCCTACTCATAGAATGACACATATGACAGTCAAAAAATGAGAGTTTGAAATGAAATGTGATGAATATAATTTGAGGTCAACTTTTAGTATGGCCTCTGTGAGTATAATCAGTCTCCTGAGGAAATGGCCGCCTCCTCTTCCCAGGGAGAGAAATGCTGCCTGTGGTTGGTAGGAGGGGAAGAAATTCTTCCTTTGCCTCCAGTGCTTGCTGATATCCAGGACCTCTTTACTACATGTACTTCTTTCTTGGGGCTTTATGGTTCATTCTCATTTTCTCTCCCTCTCTTCTTCTTCCTTTCCCTCGTTTTCTTTTTCATAAATCAGCCAGTGTGTGTATATATACATATATATATATATATATATATACACACACACACACATATGTGTGTGTATATGTGTGTGTATGTATGTGTATACGTATATGTGTGTGTATATGTATATATGTGTGTACATATGTATATGTGTGTGTATATATGCATGTGTGTATATGTATGTATATATGTATGTGTGTATGTGCATATATGTGTGTGTATATATGTATATGTGTGTATGTATGTATATATGTGTGTGTGTATATATACACATATATACATATATATATATATATATATATATATATATATATATATATATATATATATATATATATGGCTGATCTCTACTTCTTCTATGTAATCCAGCCAATTGACCAATTGGCTCCTCATTTATCAGTTAATAACTAATTGTGCACTGATTACCCTAGCCTTCTCCCAGCCCTGGCTGGGGAGGAACCTGCCCTCATCGACCTCATTTCATTGTATCTCTTGCATCAGCACTGTTTTGGAAATAAGTAATAGCCTTGGGGAGCTTAAATAAAAACAGTAGTTAAGCAGGAGTTCCCCAAGTTTTTAGCTGAGAACTTTTCCCTTTTGGAAATTCTTCCACTAAGTGCTCTCTGCTCTTATTGGCCACTTTATTTGGTAAAGTTGAAGGATAGCAAAATGATCCATTTGTGATTTTTCAAATGATAATAGCTTATATTCGCATGGTCCTTTAAAAGCATTTTTGTATTTCATTTTTCTCCTGTAACAACCTCATGAAGCATATGGGATCATCCTGTTTGATGGTGAGGCAGCAGGATGTAGTTGAAAGCATTGCAGACTCAGAATCAAAGAACCTGGTCTCAGTTTGCAGTCCATGGAGGTGACAGGTGCCCCCTGAAGACTCTGGAAATAGGTTGTTCTCTGATAATTAAACTTTAAACAAGATGCAATAGATCAAAGCAGAGAGGTGTCATCGGAAGGTATTAACATTGTTAAAGAAATGATATGTCATCGAGAACAGAGGCTGGAGAGAGTAACTGAGGGCGTTCTGCAGAGCCTGTCTAGTTCTGTCCAAGCCTGTCCTATGGCAGGTTTATCTTCATTGTAGAGATGGTTCATTAGATTACAAAGACCTGATACCATTGAACATTTACATGATTTCACTAACTCATGTGGTAATGATTCCGAACTCACCAATCAACCTTATGATTATAATTCATCTTTTCATGTAGCTTGTCTATGGAGAGGATGGCCAAGAATATGAGAATCTAGTCTCCCTAGTAGTAATAATTCATATTGCAAATGAATACTTAGGCATTCTGCTTGCATATGCCAGTTACTTGGGATCTTTCTTAGCATGAGTCAGATGAACACCAGGACACTGACAAACTCAAATTTCTTGATGGGTCAAGCTGAGCACCAAATTTTGGACCATAGTAAATTTGTCAAAATGAAGCCTCTTCTGTGAAGCTTCGTAGTGGCTGCCTGGTCGGTTGGCTTTCCCTGGTGACATCCTTCATTATCACCGTGCACACCTTCTTTTGAATATTTAAGGGTTTTTGTATTTATAGGCTGCGCAAGCTTGGGCAAGTCATTCCTCCTCTCTGAGCCTCGGTGTCTGTATCTTTAGAGTGCTTTGGAAACTGAACAAACGTGAGGTAGTAGTAGTATGATGAGGAGGAAGGGAAAAAAAACAGGTTTGAGGTTTGGCATCAAAGGTAATTTGCCTAACGTCACATGTCTAGCTGACGGCAGCCAGAAGTAGCATAGGACCCTCGCTGTATTCTGGACACAAAGGGGCGAGAGGTGGGGATCAGAAGGCAAAAACAGAGAAACCTCTTGAGTGGGTGAAGGGGTGTGGCTCTTGGATCAGAGGTGAAACAGTAAAGCTTAGTTCCACCTGAGAAGAGGCGTTGGAGGACTCATAACAGTGAGAAAGCGCCTAGTCCCACAGCCGAATCCCTTGGCGTGCTCTCCAAGGATCTGAGCAGCCCCTTAAAGTCAAGTTTTCCTTCTGCTCACCTTCTAGGTTTTGGCCTAAATCCCAGGAGCAGAGCTTTTCCCCTAAATTTCCGTCATGCCCTCTGTTTGGTTGCTAGATTTCTTTACCTGGGAAGCTAATGGCATTTGCCTTGGACCACTGCAGATACTTCTATATGTTATGTATATGTCTCGTAAAAAAATCTTTGAGGGTAGAAACATATTCATCTTTAATCCCCAGGGGCTAACACAGTGCTTGGCAAAATGTTAATAAAAGCCTAAATCACTGACTTACTTAGTGAAGGTCTCTTTGTGAGTAAGTCTGTCCTTTCTTCTTCAAGTCCTGATGATAAGAGTGAAACAGAGAGTGGCCAGGGTTATTGGAATTGAATCACAGGATGCACAGAAAGATAGATCATCTAGTTCCCCCTACACATTTTACAGATGTGGGCACAGAAATCCCACATTGAAGACACTTCCTGAGGTCCTACAGTTAGTGACAGAGGTAGGGCCAGAAGCCAGATCGGCTGATTTAGGATAGAATAGGATAGGATGGGATGGGATGGGATGGGGTGGAATGGAATGGAATGGAATAGAATAGAATAGAATAGAATAGAAGTTGTTGAGCAGAGGACTGACGTCACCTCTACTTGGCAACAGCCTGTGGTTCTTTAGGCTCCTGCCACTCTCTGTTTAGTCAAAACTTGTTCAAAACTTCTTTGTGCTGGAGGGAAATGGTTAATTGGATTCCTAGGGGTTCTTCACCACTTGTTCAGTGTTCCTCCTGTCTGGAACCAATGCCTGATTGCTGGAAGAAGTAAAAACCATCCCACCATTGTGGGGCAAAAAAATCCTAAAAGTTAATCATTTCATACAGTCATGGACTTTGGCATGGGACCCTCAGAACCTAACTAGAATCCAGGAATGTTTCCTTTAGATGATTTTGCTGAGTGAGAGAAAAATCCCAATCTCAGGTTAATGATACACAATTGTATCCTACTCCTCATTCCTTTGACATTGATAAATGTTAGTGGCTCCAATCTCTTCTTCCTGGATGTAATTTTATGAGGCTCAGGTAGTGTTGTGGACCAGGGATTCAAATGGCCCTTGTTCTTAAAGATTATAGGAAATCCTATAGAAATGGAATTCTGTTGGGAACCCACTGCTTTGTGATTATTTTCTATTGCTATAAACAGTATTAAGCATCAAACCTGAGAAATTAGTTAAATAACCACTTACAGGTAGGGACCTATGGTAATTACCTAGTTTTTGTCCACCTACCAGATGGACTGTGTATGCAGTTATAAAATATTTGACTTTGAACTTTTTATTAGTGAAGATACATACTTGATCGTGTTTAAAGTATCCTATCAGGTTTTCTCACATACTTTATAAAATATCTATTCTTTATTTTGACAGGATTATGTTTAAAGGAGCCTTTTGATGACAGACGTTTATCTTTTCTAGATCTTTTGTCCCTGGCGATTTGCTGTAACTTTTATAAGTCAAAGGGCTTATTGATCTATAGATTTTATATTATACTGTGCCTGAATAGCTATTGCTATCTTACTGTAGAAACTGGCTGCTATATAGTCAGGGTGAAACATATTGATTTTCATAGACTGTAGTATTCTTCACAGAAAGAACATGTTGAATTTTAATTTCCTGAGAATGTCAACTTGCCTTGCCTGTCAAGAAATTAAGCTGGGGCTGGTGTTTCCTGCTGTGATAGCAGTCTCATACTTGAGCAGACATCATGTCATCTTATTACATCAGTATCTTTCATAGGCATTCACCAATCCTTGTATTCATAATCCCATCTTTCCTTTTAATGGTGCGTACGTAGCACCAGTAAGTAAGCAACCAGTGAATGCAAAAACCAGTACCTGGCACATTTAATAGGCCAGGCATTTAATTTGAGATATTTATTGAGGTATTACTAATGGCTGCTGTAGTATCAAGCTGTCTATCTATATCTCTATTTATCTATCTATATCTTATTTAGTCCTCAAAATAAACCCTGTGAGGTAGATACTACCATTTCCCTTTTGCAGGTAAAAACTGAGGCTCACAGAGATCATGTAACTTGCCCATAGTCACACAGCCTGGAATCCATAAAAAGTGGCAGAGATACGGTTTGGACCTAGTTTACCTGATTTTGGAGTCTACTTGGCTATACTACTTCCCATAAACAGGCTGGGACTGACTTTGAGATATTCAAATCTACCCTGTCTCTGATAAACAGCAAAATAAGACACCCCCCGCAACTTCCCCAGCCAAATGGGGAGGAGAGAATTATACCTGGTGGGAAGGTCTGTGCTCAAGCAGTGCTGTCAGCAGCTGTCCATATCCACAAGTAAAGCCCCCTAAGGGAAGATTCTCCGAAGGAAGTTCCCATACTGGTTTGTTCAAAGACCTAAATTTATTGCTTCCTGAAGGGAAAAACGCAGTGGTTACTTAAAAAACAAAATAAAAATCAGAAACCCTTATGCAAAAAGGAATGATGGGCTTCCCTGGTGGCGCAGTGGTTGAGAGTCCGCCTGCCGATGCAGGGGACACGGGTTCGTGCCCCGGTCCGGGAAGATCCCACATGCCGTGGAGCGGCTGGGCCCGTGAGCCATGGCCGCTGGGCCTGCGCGTCCGGAGACTGCGCGTCCGGAACCTGTGCTCCGCAACGGGAGAGGCCGCAACAGTGAGAGGCCCACATACCGCAAAAAAAAATAAATAAATAAAGGAATGATTGTCCAAAAGAGACAAATCCATACAGACAGAAAATAGAGTAGTACTTGCCAGGGCTGGGAGAGGGGAATGAGGAATGAGAAGTGACTGGTAATGTGTCTGGAATCAGACAGTGGTGAGGGTTGCACATCTTTGTGAATATACGAAAACCTACTGAATTGTACACTCTGAAGGGGTGAATTTTATGGTATGTGAATTATATCTCAGTATTGTTTAAAAAAAGGAAATGGAACATCTGCTTAGAACATCCATGTCCTTAGGTGTTCACAGTGCTCTGGGATGCCTTCTGTGGCCTGGAACTTTTCACCAAAGATCAGTGAGTAACTTTAAAATCAGCTCTGCCCAGGAGCCGGTCAGCATGGGCTCCTAGTTACCAGTGGAGATTTTTAACTCTGATTGCAAATTGCCTATGAAAGTCAGAGAGCCAGTTTGGGTCTCTGACACTCTGCAGGATACCCAGGTAAAGGCTATTTTTTTTCCTTAGAAGAAATGTGAATAAAGTGTAACTTCATCAAACAACTTGATTTATCTTAAGTGCAGCAATTTGCTACACGTGCGTTTTTCAGAAGGCGCTAATCAATTCCAGGTCAGAATCAGTTAAAGCGCCCCACAAATTGATAGTGAGGTCTTAAAAAGGCTCAGCAGCTTTGGAACGTTAAATTTACTTGCTGTAAATTTGGAATAAGAACATAAAGAATCACTTTCCAGCAAGATGATGAAAATTCATCATGTTCATTATGTGTTTCTTCAGAAGCACACTACATTAATTTTCCAGCTCAACTAAGTGGAGGAAGTAAGGTCTCTTGTTACTAAAAAGTTGCTCTGATGTTTAGAGAGGTGGACCAGTTCCATTAATGAATCCAATCTGCTCTGAGTTGTGACACTGCTTAATGTGTCCTAAAAACCCTAATGTTGATAAGTGTCATACAAACCAATATCAGGGTTTTTCCCCTTAAAACAAGACCCAGAAGGTGTTTATAAAACTTAGTTTTGTTTCCCAAGGATCCAAATGCTTACAGTCAGCTCTTGATTATGCAGGCAAATGGGGGAGAGCAGTGGCGTGGCTCCTCTGAAAATCTCTCTTAGCCTTTGGGGTATGTATTGGCACTCATTTGACTCAGGGGCTGCATCAGAATGAAAGAAGGAGGAAAGTAAAGAAGTCCTGCTGGTCAGCATCTCTCCTCAAAGCCCTCTTCAGACATCTGTCCCACTCTAGGCTGTGCTGAAGAATTATAGCATTCCCTCTTAGCCCAGAGGGGCCTTCTCCTAGCTAGATGAAAATAATGAAGTGTTTTCGTGTTTAAAAGGCCTCCTGCTTGGTTGCAGGCCAGCATAGAGAAGTGAAAAGAAAAGCAAGGCAACATCAGGCATTCTTTCACCTGCTTTGCTTAACTTTGTTAATAAGAACGTGAAAGCAAAGTAATTCACCTTAGGATACCTGAGATTCGCTGGCTTATCTTTCTAGGCCCTATAAAACACAGCTTTGGGGGCTTCCCTGGTGGCGCAGTGGTTAAGAATCCACCTTCCAATGCAGGGGACAGGGGATGGAGCCCTGGTCCAGGAAGATCCCACACGCCACGGAGCGACTAAGCCCGTGCGCCACAACTACTGCGCCTGTGCTCTAGAGCCCGCGAGCCACAACTGCTGAGCCCGCGAGCCGCAACTACTGAAGCCCATGCGCCTAGAGCCAGTGCTCTGCAGCAAGAGAAGCCACCGCAGTAAGAAGCCCTCACACCCCAACGAAGAGTAGCCCCCGCTCACCGCAACTAAAGAAAGCCCACGCACAGCAATGAAGACCCAACACAGCCAAAAATAAATAAATAAAATAAATAATTTTTTAAAAAGTCTTAAAAAAAAACAAACAAACCAAAAAAACCCACAGCTGTCCATCTCATCTTAAAGGACCCCCAAAAGCTTTGCAAATCTACGATGTGGTCTAGAACTACTTCACACCTTCTGAAATGCAGCCTATGTTGTTGTAAATGATAGCAGCTATTTAAATAAATCCTAGAAATGCTGCCCAGAAGTTCAGATCAGGAAGGGGTGGCTGTGCCTTGGCTTCCTGTGGTCACAGCACCTCCAGGTCTATGATCCCTGGCTCTGTTTGGCCCCTGTTTGCTTGGGCTCTCCTGACCAAGCTGAGTACCCGGACAACTTTTTTGGTCTGATGTCTGCTGTGGTTGCACAGGCCTCTTTGTCTACTCCTTGCCTACTGACTCCTTGACATCTGCCAGACTCTGCAGGCCTAGCAAACTCTCAGGGCTGCCCTCTGTTAACCTGTCTCCTTGCTGTCTGAGCTGAAAGCTTTGGCAGCCTGTTTGCATAGATGTAACACCTATTCTTGTGACGGATCTCTATCTGTTACCATGGGAACTAGGCACAGGAAGCCCATACGACAGGCATCCAGTCTGAATCTCTATAGTCATTTCTTGGTGGCTAATGGAGCGAAGCCGGGGCAGAGGTAATCTGATCGAGTGGGTGATCCCAAATTCTTTTGCGTTTGGTGTTGGAATGGACACGCACAGTCCATCAGGCAGCCATGTATAAGCAGACTGCTCTGAGTCTCATTAGGACTTCCATTTTATAGCGAGGTGCTGGGAGAGGATAGAGAAGAGGAAATGGGGAAGGGGGACAGAATAAGAGGGAGGGAGAGAGGATGGGGGGGGCAAGTGGAATAGGAAATGTACAGAGACGTACTTAAAGAAGGAGTGTTTCTGTGAGTTAAAACAGGTGGAGCTCTGAGTGCTTCTCAAGGTAACTGACTTGCTCTGCTGGGCTCTCCTTTTCCTTCTGTTCCCTAACTAGCAACCTCAGATTTGCATTTCTATCATAGTTTCAAGCTTGATTACTCTAACAATTGCTCCTCAGATAGATAGCCATCATTTTATGATACTTTCCATAGAGATGAAATTTAGCAAGTGGTGGTAATTACGGCAAAGGTATCAGCCCCTAGCAGAGAATGTGAGCATGCAGGGTACGTGCCACGATGTTGCTTTGGTGCTGGGCCAGGGGCTTAGAGCTAATCCTGTGTCTCCCACAGAGAAGATGGGAGGGAATGTCTGGGGTTTTCAATAAGTAGGATCCCTATGGTAGCATTTAGGGCTGTCTCTTCTCAGAGCAATTGCTATATTGGGAATGGGCTCTCTGATGAATCACTAGTTTGCGTGATTCATGGAGGTCTTTGCAAATGACAGTGCTTCTGACCCAAAAGGAGTTATGAATTTCTGTCCTCAGCAAGGCTGGGAAGATTAAAGCCCCCCAGGAACCCTAAATAAACTGTTGAGGGCATAGTAGAGGTTGGATTGCACACCAGACAGGAAGGTCCTTCTGGACAAGAATCATGCCTGATTCTCTTTTGGGCTCTTGGCACCTAGAGTATAGTGCAGGCACTCATTGTACACAGCAGTGGAGGCTAAACAGGTAAGGGTAGCTTTTAGCTATTGTGTTTCCCTGGCCTCGGCCAGTTCCTCACTACCAACTTGCCTCTTCCCCACTTTCCTGTGGCTTGCTTACACCTAGTTTCTATCTACTTCATCAGCCTTGTCCAAGGGTTTCAGAAGAGAAGTTTATACTCTAATGTATCACTTCTGCTCAAACAATCTAGAGTTCACCTTTGCAAATATAGGTCCACTAGTAAAGATAGGGGTGCAAGTTATTATTTTCTCAGTTTGTTTAAAAAGTGTTTTATTGGTCTCCTGTCATCCTGGCCTTAAAGTCATTTCATGGAGTCCCCAGTTGCCTCATTTTGAGCCGTGACACCTGGCCCAGCTGTAGCCTCTGTGATCCTGGCAGTGTACCCAGCCAGCCGTGACAGTTGCCATCTGGCCTGTCCTTTCACTCCTCCTACATCAGGATTGACTCACGTGGCAGGAAAACATTCCCATTACCTTTTTGTGGATGAGGCAAACCAGTGGATTTACTTTTGAAGTGAAGGAAATGAGACTGAGTGACTTTTCCTTCTAGCCTATAATGCCAGAGAACATCAGCGAGGCAGTTGGGAAAGAAAATATAGAGCTACCTTTGTGGATGCAGAGGACCGATTCAGAGAGAAAAATAATTTTTAAAAAATAGAATTAAAAAGAACCAAAATGTAAGGCTGTAATTGGGGGAGGAAATACGATATCTTTCATACTGAGAGCATCATTTCTGCAATAATTTTCAATAAGTCAGTGAGAACATTGTAATTCCACAGGGATCTGAGATATGAGAAAAATAAATATTTGGAATAAGCCATTATGGAGAAAGGTCCCGGATGAGGTGCTATTCACTATGGCTATGCTATAATGATGCTAAAACAGAAATCCTTTGGAGCTTCCGTGTTAGAAGTTTTTTTTTTTTTTTTTTTTTAACATCTTTATTGGGGTATAATTGCTTTACAATGGTGTGTTAGTTTCTGCTTTATAACAAAGTGAATCAGTCATACATAAACATATGTTCCCATATGTCTTCCCTGTTGCGTCTCCCTCCCTCCCACCCTCCCCATCCCACCCCTCCAGGCTGTCACAAAGCACCGAGCCAATATCCCTGTGCCATGCGGCTGCTTCCCACTAGCTATCTACCTTACTGCGTTTGTTACTGTGTATGAAGTTTTTTAGTGAAGTACTCCAGTTCATTGTTGTCTATCCCTTTGGGGTTAACAACACCCCAAGTAGACTGCGAGGGGCTTGATCAAGGTGGTGATGTTGCCCATCGATCTCTTCCTAAATCACTAGCAATAGAACCTGTTTCATTCCCAGGCTAAGGGCCACATTCTGAAGAGTGCCTGTCACTGAGACTGCAGTTCCACTGCTGCAGAGGCAAGTTGGTGGATAATTATATGTTCTTATATAGATTGCTTTCAGAGTTGGGTAATTATTGTGAAGCTGACCAGCTGGAACTCACAATTAGCTCAGGTCTAGACTTCCCAGGTCACCAGCAACTACCTGTCCTTCAGGCAGGGTAATCTTGGACACAAATTGTTTCTCTTAAATATAAGGCATATAGGCATTTAAAATGAGCTATGGGTGAACCCTTTAGAAGAAAGAATCTGTTATTAAAACAAAGTACAAAAGCAAATATTACATCTTTTAAAAAGCCTCCTTGTGGAGGGACAAGTAAGAAAAGGGACGCTCTGAAACAGTTGTCCCAGGGTTAAAGAGAAATGAACTTTACTACTGAATAGTTAGGAAGCTATAAACTGCTTTTCTTAGCCTCCAATTAGCATTCCCTTTTTCTTTTCTTTCTCACTTTTATAACTCAGAAAAATGCAGTGGTTCTCCATAGCTGATAAGATCAAACCTAAATTCTCTAGCATGGCGTCTAGGTCCCTTCCCAGCCTGGCCCCAGCCTGCTTCCAGCCTCCTCTTCCATACGGTCCCATAACCATCTCATTTCATCTATCCATATGGCATTTATAGAGAGGCGCCATGTGCGAGACATTGCTAGGTGTGTTGTGATCTAACGCCAAAACACTTCACTTTGGTGAGGGCTTTATTAGTTCACTGTGAATCCTACATGAGCTCCGTTAAAAAATTATGAGGTGCTGAGTGCCTGGGCTGGGGTTGTAGCAATAGCTCGGAGAAAAAAAAGGAGGCGAGGATGTGGTGGGAGAGGGAGGAGTTGAATCAGGGAAGGAGTTTGAAGAAATACCACTGAATGACAAAAATGATGGATATGATCTATCTCCTGTTTTTCATTTTCAGTGATTTTCCAAACTGCTATGAACTCACCTAAAATTAAGCAAGATGAAATTAGCAAAGCAAGCTGTGATATATTAACACAATGACACATTGCAGAGCTACGTGAAAATGTACATATGAAATGTTATTAGTAATACTTAACATTGAGTGTTAATATATTATGTGCCAGGCACTGTTCTAAGCATTTTTTTTTCTTTTTTTGCGGTACGCGGGCCTCTCACTGTTGTGGCCTCTCCCATTGCGGAGCACAGGCTCCCGACGCGCAGGCTCAGCAGCCATGGCTCACAGGCCCTGCCGCTCCGTGGCATATGGGATCCTCCTGGACCGGCACACGAACCCGTGTCCCCTGCATCGGCAGGCGGACTCTCAACCACTGCAGCACCAGGGAAGCCCCTCTAAGCATTTTTATAAATATTTTATCATGTAACCCTTACAACCACCTTCTGAGGGTAGGTAGTATTATTTTCCCAATCTTACGGGTAGAGAATCCAGGGTACTGAAAGTTTAAGTGACTGACTGAAGGTCACATATCTAGCATGTAGCAGAGCCAGGGTTGGAAAGTATGTATTCTGGCTCCAGAGTTCATGCTTTTAACTACTATAATGCAGCTGTCTCTGTAAATGGAAAAGAACATCAACAAGTATGTAAACACAGCTATGCACATATAGATACATTGACCAATACAATTTGCAGTAGTACAGATGAATGGATTTAACATTAGATTCATTCTTTAGTAAAGAAGTTTAAATTCATAAGAAAAGGAAAAAAGTGAGAATGGTTTAGTGTCAGGGAGGTCAAGGGAAAGCAATTTAGGAAGGAGGATATCAACAGTGTCAAATGTCAACTGAATCAGTAATGAACTGATTAACTTAATAACTTTAAGTCACTTAGCCTCCTTTGTCACTGTTTCCTCATCGGTAAAAATTGCTATTGCCTTACAGCTATGTTTTGAAGATTAATGAGATAATATTATTAATGGTTTGTGGTTTAATTTAATATTATTAATTTAATTAATAATATTAATATTATTAATGGCTTTGTGGTTTCCTTTGATAATAAAGACTTTTTCAAAATATTGTAGACCACTTCCTAATGGACAGACCTAAAGGCAGAATATGTGTGAATTTTCGAAGTCTTATACAGTAGTCTAAGGTGTTTATGTCCTTAAATTCTAGTCGAGTGGCGACATAACCTGAAATGCCTTGACGTCTGAAGGGAGAAGAAACAAGCATATTGCTAGTTTGATGTCCTGTAGAAAAACCAATTGATGGATTGTCTAATTTTTCATTTTTCAGCGTTCATTGTGCACAGTGTGAGCCATCCACGATGTCTGGTTAGCATCCTTTGATTTCTCATTCATCTGTTCACTCATTCATCCATCTATTTAGCAGACGCACGTTGAGAGCCTCCTACGTAACGAGAACCTATCTAGGTGCTGGAGTTAAGATGAATGAGACACATAGTCCTTGCCCTTAGAGCACTCGTGCTGGGGAGATGGGTTTGTAAGTATAGGCTGTCATTACACTTTAGTGAGTACAATTTAGTATGGTGGGTACACACAATGTACTCTGGGAGCACAGGAGATGGGGGGGAGACTGAGGCAGGCTGCTGATTGTTTTTCATTAAGTTGGAAGTTTGTGTAATGTTTCTTTCTTTCCAGGTGACTAAAATACTAATGGGTTGAGAAGTAGAGAAGATGACTGAAATTTCCTAATCCTAGCAACTATACACAAAGCACAGACTTCTAGACTCTAAGGCCCTGTGCCCTAGTAGGCAACTGCCATATAAGTGTTTCCCAACCTGTGTTACATTTGGATCCAGCTGAACTCATAGCCAAATACTTTTGGTGTCTTCTCTGACCACATATATAAGCCCTGTGCCTTTGTCACATCTTTGTATAACTCTTTAGAGTCCCACCTGCTATTTCTTGAATCATCCATGGGCCCTATTCTGTCATTATATTCAAACCAAGGTCTCAGAGGCAGCCAGGCAGTCCCAGGTCAAGAAGACAACCTGGTATTTCCAGTTGAGTCTTGCATGTCTTTGGCTACTATATTTAACTAGGTTTGAAGTGACCTTTTCCATTTTTACCAAGTGGGAGATCATGATAATGCTGTAATAGACTTTATGTTCAACTCACCCAGGCCCAAAAGTACTTGATTACTATCTTAAATTCTCAGTTGTTTATATTATCTAATAATCACACTGCTGTTGCAATTAATGTCACATGCTAAGGGTCCATTACTAATTTTGTTTCCAAAATATTTATCTGGAATGGAAAAAATTCTTTGTGTGAATCTCTTCTGATGGTTGCATGTAAGTTATAGCAACTATAAGCAACTAAAGAGGAGGGCTGTCTGAAGGGCTAGGACCTATTCGTTCTTTGTTAGTGCTTCTTTTCCTTTTGCTTTTGGCTGTTTGGTTCTCGTCCTATAGTCTTTATAAAGCAGGGGTAACAAGTAGTTTAGGTAGCTCAGGTAAGCATCTTGTATAACTCTCTGGTGCTTCCAACACAATGCTCAAACTCAACAGTCTCTCCAGTTTGTGACCCATGTAAGTTTTGTGGGGGAGAAATCATAAATACACAGAAGTAAATATGTGTCACCACGAGGAATATTACTCTTCAATAGTGTGCAATACTTTAAAAAAAATAAATTTATTTACTTTATTTTTGGCTGCGTTGGGTCTTTGTTGCTGTGTGCGGGCTTTCTCTAGTTGTGTTGAGCGGGGGCTACTCTTGGTTGCGGTGCACGGGCTTCTCATCGTGGTGGCTTCTCTTATTACGGAGCACGGGCTCTAGGCACGCGGGCTCAGTAGTTGTGGCTCACAGGCTCTAGGGCGCAGGCTCAGTAGTTGTGGCGCACGGGCTTAGTTGCTCCGCGGCATGTGGGATCTTCCAGGACCAGGGATGGAACCCGTGTCCCCTGCATTGGCAGGCGGATTCTCAACCACTGCGCCACCAGGGAAGCCCTGCAATGCTTTGAAAAGGAGGGTTCTGAGAGAGTTTAGGAGATAGGCCACTGTGTTCTTTACAAACAAGCTTTTTATGGTAATGGACTTTATAACTGACTCTTATGCAAGATAATTCCAAATACTTCTCCCAGCAGGAGAGAAGGTGGTATGATAGAAAGAACAAAAGATTGGGACTCATGAGATTTGGGTTTTAGTTCCTTCCCTATCAGTTTCCTCCTCTGTGAAATGACAGGCTTTGATAATCAGTATGCCCAGACCTACCTCTACACCAGAGTTATCATGGGAACTGGTTAAAATGTGCATTCTTGGGACCAATGCCTAAAAACTGTGAATTTATAGGTTTGTAGTAGGGCCTACAACAAGCACTCCAGGAGATTCTGAGATCATAGATCTGCAGACCAAAACTGTCTGGGAGTCTCTGAATTCAATGACTTATAAGGTCCCCTTCAGGTTTAAACATGTATATGTCTAGTATCAAAGATTTCTAATCTAAATGGTAGATGAAAATAAGCAGAATTGATCAGAGGAATCTTATATTAATATTTTCACGCTAGGCTTTTGTGTTCTGGCCCAACTAGATGTTGGTAAGGTTGTGAGTCTGGGGAAGGGGAGGTGAGCGCTATGAGGTCATGATTTCAGGTCAAGAAATTGGCATCCAAAGGCCTGGGGCAGACAGGAAGGCATAGAGAGGAGTAGAAGCCTACCTTTTATGGGAGTTGGTTGATATTTGGAGTGGAAGTAAATGGATCAAGAGGGGTGGAGACCAGGGGAGAAGTGGAGAAAAAGGAGTTGAGACCAGGAGAATAAGATTTCAGTTCTTAGAATGGCCGATGGTCCATGCATTAGTAAATAAAGGCTGTGATGATGTACCTTCTGCACTAGTTTTGGAGTACACTCATTGCTATAGTGCTGTATAATGAGCACAAGCAAGTGCATGGACTTAGGTCATAAGGTATTAGAGATGCGCCTGGCTCAGTATTCTTCTGTCCTTTGGACTGTCACTGCAAGGGCTGAGGAAAAAGATTCTGACTGGAAAGGAATAATAGCCAGACACTGTGAGCAGAGAAATAGGAAGATGAAGGTGGATCTGAAGGAGCCTGGAATGTTCAGCTCTAATGACCCAGAGAGATTTGATAACAGAATAATCAACAGTAAAGAAGGGTTCTTGGCATTAGTAGCTAAATTAAAAGGACAGGCTCTTCACTTGTTGGGTTTCCACATATAAAGCAATGATCTGAATAGGTAGATTTTGCTACTCCAGTTGAAAGCCCAGAATAATAAAGGCATTATACAGTTGCTTGTCTTAATGCTGGCAGTAGGACACTGTGGATCTCTGCATAGTAGGGGTCGGCCAAATGGTGCCTGAGAAAGGGTTCTGTAAAGGGCAGAGGAGTGAGGAATGTTTTATGTCATCCCTGGGGTGGCCAGGAGGGGGAGCCAGTCATTTGGTTGATACCTATAATCCATGATAAGATTCTCTTTTTTTTTATCAGAAATAGCAATGAATTTAGTTTATAATAACTCCTCAGTTTTCTGCTATATATATTATTAGAAAGATATATTTAGAGTAGATAAACTATAAAAATAACTCCATAATGACAACCTTGGAAGTTTAATGTATCACAGACTGAAAAAGGCTTCTTCGATTTGATAGAAAAGATGTCTTTGACCATTGTTCACTGTGTGCTCACTTGTTGATATTTACTATGCACACCACATTTTTCCCCTTCGGGGAGGCTTTTTCGTTTCCACTAATTTTGTGGTTTTATCCTTTCCGCAGATAACTTTTAAAAATAGTCCTGGGCATGCATCTTTCTTTACACCCATAAAGCAACACCCCTTTTAATTTTTGTTTTGAAATAAATATATACTAAATGTCATTCATCAGATATCATGAATTATGTCTGTGAGTTTCAGAAATGTTCAGGGGTGCTTCTTAATAGCTTACTTTTCTGTTTCCAAAATATCTCTTTTTCAAAATGATGCCCTCAGTTTTGCCCGTCACCTATGTAGTTAATTGTTTATTTCCAACCCTGTAATTTCCTTGTCAAAATACAAGTGCTTTTGCATTGTTGGGGAAAGACTGTATAGTCATTGACCCCTGCACAATACCGATTTTCACAATCTTTTATGCTAATCTGGACTTGCCTTGACAATTAAGAGAGTTAGGCAGGCTAGACAAAGTGTACGGTTTTGAGCTCTGACCTTAATAAGCTGGTCAGTCTTATCTACCTGTTTTTTATGCCAATCTCACCGTATCTGGTAATGTGTAGTTGGGGCATGGCAGCAGCTTGGAGGGGCCTCCCCAAGGACCTGAAAATATTGAAAATGAAATTGCTCCCTAAGAGGCAACAAGTTATGAAGGAGAATGAAGTTATGCAAATTCCCTTAGAAGTGAGTGAATTATAAAAGAAGAATGTCATCACGTATTATTTGTAAACTTTTGTAAAGCATAATTGTAGAAAAAAGACTGGAAGCAAATCAGTGAAAGTTAACTATTGTTGATAATAGTTGGCAGGAATATGGGTGATTATTATTTTACTTCTTTGAACTTTATTTTTTAAATTTCAAAAATAGAGCAAGACAGAGAAAGACAGATTTAAGCGCTCCTAAGGAAAAAGACCAGACAGTAGCCTGATTGACAATGTTAACACAGCTGAAGAAAGAAGTGTCAATCAGGCAGTGGGGGTCAGGAGCCGTTGGTCATGAAAGCAGAGAAAACGGAGAAAGTCACAGAGAAAGATAGTAACACTGATCAGCCCACTCTACCCAGGAGAGACTGCCTTGTATAGCTCTGGACTAGGCACCAAGGCAATGAACCAGCATGATTATGAGTGAGGTCCCATGATCAGACTGATTAGGGTTCATGTCTCATGCATAGCACTCCTCAGCTTTATGACCTTGGGCAAGTGTCTATACCTTTCGAAGCCTCAGGTTCTGTCTTTAAGATGGGAATTTTAATAATGTTACGGCATAGGGCCTTTGTGAGAGTAAAGGAAGATAATTTATACATTTAGCACAGTGCCTGGCACGTAATAATCCCTCAATAAATGTTAGCTATTGTTGTAACATGTTATTATAAAATCCTATTTATAGAGATATATCTTAACATGTTGCCATTATTAAACACTCAAATCTTATAACTTGAGTTGATATTGATTCTATGTTTTTTTTACATCTTTATTGGAGTATAATCGCTTTACAATGGTGTGTCAGTTTCTGCTTTATAACAAAGTGAATCAGTTATACATATACATATGTTCCCATATCTCTTCCCTCTTATGTCTCCCTCCCTCCCACCCCTTTAGGTGGTCACAGAGCACTGAGCTGATCTCCCTGTGCTATGCGGCTGCTTCCCACTAGCTATCTGTTTTACGTTTAGTAGTGTATATATGTCCATGCCACTCTCTCACTTTGTCACAGCTTCCCCTTCCCCCTCCCCATATCCTCAAGTCCATTCTCTAGTAAGTCTGCATCTTTATTCCCGTCTTGCCCCTAGGTTCTTCATGACCATTTTCTTTTATTTTTTAGATTCCATATATATGTGTTAGCATACGGTATTTGTTTTTCTCTTTCTGACTTACTTCACTCTGGATGACAGACTCTAGGTCCACCCACCTCACTACAAAAAAACTCAATTTTGTTTCTTTTTATGGCTGAGTAATATTCCATTGTATATATGTGCCACAACTTCTTTATCCATTCATCCCATGCTGAACACTTAGGTTGTTTCCATTTCCGGGCTATTGCAAACAGAGCTGCAATGAACATTTTGGTACATGACTCTTTGTGAATTATGGTTTTCTCAGGGTATATGCCCAGTAGTGGGATTGCTGGGTCGTATGGTAGTTCTATTTGTAGTTTTTTAAGGAAACTCCATACTTTTCTCCATAGAGGCTGTACCAATTCACATTCCCACCAGCAGTGCAAGAGTGTTCCCTTTTCTCCACACCCTCTCTAGCATTTATTGTTTCTAGATTTTTTGATGATGGCCCATTCTGACTGGTGTGAGATGATATCTCATTGTAGTTTTGCTTTGCATTTCTCTAATGATGTTGAGCATTCTTTCATGTGTTTGTTGGAAATATGGATATCTTCTTTGGAGAAATGTCTATTTAGGTCCTCTGCCCATTTTTGGAATGGGTTGTTGGTTTTTTTCTTATTGAGCTGCATGAGCTGCTTATAAATTTTGGAGATTAATCCTTTGTCAGTTGCTTCATTTGCAAATATTTTCTCCCATTCTGAGGGTTATCTTTTCGTCTTGTTTATGGTTTCCTTTGCTGTGCAAAAGCTTTGAAGTTTCATTAGGTCCCATTTGTTTATTTTTATTTCCATTTCTCTAGGAGGTGGGTCAAAAAAATTCTTGCTGTGATTTATGACATAGAGTGTTCTGCCTATGTTTTCCTTTAAGAGTTTGATAGTTTCTGGCCTTACATTTAGGTCTTTAATCCATTCTGAGCTTATTTTTGTGTATGGTGTTAGGGAGTGATCTAATCTCATACTTTTACATGTACCTGTCCAGTTTTACCAGCACCACTTATTGAAGAGGCTGTGCTTTCTCCACTGTACATTCCTGCCTCCTTTATCAAAGATAAGGTGACCATATGTGTGTGGGTTTATCTCTGGGCTTTCTATCCGGTTCCATTGATCTATCTTTCTGTTTTTGTGCCAGTACCATACTGTCTTGATTACTGTAGCTTTGTACTATAGTCTGAAGTCAGGGAGCCTGATTCCTCCAGCTCCGTTTTTTGTTCTCAAGATTGCTTTGGCTATTCGGGGTCTTTTGTGTTTCCATACAAATTGTGAAATTTTTTGTTCTAGTTCTGTGAAAAATGCCAGCGGTAGTTTGATAGGGATTGCATTGAATCTGTAGATTGCTTTGGGGAGTAGAGTCATTTTCACAATGTTGATTCTTCCAATCCAAGAACATGGTATATCTCTCCATCTATTTGTATCATCTTTAATTTCTTTCATCAGTGTCTTATAATTTTCTGCATACAGGTCTTTTGTCTCCTTAGGTAGGTTTATTCCTAGATATTTCATTCTTTTTGTTGCAATGGTAAATGGGAGTGTTTTCTTGATTTCACTTTCAGATTTTTCATCATTAGTGTATAGGAATGCCAGAGATTTCTGTGCATTAATTTTGTATCCTGCTACTTTACCAAATTCACTGATTAGCTCTAGTAGTTTTCTGGTAGCATCTTTAGGATTCTCTATGTATAGTATCATGTCATCTGCAAACAGTGACAGCTTTACTTCTTTTTCGATTTGGATTCCTTTTATTTCATTTTCTTCTCTGATTGCTGTGGCTAAAACTTCCAAAATATGTTGAATAATAATGGTGAGAGTGGGCAACCTTGTCTTGTTCCTGATCTTAGTGGAAATGCTTTCAGTTTTTCACCATTGAGGACGATGTTGGCTGTGTGTTTGTCATATATGGCCTTTATTATGTTGAGGAAAGTTCCCTCTATGCCTACTTTCTGCAGGGTTTTTATCATAAATGGGTGTTGAATTTTGTCGAAAGCTTTCTCTGCATCTATTGAGATGATCATCTGGTTTTTCTCCTTCAGTTTGTTAATATGGTGTATCACATTGATTGATTTGCATATATTGAAGAATCCTTGCATTCCTGGAATAAACCCCACTTGATCATGGTGTGTGATCCTTTTAATGTGCTTTTGGATTCTGTTTGCTAGTATTCTGTTGAGGATTTTTACATCTATGTTCATCAGTGATATTGGCCTGTAGTTTTCTTTCTTTGTGAAATCCTTGTCTGGTTTTGGTATCAGGGTGATGGTGGCCTCGTAGAATGAGTTTAGGAGTGTTCCTCCCTCTGCTATATTTTAGAAGAGTTTGAGAAAGATAGGTGTTAGCTCTTCTCTAAATGTTTGATGAATTGGCCTGTGAAGCCATCTGGCCCTGGGCTTTTGTTTGTTGGAAGATTTTTAATCACAGTTTCAATTTCAGTGCTTGTGATTGGTCTGTTCACATTTTCTATTTCTTCCTGATTCAGTCTTGGCAGGTTGTGCTTTCTAAGAATTTGTCCATTTCTTCCAGGTTGTCCGTTTTATTGGCATAGAGTTGCTTGTAATAATCTCGCATGATCCTTTGTATTTCTTCAGTGCCAGTTGTTACTTCTCCTTTTTCATTTCTAATTCTATTGATTTGAGTCTTCTCCCTTTTTTTCTTGATGAGTCTGGCTAATGGTTTATCAATTTTGTTTATCTTCTCAAAGAACCAGCTTTTAGTTTTATTGATCTTTGCTATCGTTTCCTTCATTTCTTTTTCATTTATTTCTGATGTGATTTTTATGATTTCTTTCCTTCTGCTAACTTTTGGGTTTTCTTGTTCTTCTTTCTCTAATTGCTTTAGGTTCAAGGTTAGGTTGTTTATTCAAGATGTTTCCTGTTTCTTAAGGTAGGATTGTATTGCTATAAAGTTCCCTCTTAGAACTGCTTTTGCTGCATCCCATGGGTTTTGGGTCGTCGTGCCTCCATTGTCATTTGTTTCTAGGTATTTTTTGATTTCCTCTTTGATTTCTTCAGTGATCACTTCGTTATTAAGTAGTGTATTGTTTAGCCTCCTTGTGTTTGTAATTTTTACAGAACTTTTCCTGTAATTGATATCTAGTCTCATAGCATTGTGGTTGGAAAAGATACTTGATACAATTTCAATTTTCTTAAATTTACGAAGGCTTGATTTGTGACCCAAGATATGATCTATCCTGGAGAATGTTCCATGAGTACTTCAGAAAAATGTGTATTCTGTTGTTTTTGGATGGAATGTCCTATAAATATCAATTAAGTCCATCTTGTTTAATGTATCATTTAAAGCTTGTGTTTTCTCATTTATTTTCAGTTTGAATGATGTGTCCATTGGTGAAAGTGGGGGTTAAAGTCCCATACTATGATTGTGTTACTGTTGATTTCCCCTTTTATGGCTGTTAGCAGTTGCCTTATGTATTGAGGTGCTCCTATGTTGGGTGCATAAATATTTACAATTGTTATATCTTCTTCTTGGATCGATCCCTTGATCATTATGTAGTGTCCTTCTTTGTCTCTTCTAATAGTCTTTATTTTAAAGTCTATTTTGTCTGATATGAGCATTGCTACTCCAGCTTTCTTTTGGTTTCCATTTTCATGGAATATCCTTTTCCAACCCCTTACTTTCAGTCTGTATGTGTCTCTAGGTCTGAAGTGGGTCACTTGTAGAGAGCATATACATGGGTCTTGTTTTTGTATCCACTCAGCCAATCTGTGTCTTTTGGTGTGAGCATTTAGTCCATTTACATTTAAGGTAATTATCGATATGTATGTTCCTATTCCCATTTTCTAAATTGTTTTGGGTTCATTATTGTAGGTCTTTTCCTTCCCTTGTGTTTCTTGCCTAGAGAAGTTCCTTTAGCGTTTGTTGTAAAGCTGGTTTGGTGGTGCTGATCTCTCAGCTTTTGCTTGTCTGTAAAGGTTTTAATTTCTCCATCAAATCTGAATGAGATCCTTGCTGGGTAGAGCAATCTTGGTTGCAGGTTTTTCTCCTTCATCACTTTAAATATGTCCTGCCAGTTCCTTCTGCTTGCAGAGTTTCTGCTGAAAGATCAGCTGTTAACCTTATGGGGATTCCCTTGTGTGTTATTTGTTGTTTTTCCCTTGCTGCTTTTAATATTTGTTCTTTGTATTTAATTTTTGATAGTTTGATTAATATGTGTTTTGGCGTGTTTCTCCTTGGATTTATCCTGTATGTGACTCTCTATGCTTCCTGGACTTCATTAACAAGTTCCTTTCCCATATTAAGGAAGTTTTCAACTATCATCTCTTCAAATATTTTCTCAGTCCCTTTCTTTTTCTCTTCTTCTTCTGGAACCCCTATAATTCGAATGTTGGAGCGTTTAATGTTGTCCCAGAGGTCTCTGAGACTGTCCTCAGTTCTTTTCATTCTTTTTTGTTTTTTCTGCTCTGCAGTAGTTATTTCCACTATTTTATCTTCCAGGTCACTTATCCGTTCTTCTGCCTCAGTTATTCTGCTATTGATCCCATCTAGAGTATTTTTAATTTCATTTCTTGTGTTTTTCATTGTTGTTTGTTTCATCTTTAGTTCCTCTAGGTCCTTGTTAAATGTTTCTTGCATTTTGTCTGTTCTATTTCCAAGATTTTGGATCATCTTTACTATCATTATTCTGAATTGTTTTTCACGTAGACTGCCTATTTCCTCTTCATTTGTCAGATCTGGTGCATTTTTATCTTGCTCCTTCATCTGCTGTGTGTTTCTCTGTCTTCTCATTTTGCTTATCTTAACTGTGTTTGGGGTGTCCTTTTTGCAGGCTGCAGGTTCATAGTTCCGTTGTTTTTGGCGTCTGCCCGCAGTGGCTAACGTTGTTTCAGTGGGTTGTGTAGGGTTCCAGGTGTAGGGGACTAGTGCCTGTGTTCTGGTGGATGGGGCTGGATCTTGTCTTTCTGGTGGGCAGGTCCACGTCTGGTGGTGTGCTTTGGCGTGTCTGTGGACTTATTATGATTTTAGGCAGCCTCTCTGCTAATGGGTGGGGTTGTGTTCCTGTCTTGCTAGTTGTTTGGCACTGTAGCTTGCTGGTCGTTGAGTGAAGCTGGGTGTTGGTGTTGAGATGGAGATCTCTGGGAGATTTTCGCCGTTTGATATTATGTGGAGCTGGGAGGTCTCTTGTGGACCAGTGTACTGCAGTTGGCTCTCCCACCTCAGAGGCACAGCACTGACTCCTGGCTGCAGCAGCAAGAGCCTTTCATCCACACGCCTCAGAAAGAAAGAAAGAAAGGAAGAAAGGAAGAAAGAAAGGAAAGAAAGAAAGAAAGAAACAAGGGAGGAAGGAGGGAAGGAAGGAAAGAAAGAAAAAGAAAGAAGATAAAATAAAATAAAGTAAGATAAAATAAAGTTATTAAAATAAAAAATAATTATTAATAAAAAAAGTTTTTTTTAAAGAAAAAATAAAAGAAACCGACAGATAGAACCCTAGGACAAATGGTGAAAGCAAAGCTATACAGACAAAATGTCACACAGAAGCATACACATACATACTCACGAAAAGAGGAAAAGGGGAAAAAATAATAAATCTTGCTCTCAAAGTCCACCTCCTCATTTTGGGATGAGTCGTTGTCTATTCATGTATTCCACAGATGCAGGTACATCTAGTTGATTGTGGAGCTTTAATCCGCTGCTCCTGAGGCTGCTGGGAGAGATTTCCCTTTCTCTTTTTTGTTCTCACAGCTCCCAGGGGCTCAGCTTTGGATTTGGCCCCGCCTCTGCGTGTAGGTCGCTGGAGGGCGTCTGTTTTTCGCTCAGACAGGACGGGGTTAAAGGAGCCGCTGATTCGGGGGCTCTGGCTCACTCAGGCCGGGGGAGGGAGGGGCACGGAGTGCAGGGCGGGCCTGCGGCGGCAGAGGCCGCCGTGACGTTGCACTAGCGTGAGGCGCGCCGTGCGTTCTCCCGGGTGAGTTGTCCCTGCGTCCCGGGACCCTGGCAGTGGCGGGCTGCACAGGCTCCCCGGAAGGGGGGTGTGGATAGTGACCTGTGTCGGCACACAGGCTTCTTGGTGGCGGCAGCAGCAGCCTTAGCGTCTCATGTCCGTCTCTGGGGTCCGCGCGTTTAGCCGCGGTTCGCGCCCGTCTCTGGAGCTCCTTTAAGCAGCGCTCTTAATCCCCTCTCCTCGCGCACCAGGGAACAAAGAGGCAAGAAAAAGTCTCTTGCCTCTTCGGCAGCTCCAGACTTTTCCCCGGTCTCCCTCCCGGCTAGCCGTGGCGCACTAACCCCTTCAGGCTGTGTTCACGCCGCCAACCCCAGTCCTCTCCCTGCGCTCCGACCGAAGCCCGAGCCTCAGCTCCCAGCCCCGCCCGCCCCGGCGGGTGAGCAGACAAGCCTCTCGGGCTGGTGAGTGCCGGTCGGCCCTGATCCTCTGTGCAGGAATCTCTCCGCTTTGCCCTCCGCACCCCTGTTGCTGTGCTCTCCTCCGCGGCTCCAAAGCTTCCCCCCCTCCGCCACCCGCAGTCTCCGCCCGCGAAGGGGCTTCCTAGTGTGTGGAAACTTTTCCTCCTTCACAGCTCCCTCCCACTGGTGCAGGTCCCGTCCTATTCTTTTGTGTCTGTTTATTCTTTTTTCTTTTGCCCTACCCAGGTACGTGGGGGGTTTCTTGCCTTTTGGGAGGTCTGAGGTCTTCTGCCAGCGTTCAGTGGGTGTTCTGTAGGAGTTGTTCCACGTGTAGATGTATTTCTGATGTATCTGTGGGGAGGAAGGTGATCTCCGCGTCTTACTCTTCCGCCATCTTCCCCTCGTCCCCCCGATTCTATGTTTATTAAGCAAGTCTTAGATGGTAATTTGGCTTCCCATGTTATTTACCAGTAGGGAGATTAGTGAGGATCTGTCACTTTGTAAAATTATATTTATCATTATTAATTTATACATTGGCATTTAGCTTTGATTCAGCAGTCTTTGGAGGGTTTGATATTATGCGTTCGATTAATCTTGGACATGGTCAAGACTGAGTTTTGAGTCTCCAAACCTTGGGAATTAAAAATTTTTAAACATAGCCCTTTGTGAGCTTGGTTGATGTGAATCCACACCTGAGAGAAGTATGTAGTTGAGAAGTACTCAACTGTGGACCTAGTGAGGTTTCCTAGAAGCCAGTCTTCCAGCATCCTCCAGCCACTTAACTCCCTCTGTTTCTATAAAAAATTCCACAGAATAAAAATAAAAATCTCATGCTCTCTTTTTATGTGGTTTGAAATTTCCGTAATAGTGAATATGCCATTTCAAGCTACCTTCTTCTCTCCTTCTCCAAGGAGACTCTAGTCTTCCATATTGGGCATTAGAGAGAGGTGCTTAAGAACTTTGGAACCAGACAGATCTCACTCTGAATTCCACCTGTGCACCACTTACTAGCTGTGTGGCCTTGGGCAACTTACTTCTCTCTGAGCCTCACTTTTCTCATGTTATAAAGTGGGAATAATAATAATAATACCCATCTCATAAGGTGGTTGTGAGGTTTAAAATGAATAAATGTAAAGGGTTTAGAATACTGCCTGATTCAAATGAATGTGCTCAGCAGCTATTAGTTGTTGTTACTGTTGTCATTTTTATTGTTGTTGTTAAAATACTCTCATTTAGTCACCATTATAGAACCAGTCTGCCGGCATCATGTTAACCAATGGTACTCAACCTGGATTGTCAGTATCGGCACTGGCTCCAGGGTTGTCATGGCTTTCTTGAAACAGAAAGAACTTTCATTTTTATTTAAAGAAAAAAGGACACATGGCGTTTACGGGGGACGGGGTATGATGATAGCATCAGTCAAAATGAGCTGATGACAGAGACACAATTTCAGCTAGGTTGGGGCCAGTCATGGTGACTCTTTTCACCAGGTTGCTGTCAGCAGCATACCTTTCTCGGTGTTGGTATGTGCTGGCGGAACATACCAGCACCTTTCTTGATCATCAATACTGACAAATGTCTGCTCAGATAAATTAACATTCTCATCTGGCCTGACTCATTTTGTGGGAACAAGTTGGCAAGCCAGTGTGTGTATGAGCTGACTCACAAAACCCCTCAGCTTAAAAAAAAAAAAAAAGTACTGTATATTGTTTTACTCTAACAAGCATTGAGAAATGGCAGGTAGACTTTTGTTTTCTCCTTTTGTGGCCACATTTATTGACTTCCACTTGGTGTTTTTGAGAGGCACATAGAAGACTGAAAATTCAATAGAGGAGGAGGAAAGGGGCACAAGGAAAAGAGGCATATGTTATATTTTGTCAGCATGGGTACTGGTAACTTGTTCTAGAGTAGAAGCGCAGGTCCAAACAGTTCTAAAAAGCTTAAAGATATAGCACAGGAATGGGGCAGCCTCATTATGGGTCTATCGCAGGGGCAATTTGAACATCATTCACGTTAATATTCCAATGACCATTGATGTCATGGTATGCCAGGACCACACAGCACTGATATTTCCTTCCCCCTTCCCTGCCCAGAGAATTTAGAGCCTAAGGAAGACTAGAAAACAATTCACTTCTCTACTTTGGTTTCAGTCATTCTGGGCCAGAGGCATTGACCTTAATGACTTCCACAGGCAGATTTCAGAAAATGACAAAATTGAATTTTAATTCGTCCTTTTGTGTTACATAGCTCAAACTGGAACAATAATGTTTTAGGGGTTTCCCCTCAACTTTCTTTCTTAAAACAGAGAGAATTTTCAGTGCTGTCAGCTCCACTGTTCTAGACCCCGTGAGCTGGAATTTATAGCTCAGTTGAGGCCAGTTAGGTCAGCAGAGGACACAATGCAATTGTGCTGTGTCTTCCTTTGCACAGGCATCGGGACTGCCCCCAGGCCTGCACAGGGAACCCCTAGGCATGTTTAAGGAAAGTGCTAAGCAACAGGATCAGAAGGCCTCATTAGGGAAAGCGACTGTAGTTTATATTTTAGAGATTTTCTTTAAAATGCCCAATCTCAAAATCAGCTTTTTCCAGGCACGTTGCCAAATTACAGCAATGACCAGTTTTCAAATGCCCATTTAAAATAAGCTCTCTTAATAGACTTGAGGACATGGGGAGGGGGAAGGGTAAGCTGTGACAAAGTGAGAGAGTGGCATGGACATATCTACACTACCAAACGTAAAATAAATAGTTAGTGGGAAGCAGCCGCAGAGCACAGGGAGATCAGCTCGGTGCTTTGTGACCACCTAGAGGGGTGGGATAGGGAGGGTGGGAGGGAGACACAAGAGGGAGGAGATATGGGGATATATGTATGCATATAGCTGATTCACTTTGTTATATAGCAGAAACTAACACAACATTGTAAAGCAATTATACTCAAATAAAGATGTTAAAAAAATAAAATAAGCTCTCTTGAATGTAGCACTGTGGCAAAGGTCCTTCTGGCAGGAAGCCACTTTAGACATCAGATCACTCCAAGCATTATTTTAAAATAGTGCCCAGGCCTTTTAATAATTTAGGCGCTGTTTTCTTTGAACCCAGAAAATGTCAATGTACCAGAAGCAGACATAAATGGGGCTGCCTGGCCAACAGCTGGATTTCCTTTCGCACAGATGTTTCCTTAACAGGGATTGAGCCTTGAAAGTTGTTGATATTGTCCCCTGTCCATCTACCCCATGGAACTATCTTCCGTTGATTCAATCCTTCCCCCATTCCCTCCCAGATTTAAACTTTAGGTTGAGTTTGTGGAGGTTTAGGAATGGAAGGGTTAAAGGGAAGGAAATTCATTGTGACCTATTGAGGGTGAAACTCCTAGAAGATAAAAGAAAAGCATCCTGCTATGAGGAGGGCCCTGTGCTCAGCCGCCCCCTTATCTGGAATAGCTATGGGGAGGGAGTGGCAAAGCCTGCCAGAGGTTTTCCAAAGAGACTTCTAAAATCATGAGCTCGGGTCTTCTTCAGATAAAGACCTGCAGTTTGTTAGAAGCTCAAGGACAAATGGAAGCCAAAGTCGTCCATGTCTCTGATGCTACAAGTAACCAAGGTAGCACTGAGTGGCTTGCTTCTGATTTTCTAGCTCACGACCTGGGGTTCTCTCATTGGTTTTAATATATTGTATATGATGGTTGCCAGAGGTACTCAGACAATTCAAAATGGGAAGCTGACTCAAGCACTTATGTTTGTGGGAGAGGCTGCTTGTCTTTCTGGGCGCACCCTCTCTTCTTCCAGGTTGTAATTCTAGGATTAGTTCAGTCACTGGCTCTCCATTTTTATAACTTCCTGTTAAACCCATTTCCACATTTTGTTAAAATAATCAGCTGTTCAAGATTGTTTGGAAGGTCAGATTCCATTAGGTCACCTGGTCCTTAGTCATTAACGTCACATATGATTGTTCAACAGTACAATGCAGACAGCCCTCGTGGCTGGTGACGTCACGCTTCTGTGGAAGCAGGGTGGTCTGCTCTTGCATGCATGGCCTTCAACATTTGCTACAAGGAAAAGCTGCATGTCCTTCATAGGTCTTAAGAAATGTCCCCTTTAAAAACAAATACAATTGAGTTTTTAACAAAAGAGATGTTTCCCTAACTCATTTCTTTGAATTTGCTCTAGGGTTTTAGGCTCTTCAGATAGTTGCTGAAGCCCTCAATAACTGCTACAGACCAGAATTCAGGTAGCCTCACAATTTAGCTGGTTTCGTGCAAATAGGTACCAATTAGTAATTTATTCAAGCCTAGAGAGATTAGATGACCTGCTTCATAGATCATACTGATACTGTAGTGGTTTCTTCTACTGCATCTCACCATTCTAGATGTCACTAGAACTGGTTCTTCATCCAGAAAAAAAGGTAGAGAGGAAGAGGTATGGAGGAGGAGAGAAATCATAGGCAGCGCTCAGATATGTTCAGACTGTATTTTTGGATATATAACAATAATTTTCTTATTAAACAAAAGAAAGGCAATGTCAAAAAGAGATTATCAAACATCTATTGCTAGAAGGAAGAAAAGTGATTGACGAGAACGTCCATGGAGTCTCCTTTACTTACTCTCAAGTTCTTCCTGGAGGAAGAATTCTTTACTTTAGGTACTTGATGCTCAGTAAGTTGCGAAGCACTTCCCTTTTTGCACATAAACATTTTTTGCCTTTTTGAGAAGCATCCAGCATTTATCAAACCCTCCGGTAGTCAAGTCATAGTTGCAAATTATAGTGGTTGCTTCAGTGCCTTGATGGTCTTGTGAGAACCTGAGGGAAACAGAGACTACCATGCCCAGCTTCACCAGGGACGTCTTTAGGGACGCAATTTTTCCTACCAGCTGACTTCTTTTGTCAGGTTCTAACCTTAATTCTATAGATTCACCCCTCCTCCCATCCCATTCTTTCACATAGACTCATACCAGATGCGCACATAATGTGATTCAGTTCTAATGTGGAGGCAAAAATCATTTTATAAAGTTTATAGACTATAATAGCAGTTTGCTAAAAGTGAAATATTCCCTCCTTTTGACAGGCTCAGGGGAAAGCCACATGGTTGACCTTTGCTGGCATTCCATGCCTTCCCTCCCTGCCACTGAATTCAGCTGAAGTCACTGTGGTGATACTGACCTTCCTGCCAAGTCTTTGGCCGCTGCCAGAGCCCACTGAGTACGCCCGAGCAGCTCTCTCCCACTGAGTTAATCAAGCCAGCCTTCACCTCCCTTGTGTTTCCTAAGCTGGCGTGCCCTGCAGGAGACTGAGTCCCAGGAAACTGTCAAGATCCTGGCCCTTGAATCGTGTCTCTGCCAGTAGCACTTTGAAGGAACTGTGGCTCAAGGGAGGGCCTGGCCTTTCCGCAAAGGCTAGCTTTTCAATTAAATACCATAGTTTTATGATTAGAGCTGAGAGCTCTGAGATTTCATACCCATATCAATAATCCCAAGGAAATGCACAGTATTGACCTCTTTCTCTTATTTTCTTATAATTTCCATTTCATTATGGCTATAAGGCGCTGCAGACTATGTACTTCTGGGCAATTATTGTTCTTCGTAGGTAGTTAGAATCATTCAGGCTTTTGCCTTGTTCCTCAAATCCTACCCAAATTTTGAAGTTATTTTCCTGAGATGTCTTGTAAAAACCCAGTATAGCCAAACAGCCGAAATAGTTTTTCTTTTAGAGTTGAACCAAGAGGAAAAAAAAAAAATCAGTCTCCTCATACCTCAAGGAATTATTGTGTAGTGTTTTAGTGGGTAAGCTCTGCAGTTAGATTGCTTGAATTCAAGTCTTGGGTCTTCTGCATACTGACTGTATAACCTTTGGCAAGTTACTTAACCTCTCTGTGCCTCATTTTTCTTATTTGTACAATAGAGACAATAGTATACTCATCTCATAGTGGGGGTTGATAAGACATGAATTAATTCACATAAAGCACTTGAAACACTGCCTGGCAGAGGTAAATGCCCCATAGATGCTAGTTCTTACTACACCTAAAGCTAATCTTTAAGTGCTGTGCAATATTTTCCTTGGAAGGAGATAAACATAATGGAAAAATCATTGTACAGCCAGGAGTCCTGTGTTTTGTTGCTGCCACCAACTGCCACATAGCTGTATGACTTACAGCCAGTCTTAGTTTCAGTTATCTCATCTGTGAAACTGGGATAGTAATATTTCCCTTCACTACTTTTTGCATACACGTGTGTGGGCATGCACGCACACAGACACAGGCTCGCACATGCACATTCACTTCCTGTGATAGAGAAGGAGGAGAATTAAATGAGAACACAAATGTTAAAATTCCGAAAGGACATGAAACACTTCACTTATGGTGATCGTGTTGCCATGTATTCTGTGTATATTTAAGCTATAACATTCTCAGAACAAAAGGTACTTTCATATCTATAAAGTATTCTATGCTTTTCAAAGAAAATAGACCATCCAGTATTTTATCACAGCTGGCTATTGCAAGCCTCTAGGGCATAAGGAGCATGTTGTTTGCTTGTTTTATTCACAGTCTAGCAGATAGTGTACCTTCAGTAAATGTTAAGTGGAAAAAGTATAATTTTATACAAGTACAATCGATCTAATGAGACAGCTAAGATGCCTCAAAAATGGTCTTTAAATAGTTTTCTACCAAGTGGCTAATGTTGTTGACTTCACATAATGTTAGGGGCCTGTGATAATTTAGGTCCCAAACAAGTTGAAATTTGGTTCAGACATATATCTTGAGAGAACATGTTATGGCTTAGCAGGAGAAGCCATAAGGGAACTCTTCCCAGATCTATCTCATCTTTCATGAGAGAGTACACAGTAGTCTCCTGGCTCTCTATGTGTAAAAAGTGAAAAAAAATTGTTATAAAGAGTTCTCAGTGAG
This sequence comes from Stenella coeruleoalba, assembly GCF_951394435.1. Lineage (NCBI taxonomy): Eukaryota > Metazoa > Chordata > Mammalia > Artiodactyla > Delphinidae > Stenella > Stenella coeruleoalba. The sequence continues at coordinate 108,782,167 of NC_137152.1, read as the reverse complement.
TACTTATAGAGTGTATGAATGCATAAGACCTTGGCAGGGTGTGTGAATAAATTTTAAGCCAACTCAGATCTGGTACTTCTCATTAGCGTGAGTGGAAGGAGGATGGGATTGCATCTTCCACTAACCAAGGGGAAGAGGAGTCTGTTGCTTTTATAGTCACTAAAGCTTTGGCTGTGAAGCACTTGCAGAAATATAAAGTGCTGTGGAAATCCCTAATGATAGGTTATAGAGAGAACTCTCTCCAGTAACAGCGGTTGCATAAACTACTGACAATTGACTTTTCTTAAGTTACTCATTTAGTGCCTAAGTGGTTAAAGGAGGAAAGAAGAGCAGAGAAGAGCAAGACTGTGTGAAATGAACACATTAATTGTCCTAAAAGCAACAGAAAAATCCCCTAGTTGTGCTCTTTCTTTTCAATACCTAAAGGTATATTGAAAAGAAATACAGGTTTTTATTGGATAAAGGCACTACCAGAATGTTTGCATTTAAACCTTTAAATGAAGCCATTCCCTCTTTATGCAGCAGAATCTTTCATTCATTATATCCTAAAAAGACTGTTTTTATTTTCCTAAAGTATGGTTACTAATAGTAGGGAGTTAAGAAACTCTTTAGCCCTGATTCATGGAATTACGGTCATACACTACAAAAAGAAAATTTCACAAGTTGAGAGGACAATAGTCAAACCTAGAATGTCTTAGTGATTTTTTGGTCTGGCTAAGACACAAGCCATTCTTCTTGTTACTGTTCGTTTGGAGCAATCCATGTCCCATGAACTCTTTGGAGAGGAACTTTTTTTTTTTGCAAAAAGATTTTAGTTAAGTGGAATGATTTGGAGAGCTCTGGGGGCTTTTAAAAACTATTTAATTATGGATTCTGGGAGGAACTATAGAACTTTACTTCCTGGGATACTGTCAGGCTTTCTGTTGTAAAGAGTGAACTACCAGATCTAAGAATGTGACCCCGATGCCTCTTTTGGTAGGTGTCATTTTTTGAGCCATGGGAACCTTGAATATGTAAGAATATTTCCTAATCAACCAAGAATTGGCTTCTTTAAGTGAAAGCCTGGGAGACAGAAGAATGAAAAAAAGACTAAAATTCAAGTCTGATAACAGAACTAACTCACCAAGATGAAGGGCAAGGTATGGTCTAGCATGAAAAATGCTGGACCACAAGATTATCTCATAAGAGTCAGAATTATTCTTGGTGTGTCCACAGTAAAATGAGTTCCAAGACAAATTGTTCTTAAAGTTTTATCAATATTAGAAACAAGTCATCATCTGGAATTCCCTTACGTTCTTCTCTTTAGCCACTTTTCCTGATTTCTCAAGTGTGGCTTGTCCCGGAATCCATTGTGAAAACAGACATATTCTGAGCCATGATGAAGCCAGCCTTATTACTGCCTACCTAATTTTAACATTGTTATATACACTTGATCAAAATTTTAAGATATAATAAAAGGGTAGAAAGATAAAAGATTTTGGAAGGATCATGTATGCGGATTCAATCTCGAGCCCTGACAACTGCTAGGGAAGCCAGTGTGGGGCTGCTTAATGAGTCCCTGACAAGGGTCTGGCATTTATGAATATAAACATTTCTATCATTGCTACTAAAACTCGTGAGAATACATTGTTGAAATGATATTTTGTCTTAAGTGGTAGGTATAGCTTCTCCTTATTTATCTACCTACCTATTTATTTATATCCTACTTTCTCCTGAAAAGAGTTTAAAGCGCTCTACAAAAGTGTGCATAATAAAAGTAAGATACAGTGCAACCAAAATACATAGGAACAATTAGGCAAAGGGGAAAATACAGGTAGGAAGTAAGATGGATCCAGGATTAGAGCTATGGCACAAAATGCATGACATGAAGTTTACTGTGCTCGATAGAGGTAGACGATAAATTTGGTTTATGCTTTCTAGCAACAAATCTGAAGAGGGAAAAATGATCAAATACATGAATCAGAATGTACAGAAGCTTAAAACAAACTGGTTTTTCAGAAAAGCTAATGGAGGGTAAAGAATAAGAACTAATTGGGCTAATGGGGCAAGCATGGTCAACTGTTGCAGAGTCATAAATTTTCTAGTAGCTGTGGATATTCATTTCTATTTCTGAGGATCTGTTGAGTGAATCATTTTAATTGTCTTCTCTGGTCTGTAATAGAATAGCCTTCAGGGGAAAATTCATCCTGTCTATCCCTATCTATCTATCTATCTACCTATCTATGAAATGATACAAGTAATAGCCCTTGAAAAATGTTTCCTTCATTTTGTTTTTTACTCATTTCTTTATTTCCAATTCATGTACCTTGTATTTAGTAGCCTAGCATGTGAAACTTAAAAAGCAAGACTATATGCATTTACAGCCTGGTCATGGAACTGTACCAACCAATGGTTTATATTTAATAGCAACTTACTTCTAAGCTTCATCAATTCTATCTAAATTAATGTGGAGCATAAAATTCCAGAAAAATTCAACAGAAATTGGAGCAAAACTTCTAGCATCTTCTATATGAACTACTGTGAACAATGTGGGAGCTTTTCTTACCACCTAAACTTGCATTTTTATGTGGTTGATTTTTTTAAAAATCATTCAGTATTCAAAAATAACGTTGAAGTGTGTTACCTATTTGGGTGTTTTGGTCCATTAACTTTTTCCAGTGGTTTTTCCAATTAAAATTACACTGATGCCATATGGCGTCTATTTGTATGCTAAAACTCCCTAACTGATGAAAGAAATGTCAAAGCAGATTGAGCAGAGGGAGTGAGTTAACACTTTTCAGTGGTTCTAGTCACTAGTTCCATCAAGGACTAATTTCCAAGGTCCAGTTTTTCTCATTTAAAAACAATGAAGAGACTTTATTTTAGAACAGTTTTACATTTAAACAAAAATCAAGCAGATAATACAGAGGTCCTATTTGTTCCCATTCCCCTGCACACAGTTTCCTCTATTATTAACATTATTAGCATTAGTGTGGTACATTTCTTGGAATTAATGAACCAGTATTGATACATTATTAATAACTGAAGTCCATAGTTTACATTAAAATTTACTGTGTTGCACAGTTCTGTGGGTTTTAACAAATGCATTATATCTTGTAACCTCCATTAGAATATCATGCAGAACTGTTTTACCACCCTAAAAATATCCGTGCTTCACCTATTCACCCTTCCCCCTCCCCTCTCCCCCCGCACCCAAATCCCTGGTCACCACTGATCTTCCTAGTGTCTCAATAGTTTTGCCTTTCTCAGAATGTCAGATAGTTGGAATCATACAGCATACAGCCTTTTAAGACTGGCTTCTTTTACTTAGCAATAGACATCTAAGGTTCTTCCAAGTCCCTTTGTGTCTTGATAGCTTATTTCTTTTTACTGCTAAATAGTATTCCATTGTATGGATAAAGCACTGCTTATCCTTTGAAGGATATCTTGCTTGCTTCTAGTTGATTATTATAAATAAAGGTTCTATAAACATTCATGTGTAGCTTTTTGTGTGAACTTAAGTTTTCAACTCAGTTGGGTAAATATCTAGGAGCACAATTCCTGGATTGCAATTATACTTGTAAGAAACTGCCAAACTGTCTTCTAAAGTGGCCGTACTACTTTGCATTCTCACCAGCAGTGTTGTGCTGCATCCTTGTCAGCATTTGGTATTGTGAATGTTATGAATTTTAGCCATTCTAACAGCTGTGTAGTGGTTGGTATCTCGTTGTTGGTTTAATTTGCAATTCCCTAATGACATAAGATATTGAGCATATTTCCTTATGCTTATTTGCCATCTGCATATCTTCATTGGTGAGATGTCTGTTCAAATCTTTTGTCCATTTTTAACTGAATTGTTTTCTTATTGTTGAATTGTAACCGTTCTTTATATATTTCAGATACAAGTCCTTTATCAGATATGTTTTGCAAATATTTTCTCACAATTTGTGACTTGTTTTTCCATTCTCCTAGCAGATGTTTGTCTCTTCATTCTCTTAACAAAACAGATGTTCTAAATTTTAATAAAGTCCAACTTATCAATTATTTATTTCATGGATTGTACTTTTGATGTTGTATCTAAAACCTTATTGCTAAACTCAAAGTAATCAAGATCTTCTCCCATATTGTCATCTAGAAGTTTTATAGTTTTGCATTTTATATTTAGGTCTACAGTCCATTTTGAGTTATTTTTATAAAAGGTGTAAGGTCTGTATCGATTTATTTCTTTGCATATGAGTGTCCAGTTGTTTCTGAGCTATTTGTTGAGAAAACTATATTTTTCCATTGAGTTGGCTTTCTCCTTTCTGTCAATCTATTTCTAGGCTCCGTATTCTGTTCCATTGATCTATTTCTTTATTCTTTTGCTAATACTATGCTGTCTTTTTTTTTTTTACAGTTTTCTGCTCTTTTTATTTTAATTTTTTTTTAATAATTAATTAATTAATTTTATTTTTGGCTGCATTGGGTTTTTGCTGCTGCTTGTGGGCTTTCTCTTGTTGCGGCGAGTGGGGGCTACTCTTTGTTGTGGGGTGCGGGCTTCTCATTGCGGTGGCTTCTCCTTGTTGCAGAGCAGAGGCTGTAGGCGTGCAGGTTTCAGTAGTTGTGGCACGTGGGCTCAGTAGTTGTGGCTCATGGGCTCCAGAGTGCAGGCTCAGTAATTGTGGTGCACGGGCTTAGTTGGTCCACGGCATGTGGGATCTTCCCGGACCAGGGCTCAAACCCATGTCCCCTGCATTGGCAGGTGGATTCTTAACCACTGCACCACCAGGGAAGTCCCATTATGCTGTCTTGATTACTGTAACTTTATAGGAATTTATTTTCCCTCTTTGAAAGTTTATGTTGGCCTCAGTGTTTTTCATACATCTGACTGTAGGTACAGTCACTTTGAGAAAACAGTAATTAACAATTTATTGATTGTCTAATAGTTCTTCTTTTTTAAATTTAAATATTGTATTAGTTTCAGGTGTAGAGCATAGCGATTCAGTATTTTTTGCAGATTATACTCCATTATAAGTTATTTATATTATAATAACATAATATAAACTACTATGTATAAAATAGATAAACAACAAGGATATACTGTATAGCACAGGTAATTATAGCCATTATCTTGTAGGAATTCTTGAACCTGGGTGTCCCAGTCCTCTGATTTTGTTATTCTTCAGTGTTGTGATGTCTATTCTGGGTCTTTTGCCTTTCCATATAAACTTTAGTATTGTTATCCACAAAATAACTTGCAGGGATTTTTATTTGGATTCCACTGAATGCATACATCACGTTTGGAAGAATTCTTAATAATATTGAGCCTTTCTATTCATGAACATGGAATATTTCTCCATTTATTCTTATATATATTTCATTAGAATTATACCTAAGTATTCCATTTTGGGGGTGCTAATGTAAATGGTGTTGTGTTTTCAATTTGAAATATCAGTTAATCATTGTTGATATATAGAATTTGCATATTAACTTTGTATTCTGCAACCTTGCTATATGCGCTTATTAGTTCAAGGAGAGTTTTATATCAATTCTTTGTAACAATCTATATAGGCAATCATGTCATTTGTGAACAAAGGCAGTTTATTTTTTTCCTTCCCAATCTGTGTACCTTTCATTTCCTTATCTTGTCTTATTGCATTAGGTAGAACTTGAAGTACAATGTTAAAAAGAAGTGCTGAGAGGGACATCCTTGCCTTGTTCCCCAATCTTAGGTTAAGGAGCAAGCCTCTAGTTTCTCACCATTAAGTATGATATTAGCTGTAAGTTTCTTGTGGATATACTTTATCAAGTGGAGAAAGTTCCCCCCCATTCCTAGTTTGCTGAGAGTTTTTATCATGAATGGTGTTGGGTTTTGGCAAATGCTTTTTCTGTACCTATTGATATGATCATTTGATTTTTCTTCTTTATAGCCCACTAATATGATGGATTACATTACCTGATTTTTGAAGGTTGAACCAGACTTGCATATCTGGAATAAAACCCACTGGGTCCTGGTGTATGAGTCTTTTTATACATTGTTGTATTTGATTCACTAATATATTGTTGTGGATTTTTGCATTTATATTTATGAGAGATCTTGGTCTGTAGCTTTCCTTTCTTGTAATGCCTTTATCTGATTTTGGTATTAGGGTAACGATGGCCTCATAGAATGAGTTAGGAAATGTTCTCCCCGCTTCTATTTTCTGGAAGAGATTGTAGAGAATTGGTCTTCTTTCTTCCTTAAATGTTTGAAAGAATTCACCTGTGAAACCATCTGAACCTGCATTCCTTTTGGAAGTTTATTAATTAATCATTCAGTTTCTTTGATAAATACAGGATAATTCAGATTACCTGTTTGTCATTGTGTAAGTTTTGATAGTTTTTGTCTTTTAAGGAATTGGTGGTGCATTTTATCAATTTAATCAAGTTTTGGTGCATATAGTTGTTCATAATATTCATGTATTATCCTTTTAATATCCATATGATCATTAATAATGACCCTCTTTCATTTCTCATGTTACTAAATTGTGTCTTATCATTTTTTTTCTTGATTAGCCTGGCTAGGTATTTTTAAATTTTATTTTATCTTTTCAAAGGTCTAGCTTTTTGTTTCATGGATTTCTCTCTTGATTTTTGTTTTCAGTTTCACTGAATTCTGCTCTAATTTTTTATTATTTTTTTCTTCTGCTTGCTTTAGGTTTATATTGCTGTTAATTCTCTAGTTTCATTTGGTGAAATCTTAAATTATTGATTTGAGATCTTTTTTTTCTTTTCTAATATAAGCATTCAGTGCTACAAATTTCCATCTAAGCACTGCTTTTGCTACATCACACCAATTTCAGTAAGTTGTATGGTCATTTTCATTTAGTTAAAAATATTTTTAAATTTCTCTTAAGACTTCTTTTTTGTCCCATGCGTTGTGTAGAAATGTGTTGTTTAATTTGCAAATGATTGGATATTGTCTTGTTATCTTTCTGGTATTGACTTGCAATTTAAATTCATTATGGTCTAAGAACGTTCTTTGTATGATTTCTGTGCTTTTAAATTTTTTAAGGTGTATTTTGTGGCCAAGTATATGGTCTATCTTGGTGAATGTTCCAAGAGAGCTTGAGAAGAATGTACATTCTGCTGTTGATGGATGAATTATCCTATACATGTCAATTAGATCTAGTTGATTGATGATGCTATTTGGTTCAACTATGCCCTTGCTAACTTTCTGCCTGATGGATTTATTAGTTACTGATAGAGGGGTGTTGACGTCTCCAACTGTAATTGTGGGTTTGTACATATAAGGATTATGTCTTTTTGGAAAATTGACCCCTTCAACATTTTGTAACACCCTTTTTTTTATTCCTGATAATATTCCTTCTTCCAAAGTGTGCTTAGTCTGAAATTAATTTGGCTATTCCAGTTTTTGTTCTACTTAGTGCTAGCATGATAAGTCTTTCTTCATCCCTTTATCTGTATCTTTATATTTAAGATGTGCTACCTGTAGACAATCTATAGTTGGGTCTTATTTTTATCTTTACTCTGATAGTCTCTATCTTTTACTTTGTATATTTAAACTATTCACATTTAAAGTGATTAGTGATGTAATTGGATTAATATTCATAATGTTTATAACTGCTTTCTCTTTATTGCACATATTCTTTGTTTTGGTTACTTTTAATCTTCCTCTCTTTTCCTGTCTTCTGTGGCTTTAACTGAACGTTTATGTATGATTCCATTCCTCTTAGCATATGCTTCTTTTTGAAATTCAAATTACACTAGATTGTTTCACTGGTAATTCAGGTACCTTATAATATTCATTTTACTTATCCATATGCTATAATCACCAACACATTATTGCTGTTATTACTTTGAACAAAGTTATATATTAAATCAATTTTTTAAAAAAGAAAAGGTTTTATTTTACCTTTATATATTCCTTCTCTGATGCTCTTCTTTTCTTCATGTAGATCTGATTTTCTAGCTTATATACTTTTCCTGAAAAACATATTTTAACATTTTTTTTTTTGCAAACCAGGTCTACTGGTGACAAATTTCTTCCATTCTTGTTTGTATGAGAAAGACTTTCTCTTTTCCTTTTTGATGATAATTTTGCTAGAAATAGAATTCTAGGTCTTTTTTTTTTCTTTCAACGCAAAATATTTCATTTACTCTCTTCTTCCTTGCATGATTTCTGATGACATGTTCAATGTAATTCTTATCCTTGTTCCTCTATAGATAAGATGGTTTTTTTCTTCCTCTGGCTTCTTAGAAGATTTTCTCTTTGTCTTTGGTTTTCTACAGTTTGTATATGATATGCCTAAGAGTAGGTATTTTGGTATTCAACCTGCTTGTTATTCTCCGAGCTTCTTGGACCTGTGGATGTTATCTATCATGAATTTTGTGAAATTTTGGGCATCATTCTCTCAAATATTTCTTTTGCTCTCTTCTCTCTCTCTTCTCTTTCTGGAATTGCAATTACACATATTATACACCTTTTGAATTTGTCCCACAGTTCTTGGATACTCTTTTCTGTGTTTTGTTTGTTTGTTTGTTCTTTTTTTTTTAATCTTCCTATTGTGGTTTGAGAAGTTTCTACTGATATTTCTTTAAGATCACTGGTTCTTACCTTGTTTGTTTCAGGTATGCTGATAAGCCCATGAAAAGCATACTTCATTTCTGTTTGTGTTTTTGATTGCTAGCATTTCCTTTCGATATTTCTTAGCATTTCTATCTCTGTATTTACAGTATCCATATGTTCTTGTATATTGTCCACTTATTCCATTAGAGTCCTTTATATATTAATAATAGTTATTTTAAATTCCCTGTCTGATATTTCCAAAATCTGTGCCATATCTGAGTGTGGTTATGATAATTGCTTTGTTTCTTCAGACTGTTCTTTTGCCTTTTTTCATGGCTTGTAATTGTTTGTTAAAAGCGGAATATGATATATTGGGTAATAGGAGCTAAGGTAATTAGACGTGTAGTGTGAAGTTTTATGTTAATGTGACTAGGAGTTAGGCTATTTATTGTTTGCTGTATCTATAGATGCTAGAGGCTTTAGTTTCCTCTAGTGTCTTTGTTTATTTTTTTCTCACCTCTTTTTGGTGGGTTTCTCTAAGAACTCCTTCTTAAACAGGATCTGTGTCTTTCTGGTGGAAAGGTATGGGGGTAGTGAAAGTGGCCTATAATATTACGATTAATCAGTCTGTTAGTAGACTTAAGTCCATGAGCTGTAACCCTCATAAGTTTTTCTCGGCCTTTTTTTCTTTCCCTTTAGGTGTTACAGGAAGGCTAGAAGGGACTGGAGTTGTCTAATTGCCCCTCTTCTAGGTATATTAGGCTTTGGTAAAGTTGTGTCCATTGGAGAACAGGCATTTGTTATGGAGAATGCTCATGGTGTATTTAAATTATTACTTTCCCCCTACCCCTGCCAGAAAAAACAAGGAGATTTTTCTTAGATCTTAACCATGAGAACTTTGTGTGTTTTCTTGAGGTAAATCCCATGGGAATGTGGGGGACCCATAAAACTGAGGACCCAGGAATTTTCAACTCTCAGGCTAGTTCACATTCAGCCTCTATCAGTTTGTCAGAACTACCATTTAAGTGTTTAGACTAGTTTATAGCTTCAGTGGCGTCTGCTGCAGGTGTCTGAGATCCAGCAGATCTCAGCTGTGATTCTCTGTATTTGCCTCTCTTTCCAGATTTCAGGGTAGCAGTTTGCCCTGTGACCTTAATTCCCTGACGGGTCTAAGAAGAATCATTGATTTTCAGTTGGTTCAGCTATTATCTTGTTGTTGAGAATGGGAATGATAATTTCCAAGCTCTTTACATGTTGTAGCCAAGACCAGAAGTCTCCCAATGTCCAGTTTTCAAGGCTGGAGCATGTTGTGGAATTAGCAAGGGTATTGGTGTTAGAGTGACCTACACTTAAATTCAGTCTGTGGCATTTAACTAGAGATATTATCTTGTATGAGTCGCTTAACCTGTCTGAGCCTGTTTCCTCACCAAATAAAAATAAATCCAAATACATATGTTTATGTTAAATTTAAATGAGAGGACATATGTGAGCAAGTTCATTACAGATCCTGGCATATACTTTGCAGGTATCACATAAATGTCAGTTTTCTTCTTCCATTAAGGTACCTGTGCTTGAAAGCAAAGACTGGAGTCCAACCCATTGTGTGGCATTTATCCTAGGAATTTAAAAAGTTCTTATAAAGTATTTGCCATTCTTACAATGCTGGAAAAACTACCTTGCAAAAAGTAACCTGCCTTTATCAGGACTGTTTTATTCTTAAGGGCTTGAAGGGAACTCGGTGGTTCATTTATTTCTGTCTTCCAACTACAAGTAGACTCTCCTTTTAAAAAAAAATCCAGTCTTTTACTGAAAAGGCCCATGAAAACACATTTCTTTATGTCTAGGTCTGGGTAAAGAAACATCAGCACCAAGTACTAAGGACAGTCATTTTGCTACGGTTATAGGATATATGTCCTGGGTTGGGATGGGGGAGAACTTACTGAACCATTTAAAGAGAGGTGATAGCCTGATTGCACACTTTACATATCAAACCATATTGGAGAGTTGTGTCCCTTTTTGAGCACCATAATTTAAGAAGGAAGTTGATAACAGTAGAGTGTGTCCAAATAGAGGTGACCAGAATAGTGATGGGGGCAACAATAAATCTAGAAACCTTGCTATATTTGGATGTGTATTAATTTATTAGATCTATTTATCTGTATCATATATCTTTGTATATATTGTTAAAAATAGACTATTTTCTGTTTGGTGCCAAATTTTTCGTAACATCTCTGATTTTACATTGTTCCAACTTTTCCTGGATATAATGCTTGACTTTTTCCCAGGAAAGAGACAGAGGAAAACCTCCCCTAGCCTAAGCGTACGTTATTATCTGACCAAAAAAAAAAAAAAAAAATCAATCGACTGAACTTCCTGGCCCATTCTAGCCCTTGGCTTCATTTCATGAAACCTCAAGTTGCCAACCTCAAGCTGAGCATCACTTTTCACCTAGTGTTGGTTCCTATAAATCCCCAAGGAGCCTTTGCTTGAGCGGTTATGGTTTGGTCTGTTGTCCCATGATACAGAAGTAAGGGGGTTGGGCAAAACCCAGAGATGTGCTAAGTGGATTCTGAGCTGTGAAAGTTGGAGCAGGAAGCACGTGTGAGCATATGAACCCCTAGCCCTTTCCCTCTGCAATATGTGTTGTTATTCTTTCTGGAGAAGAGTTCATGATCTTTTGTAATTTTCTTTTTCTATTGATCCAGCAGTGCTAGTAACAGAAACTTAAGAAAAAAGTTATGGCAGTACAGTCTATGGAATTTCACTGTCATATATCTTGCACATTAGAGAACAAATGCACTGTGCTAGAGATGAAATTTGCCTTGTAGAGACTTAACTTTAGGGTAGCTTAGATGATTGAGATCCACAGGGTAGCATCTCAGCAGCAGTCTTTCTTCTCTGAATTCGTGCTGTCCCAAGACAAAGGTGAAAGTGTAACTCTGCTTTGTTGGTCTTTGGACTGCAATTGCTTCCAGTACATTTCCATTTGGAGAGGAGAAGCCAATGGGAAAATAATGAGCCTAAAAATGAGCTTGACTTTCAAAGATTTTTGAGGATGTGTGTGTTGGCTATAGGGCTGAGGGCAACTAGAGTGAAACCGTTGCCGGGAGACACTAGTCTGAGTTGACTACTTCTACTTTGCAGTTGTGTGACCCTGGAAAGTGCTTAAATGCTGCTGAGCCTCAGTTTCATCACCTATAAAATGGGGATTGCAATACCGAACTTAGAAGATTGTTGTAAAAAGTAGATCTCGTAATAAACTTGGAAATGCTTTATAAATGCTAAACCATATAGCTTGGGAGTACTTTAAAGACAAGGAAGGTGTATTATTTATCTCCATCTACCTAGCACTTACATACCCCTAGTACTTAGCACGGGGTCTAGTATATAATAAATGATTGGTAGCTGAAATTAAAATGAATGAATAGTTTTTAATCTCCAAATTTCTGATGATTTTAAATAATTAATTGACTGGTCCTTTGTATTGGGTTAGACAATCTCTTGGCTTCATTCAATCTTTAGATTCAAGGATTGAAAATAAAGTAGCGTGTGGAGTTAGGGAGAGATTGTTTTAAGATAGATAAACTTTCTAAGAATTGCTTAACGTTCTAAACAAAATAAAAGTAACAAATGAACATTTAGCAATTGATGAAAATGAAGATTAACTTTCTCAAGTGGGCTTGGAAACCCAGTAGAATTGCTCTGGCATCTGCTCAACATTCCTGGGCACGTCATAAACCCAAGGGAAGAATCTAGCAAGCGCGTTCTACCTTGTGAGGGATCTGGGGCAGATGGTGGTGGTACAACCTAGAGCTCACTTCTGCCACAGATGACTGAGATGTTTGGCTAAGTGATCCCAAGGAGCTGTTGGAATGCAGTCTGTCTAGTAGTATGAAAGTGGTAATAATTTGATTTTTCAAGGCTCATGAAATAGCATCATTTGGGGTGCATCTGTCATGGACCTTCGTGCTTTGGAAGGAAAGGAAAGAAACTACTAAGTTAATTTTAAATGTCTTGGGAAACTTGGTTGTTTTTGTTTGTTCTTAAACTATGCCTTATTTCTTTGAAAAATCTATTATTGCAGTTTTTGCTTTCTCTCATATAAATGTGGGACTCTGGTTATTTGGGATAAATTGTGTCTGCAGTGCTTCAGTTTGGAGAAAACGGGATGGTGACATTATTACTTTCTCTCTCAAACCAATGACACTGATCAGGCCTTATGCCAAGGGGTAGGGGCAGCAGATGTAATCCTGAACCCGTAGTCTCTGTAGAGTAGATAAGGTTTCCAAGCCATGTGGAAGCCGAACTTACCAAGGAAGCTTAGCAGTTATCCTTCCAGATGTTCAGCTTGCAAATACCAGCGGTGTTATTTTCAGTATCGAACGTATAGATAAGTGCATGTGTTGTTTTTCTCCATCCAGATACCCGTTTAGGGGATAAATTCCACTTTCAGGTCTGTCAATCTGTCAGATAGCTCCCTTTAAAGTTATCTAGAGAAAATCTACCTACATGATGAAATTTGTGATAGCTTTTATTCTTGGCTAAGAACTTGCCTTTCCTCCAGGGATGAACAGGCTTAAATTGTTATGTGAGTTTATATAGTATATGGTTTGTTGTCAAATATTTATCTCTGTCTAAAAATGAAATGTCTTGAAATACAGTTTCTTTTTAACTGAATAACTCAATGTGAGAAAGAGAAAGAACTTCTCATTTAGCCAATTTTTAATCAATATTTTTATGAGAGACCAGAATGTTAACTGAATCCTGGCTTTTGTCATTTGAAATATAATTTGTGTGCTTAAGAATCTACGTGCACATCAGGGTTTGGACTGCATGTTCAGAAAGGAAAATTGATTTATAGGAACAAACAGCTGCAGGAGTAGAGGCAATGCCAGAAGTAAACATGAGTCAATTATTTAAGGCAAATGGGACCTTAATCACCACAGCAATAGAGAAATCTCAAAGTCAATTACACACTGGATTTTCATGCTTTAATTTGTGGGCATTTCTTTATCTCGTATTTTACAGAGGCCTTTGAAATCGTTGTTCGCCATGCCAAGAACTACACCAATGCCATGTTCAAGAACAACTACCCGAGCCTGACCCCACAAGCTTTTGAGTTTGTGGGTGAATTTTTCACTGATGTATCTCTCTACATCCTGGGTTCTGACATCAACGTGGATGACATGGTCAATGAATTGTTTGACAGCCTGTTTCCAGTCATCTATACCCAGCTAATGAACCCAGGCCTGCCGGAGTCCACCTTAGACATCAATGAATGCCTCCGAGGGGCAAGGCGTGACCTGAAAGTATTTGGGAATTTCCCCAAGCTTATTATGACCCAGGTTTCCAAGTCACTGCAAGTCACTAGGATCTTCCTCCAGGCCCTGAATCTCGGAATTGAAGTGATCAACACAACTGATCACCTGAAGTTCAGTAAGGACTGTGGCCGAATGCTCACCAGGATGTGGTACTGCTCTTACTGCCAGGGACTGATGATGGTTAAGCCATGTGGTGGCTACTGCAATGTGGTTATGCAAGGCTGTATGGCAGGTGTGGTGGAGATTGACAAGTACTGGAGAGAATACATTCTGTCTCTGGAAGAACTGGTGAATGGCATGTACAGAATCTATGACATGGAGAATGTACTGCTTGGTCTCTTTTCTACGATCCATGATTCCATCCAGTATGTCCAGAAGAATGGAGGAAAACTGACCACCACTGTGAGTACCATTCTACAGTTTTCAGAGGAATTGGATTCTACTGGGGGTAGGGCAGCCTGGCCAGTAGCAGGTGCTGATGAAGAGAAGTGAGAAAAAAAGTGGGCAGGGATGATAGAGGGACTGAATGACCTCACAAAGCTAGGCAGCACATTAAGTCCACAGGTTATGGAGTCCTAATGCCTGGCTTTGAATTTTAGCTTCACCCACTTTCTTGCTGTGGGACCTTGGGTGAATCATTTTATCTGTATGAGTCTCATATTGCTGATTCATAAAATAGGGATAGAAAGAATATCTTCTTCATAGGGAATAACGTGTTAAAGCACTTAGCATGTGCCTGGTACATGGTAATTCTTCAGTAATTATTAGCTATTATTACCACTGTTGTTGGTTATCACAACCTTCATGACAACCCTGTGAGGTGGGAGCTGTTATCTCCATTTTGTAAATGAGGAAACTGAAGCTCAGTGATTCAGAAGTTGATCAGGTCTCCCTTTAATTAGGTTATCACCACTTTCTTTGATTCTGATTTCACTCTTGTGCTCTTAATCATATATATCATATTACTATTTTGAGTAGTGACTTTATTTTTTAAATTTATTTTATCGAAGTACAGTTGTTTACAATGTTGTGTTAGTTTCTGGTATACAGCAAAGTGATTCAGTTGTACATATGTATAATAGTTTGCATCTGCCAATCCCAAACTCCCAATCCTTCCCTCCCCCTTGGCAACCACAAGTCTGTTCTCTATGTCTGTGAGTCTGTTTCTGTTTCGTAAATAAGTTCATTTGTGTCATGTTTTAGGTTCCACATATAAGTGATATCATATGGCATTTGTCTTTCTCTGTCTGACTTAACTAGTATGATAATCTCTAGGTCCATCCATGTTGCTGCGAATGGCATTATTTCATTCTTCTTTTCGGCTGAGTGATATTCCATTGTATGTATGTACCACATCTTCTTTATCCATTCATCTGTCAGTGGACACTTAGGTTGCTTCCATGTCTTGGCTATTGTGACTAGTGATGCCATGAACATAGGGGTGCATGGATCTTTTTGAGTTATAGTTTTTTTCCGGATGTATGCCCAGGATTGAGATTGCTGGGTCATATGGTAGCTCTACTTTTAGTTTTTGTAAGGAACCTCCATACTGTTTTCCATAGTGGCTGCACCAACTTACATTCCCAACAACAGTGTAGGGGGGTTCCCTTTTCTCCACACTCTCTTTGGCATTTGTTATTTGTAGAGTTTTTAATGCCTGGTCATTCTGACTGGTGTGAGGTGCTACCTCGTTGTAGTTTTGAGTTGCATTTTGAGTAGTGACTTTAAACATAGGAGACCCAGCTAGACCCCACTAACTAAACCTACACAAGAACACAGGTGAGGCAAAACGTTCATGTTTTCCAACAGTTGTTTTTGCAGCCTTGATTTATACCAGTGTAAGGCTGATAGGATCTTTGATGGGGGTGGGACAGTTTTGTGAGGCAGAAGCTTGATTGGTTTCAGTCAGACAATGTTAGTTACGTTGTACCTGCTAAGCCAGGGTGCACACGTTCAGAACCACAGAATGCACACACTTTTCAATACAGAGCAGAACATACAGCCAAGAGCTACCAGCCAGACCTCACTAAGGTGATGGTGACTGATTCCTGAACGTTCCCAGCTTTGTAGAAGGACGTGGCAGAATAGTATAATACACTACCCTTGTTGAGCTCCTACCACGTTTGAGGTGCTCTGCTGGCCAGTTTACGTAATATTATTTCTTAGTAATCCATGGGATAGGTCCTAATATAATATTATCCCCATTTTACACAGGAGTAAATGAAGCTTAGAGGGCTTAAATATGTTGCCCAAACGTCAAAGGTAGTTAAACAGAGGTGGCGGAGCTGGGATTCCAACCCTGGCTTGTTACCTTGCGCGATTCGTGCTCTTATCTTCTATAGCGTTGCAACTACTGTGTACTCCAAACCATTGCTTACCCAGAATGTGGAGGGCAGATTGGGCCATTTAGCCCTGTCTTTAAACTCTGGAAGTACAAAACGATAGGGGTAACTGGTTTCTTTGGTGAATTAAACTAGAAAGGAGGACAAAAATGATGCAACCCACAGGATGGCTACTTACGGAACTGCTCTAATTGCCCCATTCACAATGTTAGCTGTTTAAAACACATCTGCTGAGAAAATATTTTATAGTAAAATGAACAGAAATGTCCTAACGAAAGTGTTCTTCAGTGGCTAATTATTCCTTTGATTGCTTTCTAATTGAAGGCCAGATTCTAGGGCCTTATACAAAAGTAAATCTCGGGCTTCCCTGGTGGCACAGTAGTTGAGAGTCCGCCTGCCGATGCAGGGGACACAGGTTCGTGCCCCGGTCTGGGAAGATCCCACATGCCGTGAATCGGCTGGGCCCATGAGCCATGGCCACTGAGCCTGCGCGTCCAGAGCCTGTGCTCCGCAAGGGGAGAGGCCACAACAGTGAGAGGCCCGCGTACCACACACACACACACACACACACAAAAGTAAATCTCACAGAACTAGAAAAAAGGAAAGTCAGTGCATTCATATGTTCATTCACCTGAAATTGATTGAGGGCCCACTATGTGTCAGACACAAAGCCAGAGTGCCAGGGGTGTGGAAATGCCTTCAATGAGAGGAAAAATAAGGAGATAACATTAAAGACAGGGTATGGGAGTGTTTAAAGTTTGCCTCTGATATTGGTCACTTGACAGCAACGTCTTGAAAACATGTATTCTCCTCTGGTGCTTTTAAACACAGAAAAATAGGGTGGGGAGCTGGTAAGGGATTAAGTCCACTATTTTGATCAGGCTCTAGACATGAAGGTTTGTTTAGTAAACATTTATTAAGCATCTGCTCTGTTCGTGGCACTTTGCCAGGTACTGGGTACTCGGTTACCCAAGACATAGTTCTTAAGTCTTTAAAACGTCAGTTTAGCTTCATTGACAGACAGACATGTAACTGAATAAATTTCACCACAGTGAACATCTCACTATAATGTGAATGTTAGAAAGGCCATAAGAAATCAGTCTAGTCCCACTGATTTACAGATGAAGTAAAAGTTCAGGGAGTCTTGCCCAAAGTTATATAATTAGTGGAAGAGCCAGAAGTAGAGTCCAAGGTCTTCTGCTGCGACAATCTAGCACTCTTCCCACCACGCCCCCTCCCAGACTTTCGCTCTAAAAGTTCCATAAGGATTTTGCAAAGACATCATGAACTTAAATTGAATAGCTATTTTGGGATGCCAAACCTGCTATATTTTAGGTGCACATGTGCTCGTTTGTGTGTGTGCACACGCACACACACACGGGAGTACATTTCATGTCATTATCATTCAGGAAGAAAGGCCTTGGCTGTCAAGAGGCGCTCAGTGATGCAGTCCCTTTCTGTTTTGGCCATTAAGGGCCTGACTGCTCCCAGCTCCCAGCTCCCAGCTCCCAGCTCCCAGCTCCCAGCTGGTGATGAAAGTGTGAAGCCTGCCTTCCCCGGGGAATGCCTAAACTAGAACAGAAAGCATATGTAAACTCTGCCTTGTTACTGTTTTATGATCGCCAGCTCTAAGTAATATATACCAAATGGTGTGGGTGGGGAATCATTGGCCAGGTGTGATCCGGCTATACTCTGTATGGGCCAGAAGGGGGCTGGGCCATCTATGGGGGCTGAGGGGAAGTGAGGGCTGGGTGGACTGCAGAACTCTATTCCTGCTAACAAAACCACAGAATGCCCCAAAGCCAAAGCTGATTGAAAACTAAAGCATTAATGAGATTCTGCTGTAGCACCTTCACCTTCCTGTTGTGATAAAGTGTAAGAGCCTGCCAGTTAGTCCTGCTTGAGGTTAAGTTGTGGTGAGAGACCTCTTCGAAACTAGGCTCTTCCACAGCTCTGTTTGGGACAGCCTTTTTAGCTAGCTATAAGCCATGCCATGAGGCCTGCCATGCAGGGACTTTGCTCAGCTCTTTTGGTGGCTACCATCTACCCCAGATCATAAAGGACATTTTGGTCTTATCTAAATGAGTGGGGCACTGTTATTTTTTTTTCAGATACTTTTTTTTAACATCTTTATTGGAGTATAATAGCTTTACAATGGTGTGTTAGTTTCTGCTTTACAACAAAGTGAATCAGTTATACATAAACACATGTTCCCATATCTCTTCCCTCCTGCATCTCCCTCCCTCCCATCCTCCCTATCCCACCCCTCTAGGTGGTCACAAAGCACTGAGCTGATCTCCCTGTGCTAGGTGGCTGCTTCCCACTAGCTATCTATTTTACATTTGGTAGTGTATATATGTCCATGCCACTCTCTCACTTTGTCCCAGCTTACCCTTCCCCCTCCCCATATCCTCAAGTCCATTCTCTAGTAGGTCTGCATCTTTATTCCCGTCTTGCCCCTAGGTTCTTCATGACATTTTTTTTCTTAGATTCCATACATATGTATTAGCATACGGTATTTGTCTTTCTCTTTCTGACTTACTTCACTCTGTATGACAGACTCTAGGTCCATCCACCTCATTACAAATAGCTCAATTTCATTTCTTTTTATGGCTAATATTCCATTGTATATATGTGCCACATTTTCTTCATCCATTCATCCGATGATGGACGCTTATGGCCTATTAGTGTTTTAGTTTTCCACAAGATGGTCTTCAGTTTTTCAGGCTACCAAGTGAAGGCGTGCAAGCAAAGGTTAGGGTGCTCCTGGAGGTGGTAAGCATGTAGTTCTCATACTCGGCTCATCACCACAATCATCTAGGGAACTTGTTAAACAGATTCCTGGAGCCTCCCCCCCTCCCCCCGAGGATTCTGATACCGTAGGTCTGTGGAGAGGCCAGAGAATTTGTCACTTACAGAGTACTCCATTTGATTCTGATACTTCCTTGGAAGCAACTCCAGCCACCTTGTTTAGTAGACAAGGTAAGGCCCAGAGGTTAAAAGTGAATGACAGTTAATGGCAAAGCTGTGACCGTGGACTCTTCATCTGTCAAATGGGGTTGATATGTGGGGATTCAGTGAAATGATAGGTTCAAAGTACCTGGCAGAGTTCGAGGCACATGGCAGGTACTCACTAAGCCCCAGTGCAGTACTCTTTCTACAGCAGTTTTCTAAGTGCCAAATAGATAATGAGATTTTCTTAAACTTGTTTTTAAGTGCCAAGATGTTTAATGTTATTTTAATCCAAAGGCGTGAATAAAAATAGCAAGTATGTGAAAATGTGTGTGTGTATGAGTGTGTATGTGTGTGTGTGTGAGCGTGAGAGAGAGAGCGAGAGAGGAGAGGGGAGAGGAAGGGAAAGAAAGAAAATTTTTACTGAAAAGTTCAAGAAAGTATTAATTATGGGACTGTAAATAGATCCATCTTGATTCTTCATCTACATTTGTGAACTGGGTTAAGCATCATGGCCCCAAGTGAGTACTGAGTAGGTCTTTAATAGTATTTGGGGGAATTCCCTGGTGGCTCAGTGGTTAAGAATCCACCTGCCAAGGCAGGGGACATGGGTTTGAGCCCTGGTCCAGGAAGATCCCACATGCCGCAGAGCAACTAAGCCCATGTGCCACAACTACTGAGCCCGCACACCACAACTACTAAGCCTGCATGCCTAGAACCCGTGCTCCGCAACAAGAGAAACCACCACAATGAGAAGCCCACGCGCTGCAATGAAGAGTAGCCCCCCTCTCGCTGCAACTAGAGAAAGCCCATGCGCAGCAAAGAAGACCCAATGCAGCCAAAAAGTAAATAAATAAAATAAATAAATTTATTTTAAAAGAATAGTATTTGGGTATCATATGGGTAGTATCTGAGGGTATCATTGTTAAATTTATCAGCATGTTATTGAATTCCATATCTTATACCTTGAGGCAAATACAAATATGTACAGTTTTCAATACATATACTTTCAACATTGTTGTTACACCACACAAATTGTTGAATGCTACAACCTTCTTCTTAAAATGCAATTATTCTTATTCTGAAACCACTTTGATTGTAATTACTATACCCCTATATGTGGATTACATGCATAGCCATTGTACATTTCAGATCCATTGATTAAATGAGTAATAATCAGCATATTGGATGTTTATTGCTTTTCCAGAAAGTTTCCCAAAACTTTCTGTGATTTCATTTATTTTCTTTACAATCCCCCCCCAGAGTAATTGCTCACATATCATCGCGTGGCTGTTTGCACTTTCATGTTTCCATTTGTACTCGTGTTCTTTATTGATTCATCTCAGAACTTCACGGCATTAGTGCTTCCTCTCCCATAATTTCATTATCTTGACTTGTCGTAGGCGTCATTGAATGTTGTGCAAAATTGCAACCTTTTCTACCGTCACTGCTTCTCCCTTTCTTTCCTCAATGTGATATTCATTTTAGCACTATCTGAAATAGGATTCATTTCAGGGAACATTTAGTGAGCATCTAATTGTGGAACCACTGATAGACACCAGGGGCACAAGAAGTGGCTGGAAAGATGACCCTGACTGTTGCTGTCCTCAGGGATCACTTGGCCAGTAGGTAGCGGAGCTAGGATTCAAAGCTGGATCTGTCTGACCCCAAAGCTCATGCTTTTCATAATTAGTCCATATTGCTCTTTCAAAGAGTTCCACTCTCTTTTCACCGGAATCTTCATTCCTTGAACATAGGCTAAGTGGGTCTTTATTATCTTATTTAATATCCTGTACTACTCTCTACTGTTTTTCCAGCTTCACAATCAGTTTTTGAGTTCATTCTCCCTCCTTGGAGACTTTTGCTATAGTATTTCCCAATGAAGTACTAAAAAGCATGAGATTTTTCGTCTTCATGACACTTAAAGGCACAGAGTAGTTTCTAGGGGAAGAAGGAATGTTTATGTAGGTGATGGAAGACCCAGTCACACAGTAAAATGACTTTGCCTAGAATCTCTGTGCACCGTGCCAGTGGTGAGGTATAGGTTTTCTTCCAGTTGCAATGCTTGTAATCTGCCTGTTGGACCAACAGATAGTTTTTAATGCATTTGCCTTTGATTCTGGGCCTTAGTACATCCAGGTCTCCATTATGGAGTTTCCTTAGTAGTAACATTGCCTACTAAGAACCTAACATATTCTTTTTTTTTTTAACATCTTTATTGGAGTATAATTGCTTTACAATGGTGTGTTAGTTTCTGCTTTATAACAAAGTGAATCAGTTATACATATACATATGTCCCCATATCTCTTCCCTCTTGCGTCTCCCTCCCTCCCACCCTCCCTATCCCACCCCTCTAGGTGGTCACAAAGCACCGAGCTGATCTCCCTGTGCCATGTGGCTGCTTCCCACTAGCTATCTATTTTACATTTGGTAGTGTATATATGTCCATGCCACTCTCTCACTTTGTCCCAGCTTACCCTTCCCCCTCCCCATATCCTCAAGTCCATTCTCTAGTAGGTCTCTGTCTTTATTCCCGTCTTACCCCTAGGTGCTTCATGACCTTTTTTTTTTTTCCTTAGATTCCATATATGTGTGTTAGCATACGGTATTTGTCTTTCTCTTTCTGACTTACTTCACTCTGTATGACAGACTCTAGGTCCATCCACCTCACTACAAATAACTCAGTTTCATTTCTTGTTATGGCTGAGTCATCTTCCATTGTATATATGTGCCACATCTTCTTTAGCCATTCATCCGATGATGGACACTTAGGTTGCTTCCATCTCCTGGCTATTGTAAATAGAGCTGCAATGAACATTTTGGTACATGACTCTTTTTGAATTATGGTTTTCTCAGGGTATATGCCCAGTAGTGGGGTTGCTGGGTCGTATGGTAGTTCTAGTTGTAGTTTTTTAAGGAACCTCCATACTGTTCTCCATAGTGGCTACATCCATTTCCTTTGGTAGAATTTCTGAAGATATCTTCAGTGAAATCAATATTTATTTATGTGTGCTAGGAAGCTCTGGGGAAGATTCTCTGTTGATCCTCAATAATAATTCACTCTATCAAATTCTTATATTTTGCTGTCTTTGTGAGTGACTGTAACTCATCAGAATTTCCAAGATTAGCCCTACCTTCCTCTCTGCTTTTGAAGGCCGAGGTTATTTCTCAGGTGTCAGAATGTCAGTGTTTTTCTCCTCATGCTATCACTTTGGACTTTCATTTTTTAGTCTCCTATAGAGATAGATACCTTGTCTGAATTCTTACAAGCTGTTTTCACTACCAAGTGATTTCAAAGTGATAAAAACAAGTAAATGGCTAACTACCTAATTACTGTCTGCAGGTCAGCATCTGGAACTGTGGTAGGCAACTTTATTTGCATGAGGTCCATTTCTGGAAAGACAAAAATGTTTACAGGCTGCCATCTTTTTTTTCGTTGACAAAAAAAATAACTTTAGTGATTCCCATGGGGAAAATATATAGTTTTAAAACATAGATTACCTACTTAATGATGAGAATACAAATGAAAAAATTGGCATCACTTTCAGGCACTAAATGTTAAGTTTAGGACAGGTTTCAAACAGTGGTCACACAAAGGAAGCTTTTTATCATGCTTCATCCTGAAATTATGTATATTACGGGTCATATTAGGGAGTTAGATGGGCTCCTCATAAATCTGGAATTCCTTGCCTTTCCCTTGGCAAGAGTGTCAGCGTGATTATTTGTTGTGAATCTTTAGAAAGAAGTTTTTCCTCCTTTCTGTGGTCTCTGGACTGATGTGGCAGGAAAATGTCCTCAAGAACTGTGAAACATCTGAGATTCTTACCCTGATTGCAAACCAACAAGTTACCTGGCCACAGTTTCATGGATGCTGGATAAAGACGGGAGATTCCTGGCTCAGAGATGCAGGCCAGTTTACTTCTCACAGCGATAGCAGTAGGCAGAGTATCAGCATTTGTGCCAGTTCCCCAAGCCCCAGTTCCCACGGAGAAAGGCAAAGACGACCAGATGACTCCTGCGCACACAGTGAGTTGCATTACAAGAGAGCAGCCTTGAGCTTAGGGAACTCACATCTTTTATGATAGGTAGTAAGAGTGCCCATTCTTTTCTCTGAAGGGCGACCCTATCACTGTCTTCCAAGACTATTCACTATCCAAAGATACTTGATAAAGACAGTCTGGGGGGTAAAGTGCCTCTGTTTATAAGACATGCAGAAACACAAGAGACGCACGGAAAATTGTCTGGCAACATGTGATTTCCCCAACCTTGGATGGCTGCAGAAGCCTCGCAAGTTCATGATGCTTTTGGAGGATCAGGCAAGAAAGTAAGAAGTTAGTGAAAGACACTTAGCTCAGCCCTGACGGGTTGGTCAAAAGGCTGGGCTGTGTCCCACCTGTTGGAGGGTAGCAGTAGGCACATCCAAAGACAGAACGGTGGCAGTTTTCTCAGCTCTTCAGAAAATACTTTAAAAAGTATAAAAGGGGCACTTGACTAGTTGCCTCTGGTTGGGAGTAAACTCTGCTACTTTGGGCCTCCAGCTACTACCTATTGCTCTCTCTTTTGGTCCCCAAGCTATTGTTTCCTTTCTTGCTTGTTCAGACTCTGGAGTTGGGAGTCTTGTATTGCTAAGTAGCTTGTCAGATAGTTTTCTGTTTTACTGCAGTTCTAAGATGAAGCACGTGATAAGCCCAGAGTAGTAAGCAGATGCTTATCCATGTCTGTTGGGAGTGTCGTGGAGGACTGATTTGTGCTCAGAGTATATTCAGAAAGGTTAGAAAGTCAGGAATATTCATCCAAGTGGGCAGAAGTCCAGGAAGGCCTTCCCCATGACCTGATATTCCGAGAATCCTTGTGCTCCCAAGACGAGAATGAAGAAGTCCAAAATGCCTTTCTAATGTTGAGCGGCCAGGGAATCAGAGCAGAGGGAAAGCAGCCTTCTATCTGGCGAGGGCAGAAAAGCCCCCGAATACTTGCTTTGTTTTTTATTGCAAAACCTAAAACGCCTCCGAAAACATGGAGTCATGTATACAGTGTGATTCCTCTGATTCCTTTTTACCCACTCGGAATAAGGTTACTCTTGGCAACTGTAGTGCTACATCCTTCACTCACGATAGCGCCACAGTGGCCTTGGCTCACTCACCTCTTAGGCCTCTCTGCATCTTGCTGTCTTGCTCAGGTCTCTGGCAGACATTGTTTTCTACTTGGCCCGTTTCTTAAAAGGCAGTCCTAACCCTAACCCCACATTAAAACTTGAGCACATATTTTGAACATCACAGATGTTTGTTTTTGTATTTTAGTTTCTTTTTTTCCCCACATCTTTATTGGAGTATAATTGCTTTACAGTGTTGTGTTTATGCTGAACAACAAAATGAATCAGCTATACGTATACATATATCCCCATATCCTCTCCCTCTTGCGTCTCCCTCCCACCCTCCCTATGCCACCCCTCTAGGTGGTCACAAAGCACCGAGCTGATCTCCCTGTGCTATGCGGCTGCTTCCCACTAGCCATCCATTTTACATTTGGTAGTGTATGTATGTCCATGCTACTCTCTCTCTTCATCCCAGCTCACAGAAGCATTTTTAAATGAAGTCACACTGTAGTACAGTAATTTCTTCCAGGGAGGGGGTCGTCAGAATATTTGCTGTAATGAAGAATTTCACAAAAGGCCAAGATGAGAGAATCTGGGGCAGATTTCTTCCAGCGTGTTACAGCCTTTGTAAGATAAAACACAAACTTTCATCATCACCAGCAGACACAAATTTCTGAGTCCTGGTACTGGGTACTGTTCTAGGTCTCACTGTTTGCCATTCCTTTCCTTATTGGGGGGACTGTTAATAGGGTAGTACAAGTAACCTTTGTTTTGGTGAAGGTACAGACTTCTTAATGTCCTTTGAAAATGTCCCTTTGGGGATTGGGCTTCAAAATGCATCAGACTTCTCAAAAACAGTGCTGGAATGGGCATGAGGGATCTTACTGGGGAGATGAAAATGTTGCAGAACTGGTTTGTCATGATCATGGCACAACTTGGTCAACTTAGTAAAAACCATTAAATTGTACACTTGAAACGGGTGAATTGTATACATCCAAAAATATACCTCATTCCAATAAATTACTATATAAAATAAAACAAAAACAAATAAAAGTAGTACGGGAAGTTAGAAGGCAAAAAAAATGTCCCTTTGGGAAGAGCATACCAGCAAGGCTGCTTTCGTATTTTATATGGGAGCATGGGAGGTGGGGAAGGGTTGATACTGACTTCTTATTACCCAAATTCAAATCCTCTCTGAAGAACATTCAGAAAGTGAATTAATTTTTCCTTTTTTCATTCCACTCAGAATGCCTAAAACAGATAAAGTAGGAGACGGAGTCATTATATTTGGCTGCTGTCTATTATCATTTACTGACTGAGAGTCTATCTGAGCCTTCTGCTTTTTGCAGATAATTAATTTTGTTCCTAAATGTGGGAAAGAGTGATTGTAATCAGTATGTTTGTACTTTCAGCCACAAATAGAGCCCATCACAGATATGCAGTACAAATAAACCTCATAAAATACGCAAGCCAAGGACTGCTTGAAGTTAATGATGTGGTGTCTTTTTTTTTCCAAATAAAAAAATTATATGTATGATTTTTAAAAGTCGTTCTTGGTATTCTTGTATAGTTAATAGATGAACCCTTCTTTTTCTAACTCAAGCCTATGCTGTGAATTATTTTTATCATGAAATCTCGTGAAGTGGAGCTGAAGGAGAAATTGATGTGGCACGGAAACCACCTTGTCAGCATATACATATCTCTGAGTTCTGGGTGCAGGTTGCTCTTATGCTTCTAGAAAATTATGAATAATCAGATCTAAGTTCAAGGCTCAGGTTCATGAGATGAAACCCAAGAGCATAGTGTTTGTGAAGGAAGTCCTCTAAACTCTCTTAAAAGACTTTTGCCCTTTTTTTTCCAGTTGCCTGGCCTCCACCTATGACTAACCTCTCTTCCAAGCCTATACCTTCTCCCTCCCCTTCAAAATTATACCTTGCTCAGTGTCTTGTTCATTCAGACCCTGCGTTCGGTTTAAAATGATGGTGTTTGATCATGGTTTAGTCATCACAGGAAGTCCATTTCTGCTTCTGCCAGGTCTCTAATATGTTCCCTCTCCTGAGGCAAACTCACTTCACTTAACAAAATTTTATATCACCAGAAAACTCTTCAAAAGGGTTATCAAGGATGGAGATCTCAGTCACAGTGACACAGTTGTAGGGGGAAATGTATGAGGGACCTTTCGGTGCTTTGGAAATCACCTGCTGTGCATCGTACAGTGGAAATAACATCAGTCCAGGAATCAGAATATTGACGTAGGGTCTCTGCCTTGTGCTACCACAGGATAGTGGCCTTGGAAAAGCAACTTAATCTGTACAATGAGGAAGAGAATGACGATGAAAGTGATTATTTATTAAGCACTTGCTATGTGCCACACACAGTTCTAAGCCCTTTACATGGATTAACTCATTTAATGTTTCTGACAGTCCTGATAAGGAAGGAAGAATTATCATTAGTACCATTTTCCAGGTTAAAGGGCTGAGGCAGAGAGACTTGGAAGTAGGTACCAGCTACAAGGCTACCTCAGCCGCTTTCTACCGCAGGGGCTTGAGGGTCATCTCTTGCCCAGGGCCACCCCCGGCCTTAGAGTGTGTGAGTGGAGCCTGGCTCCCTCTGCAGTTGGACACAAGCCGACTTAGTTGGTAGAAATGAGGTAGAATGTGGAGCCAGGGAATTGCTAAGGCTCTTTCATTCCCTGCTCTCTGTTATCATTCATCCTGTTTCCTATATGTGGCCTTGAGAGCAGCATGGAAACTTCCAGTAGACTTACCTTTTATTCTCCACTTTTCCATATTAATCCCAATGAGATTTTTCTAAATCTGTTTAGAGCTCAGGCTTCCCCTAGGATCAGGGTCTATTCCATTTACCTTTTTTTCAAAACAAATCTCTTTTTGTTAAGCTTAGGTTTAAAAGATACTTTAAAAGATATATGGCACTTAAATTTCCCCCCTTTCAGATCAGAAATCCAAAGAACGCTGAAATACCAAGCTCTGTGGCTTTCTTATTATGCATAAAACCCTGTAACGATCTCTTTCCAAACAGGGAAAGGAGTTCCATAGTTAACTGAGTTTCTGATTTACTCAACTGTCCCATTCCCCTTAACAATTCTTTTTTTTTTTTTTTTTGGCGGTATGTGGGCCTCTCACTGTTGTGGCCTCTCCCATTGCGGAGCACAGGCTCCGGACGCGCAGGCTCAGCGGCCATGGCTCACGGGCCCAGCCGCGCCGCGGCACGTGGGATCTTCCCAGACCGGGGCACGAACCCGTGTCCCCTGCATCATCAGGCGGACTCTCAACCACTGCACCACCAGGGAAGCCCAACAATTCTTTTTAAAAATTTTTAATTTATTTAATTTATTTTTGGCTACGTTGGGTCTTCATTGCTGTGCGTGGGCTTTCTCTAGTGTGGTGAGTGGGGGCTACTCTTCGTTGCGGCGCGCGGGCTTCTCATTGCAGTGGCTTCTCTTGTTGCGGAGCACAGGCTCTAGGTGCACGGGCTTCAGCAGTTGTGGCACGCGGGCTCAGTAGTTGTGGCTCATGGGCTCTAGAACGCAGGCTCAGTAGTTGTGGCGCCCTGGCTTAGTTGCTCCGCGGCATGTGGGATCTTCCCGGACCAGGTCTCGAACCCGTGTCCCCTGCATTGGCAGGCAGATCCTTAACCACTTCGCCACCAGGGAAGACCCCCTTAACAATTCTTAATGTAAAATGAATGGGTTTCTTGACTGTGGCAACCTTCTAGCAGATTGCTTTTAAAAAATTATGAACATTTTAAATTACCCTTGAACAGTCTCTTCACGAGTTTTCTAGACATAAAGTACTCTGGACAAAAGAGCAGGAAACTAAATTAGTGCCCTTACTCTCATTAAAAATAAAGCAGTAATTGTGATAAATTGGCATAATCAAACTTGACAGATAGAAGCTATAGGATGCATGTTATATTTCCTTCCACTATGAAAAGGATACTAACAAGCCCCACATCACAGAGGGTGAAAGAATACACACTGGTGGAAACGTTTCCCTGACACATCTGTGTTTATCAAGTTTTAACGTCTGTTTCCTCCCCCACCATTTCTTCTGAATCTGTAATCCATTGATTTAAAAAAAAAATTAATGCATGACTCAAACTGCTCTGCTGTGAAAAGCCCCATTCAGAATTGTCTCAGCTCTGGTTATCATTGACCAAAGACTCTTCAAGATAGCAGGAATAATAAATTGCAGCATTCATTTTTAATAGCACCATAGAGATTTTGAAGAGCAAAACTTTCAAGATGGAAAGCCGAGTCGATACCCTGCCCAGGAATGGGTCAGCTTGGTATTGCAAGGAGCAGGGTAAGAAAAGGTTGTGTGATGTAGTAGAAGGAACATGGGCTTCAGGAGTTATGATGTGAATCTCTGCTCAGTCAGTCCTTATCTTAGTGACCGTGCGCATAGTGTATAATCTCCCTGAACCTTAGTTGTGTCATCTATAAAATGGGGATGAAAACGCCAACCTCTTAGAACTACTATGAAAATTAGCAGTAATGCCTAGCATTACTATAGCATTACTATATACTATATATAGCTAATATAGCTATTAGCCTAGCATTACTACTATATGTAGTAGCACTATAAAATCTGACACGTAACATGATAGATTCCATATGCTGTGGGACAAAGTGACCTTTTCTTCCTGTCTTCCCCCACATGGGGGTGTTCATCTTTGGGGTCCTCTCATTAGCAGCACCATCATTGATAAATATTACTGAGCTCCTGTGACAAAAACCCTATGACAGAAGCTGGCAGCACAAATATCAGGAAGCTGTTTCAAGAGACAAAACCAGTTGGGTTGCAGCAGAATTTCTGGATTCTTTTCCTAACACTAGGATAGCTCTTTATGGTGAGGCTGCTTGTCCAGATACTCCACATTTCTCCTGTGGACTTGAAGTTCCCACTAGTCTTTCCATTCAGAGCTTGGTGCATTTTTGAACAGGTTTATTCAGCCTGTATGGCTGCAGGCCTCTGCTTCCGTTTGCCCAGCTCTCGCCACTAATAACCAGGACTATCAATCATGTTCCTCCAGATGTTGAGGTGAGTTGATTCCCAGCCAGGCAGACCAAGTTGAACATGGAAGCTTTCTAGCTGCTCAGACTGATCTTCACAGAAGACTCATGGATAAAGGGCAGTGTGATATATCTAGATTCCCAATGGGGATTTTTTGCTCGGGTTTAGTGCTGAAATCCTTGGGAGTAGAGGAGGATTCAAACTGTGTTTATGGCTCCTTTGTTTGGAGTATGTATTGTACAGTATAATGCTAAGTTGCTTTTGCTGGGTACCACTGTTAAATGATGATTAAATTTAGGTTGGTATAAAAATGAATAGATATCGATTACGTATTTTGGGGATGATTTAATGATATCCTCTTGTTTTAGATATTATCCATTTATGAAATCCCTAAATTTTCTTGTCCGTTCTTATCCATCCTACCTACTCAGAGTCTCTTCCCCCACTTTGTAATAAATGGCAACTACCTTTCTGATTTGGGGGATTTGGGTTATCAGTATTTCTTTTGATGTAGGGAAAGGAAGAAAACAGTAGGGGAGGAAGTGAAGGGAGTTTTAGGAGAGTAAAAGGAACCTGGGAAGTGAATCAAACCATTTGAAAATGATTTTTTCTTGGCACACATCATCTACAGTATTTACTTAATATAATCATTGTCCCACTCATGGTAGCACGAGACAAATAAGTCACAAATTCTAGATTTAAAAAAAGTGCAGGGCTTCCCTGGTGGCGCAGTGGTTGAGAGTCCGCCTGCCGATGCAGGGGACGCGGGTTCGTGCCCCGGTCTGGGAGGATTCCACATGCCGCGGAGCGGCTGGGCCCGTGAGCCACGGCCGCTGAGCCTGCGCGTCCGGAGCCTGTGCTCCGCAATAGGAGAGGCCACAGCAGTGAGAGGCCCGCGTACCGCAAAAAAAAAAAAAAAAAAAAAAAAAGTGCAAAAATTTTTTAAAAACACACAAAAAAATTAAAATACAATTAAAATTTAAAAAGTACAGTATGTGTCAACTATGACTTACCTGCCATTTCTTAAATCAAGCATCAGTTTTAGGGTGTGAGACCACCATTCTCTTCTCACCTCTAGTATACAATGTCTTACCCAGGGTAGGGGTTTAATTTTTCTCTTAAATCAAGCTAAAGGGGAATGGAGTCCCTCCTGGGGTAGTGAGGAGCCATCAAAAGTATAGACAGCATGAATCGCTACCCACAAAATCAGAAGTGTAAGAAACAGTGCATTTTAATTTTTTTGTTTTTGCTTTAAAAAAAAAGACTATTTTAGAGCACTTTTAGGTTCACAGGAAAATTGAGCAGAAAGTACCGAGATTTCCCATATACCTCCTGCTCCCCCAACACCCACAAGCGCCACCCCCCACTATCAACATCCTGCACCAGAGTGGTACATCTGTTATAATAGATGCGCCTACATTGATACGTATCATCATCACCCAAAGTCCATCCTTTATATCAGGGTTCACTCTTGGTGTTATACATTCTGTTCGTTTTGATAAATGTATAGTGCCACGTAGCTACCATTGCAGCATCATACACAATAGTTTCACTGCCCTAAAAATCCTCGTGCGTGCCTATTTATCCCTCCCTCCTGCCCCACCCCCGCTCCAAACTTCTAGCAACCACTGTTATTTTTACTGTCTCCATAGTTTTGCCTTTTTCAGAATGTCATATGTTTGGAATCATACAGCATGTAGCCTTTTCAGATTGTCTTCTTTCAGTCAGCAATATGCATTTCAAGTTGTTGCATATCCTTTCATGGCTTGAGAGCTCATTTCATTTTAGTGCTAAATAATAGCTCATTGTCTGGAGCATCTTTTATTTTTAAATCAGTTTAATTTCCAGTCGAAATCCTTGTTCCCACTGGGTTAGTGGTCAACTCCACATCATTACTTCTCTTTAAAAAAAGCTTTATTGAGATGTAATTCATATAGAATATGTTTACCAATTTACCCATGTAAAGTGTACAATTCAGTGGGTTTTAGTATATTCATGGAGTTGTGCGACCATCACCAAAAGTCAATATTAGAACAGTTTTATCTCTCCAAAAGAAACTCTGTACCAATTAGTTGCCATTCCCCATTCTCCCTCCCCACACCCCCATCCCAGGCCCCACCCCTGGAAACCGCTGTTCTACTTTCTGTCTCTATGGATTTACTTGTTGTAGACATTTCATTTCAATGGAATCATACAATCTATGGCCTTTTATGTCTGGCTTCTTTCACTTAACATAATGTTTTCAAGGTTCATCCACATTGTAGCATGTTTCACTATTTCTTCCCTTTTTATGCTTCAGTAATACTCCATTGTATAAATATACCACATTTTGTTTATCTGTTAGCAGTTGATGGACATTTGAGTTGGTTCCACTTCTTGGCTATTATGCATAGCGCTGCTGTGAACCTTCATGCATGAGTCTTTGTGTGGATATATGTTTTCCTTTCTCTTGGGAATATACTTAGGAGTAGAATTTCAGGTCATATAGTAACTCTATGTTTAACCTTTTGAGGAACTGCCAAACTGTTTTCCAAAGCAACTGAGTCATTTTGCTTTCCCTCCAGCAATGTGTGAGTGTTCTAATTTCTCCATGTCCTCACCAACAGTTACTCCCATGCTGTGGGATATCTTTTCACTTTCCTAATAATATCCTTTAAGACATAAAAGCTTATAATTTTGATGAAGTCCAATTTATCTATTTTTGTGTGTTTGGCATATCTAAGTAATCATTGCCTAATCCAAAGTGATGAAGATTTACACCTACGGTTTCTTCTAAGAATTTTATAGATTTTGCTCTTACATATAGGTCTATGATCCATTTTGAGTTAATTTTCTGTATTCGGTGTGAGTAGGGGTATAGCTTCATTCTTTGGCATGTGGATATCCAGTTGTCCCAGCTCCATTTGTTGAAAACACTATTTTTTCCCATTGAATGGTCTTGTCACCTTTGTCAGAAGTCAATTGACCATAAATGTATGGGTTGAACCTCCAGTGCCATGTTGAACAGAAATGGCAAGAATGAACATCTCTCTCTTTTTATTAATCTTAGAGAAAAAGCCTTCAGTCTTTCCCCATTAAGTATAGTGTTAGCTGTGAGTTTTTCATAAATGACCTTTATTAGGTTGAGGAAGTTCCCTTGTATTCCTAGTTTATTTGTTGTTTTTATTATCAAGTCCTATTGGTTTTTATCAAATTCCTCTTCTGCATCTAATGTGTATGTGTCTTTTATTCTATTAATATAATAATTATAATATAGTGATAATAATAATAATTACACTAATTACTAGATGTTAAACCACCCTTGCATTCCTGGGACAAATCTCACTTGGTTATGATGTATGATCCTTTTCATTTGTTGCTGGATTCTGTTTGCTAGTATTTTGTTGAGGATTTTGGTATTTATCTCCATAAGCAATGTCGGTCTGTAGTTTTCTTGTAGTCTTTGTCTGGTTTTGGTATTAGGGTAATACTAGCCTCATAGAATGAGTTGAGATGTGTTCCCTCCTCTTCTGTTTTTTTGAAGAGTTTTATAAGGATTGGCATTAATTATTCTTTAAATGTTCAGAAGAATTTGCCAGTAAGGCCATCTGGTCCGGGGCTTTTCTTTGTGGGAAGATTCACATTGCTAATTCAGTGTCTTTATTTTTTATGTTTCTTCAGATTTTCTATTTCTTCTTGAGTCAGTTTTGCTAGTTTTGTCATTGTAGGAATTTGTCCATTTCATCTATGTTATGTAACTTGTTGACATACAATTTTTCTTAGTAATCCCTTAACACCCATCTTATTTATGTAAGACTGGTAGTAATATCCCCTCTTTCATTCCTGATATAGTAATTTGACTCTTTTTTTCTCTTTGTCAGCCTAACTAAAGGTTTATCCATATTGTTGACTTTTTTCCACAGAACCAGCTTTTGATTTTGTTGATTTCTCTCTATTGTTTTTCTATTCTTGTTTTCATTAATTTGTGATCTAATTTACTATTTTCTTCCTTCTCTTCTGACTGGTGTGTCTAATGCGTTTATATTCAGTGTAATTACTGATGTGGTAGGATTTACATTTGCCATTTTACTCTTTGTTTTCTACATGTCTCATGTATTTTTGGTCCTCTATTCCTCCTTTGCTGCTTTCTTTGCCATTAAGTGAATATTTTCTAGTGTAACATTTTTGTTCCTTTAAAGATTTTTTTCCATTTTTTTTGGTTATTTTCTTAGCAGTTGCTCTAGGACTTACAGAACACAACTTAATTTTTCAGAATCTACTTCAGAATTATACTAACTTAATTCTAGTGAGATACAGATATATTACTCCTTTGGTTTTCCTCAATACCCTGTCCACTCTGGTGGCCAAATAATTGTCTACTTGTTTTTCTAGAGTTTGAAAATGATCTGTTATGCTGGAAAAGTCCCTCTCATAGTTCTTTTCTACTATCAGTTCTGCCAACTAATTCCGAGCCTTGTTTTGCAGCCATCCACTTCTTTTGTGCTCAATCTTCATGGAATTCTAATTTTCCTCTCTCCCTACAATTCAATATATTTTGTACTTTCTTTTGGTGCCATTGTATCTCAATGTGATGACCAGGTTAGTACTGCTCAATAGAAATATAATGCAAGCCACAGAAGTAATTTTATATTTTCTAAAAGCCACAATAAAAAGTAAGAAGAAATAGGTGAAATTAATATTTTTATTGAGCCTGATTATGCCCCCAAATTAGCATTTTGGCATGTAGTCAGCATTTTAAAAATAGTTAATGAGATATTTTACGTTCGTTTTTCATCTCAACTTGGACTAGTCACATTTCATGTGCTCAGTGGTCACACAATACAGATTGGACGGTGTAGTTCCAACCTCCCCTCTGGGAAGGAATATAGTTGGCAATGCCAATCCCACCCCAGGAAGGCCACTTTCTACAAGTACAACTAACTGCCCTTCTAGCTGCCCCGCTGAGAAGTGCTCACAAGCTCAGAAGAAAGTGTGTGGTCTCTCTGACATACAACTGCTCGTCCAGAGCACACTTGCAGGCAATCGAAAACGAATTTGTGGGAACTAGTTAATATTTTGGTTAATGATAACAGTTTTTTTATGTCTGTAGAAAATAAAGGGTAGAAATTAAAAAGCCTTTTCAGGTTTGCTATGTGAACTCTTAACACTAACACGCTGGGGTAGATCACCTGCAAAGGACTGAACCAGGCCCAAGCAAGGTGAAGGCTGCTCAGGGACTGGACAGATTTGAGCCATTGCAGGTGCCATTTTGGGTCCAGGCCCTCCAGAGACCTCTCCCTCCTGAAGAGTGTATTTTTTCTTTTTTTTTTTTTGGCTGGAGTTTAGGAGGTGGTGAGATGAGTAGAACCATCTGTACATCTGCCTCAATCTCTCCCCATTTTGTCTGATTAGGATGATTAAAGGTTTCTTGTCACTTGAATATCGCTTATTCTTAACTTACCTTTGCTTTTTAAGGAAGAGGTACCACTTGCTCTCCCAGTTAATTCTTAAATTTTCTTAGTCACTCAATTTGAGGCCTACCCTGTTTGCTTAAGGTTTGGGGACAGTCCAGATGAACTGATTTAGGCCTCTGACTTTTTGTAAGGCTATGCATGTTCTCTCTGGCTTTGGCAGTAAGTGGCTTAGGATTCATGTTCCCTTTTTGCTAATTCCATCAGTCTGCCATTCAGACTCCTTGCCTAGGTGCTGCTTTCTTCTTACCCATATTCTGTGATCAGGTCCCTGGGCTCCTGTTTTCTAGATCCTTATCTGGATCCTTGAAACTTGTGGCCTGAGTCTAGGATCTAAATTACCTGCCTGTTTCTCCTTCCCTTTCTTCACTCCCATCTCTTTTTTTTTTTTTTTTTTTTTTTTTTTTGCAGTACGGCGGGCCTCTCACTGTTGTTGCCTCTCCCGTTGCGGAGCACAGGCTCCGGACGCGCAGGCTCAGTGGCCATGGCTCACGGGCCCAGCCGCTCCGCGGCATGTGGGATCTTCCCGGACCGGGGCACGAACCCGCGTCCCCTGCATCGGCAGGCAGACTCCCAACCACTGCGCCACTAGGGAAGCCCCACTCCCATCTCTTAATACAGCATCTAGATTTCCTTGCTTAGAGTACTAGCCAGAAACCCCACCCCAGCCAACCCTCCTGGGCCTGGCCTTGGATTTCAAAGTGACAGCAGAAGAGGAAGAAAGAAAGAAACACTCCTTGAATGCAACTTTCAAGGCAGTACACAACTTTCAAGAAGTAGAGAGTGAAGACATCTATATGCGGAGCTTTACTCTGCAAAATTAAAGAGCCTATCTGATAAAAAAGGGAAGAAACCTATCAGCCCAGCAGCTAGAAAGCGTTAACATAGGGAAGACATTTCCTTGTTTTATCTTTCAAGCCAGAATGGGGAGATTTATCTTTCAAGCCAGAATGGGGAATGGAATGTGGCAGACAAATCAACAAGACAGAAAAGTGAGGGTTAGAAGCACAGCAAAGTAAGCAAATGAGATATGGCTGCATGTTGTAAAGACAGGCAAAACAAATACTAAGTGGGTATTTTAGTAGCATCTGTAAGTTCTGGGATCAAAGGAAAAATCCATAAATACTTCAAGATGTTTGCTTTGTATTGTTTGGCTAATTGGCCAAACGTAATATCAACTTACAGGGGAAAGTGAAACACTTAAGTGTAGACGTATAGACAAATAGCCCAAGTTAGCACAAGCATACATGTCCATAAAAGAAGACCATGAGAACCTGGAACTTCATTCTTGGGATTGGCCTCATGGCATTTTTGAAAGCTGGGGTTCTGCTCTGTCAGGGGTGCCACACGAAGTATCCTCCCAAACCACAAGCTTCCCTTAATGGTCTGTTCTTAAAAACATCCTAGGGAAACACTGACCTTGGGTTAGGACTTTGGTTTCTGTTATTGAAACCTCTCCATCTCTGATCC
This sequence comes from Stenella coeruleoalba, assembly GCF_951394435.1. Taxonomy (NCBI): domain Eukaryota; kingdom Metazoa; phylum Chordata; class Mammalia; order Artiodactyla; family Delphinidae; genus Stenella; species Stenella coeruleoalba. The sequence continues at coordinate 108,745,977 of NC_137152.1, read as the reverse complement.
TGGAAAATGTTCTCACTTTTCTTGGTCTCTCCCCCTTCTTTGTCCTGTAGGTGGTATAAAGTTGTGGGTTTTTTTCAGTTATATGTATATATTCTTTTTCATATTCTTTTCCATTATGGTTTATCACAAGATATTGAATATAGGACTTCCCTGGTGGCGCAGTGGTTGGGAGTCCGCCTGCCGATGCAGGGGACACGGGTTCGTGCCCCAGTCCGGGAAGATTCCACATGCCGTGGAGCAGCTGGGCCCGTGAGCCATGGCCGCTGAGCCTGTGCGTCCGGAGCCTGTGCTCCGCAATGGGAGAGGCCTCAGCGGTGAGAGGCCCACGTACCGCAAAAAAAAAAAAAAAAAAACTACAATGAGGTACCACCTCACACCGGTTTGATTTGAATATTTTTAGGTGGAAGAAGACAGAATAATTCTAAAAGCAAACCTTAGAAGCATACTCACTACGTCATATCAGAGAAATGGATAGTATGGTAGAAAGAACACTGGCTTGTTTGTCAGAAGCCGTAGGTTTTACACTGCTTTGACATTAACCGGTTTGTCTTTGGCAAATCCTTTGCCTCAAATCATATGCCTCAGTATTCTCACCTTCAAAGTAAGGAGACTAGACTAGATCTTTGAGGATCATTTCAAATGTAGCATTCTCTAAATATAAAGTGAAAAATTGGTTAAAAAAAGAAACTTTAATTTGATAAAATTCAACATCCATTCATGATAAAAGCCCTTACGAAAGTGGGTATTGCAGGAACATATCTGAACGCAATAAAAGCTGTTTATGTCAACCCCACAGCAAATATAATACTCGTCAGTGAAAAGCTGAAAGCCTTCCTGCTAAAATATGAAACAAGACAAGGATGCCCACTCTCACCATTTCTATTCAGTATAGTATTGGAAGTCCTAACCACAGGAATCAGACAAGAAAAAGAAAAGGTATTCAAATTGTAGAGAAGAGGTAAAATTGTCATTATATGCAGATTATTATTATTTAAAATAACATCTAAGGTGCTTCTTGATTTTCTTTGCTTTTGATTGTAGGATTCCTAGAAATCACAATAAGTACATCATTAATACAGATTTCAATGCCAGACTATTATGAGCATTTTTATGTGAAGAAGAGAAATAAAATAGGCAGAGGATGAAATTTCTTGCCAAGATATTTTGGATCTGTGTTTTTACAAGTTACCTGAGAAATTGTTTATGCAGAAGGAATCACATATAAATATGCGGGCTTCCCTGGTGGCGCAGTGGTTGGGAGTCCGCCTGCCGATGCAGGGGACGTGGGTTCGTGCCCCGGTCCGGGAGGGTCCCGCATGCCGCAGAGCGGCTGGGCCCGTGAGCCATGGCCACTGGGCCTGCGTGTCCGGAGCCTGTGCTCCGCAACGGGAGAGGCCGCAGTGGTGAGAGGCCCACGTACCGCAAAAACAAACAAACAAACAAAAAACAAAACAAAAATATATATATAAATATGCAATTGAGGCTTGCAGAATGTCTTAAATATGGCTCTCTATATAAATAGTGAGTAGAAACTGTCAGTCTTGTTTCTCCCTGCTTAGACCCTTGCACAAGTCTAAGCAAATTAATATAAAAGTGTTGCTCAGAATGTGCTCCAGTTACAGCCAATTAAAGGTCAGCATATATAGTTTACACAAAATAGATGAGCAGGAACAAAGGTATCTGTAGTGCCATGAGGAATGATTCTATTTCATTTGCAGATGAGTACTACAAAGGTCATTGAAAATGCAAGATGTAAATCGTTGTTTTTTTAATAAAGCATTTTTTCTAGGTTTGGTCTTTCAGCCAGTTTTATTCTCTTGTTTGCATGCATGCCATAGTCGTTAGTACAACTGAATTATAGAATGACCTACACTGTTAGACTGTTAGGCTGCTTGATTGAAATTATCTTTATAATGGAAATCAGAGAATACGTTTAACCTTGTTAGAGCACCACTGTACCGTTGATTAATATATAAAGCAAGTCATAAATTTCACAGTGAGCTATTTATTTCCAGACAATCTTGTGAAAGCAGTTTGGGCTGTATTATAGAAACTTTCTTCATACCTTTGTCAGGCTGACACTAATGGTCCTGATTATTTCTAGGACTTTCAAAGCATCAGTGTTAATTAAACTAATGCTTAAAACTACGGGTAGAAAAGAACATTTGACTATTATATCTTAAATGTTTGACAATGTGTGTGGCACTTCTTTTGTTAGCCGGTTAATTTCAGAAAACTGACTTCATTTGATAAGGTTTCTCTCCAGTAGCAAATGCTTGCCTGACTCAGTGGTACTAACCAATATTACCAAGGTCACAGCTTTATCTATACATCAGGTGAGTACTTTAGATATGTTCTGTACTGGATTGTATGATGTGAATAAAAGGATTTTTTAAAAAGCCAGCCCCTGGCCTCAAAAGAGTTCGTGGTCTAGTGAGGGATACAGTCAAAGAAACAGAGATCATCCTATGTACAATCTAAGGGCGCAGGTTAAGGGGGCATCTAACCTAGCCTGGGGACATCAGGGAAGGTGTCCTAGGGGACTTCCACCCAAATAAAGGCTCTTCTAGCCAGTGAAGAGGCGAGCACAGAGTTTGTGGGGAATAGATGACTGTTGGCAAGGGACCACAGAGGCATGGGGCTTAGGTAGAGACTAAGGAATAATGGAAGGAAGAGGGTCTTTCTTACTCACTTCCAGAACTCGTGCTATGGCCCAGACTTCTGTCCTGAGCAGTGCCAGGCCACCCAGATCCTGATGCCTTGTATCAACTCTGGAAGAAAGGAGTCTGATATACTGCCTTTCCCCAAGACCCACTGTAGCTGGCTCCAGCAGCAAGAAGGCAACATGGTGGCTGGAGAGGTCAAACCTCCCACACTGGACCAGCCACCTGCATATATGGGAGGTTTGGAAACAGGAGCTTGTACATCTGGGAGGGCCTGGATTGTTTCCAGAAAAGAAAAAGAAAAGGTTTGGTGGGGAAGGGAACTGGTCCTGTTTCTAAAGAAACCACTTTCTATAGAATTTTACCCTTGCTTTTAGACTCCTGTTAGGGGAATGTAGAACTAATTAAGCCACCCGAATATCATCAATAATTTTTTCTACTTGAGTTTTATGAGTAGTAATTTTTTAAAAGCCCTCATGAAGTCACTGAAAAGCTAATGCACAGCTTTTCAGCATATTGCCCTTCAAGACTCAAGTTTTATTTGATCATACATTGCATACAAATAGTTAACTACTAGCTTCCAGAGTAAAATGTACTTACTGTCTCAGATCGGATACATAGCTTTAAAAGTCAAGCCATAGCCAATCTTTGTTTTCAGAGAACATTGCTAAAGGAGATACCAAGCAAAATGGCCTGGGTGATGTGATGCTGAGGTCACTAGGCTGGATTGGTGCACTTTTAGTTAATGGGAATGGAATTGGGTAAGCTCATTGAGTCCAGGATGGTTTTAAATAAATTTTGCACTGGCAGAGATTCATAGGATGATTCCTGGTTCTCACGTGAGAAAAGTATATCCTAATAGGTAACTTTGCTTCCTGTCTAAATTCTCCTTCATCTTCTCCTCCTTCCCTTCATTCCTTTCCTTCCCCCTTACTCCTCCCTCCTCTTCCTTCTCATTCTTCTTCAAGAAAGATGTACTAGTGAGAACAGATTGCAATTTCCTTTCAAGGGAAGACCTGCTACATGGTGTTTTATCTCCAGAGGCCGATCTTTAACTGAAGAAGTGAAGGCAGAGGATGGGCATTGCCACACAGACCACTGGCATGGGAGTGTAGCAGTTGGCCTGTGGGGAGAACTAGAGCTAGCCTTGTGCCTTTCCATTGCCTTTAGGACAGTTTTCAGGACTCAAAGTGGAAACTCAATAAAACTTTCAGAAGCAAATAAATAGAACCTAGAAGGCTTGTTTCCCTGGGGATGGGGAGGTACCATATGTCAGTTTCATGTTTTCAATCAAAAGGCTATGGCTTCATCTAAATTGTAGTAATAAGTATTTGCTTTCCAGAGATTTTCATTGAAACGACAAATGTTGTAACTCTCAATATTTCTCATGCACTTTTCCCTGGCCAGAGAAAAATCCAATATAAAATAAAATGCCCTTAAGAATTTCCTATAAGACAATTTCCTGTACGATGTGCTGTCATTATCTAACATATTTATGAGGGAGTAGTTATAACATTTGTTTGCCCAAGAAACACTGGGACCCAGACTGTGGCTATAGTTGTGCTGTTTGTAACCTTTAGAGCTTGTTTAGTCCAATCGTATCCTTGTACCAATGAGGAATGGGAGAACCAGATCAGGGAAGAGAGCTGCATATAGAGGAGAACGGGAAGGTGGAAAGTCATGGTAAGAGAGAGTCAAGAGGAAGAATATAAACTATGTTAAGAAGTACCCTGTGTCACTTTAAAAAATTTTAGGTAAGATTAGGGAGTGGAGTGACTGGGTAGGCATGCAGAATGGATTGGGGGAAAGGGAATTAACTGTTTATTGCGTCCCTTTTATATACCAAGCTTCGTGCTAAGCACTTAATATAGATTCTTTCATTTAACCCTCACCACAACCACATAAAGTGGAACTTATTATTGTCCACATTCTACAGATGAGGCAGCTGAGTCTTAGAGGAGTGAAATCACATATGTTTTCTTTCCCTTTAAGACGAAGCAGAAGACCTGGGATCAGATGTCTATGTTTTGGGGGCTCAAGTGAAGCACCTTGCCTCCTGGCCCATGTTGCCAAGTCTGTAACCTGGGATTAAATACAAAGACTGACATGTCAGTCATGAAGTCAATACACAGAGAGGGGCAAATCAGAGGTAAGAAAGTTAGATCTGGAGGGACTTCTTGATAGGAAGAGCACATGAGTGCCCAGCTTGTTCACTGGACAACATACAAGGCCACTCAGATAGGGACTGACTTTGGAGGATCCATTTCAAGTAAAATCCTCCTTACAGAGTAAACAGAAAGATTTGTGAGCATGGAGGTGGGTGGGGAGAAGGAATATTTGAACACATACGAGCAACAATAGGAAAACAAGACAGGAGAGTGACTGTCTGCTGAGAGGGAACCCTGTGAGAAGAGGACGGGAGACTGATACATCAGAGAGATGAGTGACTAAGAAAGTGAATGAGTAGTAGGTGACTGCAAAAGACTACAGGGAAGGGCTCCCCTGGTGGCGCAGTAGTTGAGACTCCGCCTGCCAAGGCAGGGGACATGGGTTCGTGCCCCGGTCCGAGAAGATCCCACGTGCTGCGGAGCGGCTGGGCCCGTGAGCCATGGCCGCTGAGCCTGCGCGTCCGGAGCCTGTGCTCTGCAACGGGAGAGGCCGCAACAGTGAGAGGCCCGTGTACCGCAAAAAAAAAAAAAAAAAAAAAAAAAAAGACTACAGGGAATTCCTCATATCTTGGTTTGCTCTTTGGACATTTGTGTAAGGAATATTTTTATGGAGCGATCCATAAAACTGAATGCTAACTTCATGTAGTCTTTCTACTTCATGTGTTTTTATTATGATTATTTAATTATTTGCTTTTTAAGCGTTTATTTTGACTCATTAATCCAGATTCCTTGTCTCAGAGTTGGTATTAGAGGCAGTGTCCTGAGGGAGACCTGTTCCTTTTGCAGAGAAATTGGAACCTGAATGTCAGTGTGTTCTTTTGTTGCTGAGCCGCCAACATTTGGATCAAAACAATCCATTTCTGATTCATGTATGTTATTAGCTCTGGCAGGATAGCAAGACGTGAGGCAGATACTGTTTTGTATATTAGAGAAACGTAGATAAGGAAACAGAGAATGAAGAGATTGTCTTTATTAGAAAAGCAATCTTTTGTGATATATCTTAGCACCAAGCAATGAGTTTTTAATAAAACTGAGTAGATAGAGCACTCATATGTCCAGCCTCACTCCCCCTCTTTGGCTCCAGATATATATGATTTCATGACACTAGCAAGAGGCCTGCTGATTTGTCAGTTAATCAAAAGTTGCTGAAGGAAAGTCAGACAAAAGACGCTAATCATCATCTTGTCTTTTCCCAGTAACTGTAATGGACTTCCAGTGTCTGAGCTGCCCGTTCTCCACGGCAGTGTTACTAACACTAGTACCTGTGCCCATGTTGTAAAGGGTGAGAATCTCATTTTGTTTCTCTTTCTCTTGGTAAAAGAGTGGGGGCTGACTCCTTAGAAGATCTGGAAGAATTATTATCACCAGATATGTGTAACCAAGTGTTGCTTTTCCTCCCTTTCTTCTTTGGTCATATTCTCATTTCTCTATCACACTTGCCCTCCTCTGGACCTAGGAGCCCTGCTCTCACTCCCTGTAAATCGACTCCAAATGAAGTAATTTGATTTTTCTTCAAGTGGAACAGCATGTTTCAGGTGTCCCCAATCCAAATGGGGTCGTGCAGCTGCCATGCAAGCTGTGGAAGCAGCATAATTGCGTCCACTGGTATTTTGTAAAACAAGTCACTAAGTTTGTGCAAACGATCCCCACATGGGCAGAATCCGATGTTACAACAGGGATTTTTGCCAAAAGCACCTTTCCTCCTTGGAACAAGCCTGTTTTGCAGTTCTCCTGTAGAGGCGAAATGATTTGTCTAAGGTGAGTCAGTAGCAGAGCTGAGATTATTTCTATTTACAATATTCTGGGGTTTTTTTTAAACATCTTATTGGAGTATAATTGCTTTACAATGGTGTGTTAGTTTCTGCTTTATAACAAAGTGAATCAGTTATACATATACATATGTTCCCATATCTCTTCCCTCTTGCGTCTCCCTCCCTCCCCGCCTCCCTATCCCACCCCTCTAGGTGGTCACAAAGCACCGAGCTGATCTCCCTGTGCTATGCGGCTGCTTCCCACTAGCTATCTGTTTTACGTTTGGTAGTGTATATATGTCCATGCCACTCTCTCACTTTGTCCCAGCTTACCCTTCCCCCCCCCATGTCCTCAAGTCCATTCTCTACGTCTGCATCTTTATTCCTGTCCTTCCCCTAGGTTCTTCAGAACCTTTTTTTGGTGGGGGGGTATCATAAAAGGGACTTTGAAATTAGTGGGCGATTCTCTGTGGCCTGACCTACCAATCTGCTCTAAGCCCTAGCTGCCCAAGGTAGTGTGCTCTCCTGACAGACAGTGCTGCAGACTGTCTGATCTGATGGTGTGTATCAGGAGCCCAATATATGGCCCCCAAATTTCTATTTCTTTATTTTTCATTAAGATTTGTCACATCACTATGCTAAATTATGAAACCTGTTAAAAGATCATGGTACAAGGAGCAAACTTCTTGTCCAAGCCTTACTTGGACTGCTGTGAAACCATCAGGGGAAAAATGGCAGAATGATGGGAAAAGAAGGAGACATCCTCTACTTTCAAAGGGAAATTACTTCTTATTCCTTGTACCAGTCCTGCTCTTAGAGCCGTGGAATTTTAAGACGCCAGAGTTGTGAGTGATTATTAAATCCAATCCCTTCATCTTATAGGTGAGAAAACTGAGGCCCAGAGAAGACCTTACCAGGGACACAGAAATCCCAGTAGCAGGGCTAGGACCATAGCCTTGGATATTCACACTCCTAATTCAATGACTCAGAAAGAATGAGATGGCTTTTAAAGTTCAGATATGGGGCGCCTAAGACACATTTCAAGTAAAGTCCTCATTACTCTTCAGCATAAATAAAAACAGGTCCCATTTTTTTAACCCCTGTGTCCAACTGGAGATTCATGCAATGTGGGTGTTACTTGAGACCATTCATTGCTAAGGAAGAAATATAGAAAACACTTGGCCAGGGTTATTTCTGTTGCTACTCATTGTTTTTTCTATCTTCTTGAAGACCACAGTTTCTTTTTTTTTAATTTATTTTTAAAATTATTATTTATTTATTTATTTATTATTTTTGGCTGCGTTGGGTCTTCATTGCTGTGCACCGGCTTTCTCTAGTTGCAGCAAGCGGGGGCTACTCTTCTCAAGCTTCTCATCGTGGTGGCTTTTCTTGCTGCGGAGCACGGGCTCTAGGCGCATGGGCTTCAGTAGTTGTGGCACACGGGCTCAGTAGCTGTGGCTCGCAGGCTCTAGAGCGCAGGCTCAGTAGTTGTGGTGCATGGGCTTAGTTGCTCCGCAGCATGTGGGATCTTCCCAGACCAGGGCTCGAACCCGTGTCCCCTGCATTGGCAGGCAGATTCTTAACCACTGAGCCACCAGGGAAGCCCAAGACCACAGCTTCTTAAGTATTAACCTTCAACTAGGTGAATCTTTCTTTGATCTTCAGTTACTCCCAAAAAGTTTCCTCGAGACTGTAAACAAACATATTAGGATTTGGAGTTTTAGGTCCTGGTTTCAAGGCCCTATTTTGTCCCTTATTAGCTGTGTGGCCTTCAGCAATCACTTAACCTCTTGAAACCTCTCTTGGTAAAAATAGGCATAATATCTTGCTTCACAGACCTGGTTATAATGCTCCTATGTCTTAACGCAATATGGACAAGGGCTTTGTAAAGAGCAAAGGGCTGTAACTAACCAGAACATTGATTATGAGAACACCTACCATGCAGATTTCTTGAAACTAGTCTGAAATATCCTCAGTTCTTGAATGATCTATTAAGCAATAGAACAGTTATCTCTCGATTATTCACAGTAATGGTGGGGTAGAGGAGCACAGATAACACAAAACAGCAATGCAGCTAGATACTATTTCTATTTGAGTTTATCATATTTGGGAAAGCTTCTGAAATCTCTTTGCAGAGAGCGAAATTCAGCTGAGATATAATTCCCTGGGCCTATCCGGCACTTCCAAAAGCAGGCCATGTGCAAGTCCCTGACCTTCCCTGGGCCTTAGTTACCTACCCGTAAAAGGGAGAATTGCCCTAACTGACTACACGGTGCCTGCCAGCTCTGACATCCATGTGTCTGTGAGTCTAAACATGGAAGGCAGCAGGAGAAGCCAGTTTTAGATGATGCCCAAAAGTTCTGTGAGGTGGCTGCAAGTTGTGCAAATACTAGGAAAAAATAAGAATCACAAGCTGCCCGAATGGTATTACCTCACTAACTGAATAGGCAAAGACAGAAGACAATCCGGGGTATAAGAAAGCATGACTGACATTTAAGGAGCTGACCAAAAGAAGAGATTGGAGGAAAAAGTGAAAATAACATATGTAGAAAGAAAGGGTTAGAATGATAGCAATGTTCAACGCTGCTGTCACAGAGGAAATGTGCAAGACGAGTCTGTGCTATTTCTGGTCAGGGATCACAACTGTTCTCAATTTACCTGATTTTGTTCTCTCCTTTCAATCATGTCCTTTTCAAAATTCATCTCAGCAGTGTTTCTGAGGCATTCTGATTATAACTTCTGCTAAAACCAAGCAGCAGAGGTCTGTCTATAGTGCAGGGCAATCAGCAGAGACTCAAAGTATCGATCAGACTATGTCTTTATTTAGATGGACTGTAGCTAGTGGGTTTGACTGAAGTTACCGCAGGAACAATCTTAGAACAGTGTTGCTGCCTATCAGGTTCACAGCTTACCATACAATTTTAGGAATGGTGCCTGGCTACATACAGTGGTTTTTTAATGTTTGCATGAGAAATGGAGTATGAAAATAATGTATGTTGCATTCTAATATTTTTTCCTTTTAACCCATCTAATACCCCTTCAGCCTGTCAGAATTTAACAACAGTGATAATGATAGTGAGTAAAAGAAGATCCAAAATTAGGCTCTCCTGACATACTGTACTGTGTGGTGGTCGCCTGTACCCTGGGTCTTTTTGAAAATTGGGACAGCAGGGACCTTGTTGTAGGTGATTTGGGATTCTGTGATAGGGTGGTATGTAATGTTACATGATAGTCAGCCCCAGTTTTATATACCATGCATTCCCAGAAACATCTTAAATCAGACTCAGGTTTTAATTGTGCATAGTGAATAGGAACAGAAACATGAATAGAAACAAGCTATGAGAAATGAAGTACAAGTGCATAATTAGTATCAGATAAGTGACAAACTATAAAGGGGTTAATCAGATTGTATCCATGTATATAATGTCATTAGTAGTATTTCATTGTTGAGTTAGAAGAGTTCTTTAGCTATTCAGAATACTAGACCCTTATCAGGTATATGATTTGAAAATAATATCTCCCATTCTGTAGGTTGTCTTTTCACTTTCTTAATAGTGGTCTTTGAAGCATGAAAGTACTTAATTTATATGAAGTCCAATTTATGTTTTCTTCTGTCATTTATGTTTTTAGTGTCATATCTAAGAAACCATTGCCAAATAAATCCAATGTCACAAAACTTTATGCCTATGTTTTCTTCTAAAAGTTTTATATTTTTAGCACTTAAATTTTGGTCTTTATCCATTTTGCACTGATTTTTGTATGTGGTATGAGGTAGGGGTCCAAATTTAGGGATATGTTACCGGATGCAGCTTGTTAGAATTTTGTCGAGGACTTCTTAGTCTATCTTCGTAAGTGGTATCTGTCTGTAGTTTTCTTTTCTTGTGATGTCTTTCTCTAATTTTAATATCAGGCTAATGCTGGCCTCCTAGAATGCTCACTACTCTTTCTGAGGTTCAGCCATTTTCTTGAATATATGCTCCTTGGATCACTGCAGTCCTTGTGGTAATTTCCAGAGCTATGAAAAAGTTGATTCTGACTTTTTTTGCCAGTTTTTTCACAGCTTTTGGGAAGGAGAGAATTCTCCCAGATCCGTCCACTGAAAATTTTGCTGATGTCCTACTATTAATATTTTAATAATATGTTATATAGCATTTTATTGCTTAATTTATCACTCATTCAACAAATGTTTATTAATCACCTAATACGTAGAATGTTTTGCTAAGCACTGGAAATACAGTGATGAACAAAACTGCTTTTGTCTGTGTCCTCATGAAGCTTACACCCTTGTGGAGAAAGAGGCTGAAAGAAGTAATTACAGTGTAGTGTGATAAGTGCCCTGATCAGGGAAGTATAGAGGGCTGTAGGAGGTTGTAGAATGGGATCAAATTCAGACTTTGGGGAGCAGGAACAGTTTATGGGAGGAAGTCAAATGTAAATTGGAACCCAAAGAACAAGGGGATGGTTTCCAGGCAGAAGGTAGAGCATGTGTAAAGGCTTGTGATGCTATGAAGGAACTAAGCATAGAATGTGATGGGAGGAGGGCGACATGAAGCTAGGAGTTTTGCAGGAATAAGATCAAGGATCTTGTAAGTGGAGTTAAGATATATACTTTATCCTAAGGGCTATGGGAAGCCATTGAGGGCTTTTAAGCTGAGTAATGATGTTATCATTGCTGTGACTCCATCACTCATAATACATAGTAGGTGATAAATTAATAAATTAGTCTTAATAAATAATATTTTATTTACTATAAATTCTTTATAGTTTACTCATAAATTATTATTTTCAGATTATTCTGGGTGTTAGTGTAGAGCACACTTTTGGTGTCAGGACTCTTTTTCACTCTTAAAAATTACAGAAGCCTCCAAAGAGACTTGTTTATGTGAATTATACCTATTGTTATTTATTGTATTGTAAATTCAAACAGGATTTAAAAGATATTTATTTACTATTTTATTTTAAAAGTAATAATTAAGTTATCACATGTTCACATTTTTTTGTGTGTGTGTGGTGTGCGGGCCTCTCACTGCCGCGGCCTCCCTCGTTGCGGAGCACAGGCTCCGGACGCACAGGCTCAGCGGCCATGGCTCATGGGCCCAGCCACTCCGCGGCATGTGGGATCTTCCCGGACCGGGGCACGAACCTGCGTCCGGCCCTGCATCGGCAGGCGGACTCTCAGCCACTGCGCCACCAGGGAAGCCCCACATATTTTTTTTTCTAAGAAAATAGGTATGTTTTCCAAAACAAAATACTTTAGTGGGATGACTGGTATTGTTTTTTACATTTTGTAAATCTCTTTGATTTCTTCTGACTTAATAGTAGACACCTGGATTCTCATATGTTTCTGCACTCAATCTGGTTAGACTGATGAAAATTCGACCTCACACGGATATACAGGTGGAAAAAGAACAGTGTTTTAATACACTTTTAGGATAATTAAGGCTATATTTCTCTGATATTACACAAAAATTTGACAAGTGATAGTGTCTTAAAGGTTAGCTGCAATATGGAATCTGAAATCATATCAATTAACTTTTCATTTTCTGTTACAAAGAAATCTTTCTTGCAGTTTTAGTGAATCTTTAGCCATTGTGTGATTTTGTATCATTTGAAGAATATTGGTTCACTGAGTTATGCAGATCTACCAAAGGTTAACGCACTTCACTATACAACATCAGAATATCATATACGTTAATATTACTACATCCTCATCAAAAGCCTGTAAGTATGAAGCTGTCAAGCTCATAGTGGAAGATATAAGTTTTTCCAAATTCTAATTTTTGCTCGATAGTGAAAACTTTTTTTTAATTTAAAGACTTTATGTTTTAGGAGCAGTTTTAGGTTTACAACAAAATTGAGAGGAAGGTACAGAGATTTCCCATATACCCCCTGTCCCCACACATGCATAACCTCCCCATTATCAACATCCCTCACCAGGGACTTCCCTGGTGGTCCAGTGGTTAAGACTTCACCTTCCAATGAAAGGGGTGTGGGTTCGATCCCTGGTTGGGGAAGCTAAGATCCCACATGTCTCATGGCCAAAAAAACAAAAAAGAAAACATAAAACAGAAGCAATATTGTAAGAAATTCAATAAAATGGTCCACATCAAAAAAAAATATTTAAAATAAAAAAGCCTTAACAAACAAATAAAAAACAAAACAAACAAAACAACAAACAAACAAAAACCCTCACGAGAATGGTCCTTATTTTCTTTCTTTCTCTCTTTTTCTTTTAAATTTTAACCAAGGCTGCACCTACATTGACACATCATAATCACCCAAAGTCCATAGCTTATCTTAGGGTTCACTCAACATTGTATATTTTATGGTTTTGGAGAAAAGTATAATGACATATATCCATCAATGTAATATCATACAGAGTACTTACACTCATCTAAAAATCCTCTATCCTCTGCCTGTTCATGTGGGCCCCTATCCCCCACCATGGCAACCACTGATCTTTTCATTGTCTCCCTAGCTTTTCCTTTTCCAGGATATCATCTAATTAGAATCATGTCGTAAGTAGACTTTCTCATATTGCCTTCTTTCACTTACTAATATGCATTTAATATTAGTAATATGCATGCATGTTCCTCCATGTCTTTCATGGCTTGATAGCTCATTTCTTTTTGTGCTGAATAATATTCCATTGTATGAATGTACCACAACTTATTTATCCAGAGACATGAAGAGACATCTTGATTGCTTCCAAGTTTTGGCAATTATGAATAAAGCTTCTATAAACATCCTTGTGTAGGTTTTTATGTGGACATAAGTTTTCAGCTCCTTTGGCAAAATACCAAGGAGTGTGCAATTGCTGGATCATATGGTAAGAGTATGGTTAGTTTTGTAAGAAATCACCGAACTGTCTTCCCAAGTGGCTGTACCATTTTCATTCCCATCAGCAATGTATGAGAGTTCCTGTTGCTCCACATCCTCTTCAGCATTTGGTGTTGTTAGTGTTCCAGATTTTGAGCATTCTCATAGCCAAAAGAATTCTATGGCCATTCTGATAGGTGTATAGTGGTATCTTGTTTTAATTTGCATTTCCCTTATGACATGTAAGGGATCTTTTCATGTAATGTCTTTGGTTTTGGTATTAGGGTAATGAGTGGCTTCATACAGTGAGTTAAGATATATTCCCTCTCCTTCTATCCTATGAAAGAGATTGTAGAGAATTGGTATAATTTCTTCTTTAAATGTTTGATAGAATTCACCAGTGAACCCATCTGGGCCTGGTGCTTTCTGTTTTGGAAGGATATTCATTATTGACTCAATTTCTTTACTAGATATAGGCCTAGTCGGATCATCTACTTCTTCTTGTGTAAGTTTTGGCAGATCATGTCTCTAAAAGAATTGGTGCATTTCATATAGGTTATCAGATTTGTGGGCATAGACTTTTTCATAGTATTCTTTTATTTCCTTTTAATTTCTTTTCATTTCTGATACCAGTAATTTGTGTCCTCTGTCTTTTATTCTTAGCCTGGCTAGAGGATTATGAATTATATTGATTTTTACAAAGAACCAGCTTTTGGTTTCATCGATTTTTCTCTATTGATTTCCTGTTTTCAGTTTTACTGATTTTTGCTCTAATTCATATTGTTTCTTTTCTTCTGCTTACCTGGGATTTAATTTGCTTGTCTTTTTCTAGTTTCCTAAGGTGGAAACTTAATGATTTTAGAACTTCCTGATTTTTTAATGTATGCATTTAATGCCGTACATTTCACTCTAAGCACTGCTTTCACTGCATCCCACAAATTTTGATAAGTTGTACTTTCATTTTCTTTTAGTCTTCTTTGATCCAACTGTTATTTAGAAACGTGTTATCTTATCTCCCAGTATTTTGGAACTTTTTGGTTATCTTTCTGTTATTGATCTCCAGTTTCATCCTATTGTGGTCAGAGAGCAGACATTATATGATTTCTTTGCTTTTAAACATGTTAAGGTGTGTTTATAGCCTAGAATGTGGTCCATCTTGGTGAATGTCCCATGTGCATTTGAGAAGAATGTATATTCTGCTGTTGTTGGATGACATAGTCTATAGATGTCAATTATATCCAGTTGATTGATGGTGTTGTTAAGTTCCACTATGTCCTTACTGATTTTCTGCCTGCTGGAATCTGTTTATTTCTGAGAGAGGTCTGTTGAAGTCTCTAGCTATGATAGTGGATTCATCCATTTTCCCTGGCAGTTCTATCAGTTTTTGCCTCTTGTGGTTTAATGCTCTGTTGTTATGTACATACATGTTAAGAATTGTTATGTCTTCTTGGAGAATTGACCCCTTTATCATTATGTAATGCCTTTTTTTTTAAATCCCTGATAACTTTCCTTACTTTGAAATCTGCTCTGTCTGAAATCAATATAGCTACTCTTGCTATCTTTTGATTAGTGTTAGCTCAGTATATTTTTCTCCATCCATTTAATTTTAATCTATATGTGTCTTTATATTTAAAGTGGGTTTCCTGTAGACAGCATATAGTTAGGTCATGTTTTTTGATCTACCCTGACAATTTCTGACTTTTAATTGATGCATTAAAAGTCATAGACATTCAAAGTCATTATTTATGGAGTTGGATTAATGTTTACCATATTGGTTACTGTGTTTTCTATTTGTTGCCCTTGTACTTTTTTCTTGGTTTTGTCTTCCACTCTTCTGCTTTTTGTGGTTTTCATTGAGCTTTTTATGTGCCTTAATTTTTTCTTCTTTCTTAGCATATCAGTGATAGTTCTTTTAAACTTTTTTTATTGGTTGCCGTGGAGTTTGCAATATACATTTACAACTAATCCAAGTTCACCTTCAAATAACACTATACCATTTCACAGGTGGTGTGAATACCTTATAATAACAAAATAATCCCAATTCCTTCCTCCCATTTCTTGTATCATTGCCATCATTTCATTTATATATAAGCATATATAATGATATATGCATAAGATATATACATAAGCATACATAATCAAACACATTGTTACTATTAGTATTTTGAACAAACTGTTATCTGTTAGATCAATTAAGAGTAAGAAAAAAGTTTTCATTTTTATTTCACCTTCACTTATTCCTTCTTCAGTGCTCTTCTTTCTTCATGTAGATCCGAGTTACTGACCTATATTATTTTCCATCTTTCTAAAGAACTTCCTTTAACATTTCTTGCAAGGCAGGTCTACTGACAACAAATTCTCTTCATTTTTGTTTGAGAAAGTCTTTATTTCTCCTTCACTTTAAATAAAAAAAATAAATTTATTTTATTTATTTATTTTTGGCTGCGTTGGGTCTTCGTTGCTGCGTGCAGGCTTCCTCTAGTTGTGGTGGGCGGGGGCTATTCTTCATTGCGGTGCGCGGGCTTCTCATTGCAGTGGCTTCTCTTGTTGCGGAGCACAGGCTGTAGGCGCCCGGGCTTCAGTAGTTGCGGCACGTGGGCTCAGTAGTTGTGGCTCACGGGCTCTAGAGCACAGGCTTAGTAGTTGTGGCACACGGGCTTAGTTGCTCCGTGGCATGTGGGATCTTCCCGGACAAGGGCTCGAACCCGTGTCCCCTGCATTGGCAGGTGGATTCTTAACCACTGTGCCACCAGGGAAGCCCCTCTCCTTCACTTTTGAATGGTAATTTTTCAGATTACCCTCAGAATTCTAGATTGGTGATTTTTTTTTGCTCTCAATACTTTAAATATTTTACTCCTCTCTCTTGTTGCTTGCATGGTTCCTGGAGAGAAGTCACATGTAATTCTTATCTTTGTTTCTCTATAAGGTATTCCACCCTCCCTGTCTTCTTTAAGGAATTTTTCTTCATTCCTGATTTTCTATAATTTGAAAATTGTATGCCGGTTGTAGGGTTTCTTTGCGGGGGGCATTTATCCTGTTGGATGTTCTCCAAGCTTCCTGGATCTGTGATTTGGTGTCTGATGTTAATTTGGAGAAATTCTCAGTCATTATTATTTCAAATATTTCTTCTGTTCCTTTCTTTCTTCTTCTGATAGTCCCATTATGCATGTGTTACACCTTTTGTAGCTGTCCCACAGTTATTGGATCGTATATTCGGTTTTTGTCTTTGTTCTCTTTGCTTTTTGGTTTTTGAGCATTCTATTGACGTATCCTCCAGCTTAGAGATTCCTCAGCTGTGTCCAGTCTACTAATAAGCCCATCAAAGGCATACTTCATTTATGTTAGTGTTTTTTCTCTTTAGCATTTCTTTGTGGTTCTTTCTTAGGATTTCTGTCTCTCTGCTTACATTGCCAACCTGTTCTTGCATGCTGTTTACTGTAGCCATTATTAATAAATCATAGTTGTTTTAAATTCCGAGTCTAAATTCCAACATCCCTTCCATGTCTGGTTTTGATGCTTGCTGTCTCTTCAATGTGTGCTTTTTGCCTTTTAGCATGCCTTGTAATTTTCTTCTTGATAGCTGGACCTGATGTACTGGTAGAAAGGAACTGCTATAAATAGGCCTGTAATGAGATGGTGGTAAGGTGTAGGGGTAGAGGAGGCATTCTACGGTCCTATATTTAGGTCTCGTCTTTTAATGAGCCTCAGCCTCTGGACCACGAACCTCCCAACTCTTTCTCAGCCTTTATTAATTCCACCTCCACTATTAGGTGGGACAGGATGATTAGAGTGGGCTGGAGTTGGTTATTTCCCTTCCCCAGGTGAGTTAGGTTCTGAAAATACTCTAGCAGATTAGGCTTTGGTTAACCAGTTTCTCCTGAGGACAGGCCTTGTTGAGAAGAACACAGTGCTCTGGTGTATTTCAAAATGGTTCCTTTCTCCTCCCGGTGCTGGGAGCATGAGGGAATTTTTCTCAGATATCTACTCTGGGATTCTTTTACTCTGGGAGTCTGGTCAAGCTCCTGAATGTAAAATTCGCAATACTGTGGAGATTTTAACTTTCAGAGTTGTCTTCGTTGAGCCTCCAGCAGTTTGTCGGTTACAGTTCGTTTTCCTACGCCAGCACTGGCTCCCAAGGCAGCTTCTGCTCCGGTAAGCCCTTACCCCCTGTATTTGTCTGACTGTGTCTCCAGTCTTGGTGGCAGTGGTTTTACCATCTCTCCCCTCTTATAGATCCAGGAAGAGTTGATTTTTCCGTCGGTTTAGCTTCTTACTTGTTTTTAGGATGGAGTGGCAACTTCCAAGTTCCTTATATGTGGAACTGGAAACCCTGATAGTGCAAATTTTATCATTGGTTACAAAGTGTCAGTTTTCTTTAAAGTAACCGGCTCACTTTGCTCCTTTCCAAGAAAATGCCTGCCAGATACTTAAGTTTGTTAACAGTAGTTTGCTTGTCGGTCTTTCAAGTGAAAATAATGTTTCATGAAAAACGTGTCTAGTTCATCTCATAACTCAGTCAGCCATGGGCTTTTCCTCTATTTGACCATTATACTGCAGTACGAGGCAGAAGTACTTTAGGCATACTTCCCATTTTCTCACACATAATAATAAAAAGACGTGTCAAGGGTCAACATTTACTAAAATTTTTACTGTTTCTTCAAGTACATTCTTAAGTGAAACTGGCTTTTTTAAGAACTGGGAGTGCTTAGCAGTGAAAAATACAATGACTACTATGAGAGTTTGGTAACTCTAACCTGACTCACGCTAAGGTGCCAGCAGTTTCACCTGCCGTATCTTTTGCACCGTCAGTGTAAATGTCCTCACATTTTTGAGGATAAATCATGAATTTCAACAGCATTACTCAATCCTGAATATTTCAGCACTACTCATGTTTTTTTCCCCAAGCTCTCATATTATAGATCTTTTTCAATGATTAGTTGGTACTGATACTGAATGGATACAAGCAAAACAGCAAGTCCAGCTCGTATCTATAGATTTGTCCATTTGAAAGGCAAAACCACAATTCTGCTGGGGAGATACTGACTCCATGTTTATGTTGTCAGCTAGATCTTTAATCTGGTGAGTTAGCCTCTTTCACTGGAAGGTGGTGTGATTTCCTCTACAGTTCTCTGCTACTAGGCGTAGGTCTCCAGCGACTGTACTACAGTGGCTTACCCTATACTATGTTTCAGTTGCTTTTCCATTTCTATTTTGAAAAACTGCAACAAATAATTTTGGCTTTTAAAGATCTCATAACATTACTTTTAAATATTTAATTTTTCTTTAAACGCTGAATGATTTTCAAGATGACTCTACAAGTTAGCTCACACTACAATACTATTCTGAAATGTTCTGTTGAATCAGACAGATGAATTACTAGTGTCTATAAGGCCAAAGGAATGAGCTTTTGTCGTATTTTTGTTTCTTAGAGTCTAATCTGTAATAATAAGTTATAGTTAATCTTAAAACTTAGATTTTTTCAAAAAATGTTTAAATATTGCAAATAAGACTACAAGCTGTATTTACTTATGAGTAGCATAACATAGACACGAACCTTCAAGATTTTAAAATAATTTATTAAATGATAATGAAGTTAGAAAAATTACAGTAGGCATAATCTAAGTAGCCAATGAGAGAGCACTAAGAACTGAGAATAAATTAACCTCTGAAAAAGATATATACTCGTGCCCTAAAGCTGCTATCTTAGAAAATTCTAGAATACACAAACACATATTCCAGAGCAAGGATGTCATTACACAACATGAAGCCTCTGGAAAATTACTCTATATATTTGTGAGGGAATAAGACTGAAAAGGGCAAATAAAGTCAGTATTTTTATGATAATAGGTTTGACTTCTAGGCCCTCCTGAGAGGATCTCAGAGAACTGCTGTTAGTAGGAATGAATTGGAAGAGGTCAAAAGTGGAGCTTGGGAGACCAATTAAGAGGATGTCGAGATGGTCTGTGTAGTGGTGGTTTTCCAACTGGAGGGTGCATCAGATCGCCTGGAGGGTTTATTTAAAACAGGTGGCCAGACCCTACTCCAAGCACTTTTGATTCAGCAGATTTAAGGTCGGGCCTCAAACTTTGCATTTGAAATGAGTTCCCAGGTGAGACTGATTGCTGCTTGTTCTGGAGCCACACTTTGAGAACCACCGCCCTAGGGCCCTGCTACTCACCTCAGACCTGGCCCAGGTCTACTGTGTGTGAATCTAGATGGGTAAGATTGCCAGGTGATTTGTATGCATATTAAAGTTTGAGAAGCACCACTCTAAGAGCTAATGATATCCTAAGCCTGAGTATGGAGAAAAGTACAAAAGTTTAAAAGTTATTTATAAGAGAGAGAAAAATAAGACTTTGTGGCTGGACGTAGAGAAGTCAGGGAGAGGGAGAATTTACCAGAAACGCTTCAGTTTCTTCCGGTTTGCACCACTGAGTGGGTGACGATTCCTTTTCACTGGGACAGGGAACACAAGCAGATGCGTACATTTGAAGGAGTGGTGTTTGAATTCAGTAAAGAGTTTATTGGCTACATGAAGATCTCTTTTAACCTCCACAGTATTTGTCATATGTGATTAAGCAATAATGTCCTGGGCTCCTGGTGCCGAGAAGGGATTGGTATTGCATGGAAAGCGTTAGGCACCCATGCAGGGTTCTATTTCCTGCTCAGAATCCACTTGTGGCAGCTCTACATTAGTAAAATGCAAGTCTCTTCCACAAAAGGATTTTTTAAAACCTTTCTCCCATCCCCACAGCATTCATTTCCATGGACACAAGCAAACAGGTTAGAGGCACAGGGTAACTGGCAAAGATCACGTACCACCCATCAGTAACTAGAGCCCTGAAGAACAGAAGGGGGTATTCCAGGTGTCCCAGAGCAAGACAGATCAGACTGTGACGCATGAACGATGTGGGCAAACTCAATATGGCTCCCTTTCAGAGTGGGAACACAGTCTCAGCAAATACTTGCACTGTTTTCCCAAAGTTCCCCTTTAAAAGAACTCCTCCGAATATTACTTACAGCTAGCTATGTACCTGACCAGCTGAGCCAGGACTCTAACACAAAAAGTGGGCTGCAGAAGGTAAGCAGTTCCCTCTTAGAGAATGAATGAGTCAGATTTCTATCTGGATGTGGGAGACATTACACTTTCATCCATTATTTTATTTGATCCTCACACTTCTGCCAGGTACGGCAGGTGTTATTATCTCTGGTTTTCAGGTGAGGAAGCTGAGTTTGAAGGAGATTAAAAGACTGATCGAGAGTTATTGAAATGGTAAGAGGATGAGCTGGGACTG
The DNA here is from genome assembly GCF_951394435.1 of Stenella coeruleoalba. Lineage (NCBI taxonomy): Eukaryota > Metazoa > Chordata > Mammalia > Artiodactyla > Delphinidae > Stenella > Stenella coeruleoalba. Next base: position 108,725,281 of record NC_137152.1, on the reverse strand, counting down.
GAACCAAGGTCTCCTGACTCCAACTGTGTGCTCTTTTCGCTGTAGTGTAGTGCTATAGTTCAATTTAACAGCAGATTGATCTGTAGGACATTGGTTCCTTTTAAAAAACATTCCAGTTCATTGAAAAGAGCTGACTTGAACGGAATGTTCAGACAATGGCACCTGATTCCTTAAAATAGCCTGGTTCAGAATGCATTACAGATTATTAGTGAACTTTTATTTTAATGGTCATGCAATTAATGATGAGTCACAGCAGATCTCTGGGGGGATAAAATGCTTACATTGTTACCAGGTCTGTTCATTATCCTCTGTGCTCTATATCCAGACCAATCAATAGATGATTAATAATGATGTGCTTACTGAAGTACAAGGTTATAAATTAATTTAATACTCATACGCATATTTTCTGGAGGATAAATGAGTGGAAACTGCCTGCCATGCCCATCTCATTGTACGAAAACGTATGTAATTATTACAAGCATATAATAAGAATGGTTCGCCCAGCCAAATGTTTGTACATTTCTGTTAATCAGTATTCATTTGAGCTACTTCCATGCAGTTTGTGGAAGCAGTGCAATCAGTTGAGTAGTGTGGCAGATTTAAATCAGTAATAAAAGCCCTGGGGAAATTAACAAGACAAAACATTAACCACAGACTAAGCATTAACATATATTAGCATTTTTATTATACCTGTAGAATTGTTAAATGGCAGGTTGCTACTATTTAAAAGTTTATGTTGTATATCACATAATTTCAATGTATATTTTGTTTTTAAACTTTCAAGATTTAATTAAGTGAAACTGAACAATGATACAATAGAAAATTTAACAGAATGAACTGAAGTTCATTATTTTATTCTAACTGGAAATGTATGGCATTCCCACCCTACGCTACCCCCAACCCCAAGGTACCCTAAAACAAATGCCACAGGTAATATTCCTCCAGAGTGGACCGCAGGGTCAGAATTGATATTTAAATTGCATAAACATAGAGGAAGTTTTATTTTTTTAAGTAAATTAATATTTCTGAAGTAGCATAATTTCAAGTTTTCAAATGCACTTAAAGCTTTACCAGAACTTTTAAAATCATATATATTTTTAAAAATAAGACTTAAGATACAAATATATCTGTTTTATCTATTAAGTATTTTTACAGGAGAATATCATGATAGATTATGTTTAAATCTCGTTTTAAAACTTTATTTTTTTAACATCTTTATTGGAGTATAATTGCCTTACAATGGTGTGTTAGTTTCTACGGTATAACAAAGTGAATCAGCTATACTTACCATATATCCCCATATCCCCCCCTCTCTTGCCACTCCCTCCCACCCTCCCTATCCCGCACCTCTAGGTGGTCACAAAGCACCGAACTGATCTCCCTGTGCTATGCTGCTGCTTCCCACTAGCTATCTATTTTACATTTGGTAGTATATATAAATACTGTATGCTATCACATATGCAGAATTCTCTTAGCTTTTGTTTGTCTGTAAAGGTTTTAATTTCTCCGTTGAGTGTGAATGAGATCCTTCCTGGGTAGAGTAATCTTGGATATAGGTCTATCCCTTTCATCACTTTAAATATATCCTGCCACTCCCTTCTGGCTTACAGAGTTTCTGCTGAAAGATTAGCTGATAACCTTATGGGGATTCCCTTGTGTGTTATTTGTTGTTTTTCCCTTGCTGCTTTTAATATTTTTTCTTTGTATTTAATTTTTGATAGTTTGATTAATATGTGTCTTGGCATGTTTCTCCTTGGGTTTATCCTGTATGGGACTCTCTGTGCTTCCTGGACTTCATTAACTATTTGCTTTCCCATATTAGGGGAGTTTTCAACTATAATCTCTTCAGATATTTTCTCAGTCCCTTTCTTTTTCTCTTCTTCTTCTGGGATCCCTATAATTCCAATGTTGGTGCATTTAGTGTTGTCCCAGAGGTCTCTGAGACTGTTGTCAATTTTCATTCTTTTTTCTTTATTCTGCCCTGTGGTAGTTATTTCCACTGTTTTATCTTCCAGGTCTCTTATCCATTCTTCTGCCTCAGTTATTCTTCTATTGATTCCTTCTAGAGAATTTTTAAGTTCATTTACTGTGTTGTTCATCATTGTTTGTTTGCTCTTTAGTTCTTCTAGGTCCTTGTTAAATGTTTCTTGTATTTTCTCCATTCTATTTCCAGGATTTTGGATCATCTTTACTCTCATTACTGTGAATTCTTTTTCAGGGAGACTGCCTATTTCCTCTTCATTTGTTTGGTCTGGTGGGTTTTTACCTTGGTCCTTCATCTGCTGCCTGTTTCTCTGTCTTCTCATTTTGCTAAACTTACTGTGTTTGGGGTGTCCTTTTCGCAGGCTGCAGGTTCATAGTTCCCGTTGTTTTCGGTGTCTGTCCCCAGTGGCTAAGGTTGGTTCAGTGGGTTGCATAGGCTTCCTGGAGGAAGGGACTGGTGCCTGTGTTCTGGTGGATGAGGCTGGATCTTGTCTTTCTGGTGGGCAGAACTGAGTCCAGTGGTGTGTTTTGGGGTGTCTGTGAACTTAATATGATGTTAAGCAGCCTCTCTGCTAATGGGTGGGGTTGTGCTCCCGTCTTGCTAGTTATTTGGCATGGGGCGTCCAGCACTGGAGCTTACTGGTCATTGAGTGGAGCTGGGTCTTAGTGTTGAGACGGACATCTCTTCGAGAGCTCTCGGCGATTGATACTACGTGGGGCCGGGAGGTCTCTGGTGGACCAGTGTCCTGAACTCGGCTCTCCCACCTCAGATGCTCAGGCTTGACACCCGGCCGGAGCACCAAGACCCTGTCAGCCTCACGGCCAGGTACATGGGGAGTTTCTTGCCTTTTAGGAAGTCGGAGGTCTTCTGCCAACATTCAGTAGGTGTTCTGTAGGAGTTGTCCCACATGTAGATGTATTTTTGATGTATTTGTGGGGAGGAAGGTGATCTCCACGTCTTACTCCTCCGCCATCTTGAAGGTCCTTCCTTTCTCTTGTGTGTCATCCAGAGGAAGATGGTATGACAGTAGATGTCATTATGGTGTTCCAGTTACCCTCTGCTGAGCCAAGGGCAGTGAGAAAGAGGAAAATCTGTAGCATTCTACCATCATCCAGTCATGCAACCCTTAATAATCCTGTGTCTCTCTTTTCTTTTAGAGCACACCCACAGTGTCTCCGGCAAAGTCCACTGGGGTCCCCGGGAAAAATAAGATGGAGTCTAGGTGATAAGGTCTACGTTCTTTCATGCCTAGTCTAGTTTCACTTGTCTGTAGAAGCCGGAAGTTTTATTTTTAATTCTTCAGGGTTTTGATGAATCCATTGGCGATCAAAGTCTAAATTTATATCAGTTATTTAGCAACAGTTCTCAGAAAAGCACTCCTTGGTACCACAGTCATCAACTGGATTCTAGCAGAATAGTTATTGTATAATTAAATAAAACTGAAAAGGTCCTCTAGAGGTCCTCAAGTCTTGGTGGCCTCAGGTACAGCTCTTGAGAGGGAACGAGTTGTACTGCTCCCTGAGTACAATTCAGTGCGACACCCATCTTCCCTGTCAAAAGCTGTCAGATTTCTGAGGGCAGACTGGTGTGTCCCTGGGTCTTCTCCTGCCACAGACTTAGGGATGGGAACTTTTCTCTTTCCACTTCTGCTTCCTCCTCTCCTTCCTCCTCTTCTTCCCTGTCCCTCTTCTATTATGGGCCATATAAGTTAGAACACACAGACTCACATACACACACACTTCCCTCTTATCTACTTCTTGAGAAGGAGAATGTAAAGTCGTACATCTGATTTTTAAATTGAGAGCAGAGTAGATCTTTTAGGGCTAGTTAAGAGTAGGAGAGAGTCGGGGCTTCCCTGGTGGCGCAGTGGTTGGGAGTCCGCCTGCCGATGCAGGGGACGTGGGTTCGTGCCCCGGTCTGTGAGGATCCCACATGCCGCGGATCGGCTAGGCCCGTGAGCCATGGCCGCTAAGCCTGCGCGTCCGGAGCCTGTGCTCCTCAATGGGAGAGGCCACGACAGTGAGAGGCCCGCGTACTGGGAAAAAAAAAAAAACAGTAGGAGAGAGTCAGAGATACTCTTTAATGTAGTTGCACCCCCCCCCATTTTCTAATCTTTTTGCCTCTTATAGCTAAAAGCTTAAACCCGTTTTATTTTTGTAAGCATAAGATCAACCTGGAATCTCCTTTTGGGGGGAAACTATAGAGAATATACTCAGGCCAGACGTCAGACGAGCCCTGGGGTAAATTGTAGAAATTACAGAAGATTTTGCAGCTAATGCAAGAATCTGACTTCAGGAGGCTGGGTCCAGGGATATCCTGTAGGCAGGAGGCTGGGTCCAGGGATATCCTGTAGGCGGGAGGCTGGGTCCAGGGATATCCTGCAGGCAGCAGCCTGGGCCTACTTGAGAACCACCTTTCTCACAGCCCACAGAAGTTGACATCCAGTGCTTTAGTATGGTTATGAAATCGCTCTTGCCTGGTGGGTCAAAGAGTTTACATCATTCCACAAGCAATACTGCCTGAAACTTAGGTTAAAATTGGGTGCCAGTTTTCTGTTTATCTTTAATAACCAGCCCTTCTTTGAAGTACAGTTTTACAGTCCTCATAATCATTATCTTTCTCCAATTATGGATGGGATGTCCACAGGACTGTAGAACTGGGCCACACCCAATACTGGGAGTCCCAGAGTCTATCCTCTTGACAGAAACCCATGGCATAGGGGGAAAAAGTGCAAAGAAAAACATAGGTTTTAAAGTCAGACAGGTCTGGGTTCGAGTCCCAGCTCTGCCCTTTCCTAGCCATTTGACTTTGTTTCGGTTCCTTAACCTCTGTGAGTCTCTTTCCTTATCTCTAAAATCGGGTCAATAATACCTGCACTGTATGCATCAGAGGGTTGTTGTAGGACTCACCGGAGAGAATGGAGAATGGATGTAGACGTTTTCTGTGAAGCATTCGCGCGGAGTGAGGTGTTGGTGTTGATGAGAAGCTTACAATACAGGCTCACTTTCTCTGCTCAGCCATCCTCAGGGAAAGATCAAGTCTGAGTTTTTGTCACCTGAGAGTTCCTAGAACCAACGATGAATGGGGGTCCGAGGATGAATGTAACCAGTGGCGTAGCTTGACATGTCAATTATGGGGCGCATGCGTGAATTGCATCAAATGCTTGGCACGGTTTCAGAATCTTTGGTAACATACTCTACTTGCAAAGTAACTCCTCCCTCCCTTTTTCAAAGGAGCCCAGAATAAAATATGGCACTTCAGATACCATATCTTCCTCTTTTGTTTGAGACCAGAGTGGAGTGAAACTGTGGGAGCAGGTCAAAAGGAAGTCCTTCTGTGAGTGAGAGGTAGAAGTGGGGTTGTAGGCTGCGCTTCCTGATGTCCAGTCTACCGGGCTCTTACTTACCTTGCTGGGCCCAGCGGTGTATTTTCCTCATGTGTGTATAAAGCCAGTGCTTCTGGACCCTGCCTAGAGAAGAATGCTGCTAGGGTTACTAGAATGAATTGCTGGCCTGGATATGGTCAGAGGCCCTGCGTTCTTATAACACTTCAAGGTCTTATAACACTTCAGAGCACTGTTGCTTTCCCTGCCACAGGTTCTGGCACATATATAAAGGCACCATTAGGAATCACAGTTCACGGAAAACGAAAAGGTTTTATATTCCAGGTCTATTGATAGAGACACCTTTCTGTCCAATAAATTCAGTCCAACTAACTAAATTTAAAGATAGAGGTATCCTTGACTAGGTACATTAGTCAGTGAAAGGAAATTGGATTGCATTTTTTATTTAAGAGCCTAAAACTCCTGGGCAGGATACTGATTTCTCAAATGCCACTTGGGAGGCTGGCTTCTTTAGCAAGTACAGCTGTAGAATAAGACCCAGGTCTCCCAGCATAGCCTGATGTTTCCCAAGTATAAAGATGAAAGGACCTCTTTAATGTTAATACCCCACCTCTTTGTAAATTATGTTTTCTCTTTGTGTCCACTTCTCAGAATAAGCTCGTAATATTCACCTACAGCTCACACAGTGTGGAGGAAAAAGATGTGGAGAGAAGGGCCCAAAGGGGGTGTCTACATGACAAATACTTTGTATATGAGAAGAATTTGCTTCATGGTAAATTTGTGGAAGAAAATACAGGCTGTCTGATAAGACGTGGCAGATTTCAGATGGGGGTGTTGGCAGGATACCATTGTTTGCCCCTTATCCCACACAGAGCCTTGGGAAGTCGGCTTGATGATGCCACATTGGGTGGCTTGGGAAGAAGGGTCAGACTGCAGGCTGGCTACATTCTCATTTGTTCTTACCTTCCTGCTTTTGCCTCAGTTGCAGCCCTTTCCAGTAGATTGGGAGGGGCTAAAAACTTTAAAGTCTTGCTGGGTTCCAGTTAGTATTCACTGATACAAGGGGCGGTCTTTCAATGGGGAGGGAGATTTCACAGCTGTGGGTTGCAAGTAGGCAAGTTACTGTGAAAGATGTGTGAAAGATTTTGATTCTGGTGCTGGATTTGGAACAGGTGTCAGTCAAGAGAATGTGTCCTGTGCTCCCGAACGTGCTGATGAAGAATACTTTGATCCTGCTGAAATAGACTCTCACATTGATGTATGTTCACAGAGTCACAAATAGATATTCATGGAAGGAAAAATCAAGGTTTTGTTCCATGAATGCTCACCTGCAGTTTAACAAAGAAACACATATGTGTCTATGGACATAATTTTATGATGTACAGGCTACCCTCAGTTATTTGTAGCTGCATTACGTGCTTTGGAAGTGATTGGAAGTTAACTCCGCAGTACAGCCGGGCAGTCTGCTACCTAAAGTACCCTACCAGACTGCTACCAAGTAGGGCAAATTCAGAGATTGCAGATTCTTCATTTAAAGTTAATATTAGCCCAAGTCAAATAGCGTTACATAAACACATCTGCAAAATTCAGTATCATACATTCCAAAACCAAATGGAATATTTTAAAGTGTCTGCAACTTTTGTTTCATTCCCATTAAGATAAACTATTCAGAAGTAGTTGTCTGAATATCATACTATAGCTACTGTCTTTCATAAAAGGTGATGCTACTGCTGATTCTAGATTTTTTTCTAATTCAAAAATGTATTTATATATGGATAACTTTCCAAAGCTCTACAAGCCAAGTGCCATTTATGCTTTTATAAAGAGATACATAACTTAGAGAATATTTCAGGGCTATCTTCAGGAATCCAAAAGCTGGGATTACAACTCAGAGCCCATGTCCTGTCAGTGGAATGGTGTGCCAGATTGGACACGAGGATTTTCCTTCAGTTCACTTCAATTAATTTGTCTTTACTAAGGACCTAAGTGTACAAAATCCAGTGTGAATTCCATGGAGGTACAGAAGTGACAAAGATATAACCCTTGTTTTCACAAGGTATTTCTAGTATTTTTCCTAAAGTATACAATCTATATTTTCACCGTGGCTATGTTGGCTATGTTTTTGAGAACTGGGAATTCTTTTTTTTTCCCCCACAAAATGTAGAATGTAAGCAACTGAAAATAAAGCATCATCTTCTCAGAAGGTGATATTGCGTTAGCTTTGAAGTCAGACAAATGGGTTCAAAGTCAGACAGTGAATCCACTGCCTATTTGTCTTAGGCAAGTCACTTAACTCCTCTGAGCCTCAATTTCCTCAGCTATAAAATGGGGCTGTTGGAATCTGATTATGAATTGAAAAGCCCTTTGCCTTAGTAAAATAACACACAAAGAAATGCAGCATAGTGTCTGGCACAAGGGAGACATGTGTTAATATTCATACTTATTTATACAGAAGTTCATTCAGGCTTTTGACCAAAAGTGAAAAAAATAGCAAATCTCCAAGTAGTTTAACCAAATCAATCATTTAGAATTGAGAAAAGTAAGAGAGCTGATGCCATTGTTATCATTACTATATGAGTATAAAAGAGCTAAGCTTTAATAATTTTTTTTTTTCGGTACGCGGGCCTCTCACTGTTGTGGCCTCTCCCGTTGCGGAGCACAGGCTCCGGACACGCAGGCCCAGCGGCCATGGCTCACGGGCCCAGCCGCTCCGCGGCATGTGGGATCTTCCCGGACTGGGGCACGAACCCATGTCCCCTGCATCGGCAGGTGGACTCCCAACCACTGTACCACCAGGGAAGCCCTAAGCTTTAAATTATAATGCTGTACACCTGAAACTTATATCATTGAAAAAAGAGTTAACAAAATGCTCAGAAGAATCAGGAGCACTTTGTGCGCAGGAGGTCGCTCTTCTATTAACAGACTACTCTACACATCTGTCACACCCCTCACTTCCTTCACCAGACTTTCCTAAACTTGGCAGTTACCATTTGTGAACTTCATAGGGATAAATATCAAGTGTCATTGAAAGGTATCAGTAACGTAAGTTCTGTGTGGAGGGTCCTCTCAAATGTGTACTTCACTATAGAGAAAGAGCATTTTCATCTTAGGAAGTCTCTGAATAGACTGTGCTCAAAGTGCCCCCTACCACAGTCTTCAGCCTTCTATTCCACAGATGGTTCTTTGCCTTAAAAGCATTATCACCTTTTTTGACTCCAGTAATAGCTTCGTTCTGCTCTTTAAAAAGAAATTGGGGAAGAAATTGAAGTGCGTTTCAGAGTTTGTTTCTACTATCATGTCTGTGAAAGTATCATATAATTATATTGCATTTCTTTTTTCAGATTGGCAAGTTATGTGCCCATTCTCAACAACGTCAGTATAGATCTGCTTATTATCCTGAAGATTTGTTTATTGACAAGAAGGTATTAAAAGTTGCTCATGTAGAACATGAAGAAACCTTATCCAGCCGAAGAAGGTGAGAGATTTTTTTTTCTCTACTTCAGCATACAATTAGCAATTGTGTTTTAAGGTCAACAGCCATTGGAGGGAAGCTTCTTAAATACATGTTATTTAGTTCTTCTGAGTAGAGTGTTTGATGAATTGAATCTATCATCTGTTAATGTTAAAGAAAAAAGATATTGTATTATATCCAAGCCATATTTAAATGTAAATTTACCATATGTAAATATCCAGTACAGCAACACAGGGTGGAATAGACTTCTCTATTCAAGATCTTTGTTGATTAAACAAAACCTTTTCTGTTTATGATCTGGTCTCACAATTCCGTGGCTTGGTTTGTGGCTTTCCAAAAACAGTGAGTCAGGGGTGAGTTCACCAAAGAGAAACTGGCAAGACACTCTCATGTGTATACACACACACTTCACACTGTACACACTCTTTAAAAAATTTTTTTTGGGGGGGCTTCCCTGGTGGCGCAGTGGTTGAGAGTCCGCCTGCCGATGCAGGGGACACGGGTTCGTGCTCCGGTCCGGGAAGATCCCACATGCCGCGGAGCGGCTGGACCCGTGAGCCATGGCCGCTGAGCCTGCGTGTCTGGAGCCTGTGCTCCGCAACGGGAGAGGCCACAACAGTGAGAGGCCCGCAAAAAAAAAAAAAAAAAATTTTTTTTTAAATTTTATATTGGAGTATAGTTGATTAACAATGATGTGTTAGTTACTGGGGTACAGCAAAGTGATTCAGTTATACCCATACAGGTATCCATTCTTTTTCAAATTCTTTTCCCATTCAGGTTATTAAAGAATATTGAGCCAAGTTCCCTGTGCTATACAGTAGGTCCTTGTTAGTTATCTATTTAAAATAAAGTAGTACACACTCTTTTATGAATGATAAAATGAAGGATTTGGTTTCTATTCCTTAAGATAGCAGTCAAGAGACCAAATTAAAGTTTGTTACGATACTCTTCATTCCTCCTCCCCTTATCCAGATTCCCTCCTTCCCTCTTCTAGTTTCTGGTTACAAATAAGGGGTGGAAATTGGATTGGGAAGCTCAACACAAACCTGGGAGAATTGATTTCCCCAAAAGGACTGCACAGGTAGCCAACCCTGCCACTGGCTTAAGAATAGCTAGACATGAGTTCTGCCTCACGATGACTTTGAGAGGATTGGGAGAGATTGGCCTAGAGATGGAAAATTAAGAGATGGAATAAGTAATAGTCTCATATTTGGGCTAAATTATTCCTTTCATGTCCGTTTACCACAGGAGAGTTTGAAACGGTAACTCTTAGGCATATATGGCGCAGTTTAGAGAGAGGGCAGCAAGGGCACTTGGGAGATAGTCCTCCAAAGAAGCATTTCAGGAAGTAACATTTTCTTTTGGTGACTTCCAACCTAATAAATTTCTAGTTTCCCTGTAGCAGCAGTTTTGAAGTGTGATTTGAGAACTCAGGGAGTCCCAGAAAAACCCTTTCAGAGGGTCTGTAAGATCCTCCTTTTACTAACTACATATCTATGTGAAGCTGGCTTTTATTCATACGCTTCAACCAAAATAAAATATGGCAACACATTAAATGCAGAAGCCAATGGGAGAATTTAGCTGACTCCTATTAAGACAGGCAGTATGCAAAAATGCAGAAGCATTACCGCTTTTCTCACTTTTTTTCATAAAAATGTAATTTATGCTAACATATAAAGACTCATTACTGTTAGTTTAAAACTAATAATAAATTGAAAACTTTTTTTCCTGAGTTTTAATTTCTAAAACAGTAGACATCAATAAATATACGTCATGTAAACAAAAGCTCTTTGGGGTCCTTAGTAATTTTTAAGAACCCTTTGGAAAAGAAAAAAAAGAAAGAGAGAAAGAAAAGGGACTTCCCTGGCAGCCCAGTGATTAAGAATCCACGCTTCCACTGTAGGGGGCGTGGGTTCCATCCTGCATGCCGAATGGTACGGCCAGGGGTGGGGGGGACCCTTTGGGTTGTGTTGGTTATCTAGTGCTATATAACAAGTTACTACAAAACATAGTTATTTAAAACAGCAAACATTTATTATCTCACAGTTTCTGTCAGGAATTTGGGAGCGGCTTAGCTGGGTGGTCCTCAGTCTCAAAGAAATTTTGGTCAAGGTGTTACCTGGAGCTGCAGTCCGTTGAGTGTTGACTGAGGCCGGAGGGGCCACTTCCACGGCGGCTCATTTGCACATGGAGCAAGTTAGTGCTGGTTGGTTGTTTGAAGGAGGCCTCAGTTTCTCACCACACGGACCTTCTGAGTGTCCTCACAACATGGCTGCTGGCTTCCCCAGAATAAGTGAGCCAGGGAAGAGAGCAAGGAGAAAGCTGAGATGTCTTTCACGACCTAGTCTTGGAAGTGACAATACTGTCACTTCTGACATATTCAATTTGCTAGAAGCAAGTCACCAGTTCTAGTCCACATTCAACGGGAGGGAAATTAAGCTCCACCTCTTGAAAGGAGCAGTATCAGAGTTTGTTGACTTTTTAATTTATTTTTATTTACTTATTTATATTTATTTATTTATTTATTTATCTTTTGGCCGTGCCACATGGCATGTGGGATCTTAGTTCCCCAAACAAGGATCGAACCTGGGCCCCTTGCAGTAGAAGCACAGAGTCTTAACCAGTGGACTGCCAGGGAAGTCCCTGGACATATTTAAAACCACCACAGGGATCCTGGCACCAAAATACTCTGAGAACCATTTCCATATACCATAGGGGTCCTTTGGGAAATTTTTTGTCTTTCTGGGAAGACAAAATTAGGCCATTTCTCCAGGCCCTCTTTAGCCCCTGTCTGTCCTTTGTCCATTGCTCTCCATTGCTTTCACTCTTTGCCCAAACCACCTGAGGAATTAACCTCACTTATTGACCTTTAACTAGTGGAAACCTCTTGCATATTGCACTGAAGTGAGGAATTTATATAATATTATAGATTAATTATTTATAAATAATATATAAAGTAAAATAGAAATTATAAGTAATACAATGTTTGTTTTATATATTATTATATTTATATTACATTTATAGTATAATATTAATAAAATGTTTTTATATATAGCATTATTATATATATTATATATATATTATATATATTATATATATATTATATATTGTTCAACTCAGCAGAAATTTGGGAAACACCTATTATGTGCCATAATGTATACTGTGCACTGGAAATCAAAACACAGTCTCTGCCCTCCAAATCAGTCTAATGTGGAAATAGACTTAAACAGCGATCATTTCAAAACAGTTTTGTAAGTGCAAAGAGGCAGCCTACAGGGACGGAGAGAACCTCTGCCCAGGTATAGTGGAGGCTTCACTGAGGATGCGGTATATTAATTTGTAACAGAATCACATGCAAAGCTTTTTCAAAATAAACACAGTATTCCAGTCGCATTTTGAGATCACCCTGTCAACCTAGACACATTGATAAGTAGATAGGACGTTCGTTTATTAAGGTCCTGCTGCCATGGCTTCTGTCTTGGGCTCTATGGGACCTATTCCCTTTCGCCTTACCAGGGAGGGCTCTGTGGATGTTGATTCCTCCAGGGAAAGAAAAAAATCGGTAAATGAGTTTTTGGCTAAGCACCCAGATTTGACACTTTGTTTAGATTCGTTTTTGAATTTGTTGCTAACCCCCAAGGAGAAGAAAGGATAGTAAGAAAAATTGCAAAAGCCCGTAGACTTAAGTAAGTGATAGGCAGGCAGGGCTCCTTTGGGGGTTGGGAACGTGAGCCCACCCCATGGTGTTTCTCATCTTTTTTGCACACTGACGCAAAACTGAGATGGAGCCCTTCCTTCTGAATTCTCTGGCAGAATAAGAAAATAAAACAACAGGAGAGTGTCTGATTTCATTTAACTCTGTCAAATAGCATTGTAAACCCTCTTAGGGAGAGTGGAGAATAGGGGATTAAGATGATCTCTTGCTAAATGCACTGCCCCCCTGCAATCTGATGTGGCAGAGTGTTAGAACCTCTATACATTTCTCAGTATGTTCTGCACAGGATTTCACAGTCCAAAAGAATATATGTACCTCCAGCATCCCTCACACCCATGCTCCAGCTCCATCCTCCGTGGTTAAGAATATGATAATTAGAAAGGAGCCCTATTGTAGCATTCAGTCTGTGGAGGTTGTGAGCAAGCTGAACCTGATTATGAGTTGAAAAGCCCCGTTGCCTTATTAAAATAAAAACACACAAAGAAACGCAGGATTCCTTTGGTAGCATTCAGAAGTCATCCGTTTGTTTTGTCTGCCCCCAACTGGGTAGTTTGCAACACACAACTAATCTTAGAAATAGCTTAGTTCAATTTAAAGGCGATTTGATACTCAACTGGTGGCCTAAGTATGGGACTCAGCATTCCTTTTGGATACAAATATTGAAAATATCTGTCCTCAGATTTAAAACAGTGAGGGTAGGACAAGATGCATAAGTAGTACAATCAGAATAAAAGAAATGACATTTTCACAGGCCTTTCCAACTCTAATATTTTCAGCTCCTCTCAGATGTCAGGCTTTCCCTCCTTTGCCCTATTGAATGTCTCTTTCACCACTTCCCCTATGATAATGTGTACCTTGTCATTTGCATATCGCCCATAAAGTTTGGTATTTTATGACATGAGCAATATCTTTCCCTTTTCCAAACACAAAATCTGTAGTTGAATACAGTCCATTCAGCATCTACACACCGAGCTTCTGGCCCAGATGCTAACCTGTGAGAAAGTCACACAGTCCCTCCACCCTTGTGAAAGTACATCTACGTATTCCAGCCTTCCCTGTCCCGCACTCCCCCTCCTCCCTTTCCTCTCTGACTTGGTCTAAAGGGGCAGTGGATTAGGTGACACTAGTAAATGACCTAGAAAGAAAAGAACAAAAGCTGATCTCAGCTCCCTGGTCCAGAATCAATGCTTACTCCCACTCCCTCTCAGACTGCTGCCTTCCACCCTCTGAACACAACAAAGTATGTCCTGAGTGAATCGTCGAGTTTCAGCTCTGGTGCAAGTCATTCTGCCCTGAATAGGACTCTACTTCTTTCAGCTTTTGTAAACACCATCTATGCTGGTGTAAGGATTAGGCTCTGAGGACTACGAGAAGCTGCTAACCTAGTTAGGGGGACAGACACACAAATAGTTTTGATGCATTGAGGGGTGAGTGCCAAAACAGAGCTATGTACAGAAGAGTGGCAGCGTCATAGATGGGAAGGTTAGCAGCTCTCTTGCGAAAACGTAACTCTTGAGCTGGGTCTTGAAGGAAGAGTAGAAATTCAACAGATGGAGGAGGGAAACGAGGGTATTCCAGGCAAAGGGAACAGTATGAGAAAAAGTATGGGCTAGTCTCTGGAATGTAGAAAATTATAGCTTGGAGTCAGACCATGAAAGGTTCTCTGCAGCAGAAATAAGTATGATTCTGCATCATTCTAAGGATAAACAGTTTATGGGCTTTTCTGTGTTTTTAATTTTTTAAAAAAATAATGAGCTCATATTATTTTATATTAAGAAAAGTAAGATCCTTAATGATAAAGGAGAAAAGTTCAGGATCTGCAGCTGGGGATGAAAGGCTGCTTTTTACTTGCAGTGGTTTCCAATTAGTGCTGCTTTGATGCCTGCCCAAGCAAATCATTGCAAGAAAGCAAAGGGAATCCCCTCGGCCACAACCCAAGAAGGGGACGCTTCTCTTGAGGATGGTGGGAGCCCCCCCAGGGAAGATCACGTGCGCCTAGCTGCAATATTTCAAAATGGCTCGTGCACGCAAAGGGGCCCTGTCCTTTAGTTCCACATTTAACACATTGGATAGACTCTTTTTCCTGAGTAGACTGCTGTGAGCAAGCATTGGGTTTGTCCCAAGTGAGAGCTGTAGGGTTCACTATTTATATGTCAAATGGTATGTTTGGCATGTATGATTAGAATAAAGTGGAATTCGAATCAAAGAACATTCCCTTCAATCAAATTGTTTTCCCATCCTGGGCAACTAGTTGTCCAAACTTTTATCCTTTTTTTTTTTCAGAGACAATTCAGTTGAGCAGACTGCCTTAGTTCATGGGTGGAGATTCTTTTGTTGTCTGTCATGGGTTACAAGCACAAAGAAAAGAAATCTGGACTGAGTCATACATGGGTAATTAATATGTCACTTAATTTAGTTTCAGGTATCTTTCTTCAAAGAGATAAATAGAAATATATTCAACTCACCTCCTTTTAAAATTATAAGCAGGGGGATAGAAAGCTTTATTTAAGAAAAGGTAAAAATAAAATACACTTAATTCCCATGCCAGAACAAGTTTAGGAAGGAGTGACAAAGAAGAGAAGAAATAAGACAGGCGCAGTAAACCCAGTAGGCAGTAAACTACTCCTGTCACACTCTGCTGCTTGCAGGGCTGTGATGTCAGAGGACATTATTACCTGTTGTCGCCCTCTTTTGAAAAGCTCATTAACTCTCCAACAGTTTAGAAAGTCTTCTACCCTGAAAAATAGGATGTCTGGCTTTCCTTTCAAAAATCAAAGTTTCTTTGGAAACCAAAATTTGTTTTCTCACGGTATTTAGAAGCCTTTGCGTGAAGGAATGGCCTGCACCGTAACACTGTATTTGGGGACTCAGAAGTATTGGCCAGTTTGCTAAATGTGCTGGAGCCCTGCTCCTCGTTGTCACAGAAGTGGCTACTGCCTCATCTCACAGGTCCTGGGAATTACTTGAGAACCAGTATTTATTTCATTATTTTGATGTTCTTTTCTTTTTTTTTCTTTTTTTTTTCTTTTTTTTTTCGGTATGCGGGCCTCTCACTGCTGTGGCCTCTCCCGTCGTGGAGCACAGGCTCCGGACGCGCAGGCTCAGCGGCCATGGCTCACGGGCCCAGCCGCTCTGTGGCATGTGGAATCTTCCCGGACCGGGGCACGAACCCGTGTCCCCTGCATCGGCAGGCAGCCTCTCAACCACTGCGCCACCAGGGAAGCCCTTGATGTTCTTTTCTAATCAAATCTACCTGGGATTCTAGGTGGGTTCTAATGGTAGTAATATACACTGAGAACCAAAAAGAACTCAGTGAACAAGCCTATCAAGAAGAATAGGTTTTAGAGAAATAAACATAAAACTTTACTGGAGAGGAACGTCTAGAAGGAAACATATCCAAATATTAAGTGTGATTATCTGGCTGGTAGCACTATAAATAAGGTTTTGTTCCCCCTTCTACTTTTCTTTAGTTTATAAATTCTCAATAGTGACCATATATTTCTTTTATGATGAGAAAAAAGCAGACTTCATTTTATAAGATGAAGGAAGAAATAGATTTTAACCACTGTTTGCAGCTCTTGCTGTGCTGAAGTTGTGGCCCTTATAAATTTCTTTTCTCACCCTTCACCCGGGCCGTTGTTTCATGTCCATCCAAACCTGGCTCTTTCCCAGCTCTCCTGATCGTCTCTTTCCACTATTCCAAGGAGTATCTCTCTCGTAGACAAAGACTCTCTTTCTCTGAGACATATTTCACCTCTTCTCTACCCTTTTTTGGAGGTAAATCTCAATAACAGCTTTATTGAGATATAATCCACACACCATACAATTCATCCATTTAAAGTATATAATTCAGCTGTTTTTATTATATTCACAGAGTTGTGCAACCATCACCACAGTCAATTTTAGAACATTTTTATCACCTCAAGAAGAAATCCCACACCTTTTAGCTATCATTCCCCAACCGTCATCCCCCCCCAGCCCAAAGCAACCACAAATCTACTTTATGCCTCCCTAAATTTGCCTGTTCTGGACATTTCACATAAATGGAATCATATAATATGTGATCCTTCATGATTGGTTTCTTTCACTTAGCATAATGTTTTCAAGGTTCACCCATGTTGCAGCACGCAGGAATACTTTTCTTAAGACAGAATAATAGGGCTTCCCTGGTGGCGCAGTGGTTGAGAGTCCGCCTGCCGATGCAGGGACACGGGTTTGTGCCCCGGTCCACGATGATCCCACACGCCTTGGAGCGGCTAGGCCCGTGGACCATGGCCGCTGAGCCTGCACGTCCGGAGCCTGTGCTCCGCAACGGGAGAGGCCACGACAGTGAGAGGCCCACGTACCACAAAAAAAAAAAAAAAAGAAGAAGAATATTCCATTGTATAGAATATGTGTTTGTTTACCTATCTGTCTTGTTCCGCCTTTTGGCTATTGTTAATAGTACTGCTACGAGCATGCGTGTACATGTACTCATTTGAGTACTTGTTTTTAATTATTTTGGCTATATACCTAGTAGTGGAATTGCTGGGTCATGTGGTAACTCTATGCTTAACTTTGTGAAGAACCACCAAACTATTTTCCACAGTGGTTGTGCTGTTTTACATTCCCACCAGCAATGTGTGGGAGTTCCAATTTCTCCCCACCCTTCCCAGCACTTGTTGTCTTTTTTATTATAGTCATCTTGAAGTGGTATCTTACTGTGGTTTTGATTTGCCTCTCCCTGATGATTAACCTACCTTTTTAAACTCGACTTCATCTTGGCGTGGTCTTCCACATTTGATACTCAATTTCGGCTTCTTAGACACAAATCCTTGTGAGGGCCACCACCCCTTTCCTACCACGCAAAGACCATCTAAAATGCTTTACCAGATTAGTCCAGTGATTTACCCAGCCCAATAGCTAGCTAATTTTTGAAAAAGAATAACAGGAAAAATATTTAGGGAGAAAACATGGTTGTACTTTTTAATAGCCACCTTAAAATATGAAGTATTATTTATCTTGCACATGTAAAGTTATCTGGAACTTGAAAACAACTTAATTATCTTGCATACATAAATTTATCTGGAATATAATATATATTTCATATATATACTATATTTATATTCTAGAGGCTCATAATAATGAAAATAAATTGCCAAATGGCTAACACTGTGGAGGTATTACTCTGTGCCAGGTACTATGCTAAACACTTTATATGCATTGTCTCATTTAATCATCCCAACAGCCTATCATTTGCTTCATTTTACAGATAAAGAAACTAAGCCTCAGAGAAGTTTAGAATCTGTCTAGTAAGATTTTACTGCTAAGTAAGTGAGAGAGTAACTGGCATTTGAAACTCACGGGGGTCAGACTCCAAAATCAGTGTTCTTAGCTACTACTCCCAATGGGTTTTAAGGGGCTGTTCTGAGAATCCAGCCATCACTATATCATATTTCCTAAATGAAACTGTGTTCTAAATTCAAAATAACTAATTCAGAAGCAAGTTTTAAAAACACTATCTCTCCCTAGGTCCATCCTGTATGTCCTATGGAGGTAATGCGTACTCTGTGATACAGGATGGTCTGTTATTTCTCCAAGTTACCTTGTTCAAGTTTCAGAGAGATTCCCCGAGTTCTAGAATTTGATGACCTAGACATTATTCACAGTCTTTGTGGCTTTCTTAGACTTTTATTTTGACCCCACCAAGTAATATCCCTTCATACTAAAGTTGGAGGTCTTAGGTTTATTGCAGCCCTTTGTCCCCTCGACATTTAGATAGACCCTCTCTGAATCTTCTCCAGTTTGTCAGTGATCTTTATGATCAGCCAAGGAAAAAACTGCAAGAGTTGGGAGGCTGGAAGAAGTTCAGAGTGTTATGTTTGTTTGTTTGTTTTAACTTCTAGGGAAGTCAAATTGGAAGGCTTTGCTATGAGGTTCAGTTTTTCTTGCTATGTGCTATGTTAGTGAGACAGAGTTTCAAGGTAGGAGGAGGCCTAAGGGAAACTTTCATTAAAGGGAGGGCCATCACTTCCCATAGACTAATGGCTGTATTCCATTTCCTCATGGAATGAGGGGAATTACTCAGGCTTTAGTCTTTCAGTTTCCACTCTTGGGAACCGTATTATTACCTTGTAAAACAGAGCATCTCCCCTATTAGCATTAATTGAACCCATCTTTTTCCTCTGAGAAACTAGAGTGTTGACTTTTATCTTCAGAGCCCTATACTGAGCCTCTTCACTTTGGAGATTGACGGAGCTCAGCAACCAGCAGTAGAGGCTGTGAGAGGGTTTGAGCATAGCAGGAAGTAACTGTTGGGGTATCAGGAGTTATATATGTCTCAATAACCCTTCTCGAGTTGTTCTGTACATCACCCTGGCTTTACTGTGACCCGAGCCTTTGTGAAGATGTGCTGAGTGTCATAAGCGCACTCTCTCTCTCTTTCTCTAAATTATTAGTTGAAATGAATTGTTTTATGGTAATAAAATGGAAAATGGCATTAAATGCAAGACAGTTATTTCCACCAGTCTTCCTCTTTTGGCCAGATCTGAGAACAACCCCCAGAGGGCATTTCTGGGCTCCTCTAGAGGCCTATATATCAGGTCAGTCCATTGTTAGCCTGGAGACAATATTGCATAATTACTCCACTGCCAGCAAATTCCCTGGTGAGAGTCTCTACAAACTTAGTGAAGACTTCAGATAGACTTGAATATATATGAAGTACTCTTTAACTTCCTTTCTACAAGGAATATTTGCTTTAGAAAATAAAGAGTATTTTATTTTGGTTTGTTTACTACTGGACATCTATTGCATAGATATTTTAATATTTCTTAATAAGCATAAACACTTCTTTCCAGTCTATAGTGTCTTATTTTGTATGTCCATGTACATCTGAAAGAAGATAATAGGCCAAAAGTTTTGCTGGGTATTTATGGGTGTGTGTTTATACATATTTGTATATATAATACGTTCGGTTGGTCTCTCTCTCTCTCTCTCTCTCTCACACACACACACACACACACACACACACACTCTTACAACATGAAAGCTAGAGCAAATATATAATAAAATATACTAGGACCCTCCCACCCCACCCCCATAGGAACCACAATGTATAAACAAAGAACAAAGAAACCTTCCTCCTTTAGCAGATGTGAGTTTCTCTGACGATATTGTCAGGAGAATTTCACAGAGCTTATACTGCTCTGAGCACCCTGCGATTCTGATCTGCAACTATTAGCCAGAGTCTATATGAAAAGGGGCCATCTCTAGGGTAATAGCAT
Source organism: Stenella coeruleoalba (assembly GCF_951394435.1). Taxonomy (NCBI): domain Eukaryota; kingdom Metazoa; phylum Chordata; class Mammalia; order Artiodactyla; family Delphinidae; genus Stenella; species Stenella coeruleoalba. The sequence continues at coordinate 108,705,505 of NC_137152.1, read as the reverse complement.
TGTAAATTACAATCATTGCACTCAGTTACACTCAGAAACCAAAAGATAGATGTAGTGCTCCAGTGTGCCTTGTAATCAGCACCTTTGAGAATGTGGGTAACAGCATCAGAACAAAAAATGGAAGCTGAACGTGTTAGAAAAATGGATGGTGGAATTAAATCATCCTTCTGATAGGAACAGCACCTTATATGGCAGGCAAATTTTTTTCTATCATTTTACTGATTTAAAAAACCCTAAATTGTGGCCTTGTAGCCAAGAATGTCTTTTTAAATGATTTATTGCTCTAATCAGCCTGGCAGAGCCTTTCTGTCATGCTGATAAGCAAATTAAACTTTCCTCATACTGGGTTTACTTGCATCTTATACACAGATGTTTTGTTTTTCTTTCAGGGAACTAATTCAGAAGTTAAAATCTTTCATCAGCTTCTATAGTGCTTTGCCTGGCTACATCTGCAGCCATAGCCCTGTGGCTGAAAACGACACCCTTTGCTGGAATGGACAAGAACTCGTGGAGAGGTAATCTTTTTCTAATGTTAAATATAGCAGTATTTGAGGAATACTCATCATATGTTCATCTCAATGTTAGTTATGTCTTCTCTCCATTAATTTCATGAGAAAAATTCTAGAAAAAAACATACACATGAACATCTCTGACATGGCGGATGCCGTCTATAACTTATAGCCCTCATAGAACGTACAAACTTTGAAGCACATGGAGAACTGTGGATTCAGGAACATTGTACAAATTGTAAAGCATAAAACAAGTCTTTTTTTTTGGGGGGGGGGTGTCTTTGGCTTCTTCATCTTCTCATTATGTGGGCCCTTATTGATTGATTGATTGATTTGAAGAAATCATATTTGTACTAATAGCTGTTACTTATTGAGAGTTAACTACATGTTAAGCACCATGCTAAGTGCTTATTTGTATTAACTCTTTTTATCCTTACATCAATCCTATGAAATAGCATTATCTCCCCCGCCCCGTGCCCCGTGTTCTAGATGAAGATAGAGGAAAGAAGAAAGCGGAGGGAAGGAGGAGTACCACTTCACAGTATTTTTACTGAAATGTTTAATCATTTGAGTGTTTCTTAGTATAATCTGTGCTAACATTCGTCATCTCTGAAGAATTTGCTTATTGTTGGAAAGGAAATAATATATATTCATTTCTTCAGCAAATATTTACTGAGCATTTTCTAAGTGCCAGTCATGTCGAAGTGAAAAGAACAGGCAAATTTTCCTGTCCTCAGTGAGCTTTCATTCTAGTGGGCTAATGGTATTCCTAACCTCCATTGCTTTGCATGTGTAAGGAATAGCTTACAATTAAAGAATTAAATCGGGAGGGTAGAATGCTTAGGAAACCATATGGAGTTGATGAACATGCTTTCAAAAATGTCTGTGCAAGGGGTAGCATGTTGTAGAGGAGAATACAGAAGAGACCTGGATGCAAGTTCTGAATCTTTCACTGACCGCTTTTTTAACCAAGGGCAAGCGACTTAATCCCTCTGAGCCTTAGTTTCCCCATCTAAAAACCGAGATGGTTGGATTAGAGCACCTCTAGCTCCGGCAGTCTATGTGTTTTATTTCCTTATGGAGTTATACATTCATCCATACCTTCAACATTTATGTTTGAGGTACTATGTGTTAGGCACCAAGGTAGGAGTTAGGGATATGAGGGTGAACAAGAGAGGCAAGTTCCTTGCTTTGAGGAGCTTACATTTTAGTGGAACCCAATATCCGGACACAGGATAATTAATCATGGAATTAATTAGCAGTGTAATGTCATGGACAGAGGAAGGCTTTGGCGCCAGATGAACTTGGATTTGCATCTCAGTTCTGTTACTGACTGCGTGTGGCCTGGGGTGAGTCACTTCACCTAGAAAGTCTCAAGGTCCTCTTCTGTAAGGAAGGGGCATCTCACAGGGTTGTTGTACCTAGTAGGTGAGGTAAAGCCCCTAGCAGACTGGCAGGTAATGGAAGCTCAGTTCATGTTACTTCTCTTCTTTCTCCCTTCCCCCGCCACCCCTCCTCTTCCCAATGCAAAGTAGAACACATGCCTGAAAACAGCTTGTTTCTCAACTAAGCTTTGTACTGACCTGGAACAATGAGAATGAGGTGCTAATGAGACTGAGGTTGCATGCCACCCTGGAGATAGACTTCTCTGTAGCAAATGTGAATCAGGCTGGAGGGATTAATGGCCCCATGCAGCCCACTCTACTCTGGAGAAACGGTGTATCTTTATCGCCCTAAAATCTCTATCAGGTACTGAGTAGAATCATGGAAATGTACCTAACTGTTACCACATATTCATTTAAATTGTCAAAGAAAAGCAGTTGGTATTTGGCTTTATAAAAAGCAGATGCCTTAAAACAGGTATAAATGATATAATATTTAAAAAGGAAAACGCCTACAGGTCAAACATGTGGTTCTTGCATAAACTTGATGAGAGACCATCCCAATGGCTTACCCATTGGTATATTAAGATGGTGAAAAATGAACAATCCCTGAACACTAATTTGTTTTAAGCAGCATATCTTGTAACCATGGAAATTTTGGTTTATATTTATTTACTAAAGTAATCATTCATTTATTTACTCATTTAACAAATATTTGAGTACCTACTGTGAATCAAGCACTAATATGTTTCCTCACTGTTGTGATTGTTTAGAGCAAATGTTGTAACCCCACTGGATATGTCTTCTGGTATATCAGATGATCCAGTTTTAGCTAATTCAAAAGAATTTCTTGTCAGGCAGCCCTATGTTTTTTTTTATTTTTTATTTTGTTTGGCTGTACTGGGTCTTCACTGCTGCACGCGGGCTTTCTCTAGTTGCGGTGAGCAGGGGCTACTCTTTGTTGTGGTGCGTGGGCTTCTCATTGCCGTGGCTTCTCTTGTTGCAGAGCACAGGCTATAGGCGCGCGGGCTTCAGTAGTTGTGGCACGTGGGCTCAGTAGTTGTGGCACGTGGGCTCAGTAGTTGTGGCACGTGGGCTTCAGTAGTTGTGGCATGTGAGCTTCAGTAATTGTGGCACGTGGGCTTCAGTAGTTGTGGCACGCAGGCTCTAGAGTGCAGGCTCAGTAGTTATGGCGCACGGGCTTAGTTGCTCCACGACATGTGGGATCTTCCCGGACCAGGGATCAAACCCATGTCCCCTGCATTGGCAGGCAGATTCTTAACCACTGCGCCACCAGGGAAGTCCCGAATTAGTGGGATTTTTAAAAATTGAATTTTACTCATATACTACTTCATGTTCAGTATGCTTTCATGAAGGATGTTGTCCTGGAACCAAGAAAGTCCTTTTCTATCAAATGGAAGAATCCAAAGCCTGCTAACTTTAAATGAGTCCAAAAGTTAACTAAATGCACTTCTGCACCGTTAAAATAACTGTTAAACTTCTTTGTTTAATTTGCTAGCTTTTAATATCTTAGGATATTGAAAATGATCAAATAAAATAAATATTATAGTATGGAGGAAAGCCATTATTCCAAACTCTTACTTGTACTTCTGAAAAAACAGTTTTTTCGGAACAACTTTTATTGTTGATATATACTCTGCAGGAATAAAAGAAGGAAGGAAGACAAAGAAGGTGGGAGGAAGGAAGGAAATCAAACGTGTTGGTAGACAGAATAAGGATAGTGTAATCCAGGAAGTGACCCTTCCATGGTTGGCAACCTCGGGTTATAATTAACCTGTACTTTAATCACTGACCTAACGCAACGATGGGACTAGGGAATAGTGTCGAACTAGATTTTTACCAAATTACTCAAGAATATACATTTAATAATATGAAGTTCTATAGCCTGAGGACATGTGTGCCCTCTGTTTGCACCATTTATGAAGATTAGCTTTGCGCTGCATGTCTCATCTATAGTTAAATCCTCTTTCCAGTGCTTTTCATTTAATTTCTCATTTAATTTAGTCTTAAGTAACAGTTGCCAATTCATATTGTCAAGTGGCTTGTGACTTTGTTGCTTTTATAGGTTGGATTTGTGTTCCTTTGAAAATATTTTACTTTTAGTCAAGAAAATTTATGAAAAGCAAGGATCTTGAAAGAGAACAAGACTTGTCAGTGGAGACAGCTGATTAAAAGGAAAATATTGACGTTGAAGAAAATATTGATCAATATCCATGTCAGCTGGGTTATCATAGCTGTTTATAACCTCCTACTATGGACGTACAGATCTTTCAACTTTTAAAGAGTCAAACAAGTCATTGTCTCTCTCAATGAGGTCATATTTCACATCCTTTCAATTTTTATCTCTTATGAATAAAATCAATTGAACTGTGCAGGAAAAGAACGTTTTCACAGATCTAGTCTCAGGGGGTACCACATAAGCATCATTTGTCCTTCTCACCTCCCCCTCCCTCCACCACCTCCTCATCTTGGCTGGAGATAAATATTGGCTTCCAGGATTTCACAGAGAAATCTTCAAATTAGCAAGCTTGGCTTGTGTGAGGCATACTCCATCATGAGAGTCACCATGTATCCTACAGGCAAAGATCTCCTACCATTGCCAGAGGCAGAAAATCCTCCTTCTTTTGCCTTTGTAGAACTACAGTGAATTTCAATTACAGAATCTCTGAGACCAAGAGAAAAATAAAGGAGCCCATAGAAGTAAGCTAACACTGGGTTTAACAGCTAAATGTAGGCTTTGCCTGTATGAAGAGTGAACAAATTAGCAAATACGTTCTCAAACACCTTTTTAGAACTGTTAGGCCAAATATCTGGATAATTGGCTGAAATTTTCACCCTTCTTCTGGATGGTTTGATACTATGTAAGCCCTATTTTATTGTTTAATCAAGTTTATTTTAAAATAGCATAAGAGAGAAACTGTTTGAACCTATACATGTTCAAAAACCTTAGTTAGAAAAAAATACTGTTTTTTTCCTACATTTAACATCTGATAATGCAGGTTCCTTCAACAAAGATTGAGCACTTACTATGTACTAGGCCCTTTGGGGCATCCAGTGATAGGTAGAACGCAGTGCCTGCCCCTGCTGAGGAGTTTACAACTTAAGGAGAAGAATGAGAGGAAAAAAGTCAACCAGCCTCCTTCCTCAGCAGTCCAGGCAGAGCTCCCCTCAGAGCCGTCACAGCAGAGGCTCCTACCCATTTGTATTGGGCGTGCATGCTAGTGTGTGTGTGTGTGTGTGTGTGTGTGTGTGTTTTATTATGGTGAAAGTCATATAATATAAAATTAACCATTTTAAGGTATACAATACAGTGGCATTTAGTACATTCACTATGTTGTACAATCATCACCTCTATCTTGTTCCAAGACTTTGTCATCACCCCAGAGGAAACCTTATACCCATTAGTGATCACTTCCCATTCTCCCCTTCCTCCAGCCCCTGGCAACTAACCAATTCTGGATATTTCATATAAATGGAACCATTCACTTAACGTAATGTTTTTAAGGTTCATCCAAATTGTAGCATGTATCAGCACTTCTTTTCTTCTTGTGGCCAAATAATGTTTCATTGCATGGGTATAGCACATTTTCTTTATGCAGTCCTCAGTTTTCCACCCATCTTTATATTAACCCTGAGCAACTACTGCTCTAATCAGGCTTTTCCCACCATTTCTGAATCAGCTTGGCTCACCCTTAACCTTGAGGACAGGACAGCCTTCAGGTCTCCCATCCCCATCATACTTGACCACCACCTAAATGCTAGCCTCTCCTCCACCTGGCCTCATGTCTATATTCCTTTGCATTTTTTTCTCCCCTGAGTCTTTTTCTCTCAGCGCTGTGTGTATAGTCAGCTGGTCTCTCCTGCAGTCCGCATACCTCCTATAGGAGTTTATACTTCCCTAGTGACTTGGAGGTTTATGAGTTGCACATATACAACTACTTACACTTTGTGGCACGATGCCTCAGTTCCCTCTGTATCCAGTCCTAGCTGGTTTTGTTGCTCCTCTATCATGTTGCTGTGCTCGATGGGCCTGGATCAAAACGTCAGCCCCACAATACTGCTGTTATCCTCTGGCTGATAGATCTGCATGGCCACTTTTGTTCATTATGGATCAGTATCCATTTTGTATTTTCTCGGCATGACTCTGGGACTCTCAGTGGAGTACATGGGGCACCTGGCATTAGAGAATCAACTCCCTGAGATCCGCAGGGGCACATTGCAGTGAAGGTGCGTCCTCTCCCTCCTACGCAATCTTACCTTCCATTTCACCTGAGAAATGATATACATACACACTCACTGCAAATTCTCCCTTATTTCCACTGATCAGACAAGTCTTCCAGTGTTTATAGTGCCTCTCCAGGATTTCTCTGCTTAATTGGAAAGGCAGAAGCAGGAATATACAAAGCAATTATTTTAATTCTCAAGGAGTTTTGTTCTGGTCTCTAAACCTTCTGGATGCTTCAGAAAAGTAGTGTAACGATACTGTTTTTCTTCTGCTGAGTTGGAGGGATAGACTGTGTCATGTCAACAAGTGGGAATGAATGAGAGAACCATTAACACCCAATTCCTGACATGTACAAAATAATGTTTTTTTTTAAATGAGATGAACAAAACGGCTGGGTTTTGCCCTATAATGTAGGAAAGGTGAGGGGAAATAGTCGATTCTGTTTTTATAATGCAGTTATTTTAAGAACACTGTTTTGAGGACTTGAGGTAGGGGAGGGACCAATTTCTAGCACTATCAAGGTTTTCACTGGTTTAAAGAGCAAAATGGAAAGACCTTCAGGATCTTCAATCTGGTTATGAAGGAATTAATTGAAGAAAAGACCGATGTGTGGAGTGTATACATATTCAGACACACATAAGCACTTGCACAGCTCATTCCCATCGCATCAGAACAGGCCAGTGATATGTAGCAGTCGCTATATATAGCTCCCATGTTCTCATGCTAAAATAGGTTATTATTTGAGTGTTGTTTGTTAGTTTAGGCTTACGTTGTAGCTTTTCTCCAAAAGGCTCAAGGCAGTGTACATAGAACTTTGAATATGGGCTAGCCAATGAAAACACCAATGGGGAGGCAAATATAAAATAAAAAACAGAGCCAAGAGGAAGTGGGCACAGGAAAGAAAGTCAACAGCAGATCATGGAAATAATATTGAATGGTATTGAGTCACGTCCCAAAGTCATTTACTTCTGAACTTGTTTAGGCACAAGTCAGACTAAACTCCTGCTGAAGCCAAGGCTTATAGCTCTTCTTATCAGCCCCTGTTGTGATGGTCGGAGGGTTAGAAACTGTGGTCAGCCTTCAATACCCCAGCTCTTCTCATCGCTAGTTCCTCCTTTGCCCCCTATCCTGCGGGAAGCTCTGCCTATGAAAGGCTGGCAGGAGGGAGAGAGGGACAAATAGGGCTTTGGTATATATATATATATTTTTTTTTTTTTTTGACTGGGAAAGTAACTTTATTTTGTTTGGAGCACTGTCTACCTCCACAGTTCTTGGTCCCCTTCAGACATTTTTGGATTTCATTTCATTCAGTTTTCCTGGAAACAGAAACATGACACTTCAGTTTTTTCTGATTTGAGTGTATGTCCTAGAATGAAAATACTGAGGTATAGCTAGTATAGCAGCTTATATATTCTAACTTGCTTTAGGTAAGTCAAGATTTTTCATGAAAAAGTTTTGAAGGAAAAATAGATTACATAGAAAATGACTTGACTTGGTGTAGCATGAAATATTTGTGTCAGCTAGAGATTTTTTTATAATCTTGGTAAGGTAAGACAGATAAATTTGGGGTACACTCCCATGTAATAATTCCTCTAAGGGCTTACTTAGACTGACATATTTTCCATTATAGATTTATGTCAAAAGTTGTCTTTAGTGGCAGCTATTTTTCAGAACCTACTCTGTGGCAATACAGTGACATTTATCCCTAAGATTATAGTGTCACATACAGCAGCTCTACCTGCAGAATTGAGTGAGAAAAACCCAGCTTATCCTACTGACTGACAGCATAATATGGTCTGCCACGTTCAGGATGGGCTGTACTTGTCAACTGTCAGGTCTGAAGTAGCAGGAGGAGACATCCTCATGGCTCAGCAGTGATGTCTGTAGCCACCTGTGGAAGGCTGGATGGCTTATTCTTGAAGCAGATTGTGTTCTCTCAGTTCTTACGCCAGCCCCACCGTGCTCAGTTGGATCATCTCATTATATGGAGAGCATTTGGGGCCTCCGAGGCAGGTCCCGGCATATCCATACCATCAACAAATCAATATCACCACACAGCTTCCTCTTTGAAATGTGATTCTGAAGATGGAGTAAGACCTGTCTCCTCTCACTATCACTGCTCTGTGCACCAGACCTCTTCTATTTTTGCTGGGAAGGCTTAGGAGATGGGTCCACGAAGGACTATAATTGCTTTGAAGAAATTATTTATTTAACACATCAGGGCTTCTATGTCCTTGAAGTATTTCTCCTTCTGAGTAGGCGCTTTGTTAGGTCACAGACTGATTTCACTGAGGCTGCCAGTCCTTAAAATATCTTTGGACATCTTCTTTAGGAAAAGCCTTGAGGGCATATGGCCGTTCCCGCAGTCTGCAGGTTGTTGGTGTTCAGCCCGTTGGTCATCAGTGGTACAGACAGTTATAGGGAGAGGACCCTGAGAGGTTAGGATGCATGAAGCAGGTGCATTATCAGGAAGGAGTGAGTGCAGTCATTAGAACGATACAGATGGAGATTTTCATCCTGGTTTACACATTGACTCTGTGCTTCTGGCATGTCATTTAGCATCACGGTTCTGTTACCTTGTTTGTAAGATGGGCATAATGGTACCTATTGTGCAGGATTGTTGTGAAGCTGTGTGCTGGCCCATAGGCCCTGAATAAATGATAGCTGTTGATGTTATCACGTCATTAGAGTGCGGCTGAGCAGGACAGTTAAAGGTCCAGAGCAAGGGTGAAGAGCTGTAGGCCATTCTTCCTGTAAAGGTAAACTGGATCCGGGCTAAATATCTACACATCTTTTGGAACCAAACTGTTGAACGGGGAGGCTGCTCAAGCAGGGCCATAGCATTTGGGATTCATTTGGGGTAAGAGCATAATAATGGGACGCTTTATTTCTTGTGACACTTAAACTGGCTTTAAGTGGGCTTTCCAGAGAGGCATTCCAGAAATGTTTTAAGTCATGTCAGAATCGTCGATGGGCCCCAACATGGTTTTGGCTGTATACATTCTGGTTGATATTTATTTACGAATTTGAAGTCTGCCATTGCTTTTTATTCACCCCTCGGAGAGCATGTAAGGGAGGTGACAAATTGATTGAAACAAGGCTGCCGGAAGGCACAAGTGCCCTGGCCTTTTCCTGGTGAAGTAGACAGTCAGTCCTCGAGTGATAGCAGTGTCACTTCATCAGAACACCTTTGCCTGACACAAATGGGACACACCTGAAACATTTTCATGCAGGTACTCTGACCCAGGAGTGTTATTTCTGGTAGTCAGTCGCTGAGTATCAAGAAAATGGACTCTTGCGACTCCGAGTCTGAAGGACAGGGAGAGGCCTGTTAGGGAAGCCTCTTTCTTGGGAGCCTCTTGCCGATGGCCCTGCTCTTAGACCCCTCTGACTGCCTTGTTGTTGGGACTTTTGTGGTTGTGGTTTTCGTTTTTCTCCCCTGCAGGCTGCAGGACATGGTCGGCAGGTGCCACTTCTTTACTGCCACTGGCCCCAGTTCTTCCCCCAGGGTAAGTTTTTGGGATCTCCATTGAAAGAAGCTCAGCTCTCCAGTCTTTTTGCCCTTTCTTCCTATACTTAAGCAAATACAAAATATTGCTTGAGTTTCTCTGATGATTTTTACTGATAAAGTCAAGCAGTTGGGAGTTAACAGAAAGCACACAGAGGCGAATTGCGCAGTTTCATGGCAGTGGTAAAAAGCCATGGGCTAGAGTGTTTCAGCTCACAGCCTTGGGGTCAGCAAGCCTGGGTTTGGATTTCTGCTCCAGTATGTAGAAGCTCTTTGTCTTCTCTGAGCCCGTTTCCACATCTGCACAATGGAGTTAATAATCTCTACTTTTAAAGGATTGTTGAGAGAATTCAGAAAGATGGTGAAATACAGAGTATAGTGCCTGGAACACAGTAGGCCCTCAAGAAAGGGTAGCTATTACTGCTGTTATTCAATAAAATAAGCCTATAAAAATGGTCCTTCCAGTTCTTTACTGGAAGAGAGTTGGAGCCTGGCTTTAGCTCCCTTCAGTGACCCATTTCTTAATTCTTCAGGGAAACAGCTTTACGTGCTCCCTAGGATTTGTATCGTTTTTCTTCTCCCGTCTGCAAAAACATTAAAATCCTCATCCCAGGCCCTGCTTGGCACAAATGGTGGGCATTTGGGTCCACTGGTGATCAAGGGAGAGTTATTTGAATCTATGGGTACGTACTGGACTGGCCTTCCTACCTTCAATATCTTGTTTTATAGCAAAGGCAGTTTCAACAGTTCCTCCTAGAACTTCTTAACAGCGATTGACTCAGGTAATCTTCCTATTTTACTTACAATAGAAAGCAGGAAGGGTCTAGTCGTCCAATGCTCTGAAGTCCTTTCTGTCACCCTTGGATTAACCTTTGTGGAAAAGGAGAGAGGTCATTAAAATCGGTCATGATTTCCCAATTTCTCAAGCCAATGAATTTTACTTTTTTACGTGAGTTTGGCTTTGATCCTTGGATTTGTCGCCTCTGTAAGGAAGTTTCATTTCCCTGTGAAGGAAAATGTATTTTCATCTGTAGCTCCGGTGTCACAGGAGCGTCCTACTTTTTGCCTCCAAATATTTTAGTGATCTACGCGTCAGATGGATCTTAAACCACCCTAGGGGCTTCCCTGGTGGCGCAGTGGTTGAGAGTCCGCCTGCCGATGCAGGGGACACGGGTTCGTGTCCCGGTCTGGGAAGATCCCACGTGCCGTGGAGCGGCTGGGCCCGTGAGCCGTGGCCGCTGAGCCTGCGCGTCCGGAGCCTGTGCTCCACAACAGGAGAGGCCATGGCAGTGAGAGGCCCGCGTACCAAAAAAAAAAAAAAAAAAAAAAACCTAGTTTGAGCCATTCATTGGCCCGTTTTGTCCCCTTTCTCACTTCTGGGCACAGCTTCAGGCCCGGAGCTGGGATGAGTCCCTGTTTCATGAGAGCCAGAGTGAGCTGGCCTCACCCGAGGTCAGGGTACACCAACCTTGAGTTGGAGGGATGTGTAGGGGGTTACGCTACACAAGAACTCAGGCTGAAAAGCTAATGACCAGGACCATCCTAGAAGGGGCCAGAAAAAGGTACTGTGCTGGCTCACCTCTCCTTATCCTTGACTCAATGACATCTCTTCTGAGGAGCCTGAATCCTTCTGCCCCATATGCCCTAGTCTGGGTTAAGACCCTCAGCACATAGGTGTCCCTCTGGCACGTCTCCGGTTACATGTTTTCTCTAATCTTCCACTAGAAGACAAGTACTGTGTCTTCTGGCTATATATCCTCGTTGCTTAGTTGTACCTGCCATAGAGTAGACTCTCTATACATTTTTATTGAATTCAATAAATAAACCAACAAACATACTTGTTGGTAACAAACCAAAGTACCAGATCTAGCTTCCCCGTGGTATGTCTGTGTGCCTTTGGACAGGTTTGCTTAAACTCTCTGTTGTTCTTTTTTTCTCCTTTATAAAATGGTGTAATTAATGCCTCCCCTGGCAACCTCATAGGGTGTTGTGAGACTCCAATAAGCAAACATGTATGAAATAGCTTTGAAAATTGTGAGGCGCCCTCCATTTACTAGGTGTTAATGTAGAAAAGTAGATCAGATCCGGAGGGAAGTTCTACCACGAATAAATGGAACTATATGTTGGCTAATTAACACAGCATTACTGGCTCTCTTTATAAACACAGAGCTTTTAGCAGCTTCCCGAGTATCTCTCCCTATGCATCTCTCCAAAAATATTACTTTAAAAAAATGTGTTTTCCTTAAGCAAATTCACCTACTCCCACAAATTCTATTTTTAAACAAGTCATTCCATGGTGTTGAATAAACCAATTGACCCGGCGTAAGGAAACACTTTGAGGGATCTGTAGCATCAGTTTAAATTAATGAAACGTCTGAGTGACAGACTTTTACAATAAATGCAGCTTCATTACTTGCAAACACATATAAATAACAGTGCTGGGAATAGAACATGGAGAAAGACAGCCTGCATCGGAGAATCGAAGTGAACAAATAAGAATCATTGATAATGAGGCTATTGCTGTGTGAATGTCCTGCTAAAGACCATCATCCTCAAACTGGCTAACGTTTCCCTGGTGAAACCCATTTATTGAAGAAACTCTTCTTTTCCCCCTTCATAGACGCGAAGAAAGTCCTATGAAAACCCCCTTCGCATGGCTTCTGGATAACACAGCTTTTCCAAACCCCAGTGGATGGCATTTAGCAGTAGTGCTCTGCACTCTAATTATAACAAATAGAAATTCTGAACAGCAAACACCTTCTGGCCGCTACGGCGATCAGCTTGTTCCAGTTTGCCCAAGACTTTCCAGTTTGGGCACAGAAAGTCCCGAGTCCCAGGAAATTTCTCAGTCTCAGGCAAAGAGGAACAGTTGGTCACCTCCTGGCACCTGTGCCCTTAGGAGCTACTAAATATGGGAAAAGGCGCAGTTGTAGGAGGTTTACATTTGGATGGGTGCAGGGATAGCTGGGGAATTGCAGCTCTGTTGGGTTTTCTACCTTCTCTATTTACCTTCTCTTACCTTTTCTTGCCTGAGGCATTCTGAAAACTTCTCTCCTCTTCCCTTTGCCCCCTCCAAATCCTGTCTGAGGGTGCAGTGTAACTTCAGAAAGTAGGACTGAGAAGAGGGGCTATAGCTCAGTGGTAGAGCATTTGACTGCAGAAGGTAGGACTGAAACAGTGAAGGTGCTTAATGATGATAATAGCTAACATTTCTATGGTGCTTACCATGTGTGCATTAAGTTAATTCTCACCACAGCCTTCTGATCTGGACATGATTATTACCCCCATTTATTGATAAGGTTAACAACAAAAGCCACAGCACTAGTAAGAGAGATGGGATCCAAAGTCAGACAGTCTATGCTCTCTTACCCACTATACTGCCTGTCAGATGCTTGGCTTCTCTCCTTCATGGGTTCAAAACCCTCCTACCTTCTTCCTGTTCTTTTTTTTTTTTTAATGCGGTACGCGGGCCTCTCACTGTTGTGGCCTCTCCCGTTGCGGAGCACAGGCTCCGGACGTGCAGGCCCAGCAGTTGTGGCTCACGGGCCCAGCCGCTACGCGGCCCTAGACTGGAAGTCCAGCCTGGGTCTTAACTCTACCACGAGCTGGTTTGTGTGATCTTGGGCAAGTCACAGCCCTTCAGCATTTTATTTATAAAATGAAGGAGTTAGACAGGATGACCTCTAAGGCTCTTTCAAGCTCTAACAGGCCATGAGATCCTGTGGCAAGGATATTTGAGGGAGGGAGGAGTCTGAGAGGAGGAGGGATGCCATAAAGCCGCCTTGGTGACTTTGAATTTCCAGTTCTTTCCCTGATGGCTTCCCAAACAGACCAAAGTGAAAGCGATTCAAAAGGAGCCCCGGGGCGTAATCATTCTCATTAGAAGAGATCCTCCAGGTGTCTTTGGGGCTACAGGGGAGCAGGTAGGTTGGCTGTTTGAGATGTTGTCAGAGGTCTCAGTTTCTGGTGTTGGAGAGTTTGGTGTGAAATTCACATAATTACACCTTAAAGAAATTGTCTTCCCCCATAGCACCTCGTGACCCCAGTGGAGCTTCTGAGCAAAAGAAAGGGAATTCAGTGTCTTGCTCCTAATAATATTTGACACAAACCACCCAGAATGAAAATTAGAAGCCCTCTAACCACAGAGACATATCATTGAGGGGAGAGATACATCTAGAGGAGTGCCGAGGGCTGAAGGGCAGGTAAGAGCAGAGGGTACAAAGTGGCTGAGAAAACCCAAGGGAGAGAGAACATTCTCTCTTTTCCGAGACCCTCCGGGCTAGAGAGCTAGGGTAATTTTTGACCTAGCTGTCCTTGTGTGCATTGCTGTGAGCTTTTATGAAGTATTCATGTATGTAGCAGTTTATGTTTCACCAAGTGCTTTACAATCCCTTTTATTTGGCTTGGTAAAGTTTTCCTGGAATCCCATCTATTTTACGATCAGCAGAGTCACTTTTGTTTGCTTAGCACCTCCCTGTGTACGGCCTCACACAATAGGCCACTTGTTCCGGCAGGAGAGCAGGTGCAAAGAGTCAAGGAGCTAAAGGCACCTGCAGCTCCTGGGGCAGTTGGAATGGGGGTGGTTTACACTTCAGTTCACCTTTCTTTCCCTCCGTTATCCTTTAGTTTTATTGCTGGCAACTAGAGAGCGGCAGTGCCAGGCTTGGACCTGCCAAGGGCAGAGCTATTCTGCTAGTCAGACCTTGGCAGTGTGGTAGGCTCTTTCCCCTGTGCTCGTAGCTCTGTTCCGGTTCCTCTGGCCATGCCCACCGTGGCCACTGTCTTCCACCAGGCAAACACCTGCTGAGTGTGTTTCCTTCTGCTACCCAGGGCTCTGACTGCAGCTTAGATTCTGGGGCTCTGAGGCTGATTTTAAGAGAAGGCAGCAGAAGTGACGGCTCCACTTTCTTCAGACCAGACCTTTCAGCGTCCTTGGGCAAGTCTAACACCTTATTCTTGCTAGTTCCTTCTTCCTCCCATCAGTCACAATGGCGTTCTGTGCCAGCTCTCTGGGTGTCACGATGTGATGTAGGCTGCTGTGTGTGTCCTCGGCTCATGAAGTGGTAGAGCTGCATGCTCTCAATCACAAGTTTGCAGGGGAACCTAACACAGTCACTAGTTGAAGATTTCATTTTCTGAGGACCAGATCTGCCAAAGCCAAAACCAGGATCTGGTCCGTGAAATACAAGCTGGAGATAATGAGCTAGAACATTGGAAAATTCAGTACCTCCAACTGTCACGGTTCTGTGGCTGAGCGCAGGGCTGTGTAAGTGCTTAATAGGTAAGTGTGGAATAAAGGGTATTTGCATTCTATACTGATGGAAGACAGCAAATCCTTTCTCTGACCCCCAAAACTGAGAACCTAGAAATTTCACCATCAGATTTGAAACCCTCTCAAAGTTATTGCCTTGACCATACAAATATAACAGATGGGTTAGAATATTTGTTTTCACAACAGTAAAATCTCATTAAATCAGGCCCAGAAGTGGGCCAAAGTTTACAGTATTGGAAAAGGGTTTGTGATGCAAATTGATATCGCTAGCAGGTGTGTATCTTGGGTGGGCTCAGTGTCAGGGGCCCAGTGATTGGTCCCTGGGGATGGGACAGAGGCTGAAGGAGTGGTGCTTGGGCTATGGGAACTGTCCTGGCTGGCTGGCCCGAGTGGGAAGTGACCCACCACCTGAATACTGATGTTTGCTGGGGCACCGGCAGGAACTCTGCCGTTCCCTAGCTAGCCGTTGGTTTCCACAGTGGCGCAGTCTAGCAGGTGGGACACAGGGGCAGGTTTTCCTGGCAGGACCCAGACAAAAGTCCAGTGTAAGACAGGTCCTCAGTCACTGGCTGCAGGTTTGGGGGGAAGACCCCAGGGGAACAGACTGACAAGAGCTGGGCCGAATGGGTCAGAGTCTCCACCGCCGAAGGTGAGCTTCGGGTGAGGTCTTCAGACTCAGTTCAGTTCAACAGATGCTTATTGACTGCCTACTGTGTGCCGGGCACTGGAGAAAGCAGAGGACTGACTTGGGGGTGAATACAAATGAGGAAACCAAGGTGGAATTCAGGCCGTATGGCCCGGGAAAATATAGTGGGCAAAAGGAAGTCACGCCTGAACATCTGAGATTCACTCCAAAAGCATGAAATACTGGCTCCGAGGAGCAAAAGACTAATTCCAGAGACTGGGGCCTGATAGGCCGGGCAGCTAAGCTATCACCTTCCTGCCTTTGTCACCATTGGCTCAGGATCTCGGGAGGGGCCTAATCCTGCACATTGAAGGTTTCAGAGCCTGTAAATGACTGTGGCTAAGACAGCAGAAGCTAACAGCAAAATAGTGGCAGGAATGTTGAGCTTGCTTTTAAAGTATTTCAGCAGTACCCATTCATGTGAAAACAGTTTATCCTTTGCTCATAATCTTTGGCGGTTCATTAAATAAAGTTCAGCAGGACATCCGACACAACAGTTAGGAGGCTTTCCTTTGTGAAACGCAACGCGAGAAAAAGGTTCACAAGTCACACTCTTCCCTAACTCAGACGTTGCCTCTCCCTCAAACTGGTCTTGGGTCAGTGAAGTGTGATTGGAAGTGGACTTTGAGAGTCCTGTTCTTCATTTTGAAGATCGCTGCATTAAAGAATAGATGTTTGTTGGAGACCCCGCAGGGACCCAGGACAAACAAAGCAGTGTTCCAAAGAGAATGATTTGAAAAAGTGACTTTTCTGTCACAGAGCGGAGGAATGTGAAATGTGGTGGGAGGAGACAGTGAAAAGGCTTCTGACACCCAAAGTTGATCACTTGGGAAACTTACCTATCTGCCCTGGGCCACAGGTAAACGATCTGTTCTTCAGTGGACTAAAATTAATTCTGAACCATTCGAAGTCCTAACCAGTAAGTTCTCCGCCTCAGGTGCCCCATCCGCTGGAAGCTTTGTGAAGACATCTCTGCTCAGTGCTGGCTACTCACACTTTCTTAAGTCCTCTCAGTGCGGGACGAGCAGATTTAAAGCTTCCCCTAACTATTCATTGCAAGGTTTACTCATCCTCCCTCAAGATATCCTCTTCCAAATAACATTTATCGAACACCCATTGTGTGTTGGGTGCTTTCACATAATAATACCAGCCCTCTCATAGATGTGCTGAGCCCTCCTGTGAACACTTCACCTATGTTATCTCAGTTTACTAACATTCATTATATCAACTAAGCCTCAAAACAAATGCAGGTGGCATTTAAGCTCAAGTTCAGCAGGGTTTAGTTACTTGTCAGAAGTCACACAGTACCAGCTTTTGAACCTATGTCTTGACTCCAAGGCCAGTGCTTATTCCACCACGTGACTCAGCCTTTCTAAAATGTATTGTCTTTGCTGCCTCAGTAAACTATGTAGACCAGACTAAATTTTACGTCTTAAAAATAATTATTGATCATTATTTTGAAAATCAGTTACTTTCATACAGTGTTGTCATGTGTTGAGGTGTGTGACCTGTTCTTTGACCCCTTCTTCTTGGCTCTTCTATTTGGGGGAAGTTACAGCTCCAGTCACGTTCCACCAGCAGCGCTGCCAATAATAATTTGCGTGGCTACTGCTTGATCTCTCTGGGGCTCAGTTTGCCCATCTGTTAACAGGAGTGCATTGAACTAAATGATTTCGGGGGTCCTTTCCAACTCAAATATTTTTGAGTTAAAATCTAACTTAAAAAAAAAACCAAAACTACAAAACAGGTAAAGATCATTTCCTTTTCATTTAACTCCAGTGGGACAAGAAAACATCTGGTTTTCCGGGCTACTTCTCTGGGCTAGAAGGACTCGGTAAATGAGTTTGGGGTGATTTAGTAATAAATCCCCATCACACGCCTTGCTCTGACATTTCCACCCCCAATTATTGAGCTTTGAATTACATATTTTTTGTTGTTTTTATAAGCCTTACACTGGATCAAATTCCTTTCCTCCTTGGTATGTTCCCCTCAAGGACACCCCTCAGAGAACCCTTCACCAGCCCTGCTTGCCCTGGCTTAGTATCCTGGCCGCTTGTGGTCAGGGCTCAAAGCCCAGAAAGCAGTTCACACCAGCGTTCCCACACATCAGGCTCTGCCTATCCCGCAGTTCTCGCAAGAATCACTTTTGCTTCCTTATTTACTTTTCTCTCTCCTTACCTCCAGGCTCCTCTACAGAGTCTGCCTCTTCAGACAGACATTCAGGGGCTCCCATCTCAGGCATTTTCTCTCTGTCTCCCCACAGCCACAGACTCTTCTCCCTGTGGTGGGCGATATCAACTCCTCAAGCTTTCCTCACCATCTGGAAAATATTCTTCGCTTCTCTAGGTCTAAATGACTTCTTGATTATATTCCAAGACCAATCTTTTAGTCTCTCCTCACAGTGAGGTTTGAAAATAGGCTGAAAACAGATTCTAATACAGTTATTCCCTTATATAGGTAATGTCCACTAAATGAGGTGTAAATGGGTTTACATCTCCCTGATTTCTTCTCTACCTTTTGCTTCCTTTCTTTTGAAATCTATTTGTAATTTCTGAAAGGCTATTGTTTGAGAATAGAAGTACTTCTTGGAGTACTATGGTCATACCTGTTTCTAGCACTCTCCTGGCTGAAATTTGCTCTGAAGTGGTACTGCTGTACCAACAATTATGAAAAACATTTTTCTTTAAATATGTGCATAAATAAATGAGAAGCAAATTGTTGCTTTCTTTATTAAGCATATTTACAAAACTCAGCTATTTCCACCTTTATTTTTCTGTTCATTTATGTAAATTAGACTGCATCTTGCATAGAAAAAGAACACTTTCTCAGGCCTATTAATAAGGGTTTTCTACCCTGTGTTCTAGTTTTTTTATTCATTCATTTATTTATCTTCAGCTGTGTTGGGTCTTCTTCGTTGCTGCGCACGGGCTTTCTCTAGTTGCGGCGAGCAGGGGCTGCTCTTCGTTGCGGTGCGCGGACTTCTCATTGCGGTGGCTTCTCTTGTTGCGGAGCTCGGGCTCTAGACACGTGGGCTTCAGTAGTTGTGGCACGTGGGCTCAGTAGTTGTGGCTCGCGGGCTCTAGAGCGCAGGCCCAGTAGTTGTGGCGCACGGGCTTAGCTGTTCCAGGGCATGTGGGATCTTCCCAGACCAGGGCTGGAAACCGTGTCCCCTGCATTGGCAGGCGGATTCCCAACCACTGTACCACCACCACTAGTCCCTCTAGTTTGTTTTTAAAGCTACTTACACTCTTTAAATTATACCATTTTTTCACAGTGATTGTTGCAGCCAGAGTACTTTCCAAGGAAACAGTCTGATAAATTACTGAGTTTGGGTAAAGGGCTACTTGCAATACTGCAGTCTCGCCATAAGATGGCGCTCTGAGAATGTGAGAGCTGTAACTTATTGTAGGTCATCTATAACCCCGGCAGCAACGTGAACTTAAATAATTGGTGGGGGGAGGGGGACAAGTTGGTTTTTCTAAGACTTGCTTTCAAATACTTGCCACTAGTCTAATGCCTAGGGGAAGAAGGAAAGTGAATTTTCTAGGAACTTCTCTCTCCAAAATCAGCAACGTGCATTTAAGGAACCTTTTAAAGAAGGAATTTCTTCTAAAGGTGGGAGTTATGATGCTAACTACTTGGGAAAGTCCCTCTCAGGGTCTCAGTTTCTTCATCTACACGATGAGTGGATTGGACAAGATGCACTCTTAAGTGTGCTTCCATTTTGAATGTTCTATATTTGAATCCACTACACCCGTCCTGCCTCAGCCAGTACAGAGACAGGAAGAAAAGATTTGCCCATTTTACACATGTTTGACTCTATTCCTCTTCTACAAGTGCTCTCTTTGCTTCAACTGTCCCAAGACCAGCACGCCCAGATGTCCTGTTTTAATTAGGTTCCTTTTCTCTTTGCAGCTTTTGCACAGGTTTTCCTACCCCCCCCCCCCCCCCGCAATCCCTGACCAATCTGCCTGAACAGAGGCATGTCCCCCTTTCACTTCACAAATCAGGTTTGCTTGGAATTAAGGCAGTCATTTTCGTGTTAAGCAGATACCACACTGGGTGGGGGAAGGAGACACCACAAGTAGTGCTTAAAGGTGACACTTCTGACATCACACCTAACGTGTCCAGTTAAGAAAAGTTTCCATTTAGGAGGTAGGAACTTCTCTCTACTTTTCCTCCTCCACTGGCCAGTATTCGTTGCCAGAACCGTGTCAAAGCTTTAGGAAAAAGCAGTGTTCTGGAGAGAGGACAATTAATCTAATTAGAGATGAGCGTTACTAAGCAGATAACCCATCCTTAAAATCCCGCATGGCCGTCAGTGTCCCCATTCCTGACACTCTAGGCAGTCTGAATGAGGAGACTTGTGGCTGCAGTGACTCCTCATTCAAAGCCTGTCACGAACCATTGTGCACCAGTGGCACAGAGGGAGTGAGTGGAAGTGAAATGTTGAATTAATTAATTCATTAATGCACCTCTACAGAGACACCCCTAACTGAGTCCCCTCTGGCCTTGAAGCTCGGAGTGTGCATGTTACCTAAAATTCCCTGGGGTTACATCACATATGTTGCATTGCTGCAAAGCAGGGAGACATTCTCCAGCATTCATTTGCCTATTGTCCTTAGAGATTTCAGATCACCTTTGGTGTTTGTCTAGTGCCGGGTGGTGGTGGTGGTGGTGGTGGTGGTGGTGGTGGTGTATTACTTCTCTAACTTCAATACCTTATCTTTCAAGAATGCAAATATTTCACTGAATAGTGATGCTGTTGGATTTCTGTTTGGGAGAAGAAACTCCATACACAGGGCTCTCCCCAAGGGCTTTTGAAGGGCAAGCCCAGGAATCTGCTGAGTAGATAAAGACAGCAGTTGTTGCAGGCACTGTTGCAAGGCTTCTAGACCATTACCAGTAGCTGGCTAATTGTCTCATACAATGGGGCAGTGTGGTGTGGAAACGTCAAATATTTAGTCAGCATGCATTATCTCTAAGGAAGCAATAGCAGCAGAGTGGTTAAGAACAGAGGCAGCGGGACATGGACTCAAAGGTTCAAACTCCAGCTTTGCTATTGACTAGCTGTGTGACCTTGGGCAAGTGGCTTCACTTTGTGCCTCAGCGTTCTCATCTGCAAGAAGGGGCTGATGATAATACTGTCTCCCTCATCGGGTTGTTAGGATTAGGTGTGGTGATGCAGGGTGTTTTTTCCCTCAGTGCTTGGAACGGTATTTGGCACAGAGAAAGCACTCAGTACTTTCAGTACTGAGCAGCTTGTGTTATTACAACACCAAGAGGTGCTTTAGGTGGTACAAAAGAGAACTAACCAAGCCTCTGCCTTCAGAGAGCTCACAGCCTATAGGGGCTGGCAGATGAATGTACGTAAAAGGAGCACGAGCAACTCAGCATGGTACCCACAATACATTTGGGTACAAGGGCAGCAGTTCAGAATGAACCACAGTGGTTCTAGGAGGCCCTCAAGTCCCATCAGAAGAGGACTAGGCGTCTGCCGGGAAGGTGGGTAAGAACTTGAATGGCTTTTTTTGCCTCCGTTTTGAGAGGAGGTACTCAGAATAATGCACATTCTTAGTCACATCCTCACTAATATATTGACTGTCCTTTTGAAATAGACAGGCTAGCGTTACCTCATTGAAGAGTAGAAAACATATAAGCTGTGTTTAACCTAACGAAGTAGAATTTGTGACCTGATGATAGCCATCTGAGGTGTGAAGGAATTCCAGGGTGACATTGTGTATATTGGCCCAAATATGTGTTCTCATAAGAAATCACCTTAAAACCAGGGTTCTAGTGAGGGCCAACATAACTCTTATTAACAAGAAAGATTTCCCAGAGGCCCTGAGCTATGCATAGGAGTTAGGCCCACTTTTTATTTTCCTTTTGTTTGTTTTTTGTTCTTTTTTTTTAATTTTATTTTATTTATTTTTTTATACAGCAGGTTCTTATTCGTTATCCATTTTATACACATCAGTGTATACATGTCAATCCCAATCTCCCAATTCATCACACCACCTGCCCCCCCCCCCCAGCCGCTTTCCCCCCTTGGTGTCCATATGTTTGTTCTCTACATCTGTGTCTCTATTTCTGCCCTGCAAACCGGTTCATCTGTACCATTTTTCTAGGTTCCACATATATGCGTTAATATGCGATATTTGCTTTTCTCCTTCTGACTTACTTCACTCTGTATGACAGTCTCTGGATGTTCTTTGTTCTTGCTATGGTTGTTTTGTTTTGTTTTGTTTTGCCTTAAAAATAACTACTATATAAAATTTCGCTCATTAAAAATTAAATTATTTTAAGATTTTAAAGTGTAAAAGACATAGAAGGACATAAAAGAAAAAAGTCAAACTTCCTCCAAAATCTTACTCACTGGAAGTAACCACTTTTACCATTCTTTTATGGAGCCATCTAAAAATTTTCTGTGTATATTTGGACACATATAAAATGTATGAGAGTAATGCGTATGCAGACCCATTTTTGCCGCAAATAGAATCACACTGTGTACATTCTTAACCAGTACTTGTATTTGTTACAATGTATCTTGGATTTGGTTCTATATCAACACATATAGATCTACTTGTTCTTTTAATGTCTGCATAGTATGCCATTTTAACACTCGTGGCTTTTAAGATTCTGCCCTACATTTTGTCTGGCTAAGGAGAAAGAGTAGAGACGTAAGAAACAGAACATGATATTGGGGATGGGGGAGAGAGATTGAGACACCTAAAGGGATAGGGCAAGATCAGAGTTTTTGAATAGTTTTAAAATAGTGCCACTAAATTTTAGCAGCTGTAGACATCAGTCGAACCAGTACTTTTGGTTACTGCTTCATGGAGTAAATAAAATAAAGTTTTAGAGCTAAGCCATAGGCCAGCTCTTCCCAACACTTCTGTAACCAGAAACCATGCTTAATTTACGAGAGTCTTTTGAGGATTTAAATAGCACATGGATAGAGCAGAACAGTGGGTGCTATTTCGACTTTCAGAAAGTTTGGCAAGCTTTTAAACTCAAAGCTGTTTTTAAAAAACTGAGTCACGATGGGACTGGGGAGCAGTGTTTAGTGCTGTCTCCTTAGCACCAAGTCCATGGCTTGGAGGTAAGAAACAAAAAAAATAGAGCTAAAGGGGCATTTTTCTGAACGGCAGAAAATAGACAGTAGGGCCGCAAGGGATCAGCTATGGGACTAATTTGACTTAATATTTATAAATGATTTGGAAGAGGCAGTACAGGGCAAAATCACTAAGTTGGCAGATGTCTTTACAGTATTCCAATGAGGATAATAAACTTCAGGAAGAGGTTTGTTTTGTAGGAGTGGGCATAAAAGCGGCCGGCAGGCTTCGATAGGAGCAAAGCCCAGGGAAATGTCTCTAGGGACACATTCCTGAAGTTCATTTCAGAAGATTTATAATGAGCCTTACGTCTTTCCCTGTCACTTGGGTCTCTGCTTCAGGTATCGGTAGATGTAAAGAAGAAGGAGATGGAGTTGGCAGTATCATCAAGAGGGAGATTATATTTAAACAGACAGCATTATATAGGAACAAAAAAAAAGGAGGCTAGTGGAGAGCTGGTTCACACCAGATATATAAACAAAGAATGTTGCTTTAATACAGCCCCCAAAGGCAATTGGTATTTGATGGTTGGTGATCTGTGTGTTCACTGACTTTGAAAGTTAGGTAAGCTGAATGTGTTAGGCTACCATTTTAGAAGAAATGCAATCAGATGTTCTCTTCAACGTTCCTACAAAATATTTTTCTTCTCAGAAGATAACTTTCAGTTATAAAAGTCAGGCCTTGATTTCCTGACCTCCTCTGCTATCATGCGTGGGAGCATCGAATCATGTCCTTAGTATTGGCAGATGCCTTATTTTATGGAAGGGAGCATCTAACACGGTCAGATCAATATCTTCTGAAGTTGTGAAATTTTCAGGAATAAAGGGATAATGAGGTCTTCCCTGTCACCTCACACTGTGGTTGAGAAGCTCAGATGAGCTGAGTGATACAAAACTGCTATGTAAAATGCTGTGCAGAAATACAGTAGTATTAATGATCCATTGCATGTCATAATTTGGGATTAGAAATACCAACTGATTAAATTCTAGAAACTTATCCTTTATAGATATTAATGTAAATGTACAAAGATTGGTATGCAAGGGTGTTCTTTGCAGCATTGTTTATATTAGCGAAATATTAGAAATATCTCAATTGTTTATCAGTAAGGGATTGGATAAATAAATTATGATCTAGCCATACAGAGGAATAAGAACAAGGCAGTTACTTATGTTCTGACGTGGAAATATATTCAAGATTTATATTAAGTGATAAGTTGCAAATCAATATGACTCGTATGATTCTAGTTTTGGTTAAAGCTACATGTTAGTATATGCATGTGAAAACCCCTAGAAGAATACCTATCAAACTGTTAACCATGGTTCTCTCCTGGAAGGATAGGATGATACAAGAACTTTTGCTGTGTGCTTTGCTTATTTCTATACATTTGAATTGTTTATAATGAGCACTATTATTTTTGTAATTAAAAATATTAGTAAAAGAAATATGAATTTACCCTTAATTCTACTGCATTATTGTAAATTTTTTTAAATGTATAAAGTAGGGGCAAAAAAACTGCAAATTTTTCCATTTCTTTAAGAAAATATTCCATTATCAGGATGAGCAAAAAGCAAAGAAGGGATCAAAAACCTCTTCCCACTTTGGTAACAGTGTTCTGGTCTTTCTACATGATGGAAGATAAAGGAAGAAATGAAATCTGTTTCTTGTTCTGTTTTGCGTTTGTTTGCTTTGTTTTGCGAGATGAGGAGTAACTCTACGTAGAGGTCTGGAACCATGGGGCAGCGAAGCAGTCACCTCAGTAGTGAATTACTGTCCCAGTCAAAGTTGCCAAAGCCCCACACTGAAAGGCAGAATTGCCCAGGATTGTTAATATCCCCATTCTCGCATTGGTAAGGATGTCCATAGATACCTTGAAACTTCAATCCTGAAGCGAAAGCCTATGGCTTATCCGGGGGCAGCAAGTTAAAACCTTCCCTTGAGCTGGTGTTCTGTCTTCCCATGGAGAACACAGACAGAAGCTGGCCGGCATAATTTATGCTGCAAATGGCTTAGGAAAGCGTCCTGAAAAGCAACCCAGCTCCCAGACCTGCAGGAAATGCTGGGAGGAAGAAGTGGAGAAGAAGGAAGAGGTAAAGAACACGCAAGAGTCTTTCTTCTTCAAATGAGTAGAAAGCGTACTCAGAGTTAAGGACCTTCCTGTGTGCTTCCCTGGCCAAGACCCAGCAGCTCCCTTAGCATAGCTCTTCTCACTCTGCATGCTCTCTGGACTGTACACTAGACTGAGGGCACAATAAGGACAGAGACCTTGTCCGTCTTGTTCATTGGTGTATCTCCAACACCTAGAAGAAAAGGATGTTGAATGAATACTTGTTGACTGTTGAATGTTCTCTACTGCAGATAGACCCTATCTGGAGCGGTCTACCTTTGTACCATGCAGTCATCCCATGGGTTGGAAGGCTGAAGAGAGCTTGCGGTCAGCTTGACCATTGGTGCCAAATACAGTCAGCTTGCACTTTGCTTGGAACTCTCTTGTGACAAACCTTTTCTTTACCTTCGTGTTTCCCAGATACAGCCAAAAGGCAGCAAGAAATGGAATGAAAAATCAGTTCAACCTCCATGAGCTGAAAATGAAGGGCCCTGAGCCAGTGGTCAGTCAAATTATTGACAAACTGAAGCACATTAACCAGGTATGTGTGTATCCAACAAAAAATGGAAATGGCAAAAAAGTGGTGGATGGATGATGTCCAGTGTTCAAACTGTGTTCTTGGGCTTTTGGAGAGGCAGCCATTGTTCATTTTCTTCAAAGATTCTCTCTGCTAGAAAAGGACTTCTGACCCTTGTTTTCCACCCCACTTTTAAATTATAAAGAAAACATTGTAATATAAGAGAAAACAGAAGGAAAAGCACTTCTCACAACCCAACTAGTCTATTTTGTTTTCATTTTCACACGTTCTTTTTTAATATTTGTTCATAAAATCACACAGACTTTTTACATAATTGGAAGTATACAAGTGATTTCTAGTTCTTAAAATGAACACTATATTGGAAACACTTTTTCATGTTGCCATATATCTTCATATTAATCATTTTCTGTGGCCGCAGAAGATTCCTTTAAGTATTAATTATAATTAATCTGCTTTTGCTATGCATTCAGACTGCTTCAAATTTTTGCCATTATAAATAAAGCTACCTCTCCTGCATAGCGCTATCTCCTGATCTTAGATCATTTTCTTAAAATACTGGGGTTATTGGGTTAAAGGATGTGAGCATTTTAATGCATGTTTCCAAACCACTCTCCAATGGGGACGTATCGGCTTTCACTGCCACCAGCAAGATACGAGAGGACCAGCTTCACTGCACCCTTGCCAACTTCTGACTCACTGCCATGCACCGAGACACCCACAGATTCCCTTAACCTGTACACAGTTTTTCCTCTCAGAAGGAGTTTAGTAACTAAGACACAAATAGAAGTTAGTTGTACCATCTGCTTGTGATTGCTTTGTGGCCACAATTTTTTAAATGCCATCAAAAATGCCACCAGATACCAGAGTGACAGTGTTCCTACCCCACGGTCCATGGGTGGGAAGGCGCTGGCACCACTGACTTCTATTTGTAGCCTAGGAAGAACTTAATGAAACTAAAATCCTTATGCAAGGACAGAGGTTTCTGTATGACAACGCTGGCATGATTTCATTTTTTAATATGAAGTTTAGCAGTGAAATTTTTGCGGTTTTTAGAAAATGTTTGGAAGGGCTTTCTAATAGTGGTGTATTTCACTGCAAATGGCATGTGAAAGTATTCGCTACACTTTGGAGTAATAAATAGCTGTTACTGCTGCTGAGCACAGGATAGTGGCAGTATTTGCATAACAGATCCTTCTTTTGGTGACCTCACAACCTCACTAAGTTCTATAAAGCCTGGTTAGATATAGTATGATTATTTCAAAACACACCTCTGAAGAGTTCAGAGCACGGTGTAAACCACTCACTGCTGAACTGGTGTGCTTTACCTGGGGACGATGGCAGTATTGCTCCTCTGAATTATTCCCAGATTATCTCAAACCAAATGTGTCTGTGTGGCTCCACTCCACTGGCTAGACCCAAGCACTGGTGAGGCTAAAATCTCAGGGTCCGTTACTGTGCCCCTAATTCTAAATGAAGAATATTGTCCACAGATCTCTTTGGTCAACAGACGTTAAGGAACACCTACTGTGTGCTCAGCCAGGTACCAGGGAGTTTGAGGATTCAAAAGAAGTCTAACCTGTTTTCACAGCTTCCTTGGAGGAGACGCACAAGCATGGAAAGTGCTTAAATACAAATAAAAGGCAGCCTATAGTGAAGAGCCAGGCAGTGACGCTGCTCGTCAGTTTTGGGTGGTTTGCTTAGGCCTAAGGTGGACTAGGCTAGTGTAAGAAGGATTTCATAAGAAATATCAGAGAAACACCTGTGACTGGATGCCCACCGTGAAAAAAGGGAGAGCTGCATCAGACCATATGATCCAATAGTCTCTAAAAATATTTATGGCAAGCCCCTTTAGTAAAGACTTTGGATGTTTGATATTAATGCTGTGGGAGACCATGTAATATCATGAAAAGAAGATGGGCTTTGGATCCAGATGGATCTGAATTCACCTGTGTATCTTACTAGATATATAACCTTGGGCAAATCATTCAACCTCTCTGAGCTTTAGTTTTCTCATCTATAGTACTTAGAGTTGTCAAAACCGTCCCTTACAAGGTCATTATGAGGATGAGATATTATATCTATGTATCTATATCTATTTATATTATCCCATTATATAAAATTTATATATAATTATACATTTTTACATATATACACAAATATATAATTGCACGTGCGTGACACAGTTAAGATGATTAGTCCATTCAGGATTTTCTCTATAGGCAGGACTTGAGTGAGTTTGAAAGGGAGCAGTATTCCAATACTTTTTGCCAGTCTAATTCTGCCACCCAAATTTTGGGTGGATCAAAAAGATCCCTTTAAAAAAAATAAAAATAAAAAAAAAAGATCCCTTTGATGCATCTCTCTTCTCTCCCATATTGTTTCCTTCTTTCTATTTACACTAACTTCCAGCCACAGAAGCTGAAGCCACTGCATATGTAGGGAGGTGTGTATTGTCAGTGTCGGAAGGTCACCATTATAATTACGTTTGCCATGGACGCATGTGTGAACATTTTTGGTTCCCTTACAAATACCATTGAGCAACCAATTAATTCTCATTGATAGACCAGTTTTACCTGTTTCGATTGAGCTGTTAAATTGGTTGGGCTCCAAACACCCACACTGATTTTTTTTTCTCATCTGTGTTGCTTTACGTGGCCAAAACATGTCTTCTTTCAGGCCCTCAATAAAGTTCATATTTTGGCCATGATTCAATCTGAAAGCGAGATACTTTAGAGAAGTCGTAAAGAAGAATGTTAGGATGGTGATGATGTTGATGATGATAATGTGTTGTATTTGTATAGCATTGAACCATATTTCAAGGTGCTTTCGTGTCCTAAAAGTCTAACTGCTCATGTTGGAAAAAATATCCAGCCTGGAATTGTATAAGGTATAGTACTGTCAAAGAACCATGCTTTTCAGGAACTCATTGTTATCCTTGGATATTATTTCATCCTCACTACCTCCTGTGAGGTAAGTGATAATGTTTGTCCCTTTTTTTTTTTTTTTTTTTTTTTTTTTTGCGGTACGCGGGCCTCTCACTGCTGTGGCCTCTCCCGTTGCGGAGCACAGGTTCCGGACGCGCAGTCTCCGGACGCGCAGGCCCAGCTCACGGGCCCAGCCGCTCCGCGGCATGTGGGATCCTCCCGGACCGGGGCACAAACCCGTGTCCCCTGCATCGGCAGGTGGACTCTCAACCACTGCGCCACCAGGGAAGCCCTGTCCCTTTTTTATAGCTAGGGAAACTGAGGCAGAAAGCCATTAAAGGCTGTGCAGACATGCTGCCAAAACATCCGGTAAGTTCAGTTGAAAATTCAATTAATCATCCAGATGTTGTTTCCTGTACACTGCCTAACATCTGGGTTCACTGAATGCCTGGCTAAATTGACCTGAAGTTTTAGTGATGAGGAGGTGAAATCAAGTTAACTGCCCCGGTTCACATGGAAGTGAGTGCTGAATCCAGGAGTGTAACGTTACTTTCCTAAGCCCCTCACTTGGTGCTGCATCTATTAAACTACAGTAGGATGCTCCAACGTACACAGCTATAAATGCGGAGATGCTTCTGTCTATGCCCATGTGTGTCCCTCCAGATGGACTGTAGCTAGGCCGTTTATGAGCACATCCCAAAATAACTCTTCACTTTCTTCCATGGAAATTCTCAGCTGCCTCCTTTCAGGTTATGGTTACTGTTGATAGCACTGGAAATAATATATTCGCTAAGGGAATAATGTAACATTATTTCCATATTGACAGTCTCATGGTGTAACCTTGAGGGGATGGGTTCAGGGTCAGGCCTGGGCCCCTTTCCTGGGAAGGCCTGCAGGTGTGGAATGTCCTCCTCTCCTCCTTCCAAGCCAGAGTTCTTGTGTAACATTCCCACGATTGGAAATGAGGACCCTTTTTATTTCCTTTTCAGTTTCTAATTTGTGTGAGGATTTATTGTCTAGTGTTAGGAGAGGAATTGAACTCTTTTAAGTCTTCAGTGTCAGTCCTGGCATTTGCTGGGCCATATTGCTTTAAAAAAACCAAATTTTGTTTTTCTTAGTATCCTGCTCCAGGGCTCCTGCATGGAGAGAAGGACCCACAAATACCAGGAATGATCACAATACATTCTTTCCCACATGACACTGTGGGCCGTTTGTCCTCTAACCCAGTTCTGTTGGTAACATTTTCTCTCTAAGAGTAGCTATGTGGTTAGTGTTAATTTAGCAGTACCTAAACTGCTACAGAAGTTATTGTTCCCAAGGAGAATCTAGCTTGTTTATTGTTTTTCCCGTTTCAGTTCAGGTTCAAATGAAATTCCAGAAATTGTTTCCCTGCCTGTTGTAAACAGTTGAAGCCACAGCAGTCAATACCTGCTCATTTAGTGTCAGAGCTTTTCATTCAAAGTTGGATAAAGTCTCATCTGTTTGGGATGGTTGAAATACCCAACTGAATGGTGGGGGTGTGGACGAGGTAGCCTCTTAAGATTCCTTCCAGCCGTGTGATTCCGTGATTTGTGGCTCAAGGTCAGGCTTTAACCCAGCACCCTCTTGTGAACAAGTCTTGTGACTTTATTCTCTGCCCTGCCACTCCTTTTTTTTTTTTTTTTTTTCCTGCCACTCTTTTTAAAACACCCTGTTCCCAGGTCACCCCTTTCTACTTCGTAACCTCTCATCTTTTCAGAGATTCTTCCCTTCCCACCCGTCTTCCAGCCTGGGCAGATGGAACTTAAACTTGCCCTTCCCCCCATGCAATTCTTCTGTTCTACTGCCTTGTTCTCATTAGGCTATGAAAACATTAAACTGTACAAACACTTTTGCATTTATCACCTTTCTCCAGAATCAGATAGGTGACCTGCCTTCACATCTTGTTAGCCGTGTGACTCCATATGAATGATAATAATTCTGCCATAAATTTGCATAGCACAATTCTGTTTGTAAAGCTCTTTCTTGTACATTACATAAATTGATCTCCACAGTGACTCTCAGAAGCAGACATTATTACCTAGATTTACCAGATGAAGAAACTGTGGGCACTGGAAGTCTAAGTGATCTTCATATAGTAAGTGGTAGAACTAGACCTAGAATCCAGGATACAGGCTTTCAGTCTCTCTGCTCCTTCCTTCGACATCTTTAAAGCCACGGCACACCTTGCTATGGTTAGTATGATCCATATATAAAAGATGCGTAGAAGTACAAAGAGCAGAACGTCCTTAATTTGTCTAATGATTTCCAAGTCCCTAATATAGTAATGTCTATGGTCTGAAGCTCTGAAATCAGCAGCAAAGAAAGAGTAAGCACGTTGTTTACCAAGTCGCAGTTGGGAAGAGTCTTAGAAAACTGACCATCACAGAATATGGTGTGGAAACTGAGGCACTTTGAGTTATAGACAGCAGACAGACTTTTGATTAGCTATCTCGAATTCATAAAATGATTTTAAATGGTCGAAGAAAATTTTAAATGTACAGCAGACAGTGGAATGTCTCCACTTCCATCCCCCTTCACCAGTACCTGAAAAGTATGTTTTAAGATGCCTGACAGATTACTCTGGTGTCATGAAAAGACACTGACTTTTGAAACAGAAAGTTACACATTTTGTTTTATCACTTTATTTATTTGTTTGTTTATTTTTGGCTGCGTTGGGTCTTCATTGCTGCACGCGGGCTTTCTCTAGTTGCGGCGAGCACAGACTATTTTCATTGCGGTGCTGGGGCTTCTTGTTGCGGTGGCTTCTCTTGTTGTGGAGCACGGGCTCTAGGTGTGTAGGCTCAGTAGTTGTGGCGCATGGGCTTAGTTGCTCTGCAGCATGTGGGAGCTTCCCAGACCAGGGCTTGAACCCGTGTCCCCTGCATTGGCAGGCGGAGTCTTAACCACTGCGCCACCAGGGAAGTCCCAAAAGTTATACTTTTGATCAGTTAATTAATAAAGTTGTTACGTGTCAGAAAAGTACCCAGGACATACCTTAGTATGTAATTTTTTAAAATCTCTAAATGAATCTCAGGCATGATCGAAAATGCTTTGAGTAACTTTTTCCATAGTCTTCTCACAGTAAAACCAGTGAGGGTCATAAAATGCTAGCCTACTCCAGTGGTTGCTAGAAAAGCTAACACTGATCTAACATTTCTAAACAAAAGGAGAAACCTTTTGAGAGTCAAATTTTAAAAAAGGCCTTTCCAAATGAAAAGATGTGCCAGTGTCTGTCACACTTCTTCACATGCAAATAGTGTGGCAGAACTCTAGTAAATGCCATTTCCATATGGAGCCACAGTGTGTGTGTGTGTGTGTGTGTGTGTGTGTGTGTGTGTGTGAAAGACAGAGTATCTACAATGGCATGTTTGGTTTTTTTCTTTAACATCTTTATTGGAGGATAATTGCTTTGCAATCGTGTGTTAGTTTCTGCTTTGTAACAAAGTGAATCAGTTATACATATACATATGTTACTATATCTCTTCCCTCTTGTGTCTCCCTCCCTCCCACCCTCCCTATCGCACCCCTCTAGGTGGTCACAAAGCACCGAGCTGATCTCCCTGTGCTATGCGGCTGCTTCCCACTAGCTATCTGTTTTACGTTTGGTAGTATATATAAGTCCATGCCACTCTCTCACTTCGTCCCAGTTTACCCTTCCCCCTCCCCGTGTCCTCAAATCCATTCTCTATGTCTGCGTCTTTATTCCCGTCTTACCCCTAGGTTCTTCAGAACCATTTTTTTTTTAGATTCCATATATATGTGTTAGCATACGGTATTTGTTTTTCTCTTTCTGACTTACTTCACTCTGTATGACAGTCTCTAGGTCCATCCGCCTCACTACAAATAACTCCATTTCATTTCTCTTTATGGCTGAGTAATATTCCATACAATGGCATGTTAACAAGAGCCAATGAATGACTTCTGAGTTACAAAAGGACAATGTGAATTGGTCTTTAAATACCAGACCTAGACTCTGTGGAGCTAAACATGATTTCATGAAGCAAAAGGGAATTAGCTGATGCGTTCCAAAACACATTTATCATTAAAAAAAATCTTCTGTCATTTTGCTTAATAGACTGAAAAATAATTACAGTGTCTGGTGGCTTTGGGGAGCATGTGTTTTTAATATCTTAATTACTATGTACAGTTTAATAATAGTGCACCAAGATGAATTCCCAAGTATTTCATATTAAATTTCTTGAAAATGAACTCTTTGCTTTATTTAGAATATACAGGATTAAAGGTACTTAAATTGGGTCATGTATTTTAGTCCTTGCACATTAAATTAAATTATTCAAAAATGGAAGATGAGTCGAGTGGTAGGCCAAAACGTTGTTGATAGCAGTGTTGTGGTGATCTTGACTTAGCAATGAAGGAAAGTACATGATCCTTTTTCACTGCAGTATTGTACTCTTTCATAAACTTTTTTTCAAATTAATTAATTAATTTATTGGGTCTTCATTGCTGCACCGTCTTTCTTTAGCTGCGTCGAGTGGGGGCTACTCTTCGTTGCTCTGTGCGGGCTTCTCATTGCCGCAGCTTCTCTTGTTGCGGAGCACGGGCTCTAGGTGTGCGGGCTTCAGTAGTTGTGGCACGCGGGCTCAGTAGTTGTGGCTCATGGGCTCTAGGGTGCAGGCTCAGTAGGTGTGGCTCGCGGGTTCAGTAGTTGTGGCTCACGGGCTCTAGAGCGCAGGCTCAGTAGTTGTGGCGCACGCGCTTAGTTGCTCTGCAGCATGTGGGATCTTCCTGGAACAGGGCTCAAACCCGTGTCCCCTGCATTGGCAGGCGGATTCTTAACCACTGCGCCACCAGGGAAGCCCCATAAACTTTTTTTTTTTAGTAGGAAGTATCAGAAGTGTTAGCTATGGGAAGACAGGTTTTACATATGAAAAGGAAATTCTATCAAATTATGAAGACTACTAGGTTTAGAAAGTTAGAAATGTATTTCCAAAATATCTATGAAATCCATAGGGTCTCAAATTCTATTTACATCTACCTACTGACCAAATGCAACACAGCAAACATAAGCAGTTACAAATGATTGCTCTCTACCCCCATAAACCTGGATTATAAGCAGTATATTGGTATATGTATGTTCAAATACTATTTGGAAACTCAGAGACAACTTTTACCCAGATATATTTATGAATATATATATATATATATCCTGCCTCTGGACTGTCAGCTCCTTAAGTCTGGGATCACGCATACAACTCTTTGTCTTCTGTGGCACCCAACATAGTGGCATATACAGAATAGACCCTCATATACAGTATTTTATTGATCAGTTCATTCAAAGAATGCAACCTGTGCTGCCCTCAATTTATTTCTAAACTTTGATTTAATTTAAGGTACTTTTCATATTCAGTATTAACCAGTTTCTGTGCTGAAGGGCAGTGTTACATAAGTGCAGGATTATAGTTTGCAGGGGCCTTTAGGTCATAGGGTCCAACCCTCTGATTTTATAGATGAGGAAGTGAAAGCCAAGAGAGTGGAATGACTTGTCCAAAGTCATGCTGCTAGTAAATGACAAAGCTGGGACTGGAAAGTGAACAGATCAATATTGTATAGTGACTTTGCTCTGCTTCCAAAGGCTCTCGTATAATGCAAAACATGCTTGCAGACATGCAAGCACATTTTCTTATACAGTACTCCCGATCATAGCAGAAGCCCCTACTTAAGCCGTTCATCTTTGGAACAGAAAGTGATATAGCACGAGGCATGAATTTGCCAAGTTTTTATCTCTTATCATATCTATTAACTAGTGTTTGGTCGTAACAAGTACACATCAGTGCCTCCTGCCTCATTCAGCCCAGTGAGCAGTTGTTGCATGTGGGTTGGGAGTGGGGGTGGGCTCTCTGCTGGGATCACTGGACCAAAACCAAGCAGATTCAGCAGGAGCTGTTGCTCCTGGTCTTATACCCACTCATAGAGTCTGACTTGGGCTCCTGTCCACATTCAGGATTAGTCATCCTTTCACTCTCATGCTCTGAATCTCAACTCCTCCACCTTCCTGGGCACCCTGTAATAATTTATCCAGTGCCTTCTCCCTCCTTCCAGATGGCAAATTAGCACCATATTAGTCAGTGGGTTTCTGTGCCAGTTAACTCAGTTGTTTAGGCAGTGTATTCAGATCATATTCCACGGGGAGTAGAGATGTGGGAGAGATGCTGCGGGGGTTATTCTGAGTCCCCCGTTCCTGTTTTAACCAGAGCATGTCTAAAATCTGCTTTACATATGGGTCTTCTAAGTAAGATTTCACTTAAACAAAGGGTTTCAACTGCTAAAACGATAAAACGTCTCAGGGAGCCCTCGAAGCTAATGTTAAAGGTTTAATCCCATATGAGCCATTTCTTCGTTTGAGCATTCACTCAATGAAGTACTAAGTATCTGCAATACACAAGGCAGTCGCAGAATGCCTTCCAGTCCCCATTAGGCACCTCCTAAAATGAATTGTTAGTTAAAATGGAGACAACATGGGAAGTATGAACGGCTTGGTGGTGACATTATTCCTCTTGGAAGTGATGTTCCTATCGGAAGGCCCATTATTTTTTTCTTTTCTGTACACTCTCACTGTTGTGGCCTCTCCCGTTGCAGAGCACAGGCTCCAGACGCGCAGGCTCAGCGGCCATGGCTCACGGGCCCAGCCGCTCTGCGGCATGTGGGATCTTCCCGGACCGGGTCACGAACCCGTGTCTCCTGCATCGGCAGGCGGACTCTCAACCACTGCGCCACCAGGGAAGCCCGCCATTATTCTTGTACTAGTGAGCCATAAGCATCTTCTTTGAAGCTGAAGATCAACACAGCTGAGTTTTCCTTGCCCATGTCATTAGGATTTTGCCAAAGTTCAATGGGAATAAAGCTAGCTTCTCTACAGAGAGCAGATACTTTTGCCCCTGGATGGCAGCCCCATGTTGACTGGCTCAGCCAAAGGTTTGGCCTTACTCCTTTATGCCTATGGTTATTTGAGACCTAACCTTCAACTGTAAACTTATTTGCCGTAAGACCAGGGGTGTTTCCATATTCCATGTAGACTCAGTGTTAGTACTTAGTGAATGTGAAATAATAATGATGGGGTCGATTCTGTATCCCTAACTATATGCTTTCTTTAGACAGCAACCACAGTGATTTTGCATAGCAGCTACTAAGTGGAATATTTCCAGCAGAGTTGTAATTAATGTCCAAGGTGAAAATTGCATTATTATTCATATGTACTTCATCTTATTGGATACTTTCCTAACATAGTTAAAGTATGATTTTATTTGTGTAATTAGTTGATCTAGATATTATTTTCTTCACAGTCCATATTTTGGTAGTTCATCAGTTTTCAAGGTACTATCTATTCTGTACCATGGGTAAGCAGTTGACAAAACCGAAAAAGCTAAGAGAATTACCACTGTGGTATGTCATAGATAATGAGGCCCAAGTTCAGATCAGTTATATCCCAGGGCACTGAAGAGTCTTCTGGTTATTATCATGGTATCACTATTAGCAAATTTTGAGTCATCATAACAAGTAGAAGAAGAACCAAAAGACTGGAGACAGGCACAGATTTTTACCCTCACCTTTAATACGAAGTGGAAATTGGACTGGAAACCACAAGTCAGGGAGCCTGGTATCACATGTTCCCAGAATTCTAGACTAGAGTCTTGGAGAGCGTGAGCGTTCCGAAGCCACCGTGGGCTCACTCCGAACAAATCAGGCCACTTCCGCTTATGTGTGTGTGCATGTGCTGCAGACATGGTATATCGAGATCTCGGCAAAGTGTTTGATAGAAATTCCTATGATCGTTTTTAAACAAGTGACACAAAATGTTGGCTAAGTAATCATATAGTTGGGTAAATGTGTAGCTGATTAACCGTCATTCCTAAAGAGTGTTTTCTTAACGTATCAGTGTCAGCCTGGAGAGAGGCTTTTAGTTGTTTACTTTGACCTTTACTGCCTGAAGTTTTTACCAGTGACTTCACTGCAGACAGAGAAGGCATACTTCTAGTATTTAGTGATGGCATGAAGCTAGATGGGGTTAGCTAATACGTAGATAACACAATCAGGATCTAAAAATGTCTCAGTAGGATGGAATGGCAGAGAAAAGTAGCAAAGTGAAATGTTACAGGGAGAAATGGGAAGTATTACACGGAGATTCACAAACATGACTTAGCCGCTCTTTTGATGGTGGGGCCGTTATTGGTGGGGGGAATGGAGGGAGGGGCATGCAAGTAAGTAGCTAGAGAAATATTTGGGATTGTAAAGTTCACTATTCCACATGAGTTTTTAATAAACTAGTACTACCTGTTTCGGTTGTAAAGTCTTATTGGTATGTGATTTAGAGTCATAATGAGAAATTTGAGAGCCATAACACTGTGTAATCTAGTTTGGGGGAAAGTACAAAGGCTTTAGAACCAAACATAGATCTATGTTTAAGGCCCACATATGTCACTTTGTAGTTGCCTAGCTAATGGCCAAATTATCTAACCTCCCTGTACTCACGTCTCCTAATCTGTGAAATGGGTATACTACAATCTATCCTGAAGGGTTAGTAGACGTGTTAGAGATGATGCATGTAGTAACACAATAAATTAAAGCTATTCTTCTTCTTTGTATTATGATAGTATGAAGAGTTAACATAAAGGAAAGTCAGAAGTAACCTTTTTTTTTTTTTTTTTTTTTTTTGCGGTACTCGGGCCTCTCACTGTTGTGGCCTCTCCCATTGCGGAGCACAGGCTCCGGACGCGCGGGCTCCGCGGCCATGGCTCACGGGCCCAGCCGCTCCGCGGCATGTGGTATCTTCCCGGACCGGGGCACGAACCTGGGTCCCCTGCATTGGCAGGCGGACTCTCAACCACTGCGCCACCAGGGAAGCCCCAGAAGTAACCTTTTAAGTGGCTTGATTCACTTTGCCTCAACTTATCACTTTCTGGAATGTAGAGACTACAACTTTTCTAGTTTGGGTTATTGTTTAAATGATTTTAGAATTTTGCACATAATTATCTAAACCGTAAAAGTTCTTGGAAAAATATATCTAGCCAATCTTCGACAGATTTTTAAACTATTTAAAGTTTGGTTTGGCTCAAAGTAACTGAATGGAAAATGAAGATGATAAATTTTAAAAAGTATATATACATATATACATACCTATATATGTTCATATGTACATATATATACATATATATACGAAGGAGTGTGTGTTTAAGTTCCTCAGCTTTTCCCAAGATTGAACTCTGCCCTGAAGTGGAGCATCTATAAATAGGCAGGCTATCCTTAGAGTACAGCTTAGAGATCTTACAGATCATGGTCCTGAAGTCCCATTTTAATCTTCAGCCCCACCAGGACCTTTCATGGAAGGATGGTATCAAGTGAAGAGACTTCAGAGCTATAAAGTTCAGGGCAAGTTCATCTGCATTCCTTTTGCATCTTGCTCTCTGGTTGAAGATGGTGAGAGGTTCCTATATTTAAAACCCGGCTGACCTGATATCCTTATTGGCAGATGTCTCGCGGGAGGTATTTAGAATGATTTTGAGCGGCATTATAATATGTTCGTGAGTGTGTGTATATCACATGCCGACAGAGCAGAAAGAATTCACAGGGCTTGGGGCTACTAGCTTCCTTGAGACACCATCACTTTCAGCTGTCGGGGTGATGTCACAAATGCCAGGAACACTGCCTAGGCCCGAATTCCCAAAGCTCAATTTTGCATTGCAGAGCCTAAGGCAGACAAGACCCCTTCCATGGGCCCTACCATCAAAGAACTATGGAATTTGTTAGCTACAGGCTGGGACCGGCCACCACTTGTTGTCAGGCAAAAGGAAAGCTGTCCCCTGCTGCCTGAGCCTTTGTCCCTGCCTGGGATACCATGGAAAATGGGGAAGGAATCCAGACTCATTAATGAGCTAATACAAAAGATTAAGCCAGCCTAGAGGCAGTTCGTTATAGCTACATATGGATGCTTGAAGGCAGTTGAGAGCCGAAGGATCTCCAGACCAGAATCCAGTGGTGCTGCTGCCTTTGTCCGCCAGACCCAAGCGCAGGATAAGGGTATCCCTGTGGGGAGCAGTTTTCTTATTGCTGGTGTCTTTTTTACAGAATACCATTCCCTGAGCTGTTGTGGGGCAAACCGCTTGATCAATAATTGCAATCTGATAACCCACAGTACAAATTATTGTTAAAGCTACAGGTTTCATGATAAGATGCTGAGACGGGGCTTG
Organism: Stenella coeruleoalba; assembly: GCF_951394435.1. Taxonomy (NCBI): domain Eukaryota; kingdom Metazoa; phylum Chordata; class Mammalia; order Artiodactyla; family Delphinidae; genus Stenella; species Stenella coeruleoalba. The sequence continues at coordinate 108,666,999 of NC_137152.1, read as the reverse complement.
GCTCTGAGCTTCTACTTGGTTGAATAGCCTTTGTTCTTGGAAATCACTTAAACCATGACTACTTCTGTGACCCCTTTTCAAATTGAAACTCATCAGGAAAAAAATAAAGTAAAGTAAAATTTATATATATATATATAATTTATATAATATGTATATTTTATATACATATATATTTCCTCACTGTTTATTTAGCAGTTATTTACTGAATGCTTACCTTACGTGTAGTGCTGAGTTTGGTGGGCTCTATTGATAAAGACATAGAGAACCCCTCCTCCTTATACAGACTTATCACATATACATACATCATTATCATTTGAATTCATTTGCACAGTATTGAGCAGCTCTGTGTACTGGGGGTAGGGGCTGGGGACGAGGATACAGGGATAACTTAAGCACAATTCTTGCTTTCAAGGAGGGTGATGAAAACATACCTACGTAACTATAATCCAAGGCATAGTGTAAGTGTCACAAGAGAAGTATAAACCAAGTGCTCTGCTCACCCAGAGAAGGGAAGGATTAATTTCTACCAAGGGAATTAGACAAGACTTCAAAAATAGGTAGCCTTTAAGCCTTTAAGGCTTTGAAAGATGAGGAGAATTTTGACAGATAGAGGTTAGCGGGAAGGATCTTCCTGGCAGCGGAATGTGGTATGCACAGTGGCACAAAGACATGAAAGTACATCAGTAGCCAGAGTGGAAGAGGATGTAGGCAGTGAAAGATGAGACTGAAAAGGTGGTGGTACAAAATTTGGGAGGGCCATGAATAGTATAGCGAATCTGAACTTTTTTAGCAGTGGAGAGCCAGTGCAGGGATTGGAGCCAGCCTGACACGGTCAGATCAGTGTTTTATGATGTTAGCTCCGTGAGGAGCATGAAGGGTGGCTTGGAGATCAGAACTTGGAAGCAAGGAGTCCAGTTAAGCTTGATAGGTTTTACGAGGCAAAGAGGCGAAGCTTGTTATTAAAATTCATTAACCTTGCTTTCCACTTCCGGACAGAACAGTTCAGGGGATGAGAACTGCGCTGTTCCTCAAGTCGGGCCAGTCATCTTTTGGCTGTTAGCCAGGACCTGGGGAGGCTGCAGCGGGCAGTGGATCGGGTCTCAGGAGCGAGGGTAGCGTGGTGTGACTGCACAGCAGACCGGTACCTAATCCAGGTCTCACAGTAGAAAAAAAAGATTTTTAGTTCTAGTATGTCATTGAACCTTAAGTAGAAGTTCTCACAATGGAGTATTTAGAGTCCCTGATGAATGTGTTAACTATTACTTCTGAATCAATTTGTTACACGCTTTTTTTAGTCAGGATTCCAATGAAAAGTGGCTCCTTGGCTGTTGAATGTTGAGCGCCATGCATTCACCCAAGTCTCAAAAATTACCAAAACTGTGAGAAAGATTGAGAGAGATTATAGTGGTTTTTCTTCAGCTGCCACCGTGGGTGCTTAGATGTGTTAGAAAGACGACTGTGTTTCGTGACAGCCTCACAAAGGGCAGGAGGGGAGCCGAGGGGAGCGGTGACTGTTTGCCTTCCCCAACCTCCTTAAAACATAGTTTCCCAATTTGTTATCAACTCCTGTGTTTTTCTAATTACGGCAGCTACTTAACAGTTTGTGCTGTTTCCCTAGAATGGTCTCCAAGAACTTTATACACTTTATATATTGGACCCTGCTTGTTCAGTTGACTCAAGCACGTGCTGACAATGAGCTGACCTGACCTCTCACCAGCGGGGGCTGGCTGGCAGGCGGCACTGGATGCCGCTTTTTCTCTCCACCTGAGCGCTCCTGTGCCCTTGCTGGTCAGAGCAGATGCGAAGAAGGCAGGCAGCGTAAAAGCTTGTTTACAGCACTCCTACAAGGGTAGGGTCTTATCTGCCCCATTCACCACTGTATCTTCTGCTTCTAGAGCAGTGCCTAGCACATCGTAGGCAACAAATAACTATTTATTGCACGAATAAGTGAAGGATTCTGTTCCAACTTTTGAACTGGCTGTTTAACTCCAGTTTAGGGAGACTGTAACTTTTATCCTATGCCTGTCCCAGCATTGTACTTTGGAAGCAGATAACTTGTTTCCTAGTCTCACAGGTACGCAGACAGAGGGCAATTTTGACCCAAAATGGACCATCTGCGACATTTCACTAGTACTTGATTGAGATGATGAGATTTGGGACTTTTGAGCTAAGACAATTTAATGAGACTTGGGACTTAGATTGATACTGTAATGGGTTGAGACTTTTAAGGGCTATTGGGATAGGGTGAATGTATTTTGTACACGGGACAGATGTGAGTAGGGGAGAAAGTGTACGCGCATGTACAGAAAGAAAGAAAGAGAGTAGGGGGATTCTTTCCAGCATTAAAGAAAATATTAAATGTTACACTACAGTTTTACCGTAAAAGTATGTACAGAATGTTCTAAATCTGCCAAAAGTCATCTAGAATAGTCCTTCCTGAGAGCGTGGCATGGACATATATGCACTACCAAATGTCAAATAGACAGCTAGTGGGAAGCAGCCGCATAGCACAGGGAGATCAGCTGGGTGCTTTGTGATCGCCTGGGGGGTGGGATAGGGAGGGTGGGAGGGAGACGCAAGAGGGAAGAGATACAGGGACATAGGTATACATATAGCTGATTCACTTTGTTATGCAGCCGAAACTGACACACCATTGTAAAGCAATTATACTCCAATAAAGGTGTAAAAAAAAAAAAGAAAAACAGAATAGTCCTTCCTTCACTTTAAAATTTTATTTTTTCCAGCTTTATTGAGATATGATTGACATATAACATCGTGAAAGTTTAAGATGGACAACGTGTTGATTTGATACATTTATATGTTGTAAAGTGATGACCACCACAGCATTAGCTAACATCTCCATTCCATCACATAATTACCATTTCTTTTTCTATAGTGAGAACATTGGAGATCTGCTCTCTTTCTTCACTTTCTTGAGAAACGTGGTGGAATAGTACCGTGTCCTCCCCGAGAGTCCTCATTCTGTTTGTTCAGAAGTTCCTTAACTTGGCAGAACCTGGAAAATCTGTGCACTCACTGTTCTGTCTCCCTTTTCTGACCTCCATTTGACGGCTCTGCAATGATCTTTGACAGAGACCCCAGGCTGTGGCCTGCTCCCTCCTACTGTGCCTATTCTGTCACTGTAAAATACAGTATTGAGCGAAGATGGAAAACCTACTTTTATCTGTCAGAGCCTGAGTAACGGGAACTTTCATTTTCTGGCTGTCTCCTTTCAACTCCAAGCTCAGCTTGTTAAGACTTGAAGAGCTAAGATGAAATAGTAATTCATGTGTCTCTTTTATTTCTGGACTCATCTTTCTGGATCCTGGAGACTGTGGTGATTCATGCCTCAGTTATAGGTGGCTAGATATTGGGAAACTTTCTTATTTGCAGCCTATGAAAATGAATAAAGTGATCAAAATCTTTATCACCACCTATCCTGTTTACACAGATTTCTCGTGCTTTCCCCTAGGAAATAGTTTCTGTGAGGGAGGACAAACGGGTCTGCGACCTTGTCTACTTTCAGCATCTTCTTTGGACCTACTATGTGCCCCTCACTGAAGTTATCACTTCTCTGCTGACATCACTAGTCCTCAACTCTCTTCCCTGTAGCAATTCAGTCACCAAGTGCTTTCAGATCATTCTTTGGAACCTTCTTTGTCTGAGATCCTTTTCCATCTGTATGCCATCACCCTAGTCCAGGCCTGCCTTACTTCACCACCAATCCCCTGATGGGCACAGGGACTAGAAAAATCGATGAGACACTCACTGCCCTTGGCCTCTAGGGACCCGCATTCATTTTTTACGTCTCTGTTTTCTTGTAGCACTGTAGTCTCCAACGTGGCTTTATATTTTGCTTTATATTTTTCTTTTGTTGATCCACTTGTATAACTTCTGTCTCTGCCACAAAAATACTTGTTGCCTTCCTTTTATAGGTCCCCCAAATATGGGACTTGACTCCCACTTATGCCATGCTACCTTCCCTGAGGGAGGCGTACCTCTTTCCCCACAACTCCTCACTCCTCTTCTTCCTGTCCACCCACTCTCATGTTCCACATAATGTAAGAATTTTTCTTATAGGTCGATTTTTTTCTCTATGCCCTTAGTGATTCTGTCTTTAATGGAAAGTAAAAAATGGCTCCTGGAAAAAGGCAGTAATCGAGACTAAACAGCATTTATCGAGCACTTGCTGAGTGCTGGTACTACTGGGTGTTTCGAAGCATCTAATAAAAGGCACCATGCATGCTATATGTTCCCTTCTAGATTAAAAAAATCCGTAATCTATAAATGCTTTTGGCTAGTGATGATGAACAGCAGCGGTTTTTTTTTTTTTTCAAAGCAAAAACACCAGAAGTTTGGAAAGGAATTTGCAAGTTGTGTTGTAATGCAACTGATCTCTTTCTTCCTGAGAAAGTTGGTTTCTTGCCAGAGCGTTCAATTCAGGCCCACGCAAACTGGGTGTATTTATAGAGGGCCAAAGGAGGAAGAGAACATGATAAACTTTTCTCCCCAGTACAGCAGAGAATGGTAAACAGTCACCAGGTGAATGCCATGTAGCACACAACTTGCGGAGCCAAATGCCATCGTGGTACGTGGCAGCCAGACATCTGCTAGGTTGAAGGGTTCCCCTCAACCCTGTAGGCAGCCAGTTCAGGTTTGGAGACTCGGAAGTGTTATTCTGGATGATGGCAAGCCCTCAGAGGTTTCTTGGGGCCCTCTCAGTGTGGGGGACATCTAGGAGGGTGTGCTCACTAAAAGTGCCTCCAGATTCTTAATATAAAGATGTTGAGAAACTAAGAATCTCTGCATTTAAAGTGTTTTAAAGTTTATGAGGCCCTTTAATTTATATTACCACATTTATTTCTCGCTAATACTCTGTGAGCTAGCCATCATTAATATTCTCTTTTACAGATGAAGAAAATGACACTCAGATTTCACGTGACTAAAAGGTTGCCTTTACTCTAAGTTCTATGATCTTTCTTCTACTCTTTGGAGGGAAGAAGAACCATTAAGACAGTCTCATCATGTAGCAGGTCATTGGAAGTAGCCTAGAACTAGCAGCTCTACCTCTAGCAATTTCTTCCAAGGCTCCACAAAGATGTGTGTATGGGATATTTCAGTGGTGGTGTCTGCATAGAAAAAAAAATTAAAAGCAACCCAGATATCTATCAGTAGGAGATTTATTATGTGAACTGTGTCATTTCTATACGATGGAGTAATCTGTAGCCATTAAAAATATTTTTCAAACATTGTTATGGATAGAAAGATATCCACGACATATTGTGAAGTAAAAAAGCAGGTGATGAGACAGTAGTAAAGTACAGTCCAATTTTAACAAAAATGAGCACATGTGTAAATGTATTTATGGGGAAAAAGTCGGTAACAATACATATCAAAACATTAGCAATATCAGGGTAGTTTTCATTTTCTTTTTTACCTCTGTGTACTCTGCCCAAATACTTTTTAAAAATCATCTTTAAATCAGAAAAAGCAGTGTTCTAAGACATAAGATTATAGTTAACCTACCCATCACAACTGTATGCGTTTCTCTCATTTTCCCCATTAGCCTTCATCTTTTCAGACTCAAAAAAAGGCCAGTGATTTTAGTCTGCCATATGGCATTGCCTTGTTCTCCACCTTTCATTATCTTATTTCCCCTTCTCTGGACACTTTCCTGTTGCATTTTGTCTTCTTTAATACACCATCAGCAGAAGGTAATCCCAGATATTCTGGGAATAAGGTACAGGAGCACATACATAGTCGCTCCAAAATCAGTACTGCAGCTTCAAAGCAACTTCTCTCTTAGTGGGTTGCTAGGTGCAGTCATTCAGAAGTTCAGCTGTCAATGGGAGAAGAGTAGTGATTAAAGAGCTGTGAATGCTGGTATGTTTTGTCTTAACTTCAAGATGTGTATGTGGTCTCCACTTTATATTGTCTACTACACCAGCATCCAGCGAAACCCCAAACTAAGTTTGATTTTGGGGGAAAAAAAACTTTCAAATCAATGAAATAAATGCTGATTCCAAATATAACATTCAGACTCTATGAAATAAGACAGCCCTAATCTCTCAGAGACCAAAGATAAGGCCATCTGACAGCTTTGCAACGTCAGAGAGTCATTCCTTTACACACATGTAAAACCTTCAGACTTTCTTGAGAAAATAACCTTTATTTCAAAAATAGCTTTGAAGTTTGAAAATCAAAGCAGACCAGCTGTTTCTCAGCACAGAAAGGACTTTGCCTAAACTGCTAGAAAGCTAATAAGGATTTCAAAGGGCAGTGAGAACTTACTCTAATGCCCATAGTACAGGGAGCACCAGGGGTGGGACAAGCTGTTTACTGTAACTAACACGTTAACTAGGGACCTTGCCAAGCCTTTCTCTCTGTTTTCTCCCTCTTTTCCTTTCTCTCAGGATCTGTTTTTCTCCTTCCTTTCACAATCCCCTGGCCTCTTTCTTTTCCTTACCTTTCTTTTTTTTCTTCTTTTCCCATTTGTTCTCTTATCTCTCTTTTCTCTCCCTCCACATCGTTTGTTTGTTTGTTTGTTTGTTTGTTTGTATTACCACCTCATTGCCCAAACTTGCTATAGCGTAGACCTGGAGTATTTTTTAACTATTCATTTTATCTTTTGAATGGAGTTTTTTTTCCCCCTCTGTTCTTTTTTTTTTTTTTAAAGGAGATGAGGTGAATATTTTATATTTATTCCACAAAAACTAAACTAAATCCAGTGGCTTCTTGCTTGTGTGTGGCCCCCGTTGATTTTTTTCCCCTCTGTGGGTCAGTTGTCCTTGATAGAATAAAGGTTCCCACCCTTGCACTAAGGGGTCTTGCCAATTTAATTCTTCTTCAGAAAAGGAGATGAATAACAGTATGGACAATTAGTTACTGTGGGTGGGAGAAGGAATTTGACTGGAGGCAGTTTTCTTTGGAAAGAGATAGGAAAGCACAAGAGGTTGCAATAGTTTTACTTGTGAAAAACAGAGGGTATGAAATAACTTGGTGGAAAGTTCAGCTGAGAACGGGAACATCTGGGGCTTATTCATGGTTTTTCAGAAGTTTTTGAAGTTTTTTTATTAGCTGGGTTGACCTCAGATTGAGGAGGAGATTTTTCAACTGTTAAACAGTTTTTTCTTTGCATTCCTAAAGTCATATTGTGTTCAGCTTGTTAATATGTGCGCAGGGGGCCTTGAGCAGAGTCGGCCAGAGGGGCATGCTTTCGGGACATATTTCCCCATAGCTGGTATTTCCCTTTCTTGTTGAGGATTTGCATGTGTCCCTTTCATCCATGCGTACAGCAGATTCCTCGGCAAATAATTGCATTTGACATCACAGTTGTTGGAGAAGATGCAGGGGAGGGGGAAACATCCCCATTTCCCCCACACTGAGACAGCTGGAGGGAGGAAGCAGGTTAGACAGGGAAATACATAAACATACCTGGAATGTAGCAGCAGGTAATTCTGTCTGTGTTAGTCATTAATAACTTGCATGTTGGAATATCAATGGCGTAGGTTCCAAGATGTCTAGAATTCAGAAAGGGGGAAAAAAACCCACCGCAAATCGACACCTAACATCCCATTGACTTATTGGGCCTGATGCTGGACACATTGACAAACATGTTTAGTTAGTATCAGTGGAACATGTTCCAAGGCACTTTCCCCTCATTTTTTTCTAGAGAAGGACTTGAGGTCATTTATTTGGAGCTTCTGGTGGCCACAGCAAGAACATCCTGCAGGAACACCCCCAACCCAGCTTCTGATAGGCTGAAGGGGGAGGGGCACCATTAGATTGCACTCCTGTAGAGGTTCCTGTTATTTGGGACCCTCAGAAAGGCAGGCTCTCCAAAAAGGAGTGTTTGTTCAGGGCGTGACAGTGTTGAGAAAAGCGAAAAATAATGTATGCACTATACCAGAAATAACTTTCTGTGTTAGAAATTAACCAGTACTGCCTAAACAGAAGCCCTCATTCTTAACGGTCTGCAAAATGTTCTGTGGCTAAACGCTTGGAGGTATAAGTCAGTGATTTTTTTTTTCCTATGAACTGCCAGGCCTACAAAGGTTTCGTGCAAGCAAAAGAATTTAAACAAATTTCCAAAAATTTGACATTTAAAAATTTGGGGAGTTATTCCGACACAGATGTTCTGTGTTCTGTATTGAGTTTGTGGTCTATGCCAGGCTCCTTGATTAACAGCTAGAAGACATACAGACAGTTCAATAAATCAACACATTTGATTTCTAAATGCTTATTGTTTATTTAGCTACTGAGTACCAGGCACTTGGCTAGGCCCTGGAATCTGTAGAGGCACAAAGATGAATCAGACACAGTTCCACCCTCAAAAAGCCATTGGTCTCAGAGGAGACAGACACAGGCACAAATAATTACAATAATTGGGCTTCTACAATAGGTCTAAAGGAAGTGTTGCAGGAGCACAGATGAAACTATTAGACTCAGTTACAGGAATTGGGGAAGAATTTATGAAGGAAATGATATATGAGATGATTCTTGGAACATAAATAGAATTTTAACTGAGGAGGTTACTCAAGGCTAAGAGAACAGCATGGGCAAAACATAGAGGTGTGAAACCATATGACGCCTTTGGTGATTAGTGAAGGTACCTGGAGAGAATTGTGAGAGTTGGGGGACTCGGGAAGTATAGCTTGGGCAGTTATAAACCTGAGTTAGCAGCCTGAGAGAAAAGTCTAACAACAGATTTTTCTTTTTTAATCTGAACAGTATCATTCCCTTGCAGCCAGGTCCCTTGGGGACGGTATTAGAACTCAGCCTCTACTCTTTGAGGGTCCACAACTAAATTAAGAGGCAAGGCATTCATATGTACCTATACGAGAAAACAGAAAGACTTACACTGTGCATGGGCACCGGCTGAGGAGTGAACAGTGGGAAAGTGCAAGATATATTATTGGTGATTTATTGTTTTTGAGGCCAACTTGGAGCCTTGGTATACCCCCCCCATTCAAATATCACACCCTTCCTAGATAAACACTTCCACAAACCACGAACGGACTTCATTCATCAACACTAGTGGTTGGGAAGGAAGGGGACAGAGGAGAAAAGGTTGGCAGGCGAAGGAACAAGCAATTCATTTTTAGGTTGGAGAATGAGAAAATTAACTGATCATAAATTCCAGGTGATTGGTTTTTCCCCTGTTTTATCATGAATAAAGGATCTGTTCAGATTTTTAAAGTAACACCTCATAGTACAGAATGGAATAAGCAGGCAGGCCATATTCCTTCTTTGTTTTCGTAAAGGTGTGAGAATAGGAAGTTTGTCTGACCCACATGTGTGGACTCCCTAGGGGACAATAAACCCTTCTCATCATGTGCAAATACATAAGTATTCGACACTTCCTGCTGTATTGAAAATAGATTCAGTTAAAATATTTAGTAATGAGTCATTTTGAGGACCAGGTGCTTACACATCCTTACTATTTTGCCTTCAAGAATTTCATAGATAATCCTTGGGTGAATTTATGTTGCCCCCAGTAGAGTTTCTTTCTGGACACCACTGTGTAGGTCCTCACGAATGGCCTTAGAGAGGAAGCCCTGGGGAGAATTCAGTTTACTAAGAGTGAACTTCGTTACTCTCTCTTTGGATCTGGTTGGCTAAGGCATCTGCTGCCTTTGAGAGCATCATTCTTCCCAGTGCATTTCCATGGTCCTACACTACAAGGACCAGTGCACCTGCCTTGTACTGGAAAGGAAATAAGTGGCAAAGTGAGAACAAAATAAGGACAGTTGGCTCATTCCAAGTTTGTGTGGGACTGGAGTACAATGCTCTTCCCAGTGTGTTGGAGGGGGGAAAGGCAGCCACATGGGGGAAGGAGTGTTAAATTGTGGCTTGTGTCCGGATCCACTCTAGCTATCATCCCTTTAAATCACTCCAAATAATGCCAAGTTATTATTTAGAAGCGAATTTTCCAGAGAGCCTACCTTCTGAATAGCAAGGGGAGATCTGCTAGTGAAACCATTTAAGTCACCCACAGCCCCCACTCAAAACTGGATTGATGCAACCACAAAGGGTCAGGGCTCCAGAATATTCCATGCTGAATAAGATGTGATGCCAAAGTTGCAATGACTCTGGGGCATTAAAGGTCCCGTGGCACTTCTTAAAGGCGAGTTTGCCCTGACCTCCTTGGCCAAAGTTCACATCTGGTAATTGCATCTGTTGACATTGGCTTCCCTTGTCCTTTCAGCTGCATACAATATCGCCTCTCTCGCATCCTGTCTTAGACTCTTGCATAGTGTTGCTATGTGCTATTAAACAGCAGTTGCATCTCACCCAGCGGGGAATGCGTGTGGAAATCCTTCGGGAAAAGTGGTGCAATAGAAATGTTGGATCGACAGTATTTTTTCTTTTGTGAGCCAGGAAGTGTAAGTGTAAGAAACAGATCCAAACACTGTGCAGGCTAACTGTTAATGTGTACAGCCGAGTAAGAAACCACCATATGCAAGGCCAGGTATGCCAAGGGTCAACAAGACCCCTTAGAGTTGGGGAAATGAAAACAATGTTTTTTAAAGTAATTTTGGGGGGGTGCCCTATAAGTTCAGGATAACATATAAAGAATTTCGGGAGTTTTCTGGAAAGTAGAAATCTTCTATCTGCATGGGTCTCTGCAGTTTACAAAGTGCTTTTTATACACACAAACACATTTAATTCCCATAACCCTGTGAGGTAGGTATTACTGTTATCCTAATTTTACAGCATAGGAAACTAGGGATTAGTGAGGTTCAGTGATCTGCCTAAGATTTCACTTCTAGCAAGCGGAGGAAACAAAGAAGATGGGAATCCAAGCCTTCTGACTCCAAATTCTTTGCTCTTTGCAGCATACCATAGCTTAATGAATGTGTTGGTTGTGGTTTGATGAACAAATCAGGAATCTGGCGTACCTTCTTAGGTACATTTTAAACACTGAGTTACTAGAATTCTTGGGACCCTGGAAACCCAGGTATTTTTGACACCTGAAAGTTAGGACCAAAATGCTAACTTTTTTAAAAAAAGAAACCTTTCTAAAATAGACTCCCTTACCTTATATGATTGCATTGTACTGCAGGTGGAGATGCTTTACGTTGTCACTTGAGTGTCAAAGACTCCTTTTGGCTACTTCTGCCTTTGGCTCTATCTCGGAGGCCTCCAGTCCTCACCGAGTAACTCAAACAAGTACTGTCTAGCTGGCCTATTTTCATTTTCTTGTCACTCCTGCATTATTGGATAAATAACGGTATTCTGCATCCATAAAAGAGTGAGTATACATTGGAAATGACTAGTTCTACAAGTAAGTAGTTCACTTATCTGATGGGATCTGTCTGTTCCAATATAAATTCATTGCTATGAAATACTGGCTGTAAGAGCCATGAATATGGAATTAGGTAAGAGGTAGAGAAAAGAGCTCATGCATACTGTAGAAGAAAGAAGTATGTATAAACTGAGCAAAGAAACACATTTCCTGGGGGACAACATAAAATAAAACAAATATTGAGAAAAGTGAGAGACATGGGCATGGAAAAGAGAGATTTCAGAAGAATAGCAATTGAGTTTTAAAAAGTATCAACTTGAACTTCCTGTAGTTAGTGTGCCTCCTGGCTGATGGCATGATTTTAGTGGCTGAAAGCTAGGGTAAGAAAGGAGTCTGGCAAACGTTGTAAATGAAGTGGCATCTCTGTTTATCCCTACTGAGAGGAAGTCCAGCACCCTGAGCCTGCCCTGCGCTGCCCTGAAAGATGCTGCTGTGTATTACTGCATCGTGAGTGGCACACAGTGAGACAGGTAGAGCTGCACCTGCTCAATATCTGGGGTGGGAGTCACAGCCCAGGGGGAATCCCAAAAGTAGTACTTTCCAAAGAGTTTATTTTACTTTATTATTTTCAGAAGGTATTAGTAAATCTATGTATTACTTTAAAAAAAAAAAGAAAGAAAGGGGTCTGGTAAGACATTGCTGGCTTCTTTCTGGGTTTTCACTCCAAGGGCAGGCATTTTCATCCAAGCTTATGTTCCTCTCTTGTCACGTTGACTAGCATTTCTCTCTTTATTACAAAGATATTTTTAACCAGTTTATTGAGATACAATTTACATTTCATAAAATTCACCCATTATAAGCATACATACAGTCTGAAGAGTTTTACTAAATTTATACAGTTGTGCAACCATCACCCCAATCCAATTTGGAACATTTCCATCAGCCCAACAAGTTTCCCTATGCCAGTTTGCAGTCACTTCCCATTCCTATTCCCAGCCCTAGGCAACCACTAAACTACTTTCTGTCCCTATAGATTTGCCTTTTCTGAGTATTTCATATAAATAGAATTATACAAGATACGGTCTTCTGTGTCTACCTTTTTTCACTTAGCATAATGTTTTTGAGGTTCCTACATGTTGTAGCATGTATCAGTATTCGTTCCTTTTTATTGCTGAGTAGTCTTTCAGTGTCTGGATATATACCACATTTTGTTTATCCATTCACCAGTTGATGGACATCTGGATCATTTCCAGAGTTGGACTACTATAAATAATGCCGCTACGAACATTCACTTAAAAGTCTTTGTGTGGACATATGTTTTAATTTCTTCTGGGTAGATACCCCGGAGGGTCATATGATAAATAAACATTAAACTGTTTTCCAAAGTGGTTCTACCATTTTATATTCCCACTAGCAATACAGGAGGATTCTAATTTGTCCACAACCTATTCAACACTTGGTACTGTTATTGAGTATAGACTTTTTGGTGGGTGTGTAGTATTATCTCATTGTGGTTTTAATTTGCATTTCCCTAGTGAGTCATGATGGTAAGCATCTTTTCTTTGTTTCTTGGCAACTTGTATATCTTCTTTAATGAAGTGTCTACTCAAATCATTTTGCGTGGATATTTTGTAGTTTAAATAAGGGGGTAGAAGTGGAAAGAATGTGACTATGCTAGGAGAGTTGTGCACTCCTCCCTTCCACAGATTAATTAGACTTTGTTTCCTTTTAGAGTCGTTTTGGGTCTTTTGTTTTGTTTTGTTTTGAATAAGTAGAGGACTGGGCTAAACACAATTTCTGAAGACACTGATAATTTTCTAAGTATAGTAAGACTAGAGTTTCTCTGTTCCAGAGCAGAGATAAAGTTACCTTAAATTACTATGGGTGACATGTTACAAAATGCTTTCACATGTCTCATCTCATTGATTCCTCACAGTTGCTCCATGAGGTACTAGAGTCAGCCCTCTGTATCTGCAGGTTCCACATCTGTGGATTCAACCAACCTCAAATCGAAAGTATTCAGAAAAAAAAAATTCTAGAAAGTTCCAAAAAGCAAAACTTGAATTTGCTGTGCATGGGCAACTATTTATAGAGCATTTACATCGCATGTACAACTGCATTAGGTATTGCAAGTAATCTATAGATGATTTAAAGTATACAGAAGGATGTGCTAGGTTGTATGGAAATACTTTACCATTTTATATAAGGGACGTGAACACCTGAGGATCTTGGTATCCGCGTGCGGTCTTAGCACCAATACCCAAGGATACAGAGGGATGACTGCACTTTTATTTTCTGCTTTTTACAGGTGAGACTCTGATTAGGGAAGTGACTTGTACAAGTGTAATCAGTAGGTAAGTTGGTAGAGCTGAGTTCTGACCCCAGGTCCGGCTCCCAATCCTCTACTTTTTCCACTATATCAGGCAGCCACACTTTAAAGTCCACTCTGGTTTCAGGTATCAGAACTGCAGCAAAGCTCAGACTAGCACCTTCAGGATATCACTTGTAGGAATAGCTGCTGGACAAACTTGCAGGAAGCATTTCCTCCATTACCTGATTGAATGGTTTTGCCCATTTTCCCTTGGCCCAGATGTCTGCATCTGTGTATGATGGACAACCTGATTGTAATCTGGAAACAATGAGGACTCAGAACATCTGTTGAGAGGAGGAAAGCTAATAAATGAGATGGCATGTTCTGATTGGAGATTATTTTAGGAACAAATCAGTTTACATAAAACCAACTAAACAATGTTTGACAAAATGCTAAGTTGTAGGGTCAAAATATTGTAAAAAAAATTAAATGGAGAAATAAGAATACTAACGTCTGTATAATGGGAGAAATTATTTTTTAATTTATTATATTCAGTGGCCTCTAAGGTCTTAAGAATGTTTTATTGTAGGGGTTTGGGTAACAGTTCTGCATCATTCAAGGGCACACTTTTAAACATTTTTATCTGTTTTGCCTCATAAATCACTGAGACTGCACCGGAATTTCAGTATTTTAATATCCATATGAAGACTCCCAAACTGCCTCGCATACTCAGTCAGTTACAGCAGGCACACACACACAAACACATCCTTTGTTAGATGTTATGCCTTGTTTGAGGTTGGAAAATGTGGTTATTACTACTGGGGTATGCAAAAGAAGTATAAAACACAGTGCCTTCCACTAAAGAGCTTACAAGTAATGAAGCAGTCACTATTCACACATAGAGAACAATTAGGAAATGATATAAGTCAGAACCTAAGAAACTGCTAGACTGAGCACAAGAGCATAAGGATTGTGACGAGGAAAGGATCATTGGAAGCTGAGTGCTACGACCAAAACAACTAGCACAGCACTGCATTCTATTTATTTAACATCAAGTATATTAAACTTTAAAAATTACATAATACAGGTTCATTGTAGAAATTTAGAAATTACAGAAAAGTGAAAATAAATCAATCTACTCCTAATCCCACTAGCCAGAGATAACCACTGTTTGGACACATACTTACTGTATATGTGTTGCTTTCAAACTAGAAATGTTAGCTGCTCTTAAAATAAATTGACAAAAACTCGTCTATTCTGAAAAGCAATCATTATCACTCATTCGCTCTAGCAGCATATCGCCCAGTGTGTTCCCCAGAACTTATTATCGGCGTGATTTTTTTTTAAGTGTTCCGCTAACGAGCATATGAAAAGATGCTCAAAATTACTAATCATTAGGAAAATGCAAATCGAAACCACAATGAGATAACACCTATCTGGGTGTCTACTCTCAGTAAAAACAGAAAATAACAAGAGTTGTCAAGAATGTGGAGAGGGGCTTCCCTGGTGGCGCAGTGGTTGACAGTCCACCTGCCGATGCAGGGGACACGGGTTCATGCCCCGGTCCGGGAAGATTGCACATGCCGCGGAGCAGCTGGGCCCATGAGCCATGGCCGCTGAGCCTGCGTGTCCGGAGCCTGTGCTCCGCAACGGGAGAGGCCACAACAGTGAGAGGCCTGCGTACTGCAAAAAAAAAAAAAAAAAAAAAAAAAGAATGTGGAGAAACTGGGATCCTTGTGCCCTGTTGATGGGAATGTAAAATGGTGCAACCACCATGGAAAACAGTATGGCGGTTCCTCAAAAAATTAAAAATAAAATTACCATATGATACAGCAATTCCATTCTGGGTATATATCCAAAAGAATTGAAAGCAGAATCTCAAAGAGATATTTGCACACCCATGTTCATAGCAGCATTATTTATAGTAGCCAAGAGGTGGAAGCAACCCAAGTGTCCATCAATGTATGAATGGATAAACAAAATGTGGTATGTACATGCAATGAAATATTGTTCAGCCCAGAAGGAAATCCTCTCACTTGCTACAACGTGGATGAACCTTGCAGACATTATGCTAAGTGAAATAAGCCAGTCACAAAAGGACAAATACCGTATAATTACACTTAAATGAAGTACCTAGAATAGTCAAATTCATAGAGACAGAAAGTAGAATGGTGGATGCCAGGAGCTGGGGGGAGGGGGAAATGGGAAGTTGTTGTTTAATGGGTGCAGAGTTTCAGTTTTGCAAAATGAAAGTGTTCTGGAAATTGGTTGCACAGCAATGTGAGCGTACATAACACTACTGAACTATATATTTTTAAATGGTTAAGATGGTAAATGTTATGTGTATTTTACCACAATTTAAAAATTTTTTCAAAAGCATTCCATATGCTCAAATAATTTAGTTTGTTTACATCAGGACTTAGAACCTTTACCATGCTAATGTGCATTATTTTGCTCCAAGAAGCGATGTAGCGTAATGTGTTTTCCTGACTTGTCTGACCATGGATCTCTTTTTCCGTAGTATTATGGAACTAGGGAAAATATATTAAGGATTTCACCCTAGGAAATATTACTATAAAGTGTTGGTGATTTAATATATTACCTCTCCAACAGACATTTTATTTCAAGAAGACACCTGGGATGATCAATGTTTATCCCAAAGGAATGTGTCTCTACAGATAGAATGTCGAGCCCTGCAAGTGCCTAAGAAGGGAAAGATTTGGGGGCATAGTGCCACCCAGCATCTCTCTGATCTCTGCTTGTCAACAGCCAGCTATTCTGCCTGCTTGCAAGGTCGGCCCTGCATTTTGGCAGTTGAGAGAGGAGACCATCAAATTTAGAAAGTATTCTTGGCGGGGGCGGGGAGCAATCTTTAGTACCTCATTATAAAGTTTCATGATTTCATTAAGGCATCCAGTCCTTCTAGTACAGATAGCAGGCACTTCTAAGCAGGAACTTTAATGCAGTGCTGGATACTTTGGATGAACAGGATTCAGGTCAAGGGAAAGATAATTCTCTGGGTTGAATATCTTCGTGTGTAATTCAAAACGAGAGGTTGCTAGTAGGTTTAAATGTACTGTAGTTGAGTTAAAGGAGGATGTCATGGTTACAAGCCAAGAATTTCCTCTAGGAGCAGGTGAAAAAACAGCTGACATTCCCGATTGTTTTTCTAAGTGTTTAAAATGACTTTCCCAGACCTAAAGCCTGTAAGCATTTTATTAACATTTGATTAGCAATTATTCCTTACTGCGTTGAGGCTGAAATTAGATCAGGTTTCCTTGCATTGCCATCAAAAAAACACAAAAAAAACCCCATAAAATCCTGAGCCCCCAAAACTCAACTCTCTTTCACAAAGAATCATTCCAAAATGATTTCCCCTTTTCCTCTCCTTAACAATCTCTAAAAATCATGGACTGTCAGAGCTAGGAAAGACTTAGAACTCATGCATTCCAACTTCCTCCTTATATATATGGGGAAAACAAGGCCCAAAGAGGGGAAGAGATTTCCCCCAAGACCCAAAGAGTGACAGAGCTAAGAACACCTGCCTGTCCTTTGCCAATACACTGTGCTACCTCATTAGAAGATGATCTGTGGGGGCCCAATATAGCTATGACTCCAGGTCAAATTTGTTTATGAGACAAGCAGATAACAAGGGTTTTGATTTGAACGCCAGAATGCAATTTCTCTTAGGTAATACAATTTGTAGGCAGAGCATGAAACTTAAAACCTGAAATAAATCAGTGTTCACAACATGTAAGAATGTACAGTCGACTATAATGTGACATTTTGTTTTATGTGTAAACATACAGCAATGAGGTCAAACATATCCAGTGGAATGACTTGGTGGCTTTGATTTACGTGGATCCCCAGAGCAGATTTATTCAGATTCTGAAGGGACTTGTTATTGCGAATTAACAGGTTTTATAGGAACTCTGTAGGATATACCCTATTTGTAAATGATACACAGACTATATAGCTCAATAAAAACCAGGAAATAGTTGACTCGATAGGAAAGTTTGGTTAGAATCTAACAGAGATAAAATGTATGTTGCTTGAAAAAATGGGGGTGGGGTACTTTTCGGTAATGTTCGTATTCACTTGCTAATTAACATATTGGTGTATATGTATTTAAGGCCATATGCAATTAAGCAGTTTAAAGGCTATCAACAATCAACCAACTATTAGGATGACAGTTCTGATGTCAAGCACTGGTTTATTTCATTGTTCTCTTCAGGGATTCTTAGTACGTTAGAATAGTTAGAATTGGGACGTGTGGGTTTCAGTAGTTTCTTGGGAGAAGCCATCAACTACATAAACAACTCCATTGGTTTATAAATGCAGATGTTGAGATAGGTTCAGTCTAGTTATTTTCAGGTAGCTAAACTTTATCTATACAACAACCTCAAATGGAAAATTGATAAACAACAGTAACAACAAGAAAAAATTAAGGGTGGACTTAAGGATTGTTAAAATGCCTAAACCATCAACACTAAAAGTCAAACTGATTAAGCCATATTTTCCCTCTGTCCTAGACTCTAGGCTCCTGGTGTGATTGACAGATGTCAAAAAGGTGCAGTGGTGCAAACAGGAAGCCTAGTAGGCAGCTCTTTCATAAGGAGAATTAATGGCTTGTTAAATATGTAGTACTTGTAGTAAGAAATTCTATGCCTACACCCAATGTCCACAGGGCACTCTGTTAACTCAGGCAATAACTGTAGATAGATTGCCCACAGAATCATTTGTTTTCCTTATATAATTGCAATGTATTTAGAATTTGCCATTTTTCTGTTTTTGTAAAAATAGGCTCCAAAATATTACGTGTGGTGTCCTAAGTTACCTGTGGATTGGAACAGATAAAGCTTTGACTCATCCAACCAGGTATAGCAGTAGGCCTCTTGTTGAATTTGTACCTATCAGACAGAAAACCAGCACCATTAGTTTAAAGGAAAGAGTGTAGCCATGTTCCAAAAGCATCAGATGGTAATATTTCTTGTGTAAGTTGAAACTGGAAATATGATGGAAATTTCAGAAATGTAACAACCTCATAGGCCAAGTTTCCCACTTGATATCCAGAGAGTCATTTGCACAGCTCTATTACTATTTTTTTTAACATCTTTATTGGAGTATAATGGTTTTGCAATGGTGTGTTAGTTTCTGCTTCTAACAAACTGAGTCAGTTATACATATATATATGTTCCCATGTCTCTTCCCTCTTCGGTCTCCCTCCCTCCCACCATCCCTATCCCACCCCTCTAGGTGGTCACAGACCACCCAGCTGATCTCCCTGTGCTATGCGGCTGCTTCCCACTAGCTATCTATTTTACGTTTGGTAGTGTATATATGTCCATGCCACTCTCTCACTTTGTCACAGCTTACCCTTCCCCCTCCCCATATCCTCAAGTCCATTCTCTAGTAGGTCTGTGTCTTTATTCTCGTCTTGCCCCAGGGTTCTTCATGACCTTATTTTTATTTTTTAGATTTTATATATATGTGTTAGCATACGGTATTTGTTTTTCTCTTTCTGACTAACTTCACTCTGTATGACAGACTCTAGGTCCATCCACCTCACTACAAATAACTCAATTTCGTTTCTTTTTATGGCTGAGTCATATTCCATTGTATATATGTGCCACATCTTCTTCAACCATTCATCCGATGATGGACACTTAGGTTGCTTCCATGTCCTGGCTATTGTAAATAGAGCTGCAATGAACATTTTGGTACATGTCTCTTTTTCAGTTATGGTTTTCTCAGGGTATATGCCTAGTAGTGGGATTGCTGGGTGATACGGTAGTTCTGTTTTTAGTTTTTTGAGGAACCTCCATACTGTTCTCCATAGTGGCTATATCAATTTACATTCCCACCAACAGTGCAAGAGGGTTCCCTTTTCTCCACACCCTCTCCAGCATTTATTGTTTCTAGATTTTTGATGATGGCCATTCGGACCAGTGTGAGATATCTCATTGTAGTTTTGATTTGCATTTCTCTAATGATTAATGATGTTGAGCATTCCTTCATGTGTTTGTTGGCAGTCTGTATATCTTCTTTGGAGAAATGTCTAGTTCTTCTGCCCATTTTTGGATTGGGTTGTTTGTTTCTTTGATATTGAGCTGCTTGTA
Organism: Stenella coeruleoalba; assembly: GCF_951394435.1. Lineage (NCBI taxonomy): Eukaryota > Metazoa > Chordata > Mammalia > Artiodactyla > Delphinidae > Stenella > Stenella coeruleoalba. Next base: position 108,647,321 of record NC_137152.1, on the reverse strand, counting down.
AATTTTGGAGATTAATCCTTTGTTAGTTGCTTCATTTGCAGATATTTTCTCCCATTCTGAGGGTTGTGCGTTCGTCTTGTTTATGGTTTCCTTTGCTGTGCAAAAGCTTTGAAGTTTCATTAGGTCCCATTTGTTTACTTTTGTTTTTATTTCCATTTCTCTAGGAGGTGGGTCAAAAAGGATCTTGCTGTGATTTATGTCATAGAGTGTTCTGCCTATGTTTTCCTCTAAGAGTTTGATAGTGTCTGACCTTACATTTAGGTCTTTAATCCATTTTGAGTTTATTTTTGTGTATGATGTTAGGGAGTGTTCTAATTTCATACTTTTACATGTAACTGTCCAGTTTTCCCAGCACCACTTATTAATGAGGCTGGCATTTCTCCACTGTATATTCTTGCCTCCTTTATCAAAGATAAGGTGACCATATGTGCGTGAGTTTATCTCTGGGTTTTCTATCCTGCTCCATTGATCTATATTTCTGTTTTCGTGCCAGTACCATACTGTCTTGATTACTGTAGCTTTGTAGTATAGTCTGAAGTCAGGGAGCCTGATTCCTCCAACTCCGTTTTTCTTAAGATTGCTTTGGCTGTTCGAGGTATTTTGTGTTTCCATACAAATTGTGAAATTTTTTGTTCGAGTTCTGTGAAAAATGCCAGTGGTACTTTGATAGGGATTGCATTGAATCTGTAGATTGCTTTGGGTAGTAGAGTTATTTTCACAATGTTGATTCTTCCAATCCAAGAACATGGTATATTTCTCCATCTCTTTCTATCATCTTTAATTTCTTTCATCGGTGTCTTATAATTTTCTGCATACAGGTCTTTGATCTCCTTAGGTAGGTTTATTCCTAGATATCTTATTCATTTTGTTGCAGTGGTAAATGGGAGTGTTTTCTTAATTTCACTTTCAGATTTCTCATCATTAGTGTATAAGAATGCCAGAGATTTCTGTGCATTAATTTTGTATCCTGCTACTTTACCAAATTCATTGATTAGCTCTAGTAGTTTTCTGGTAGCATCTTTAGGATTCTCTATGTAGAGTATCATGTCATCTGCAAACAGTGACAGCTTTACTTCTTCTTTTGCGATTTGGATTCCTTTTATTTATTTCTTTTTCTTCTCTGATTGCTGTGGCTAAAACTTCCAAAACTATGTTGAATAATAGTGGTGAGAGTGGGCAACCTTGTCTTGTTCCTGATCTTAGTGGAAATGGTTTCAGTTTTTCACCATTGAGGATGATGTTGGCTGTGGGTTTGTCATATACGGCGTTTATTATGTTGAGGAAAGTTTCGTCTATGCCTACTCTCTGCAGGGTTTTTTTTATCATAAATGGGTGTTGAATTTTGTTGAAAGCTTTCTCTGCATCTACTGAGATGATCATATGGTTTTTCTCCTTCAATTTGTTAATATGGTGTATCACGTCGATTGATTTGCGCATATTTAAGAATCCTTGCATTCCTGGGATAACCCCACTTGATCATGGTGTATAATCCTTTTAATGTGCTGTTGGATTCTGCTTGCTAGTATTTTGTTGAGGATTTTTGCATCTATGTTCATCAGTGATACTGGCCTGTAGTTTTCTTTCCTTGTGACATCCTTGTCTGGTTTTGGTATCAGGGTGATGGTGGCCTCATAGAATGAGTTTGTGAGTGTTCCTCCCTCTGCTATATTTGGGAAGAGTTTGAGACGGATAGGAGTTAGCTCTTCTCTGTATGTTTGATGGAATTCGGCCATGAAGCCACCTGATCCTGGGCTTTTGTTTGTTGGAAGGTTTTTAATCACAGTTTCAATTTCAGTGCTTGTGATTGGTCTGTTCATATTTTCTATTTCTTCCTGGTTCAGTTTTGGAAGGTTGTACCTTTCTAAGAATTTGTCCATTTCTTCCAGGTTGTCCATTTTATTGGCATAGAGTTGCTTGTAGTAATCTCTCACGATCCTTTGTATTTCTGCAGTGTCAGTTGTTACTTCTCCTTTTTCATTTCTAATTCTATTGATTGGAGTCTTCTCCCTTTTTTTCCTTGATGAGTCTGGCTAATGGTTTATCAATTTTGTTTATCTTCTCAAAGAATGAGCTTTTATTTTTATTGATCTTTGCTATAGTTTCCTTCATTTCTTTTTCAATTCTTTCCGACCTGATCTTTATGATTTCTTTGCTTCTGCTAACTTTGGGGGTTTTTTGTTCTTCTTTCTCTAAGCGCTTTAGGTGTAAGGTTAGGTTGTTTGTTTGAGATGTTTCTTCTGTCTAAAGGTAGGGTTGTATTGCTATAAAGTTCCCTCTTAGAACTGCTTTTGCTGCATCCCATAGCTTTTGGGTTGTCGTGTCTCCACTGTCATTTGTTTCTAGGTATTTTTTGATTTCCTCTTTGATTTCTTCAGTGATCACTTCGTTATTAAGTTGTGTATTGTTTAGCCTCCATGTGTTTGTATTTTTTACAGATTTTTTCCTGCAATTGATACCTAGTTTCATAGCATTGTGGTGGGAAAAGATACTTGATACAATTTCAATTTTCTTAAATTTACCAGGGCTTGATTTGTGACCCAAGATATGATCTATCCTGGAGAATGTTCCATGAGCACTTGAGAAAAATATGTATTCTGTTGTTTTTGGATGGAATGTCCTATAAATATCAATTAAGTCCATCTTGTTTAATGTGTCATTTAAAGCTTGTGTTTCCTTACTTATTTTCATTTTGGGTGATCTGTCCTTTGGTGAAAGTGGGGTGTTAAAGTCCCCTACTATGATTGTGTTACTGTCAATTTCCCCTTTTATGGCTGTTAGCAGTTGCCTTATGTATTGAGGTGCTCCTGTGTTGGGTGCATAAATATTTACAATTGTTATATCTTCTTCTTGGATCGATCCCTGGATCATTATGTAGTGTCCTTCTTTGTCTCTTGCAATAGTCTTTATTTTAAAGTCTATTTTGTCTGATATAAGAATTGCTACTGCAGCTTTCTTTTGATTTCCATTTGCATCGAATATCTTTTTCCATCCCCTCACTTTCAGTCTGTTTGTGTCCCTGGGTCTGAAGTGGGTCTCTTGTAGACAGATATATACGGGTCTTGTTTTTGTAACCATTCAGCTAGTCTATGTCTTTTGGTTGGAGCATTTAATCCATTTACATTTAAGGTAATTAAAGATATGTATGTTACTCTTACAGTTTTCTTAATTGTTTTGGGTTTGTTATTGTAGGTCTTTTCCTTCTCTTATGTTTCCTGCCTAGAGAAGTTCCTTTAGCATTTGTTGTAAAGCTGGTTTGATGGTGCTGAATTCTCTTAGCTTTTGCTTGTCTGTAAAGCTTTTAATTTCTCCATCAAATCTGAATGAGATCCTTGCTGGGTAGAGTAATCTTGGTTGTAGGTTTTTCTCCTTCATCACTTTAAATATGTCCTGCCAGTCCCTTCTGGCTTGCAGAGTTTCTGCTGAAAGATCAGCTGTTAACCTTATGGGGATTCCCTTGTGTGTTATTTGTTGTTTTTCCCTTGCCGCTTTTAATATTTGTTCTTTGTATTTAATTTTTGATAGTTTGATTAATATGTGTCTTGGTGTGTTTCTCCTTGGATTTATCCTGTATGGGACTTTCTGTGCTTCCTGGACTTGATTAACAATTTCCTTTCCCATATTAGGGAAGTTTTCAATTATAATCTCTTCAAATATTTTCTCAGTCCCTTTCTTTTTCTCTTCTTCTTCTGGGACACCTATAATTCGATTGTTGGTGTGTTTAATGTTGTCCCAGAGGTCTATGAGACTGTCCTCAATTCTTGTCATTCTTTTTTCTTTATTCTGCTCTGCAGTAGTATTTCCACTATTTTATCTTCCGGGTCACTTATCCGTTTTTCTGCCTCAGTTATTCTGCTATTGGTCCCTTCTAGAGTATTTTTTATTTCATTTATTGTGTTGTTCATCACTGTTTGTTTGCTGTTTAGTTCTTCTAGGTCCTTGTTAAACATTTCTTTTATTTTCTCTATTCTATTTCCAAGAATTTGGATCATCTTTACTATCATTATTCTGAATTCTTTCTCAGGTAGACTGCCTATTTCGCCTTCATTTGTTAGGTCTGGTGGGTTTTTATCTTGCTCCTTCATCTGCTCTGTGTTTTCTGTCTTCCCATTTTGCTTATCTTACTGGGTTTGTGGTCTCCTTTTTGCAGGCTGCAGGTTCGTAGTTCCCGTTGTTTTTGGTGTCTGTCCCCAGTGGCTAAGGTTGGTTCAGTGTATTGTGTAGGATTCCTGGTGGAGGGGTCTAGTGCCTGTTTTCTGGTGTATGATGCCGGATCTTGTCTTCTGGTGGGCAGGTCCACGTCTGGTGGTGTGTTTAGGGGTGTCTGTGGCCTTATTATGATTTTAGGCAGCCTCTCTACTAATGGATGGGGTTGTGTTCCTGTCTTGCTAGTTGTTTGTTATAGGGTGTCCATCACTGTAGCTTGCTGATCGTTGAGTGAAGCTGGGTGCTGGTGTTGAGATGGAGATCTCTGGGAGATTTTTGCCGTTTGATATTACGTGGAGCTGGGAGGTCTCTGATGGACCAGTGTCCTGAAGTTGGCTCTCCCACCTCAGAGGCACAGCCCTGACTCCTGGCTGGAGCACCAAGAGCCTTTCATCCACACGGGTCAGAGTAAAGGGAGAAAAAATAGAAAGAAAGAAAGGAAGAAGATAAAATAAAATAAAGTAAAATAAAATAAAGTTATTAAAATAAAAAATAATTTTTAAGAAAAAAAATTTTTAAAGTAAAAAAAAAAAAGGATAGACAGAACCATAGGATAAATAGTAAAAGCAAAGCTATACAGACAAAATCACACACAGAATCATACACCTACACACAATAAGAGAAAAAGGGATAAAAATATATTTAACTTTGCTCCCAAAGTCCACCTCCTCAATTTGGGATGATTTGTTGTCTATTCAGGTATTCCAGATACGCAGGGTACATCAAGTTGATTGTGGAGATTTAATCCGCTGCTCCTGAGGCTGCTGGGAGAAATTTCCCTTTCTCCTCTCTGTTTGCCCAGCTCCCAGGGTTAAGCTTTGGGTTTGGCCCCGCCTCTGTGTGTAGGTGCCGGAGGGCGTCTGCTCTTCGCTCAGACAGGACGGGGTTAAAGGAGCCGCTGATTCAGGGGCTCTGGCTCACTCAGGCCGGGGGGAGGGAGGGGCACGGAGTGCGGGGTGAGCCTGCGGCAGCAGAGGCCCACATGTCATTGCACCAGCGTGAGGCGCGCTGTGCGTTCTCCCGGGGAAGTTGTCCCTGCATCCCGGGACCCTGGCAGTGGCGGGCTGCACAGGCTCCCGGGAGGGGAGGTGTCAGTAGTGACTGGTGTTTGCTCACAGGCTTCTTGGTGGCGGCAGCAGCAGCCTTAGCGTCTCATGCCCGTCTCTGGGGTCCGCGCTTTTAGCCACGGCTCGCGCCCGTCTCTGGAGCTCCTTTAAGCAGTGCTCTTAATCCCCTCTCCTCGAGCACCAGGAAACAAAGAGGCAAGAAAAAGTCTCTTGCCTCTTCGGCAGCTCCAGGCTTTTCCCCGGACTCCCTCCCGGCCAGCCGTGGCGCACTAACCCCCTGCAGGCAGTGTTCACGCCGCCAACCCCAGTCCTCTCCCTGGGATCCGACCAAAGCCCGAGCCTCAGCTCCCAGCCCCGGCCCGCCCCGGCGGGTGAGCAGACAAGCCTCCCAGGCTGGTGAGTGCCGGTCGGTACCGATCCTCTGTGCGGGAATCTCTCCGCTTTGACCTCCGCACCCTTGTGGCTGTGCTCTCCTCCAGGGCTCCGAAGCTTTCCCCCTCCACCACCCGCAGTCTCCACCTGCGAAGGGGCTTCTAGTGTGTGGAAATCTTTCCACCTTCACAGCTCCCTCCCACTGGTGCAGGTCCCTTCCCTATCCTTTTGTCTCTGTTTATTATTTTTTCTGTTGCCCTACCCAGGTACGTGGGGAGTTTCTTGCCTTTTGGGAGGTCTGAGGTCTTCTGCCAGTGCTCAGTGGGTGTTCTGTAGGAGTTGTTCCACGTGTAGATGTATTTCTGATGTATGTGTAGGGAGGAAGGTGATCTCCGCGTCTTACTCTTCCGCCATCTTGAAGCTCCTCCCCTATTACTATTAACAGTAAGAGTGAATTCAACTCTCCCGGGAAACCATAACCTTCCAATACATTATTTATGGTTTAGGAATCATTTTGATTTTCTACCTCAAGAATTTAGCCAAATGACAACTATTTAGTGAACTCTTGTTTCCATTGTTTCTTCATGTCCTAAAACTCTGTAGGCCCTTGTCATATGAGAACTAGCTATGTTGTGTCTCCTTGATGGCCCTTCTCCCTGTGTGACACACTTTCCGTGATCTGAATGAGTACTGAAAGCAAATCCATGGAAGATTTTTGTGGAAGACTGAGGTCACTGAGACTTTGGTGTAATAAGATAATTGACGTGCTGGTATAATAATTTTCAGGCAAATTGAAATAGAAAAATAAAATAAAGGTTTTCCCTTAAAATTATTCCAAGAATATATCTTTTCACAGGAGGGGACACCCAGTCGTATCAATAAAGAGTAGAATTTTCAGTGACCTCTGTAATGCCAACAATAGGAATTTTATTTCTAAATATGGGGTTGCAAACTTTTCCCAGTTGGTTGCTTCCCTTTTTTCTCTTTTTATTGAGATAAAATACACATGCCATAAAATTTACCCTATTAAAATGTATGATCTACTGGTTATTAGTATATTCACCAAGTTGTACAACCATCACCATCATCATCACTATCTAATTCCAGGACATTTTCATCACCCCAAAAAGAAACCCCATAATATTAGCAGTCACTCCCCATTCTCCCCTCCCCCAGCCTTTGGCAACCACTAATCTACTTTCTATGAATTTGCCTATACTGAACATTTTATATAAATGGCATCATATAACATGTGGTCCTTTTGACTGGCTTATTTCACTTAGCATAATATGTTCAAGCTTCATCCAATGAGGTGATAGCTCATTGTGGTTTTGATTTGCATTTCAGTAATGACTCACGTTGAATATCTTTTCATTGGCCATTTCTGTATCTTCTTTAGGCAAACGTTTACTCAGATCCTTTTTGCATTATAAAAATTGGGTTGTCTTTTTATTTTTTACTTATGAGAGTTCATTAGATAATTTGGATACAGGACCCTTATCAGATATGTGGTGTGCAAAAAATTTTTCCCAGTCTGTGAGTTGTCTTTTCACTTTTTTGATAGTGATTTTTAACTAAGTGTTATTGGAGTATATTGCTTTACAGTGTTTTGTTGGTTTCTACTGTACAGCAAAATGAATCAGCTATACATATGCATATATCCCCTCATTTATTTATTTATTTATTTTTGGCTGCGTTGGGTCTTCATTGCGGTGCACGGGCTTTCTCTAGTTGTGGCGAGCGGGAACTAATCTTCGTTGCGGTGTGTGGGCTTCTCATTGCGGGGGCTTCTCTTGTTGCAGAGCGTGGACTCTAAGCATGCGGGCTTCAGTAGTTGTGGCACATGGGCTTAGTAGTTGTGGCTCGCGGGCTCTAGAGCACAGGCTCAGTATTTGTGGTGCACGGGCTTCGTTGCTCTGAGGTATGTGGGATCTTCCCGCACCAGGGCTCGAACTTGTGTCCCCTGCATTGGCAGGCGGATTCTTAACCACTGTGCCACCAGGGAAGTCCCTATCCCCTCTTTTTTGGATTTCCATCCCATTTAGGTCACCACAGGGCATTAAGTAGAGTTCCCTGTGCTATATGGTATGTTCTCATTAGTTACCTGTTTTATACATAGTGTCAATAGTGTATACATGTCAATCCCAATCTCCCTTGATAGTGTTTTTATTTTGATGAAGTCCAATTTATCTATTTTTTTTCTTTTGTACTTATGCTTTGCCTCACCGAAGTTCACAAAGATTTACCTCTGTGTTTTCCTCTAAGAGCTTTATTGTTTTACATTTTGGCCTTTGGTCACTTTGAGTTAATTTTTGTATATGATATGAGGTAGGGATTAAAAATCATTCTTTTACTTATGGATATCCGGTTTCCTCAGCACCAGTTAGTTTATAATGTTGTTTAAGTCTTTTATGGCCTGTCGATCTTCTGTCTAGTTGCTCTCTCCATTATTTAAAATGGAGTATTACTATCTATAGTTACTATTCTTAAGTTGACTATTTTTCCTTTCAATTCTGTCAGTTTTTACTTCATGTCTTTTCAAGTTCTGTTGTTAGATACATATACATTTATAATTGTGAATTATTGGTATTGACCCTCAGTCTTTTAAAAAATTACCTTCTTTGTCTATAGTACCAGTTTTTGTCTTAAAATAAATTTTATCTGATATTAGTGTAGCCACTCTAGCTCTTTCTCAGTTACTCTTTGCGTAGTATATTTTTCCATCTTTTTACTTTCAACCTATTTTTGTCTTTGAATGTGAAGTATATCTCTTATAGGCAGTATATCATTAGATCTCTGCCTTTAGATTGGAGAGTTTAATCCAATTAATGTCATTACTGATACAGTGGGATTTAAATCTGTCATTTTGCTATTTGTTTTCTACATATCTTATGTCTCTTTTTTCTCTCTGTTGCTCCATTACTGCCTTTTGTGTTAAATATTTTCTAGTTTGTCATTTAATTCCCTTGTCATTCACTTTATTACATTTAAAAAATTATTTTATTAGTAGTTGCCCTGTGGATTAACATCTTACTTTATAGCTATCTAATTTGCATTAATACCAACTTAACATTACTACTATATAGCTTTGTTCCCTCTCTCCTCCTTTGCGCTATTATTGTCATACAGTTTGCATCTTTTTAAGCCCATCAACACGTATTTCTAATTATATCTTTATGCAATTGTCCTTTAAAAGCAATAGGAAAAAGTATTTACTAAGCAAAAATGTAATAATAATAACAACATCCTATGGAGTTACCTTTTCTAGTTTTCTTCATTTCTTCCTACTGCTTTTGGGTTACTGTCTAGCATCCTTTCATTTAGGCTGAAAGGATTCTCTTTCGGATTTCTTACAGGGCATGTCTAATAGCGACAAACTCCCTCAGCTTTTGTTTATCTGGGAATGTCTTCATTTTTTAAGGGACGGTTTTGCTGGATATAGAATTCTTAGTTGACAGTTTTGGGGTTTTTTTTTTCTTTCCGTGTTTTGAATCTCTTCTCCCACTGCCTTCTGGGCTTCTTAGTTTTTTATGAGAAATTAGCTGTTAATCCTGTTGATTATTACTTGTACGTGATGAGTTGCTTCTCTCACTGCTTTCATAATTCTCCCTTTGTCATTGATTTTAAATGCAGAGCTGTGAGAAATAGTAGGTTTGGATAATTATTTAACATAGAGCTAGAAAGTGGAATCTCACAAAGCAATACAGGGAATGATTGTGCTCCTCTAAAAGGAAGGTAGTGTTTCTAAGTGTACAGGTTCTGCTTGCATAAAGGAGGTATTATCTTAATGACAAAAGTGATGGAGCTATTTTCCCAGTTGAGTTGATGGAAAACTCTTTTTTCTGGCTGGTATAACTAGAATAAGAAACAAGTCAGGCTGGAGTGATGTGGAGTAGGGACATGTTTTGGGAAGGAGAAGAACTTGTTTAGCAGTAACAGCAGCCTCCTATAAACCCCTGTGGCCCTCTAGGTTTATATTACTAATTACGGCAGTTGTACACTTGTTTTCCATTAATTAAGGTATCTGCATAAGTGTGAGTACCCAAGTGTGTGAATTTGTTGGACACTTTGTCCCTGATGTTGTGGGTGGTGCATTTATAGCAGAAGGTCTCTGCACTGTTGACTCACAGGTAATGATGCTGGAATTTAGTTCAAACTTGTAGAGTCACTACATATAACTTCACTGATGGTTACACTGTATATATCCCTGTCTCTTTCTGGAACCATGAAAACACAAGATGTCGACCATCTGAAATGTCAGGGTAGTCCTTAAATATAGTTGTTATTTAAAGATGTATAAATTACAACCAGCCCACCAAATCTAATCTTCGGGACAGCAACATATTTGAAGTTTCAATTTAGTTGAAAGCCACCATAACTTAGGAATTCACCATTTGTTTTAACAAAATTCATCAAGCACTTAAATGTGCATAAGTAAAGAGAGTAGGAAACAAAATGGAATTATGTTTAACTGAATGCAAATGCAAGGATTTCAGTATGATTAAGCCTCTCTGAGATGTTTTCAACCAGAATTACTTGGGAATAGACAGAAGAGATGAATGGGAGAAAATAAGGAAGTACCAATACTTTGGCAGGTGGATTTATCCACCTAATCAGGAGCAGATAAGATGAGGACTTTGGAAGCTTTTATTCCACTGCTTTTCAAACCTTCTAGAGAAGAACTCCTTGTGGACTATGTATTTCTTGAGGGCAAGCTCCATGTTCTATTATTATCTCTTGCCCATGCCAACCTGGAAATCGGCTGCCACATGTTCCCAGGGGCCATGCTATCCTCTTCCTAGCCTGTGCTCTGACCAGCTTTGGCTAAGGATCCGGGAAGAAGAACCTCATTGCCCTTTTTTCTGTAACTAAAGGCATTTTGCAACTCTCAAGTCCCTTTGCCACTCTCTTATCTTACCTGCTCTCAACTGATTCTCCTGTGATATCCCCAAGGATTAGGCAGAAAGCTAGCATTACTTGCAGCACTGGTGTGTTGAAAAGCTCTACTAACAATTGTGTGTGTGGGCTTGCTATGCTCATCTGTAAAATGGGGGGATTGGACGGACGATATATCTCTCAGGTCCTTTCTAACTCACTTAACATTCCAGGTCTATGACCTGATTCCCTTAGTAACATGTTGAATATAATGCTGAGCACTTCTGGGTGCTCAATACATCTAATATCTCCATTTCCGATACTGGACACCATTCTCTGGGAGGTAGGTTCTCTGCTTCCCAGCCATCTCCTTACCTGTTGCATGTAGCTAGGGTATGCAAGTTAATTTCTTCAAAGATGAGAATTACCATGGCTGTATCCAGAAGTATATTGAACAAACAGGATGTTCAGAATGTGTGCATATTACCTGGTATATCAAAAGAGGTTAAACATTGTGGGGGAGGGAAACAGGTGTTTATTTAACAAAATGTTAATTGAATATGACTAAAAGGAATCTCAGAAGATGGTGGAGAAGCCCATGTTAGAATTGGTCAAGACATTCTTACCTACTGAGCTCCGTGAAGAGAAACAAAGAAAGGTGAAACTATGAATGTGTGTTGGCTGCAGTCTGTTATAAGCTGTCCTTTTCCCCTCCCACACTTACATTCTCCTATTCCTGCTACTCTATCACCACCATCATCACCAAATAGTTTTGTGAAATAGAGAAGAAATCCAGGTAAGACAGCCAGCCAAGCACTTCAGTCCTAGGAGCAAAGCAAAATGTGCATAACCCATGCACCAGTGAGAGCCAACGGGGAAAATAATTCACCATAATCTCTGGGACATATACCTCACCAAAATAGCACAGAATCAAGCCCTGCCCGACACTGAGTACAGATTAGCTGACTTGGTTACATGGTGCTCTTCCCAGACTTTGTGGTTAAATTCTAATGAGCTTCTTAGGAAAAAACAAGGGGCCTGTCTGAGGAATGGATTCCTAGGCAGAGCCAATAGGAGAAATGCTTGATGAGGTTTGGAATTTAAGCATAAGAAGCAATGATGAGAGAGACCCAGATGGGAATGAAAATGATTGTATCTGTACTAGACTCCAACTCTGTGCTTAACTTCAGAGAAGTGAAATTAATCTAAGATTTGCTACCAAATGGCAAGTATTTAGATATACTAAATTAGTGAGTGTTTTATGTGGGGATGAAAGGTGAGCGTGAACGATAGTTTAGCCGAATGCTAAGTAGCAAGTATTTTGTAACTATACACAATCAACCCAGTAGAAAATTCTGCAGCTGGAATTTCTGAAACTAGAAGTGACTAAGCTAAAATTGGAAGAATGATCACCAATGTCAATAAGAAGTAGATGTAAAATGGCTGTGAATTTTGTTAAAAGACCATCTGACCAAATAATACAGTTCCAGCAAGGTAGTGAATATATTCAAAGTGTTAATGGCCACGCTTGAGTTATCCTACAGTGTTCAGTGATTTCCTTTAAAGCAGTGTCCTAAACAGTTACCAAAAAAGTAGGGCTCGAGGGCTTCCCTGGTGGCGCAGTGGTTGAGAGTCTGCCTGCCGATGCAGGGGACACGGGTTCGTGCCCCGGTCCGGGAAGATCCCACACGCCGCGCAGCGGCTGGGCCCGTGAGCCATGGCCGCGGAGCCTGTGCTCCGCAACGGGAGAGGCCACAACAGTGAGAGGCCCGCGTACCGCAAAAAAAAAAAAAAAAAAAAAAACTAGGGCTCGAATTCCTTTGCTATCGGGGAACAACGGCAGTTCCATTTCACATTCCTCCATCCACCGTTTGACTACTCCATTCAAATCACTCAAGGTACAGAAAGGAAAACTACACCATGATAAGGAAGGACTTAATCATTTGATATAATCATTTGGTAGCTGCAGTACACAACTAGGGATGCCAGTGGCCCTCGTGAAATTCCAATGCCCTCTCTAGTTGTCTTCTGTGACCAAAGTGTTACAAAACCTATACATGGTGGATTAAGAAAGGGTCAATTGTTCTAGCATCTTTAATACTGTGTTTACCACACAAAGCACTGTTTTAGTACACATCCTAGTTTTTCATATTTAAAAGAATTACCCAAGCATTTCTTAAGTTAATCTTCACTTAAGGAGTGACACTAAAAAATATACAAACGCACCATTCTTTTTTTTTTTTGAGAATTCTCTGAGTATTTATTACTGATTTCCAAACTTGCAGAATCAGACTGGTAGCCTGTTGTAAAGTGCCATTGAACAACACTCCTCATTCATCATGATCATAAATAAAGAAAATGCTGGGAGAATGTCATGCTTAAATTGAACCCGAGTTGATTTACAATATTGTGTTAGTTTCAGGTGTACAGCTTCAGATTCTTTTCCATTCTAGGTTATTACAAGATATTGAATATAGTTCTTTGTGCTCTACAGTAGGTCTTTGTTTATCTGTTTTATATATAGCAGTGTGTATCTGTTATTCCCATACTCCTAATCTATCCCTCCCCCTCCCCTTTCCACTTTGATAGCCATAAGTTTGTTTTCTATGTTTGTGAGTCTATTTCTGTTTTATAAATAAGTTCATTTGTATCATATTTTAGATTCCACATATAAGTGATATCATAGGATATTTGTCTTTGGCTTACTTCACTTAATATGATAATATCTGGATCCATCCATGTTGCTACAAATGGCATTATTTCATTCTTTTTTATGGCTGAGTAATATTCCACTATATATACACCATGTCTTCTTTATCCATTCATCTGTCAATGGACATTTAGATTGCTTCCATGTCTTGGCTATTGTGAATAGTGCTGCTATGAACATTGATGAAGAGCACCATTCTTTTGCTTCTTCTATTTCAACCTTTAAAAATATGTGATTAGATATGAATACTAAGATAATTTTACTCATGTTTCCTGTGGGAGCCTCCTTCCCCCTTAGGAATCTATAGCCTAAAACTTGGAAAGGGAATGTTTGAAGCTCTCTGACCTCCAAGGAAATAATAACTAGAAACTCAGAATCTGGTTTTTCATCAACTCCCAGCTAATTTATTTGTACCAGATGCACCAGGCCGTTTATTACACTTCAGAATAATACAGTGCAGCCTTAATTATCTGAAAGGTATTTTAACTTCATATTTTTCATATAGTACACCAGAGAAGGAAAACGGTTTTCGCTGAAAACCTATTTATAAATCCTGATCTAGACCTAGCCTTTAAAGGCAGGAAGCTTTGACAGGGAAACGAGAGGCATCTCACTAATCCTTGGTGGGCCAGACGCATTCGGTTGACTCTTAAGGCCCTGTGCTTGATGACATAGCTGCTGTGGTTCATACACAGAGGTTATTTTTAGAGGCAAGAATTCTCATTTCCCAAAAGTATAACCACAAAAAGTCTATTTGGAATGAATCAGATTTATACACTAAGACAATAGTAAATGCACAAATCATGTCTGTGAAACCTCAGTTCCCTGAGGAAACGTGATATCTTGGTATACTCTCACCCTGGGACCCTTATCCTCTGTCAGTGGCCCTCATCTAATTACGGCGATCCTTTGGAAACCAAGTGGTGCTGCGGGGTTTCGCAGATGTCTTCGAAGTAAGTTTTCCTTCCAGAAAAAAGGTATATTTCATTCTTGAGGCTTTTCACAGTTTAAAACTGACATAGGGACAAAAAGTCACTAACCTTCAGCCATGGTGGTAGCCAGGGTCAGATGCCTTCAGAGGGAAATTGGACTTGGTGGCCTGCAAGGTTACCCTGCTGTATTTGCATCTGGCTGCCACACCTGGCCAATCAGCCTTATCTAGCCAGCTTCTGTGTTTTGTGGGGCTTTTGGACCCTTAAAATGAGATGTATTATAGTAATGCTAAAGACTCTAAAGGAGGTCATTACAGAGCACAGAACTAATACACAGTAGGCCAACTGATCTAGCAAACAGAGTACTCATCTGGGGATTGGAAGGGGCTCACCAGGTGGCCTCAGGAACCACGTTCAGCCACTTAGTGCTTTGGTTGGCCACATCCCTTTGAATTAGTTGGTTCATTTGCTTAAAAAGATCAATTTCCTGCCTTCCTCTTTCACTTGGCCCTGCTTTATCAGAGGAGGGGGCTCCCTCAGCTGGAGGGGAATATGGGACCCACTGGCAGTCAGTCACTCAGTCTATCTGTACATGTGTCCAGCCTCAGTGTATCCAGGGCTGCCTGGCAGGAATCAGCTATTTCCATACCAGAGCAATAGCAATGGCATATCAGACCAGGGTTGAAGAGAGAGAGATTGAGAGAATCAAAAGTCGGTCAGTAGGGCTTCCCTGATGGCACAGTGGTTGAGAGTCCGCCTGCCGATGCAGGGGACGCGGGTTCGTGTCCTGGTCCGGGAAGATCCCTCATGCTGCAGAGCGGCTGGGCCCGTGAGCCATGGCCGCTGAGCTTGCACGTCCAGAGCCTGTGCTCCGCAACGGGAGAGGCCACAACAGTGAGAGGCCCACAAAAAAAAAAAAAAAAAAAAGAAAGTCAGTCAATAAATTGCTTATTTATTTTGTTAGCCCATTGGTTCATTTATTCTTTCGGTTACCAAGCATTTCCTAAGCACCTGCTCTGTGTCAGGCCCTGTGCTAGTCCCAGGGCCATGCCCTTTCCAATTTAATGCTGGATTACACAAGCCCTCCTCCCTGGCCCCATTCCAAATCCTAACCACTTTACAGTAACTACCCTTGAACTTTTTCAAGATAAAAGTGGGCACGTTGCCTCACATCTCTCTCAGCTCCAATTTCCTTAGTTGTAAAATGAAGCTAATAATACTTGCCTTGCTGCCTCACAGGGGTCCGGGATGGATCAACTGAGAAAACAGATATGGGCCTACTTTTAATTATAAAAATAATGAAATACTGATAGTAATGACACAATAACTAAGATTTATTGAGAGCCTACGGTGTTCCACAGAATGAGCCCTACCCAGGCCATAATTGAATGTTAACTGGAACCAAAAATTCAGAATTCATCCTCTTCAGAGATTCAGGTCTTATAAACATATTTTTAATATATAATATTAATATAACATTGTGTAAGTACTTACTGTGTGCCAGATACTAAGCTTAATCCTTTACATGGTTTACCTCATTTAATCCCCATGATAATGCAATGTGGGAGATAGGTATAGGTATTATTATACACGTTTTATAGATAAGAAATACAAGGATCAGAGAGGTTAAAGAATAACTTGTTTATAATAACAAAGCTAGTAAACGATAAAGTCTAGCTTTGAACACAAGTTTTCTGTCTCTAGAGAGTGTGAGCTTTTAACCACCGTGCTTTGCCTCCTCTTGGAAAAGCGTAAAGCTCTATACAGTTCTAAGCTATTGGTAATAGTATTGTAAATATTTTTATTTTAAGGCAGTGGACAGATTCCTAACTGCAGAGAACCATTTCTGCCACTGGGAGCGAGCCCCACCAAAATAGTTTTAATTTCATCCCGAGTTTGCTTCTTTCACATCCTGGTTTGTTTTACTATCCAGGTATTTATTGAGTTGGGAGGACTTATTCTCACAAGTTTCCAGGCTACATTAACAAACGTAAAGTAAGAATCGGGGAAGCTAGAAGTGGTAGAGAAAGTGTGTGCTGTGGATAAGAGGCAGACATGGAAGCAATGCCCAGGCAAAAGTGTATCTGGGTGTGGGTGGCCTTCTTAGTGACACCACATGGAAGCACAGCCTCTGCCGGGTCCCATTGCTCTTTATTACTACACATCTCTGCGCGCATCCTTAGTGCACAGACCCTTATCTGACTGGGAGCATCCAGCAGGGTTTCCCCAGACTCTTACAAAAATTCCACCCACCCTTTTTTTTCTGGTGCCTCAGTGTTTGGCCAGGGGGTGTTACTTGTTGTGCTTCACGGGGCATGTGTACTAAGCTCTTCGTGTCTGCCTCAGTGGCTGCTACTGCTCTTCCCTCTCCTCTTCCTCCCTTTCTTCATCTTCAAGATCATCATCATTATCCTTAGCAACAGGGTTAACATGTTCGAGAACTAATTACCTTGCCAAGCAATGTGCTAAGCACTTTATCTGCATTCTATTTATCTGTTCATTCATCCATTTAATGAATATTTATTGAACATTTACTTTGTACCAAACACCGTGCAGCACATTGAAACAGACCATTATTTCTTCTTTTAGTCTAGTCGGGGTGCAACAGGGGAATATATAATTACAAACTGTGGAAAGTTCTATGAAAGAAGGATACATGGGACTGTGAAAGGTGAAAGGTGCTGTTGAATTTAATTCTTCAACAACCCTGCAAAGTTAATGAATAGCATTAACCTCTATTTTACAGGCGAGGAAACTGAAGCTCAGAGAGGTTAAGTGACTTGCCAAAAGTAACACAGCCAGTAAGTAGGCTGAGTAGAGATTCATACCCGTGCGGGTCAGATTCCAAAGCTCACACTCTTAAGGGTTATACTTTATTGCCTCTGCAGTGTGTGAAGTGCATATATAGCCTCAGTGTTTGGCTTTGGTTCTGGCTTCTCCTCAAATGTGTGGAGTCGCAATTGTTTCCAATTAGTTGTGGCTGTGGTTTGGTGCATTCGTTCAAAGAAAGTGTGCATGCAAAGCAGAGGTCACGTGCCCTAGGTCTTGTGGATGTGCACAGCGTATAAATAATAATGGCATTCCCCCAAAGCTGGGATTCATTGGCGTCACACATTTGTTTCACATTAGCTTATGCTACTCAAATACAAACAGTAAAGCATGTATTTACATTGCTGTGGACATGGAAAGCCGAACCCCCAAAGCATTCCTTGCAGGTTGGATAAAGCTAGGCATCCAAATAGTTCAGAATCAGTTTTGTAAGCCCAGCTTAATAGCTTTAAAATGAAACCTGGATTCCAGATACTTTTTAAAATGCCTAGAGAGAGGTATGTGAGTAGCCAAAAGAGACAAAACCAGCTAAATCCTCAAAATATGTACCAAGCCCCATATTTGTAGTATCTACTCTTGTTACTTGTCCTTTATTTTTAAAATGCTGAAGAGCTTAAAGTCAAGAAAACTCTTAACCATGGAACAGCAGCAATGGAATTTTTCATTCTATTCTAACCAGCTGTCTGAAGCTTTTCAAAACAAACCTGTTTGTGATGAGATGGTTTGGTTATTTAAGTAGATGGCGAGGCTGAGAAGAACAAGCAGGAGGCATCCGATGTCATTGTCTCCCCCTCCCAGCTCTCCGGCCCAATAACAAAAGGCTTCCCATCAAAGTATAGTTCATGGATAGCATCTGAGAAAATGAGATTGAACTGGAAATTATCTTAGGTAAAGAAGTCAGGATGGCAGAAGATGTGAACGAAGTCCCCATTAGTTGATGTCTTTACCTAAGAGAGCTTTTTCTTTTTTTGAAGACCTGTGGACTTGGAAGCAGAAGACTATATTTTTAATGAGGTCACTATCACTTACTGAGTAACTTGGTCAATTCTTATCCCCTCTCTGAGCCTCCCTTGACGTGGGAAATGGGGATGACAATCTTCCCTATTACACAAATTGACGGTGCAGACTCAAGGATTACATGAGAGAACATATGTTAAGTCCTAGCACAGTGTGTGGCTGATAAGGTTCATATCTTTGCAATCAAGGTAATTCCAAGAGGCACATTACTTATACCATACAGACAGATCAAGAGTTGCTGCTCTCGCTGTCTAATTTCAGCATATTTGATCCCCCTAAGAACAACAAGTATGTCGTTTGATCTTTGTTCTGCTGTCAAGCAAGCATGAAAAGAGCTTTGGCCAAATCACATCGTCCCATGCTGCAGTACTCTTTTGTTATCTTGGTTATGGTTTTAAGAACATGAAATTGCTGTATTCTAGAAAGCCTTTTTTCCTCTTATGCTGTGGTTTTAATTTTCTTAAGTAATTATTCCGGGCTTTTTGTTTCCTTTTATCACACAACCCTGAGTACCTGTTCCAGGGCTAGCTTTAAATATTTCCCTTTCTAATCAAACAAAGTCACTCACTTTACACAAGGGTATTTTCATTAACTACAAAGACAAAGGGTCACGATGTCCATACCTAAGTGAAAAGGAAATCATCTGATTGCATTTACTTTTTTATAAAATGGTCTGAAGAACATGCATTAAGAATTCAAACGCACGTGGGGCTGAGGTGACTCTTGTCCAAAGATGGTTTCACCAGATTTCTGGGAAGTGGAGTGACACTGGAGCAGCGTTTCTTAAAGTGTGGTCTGTGGTTCACTCACAGAAAGGTTGGGGCAGGGGCAGGGGTAGATATAGTTAACAGTGCAGATCTGTGCTCTACCCCAGACCTGCTAAGTTAGAAGCTCTGTGGGTGGGGCCTGGGAGCCTGAGTTTTTAACGAACATCCTAGGTGATTCTTATGGAAATTGAAGACTCACTCCCATGGTGTATAAAAATGTACATACCATTTGACCCAGTAATCCTACTGACGGGAAACTAAGGAAAACTATGGCAGGAGTTATGGAATGCTCCCGATGATTGATCTGTCTTTATTTATAAGAGCAAAAAGAACTAGAAGCAATGTAATATTTTCAACATTAGGAAAATGGTTAAGTAAATTTGGGTAGATCCCTGAGGGGCGCTGTGTAGGTGTTTTAAACGCATTTAAAGCATTTCATTTATCACATTCATAACAACCATTCTATGAGGCAGGCATTATTTTCCTCATTTTACAGATGAGGACATTGAGATTTAGGGAGATTAAGCAGCAAAGTTAGTAAGTGGAAAGAAAGAAGTTAATAAGGGGAAAAACCAGAATTCTAACCCAAGTCAGTCTGATTCTAAAATGCAAGTTCAACCGTGTAGAAATATAGACATTAAAAACAACGCCACCCCAGAGAACACAAACATTGGTTCTTAAAGTTTGGGAATTGGGGTTTTTTTCCCCTTATTTCTCTTTCCTTTCCTCTTTCTGTATTACATTAATACTTACATAATGAAAATATCGATTATAAAATAAAAATTGATTGTATATTTAAGCAACCATGATAGTTTTATGTGAGTCAGAGTCGCAAGGAGGGTAGAAACTGTGGAAAAAGCTGGGCAGTGGGAAGGCCTCGTGTACTTCCTGCTAAGGAGGGCCAAACAGTGCACGGTAGAAATGTCAGGTTTAGGGAATGGTTCTGGGGGTCGTGGAGTAAAATCATCGGTGTTTTAATAAGATAGTTTACATTGATAATCATTATTCCGAGCCCTGGCTTTTAAAAAGCTAATAGGATACCGTCCTTTGAAAATGGCAAACAGTTCATCAGAAGTATCAGGCACCTAAAGTTAACTGATTTGTGTGCAAATCCCTCATAACTTTTCTTTTATAAAGTGAGCGTTCAGTCTGGAAGACATTGTAAAGAGTGAGAGAGGGAACAAAACGGTCAATATTCTGAATTGTAATTAGCTTATTTGATTTCTGTGCCAAATTCCAGGCTATGCTAAATACACGGTCCTTGCTGGTAATTCCTCATCTCTGACACGTTACCCTTCTTTCAACACTCTGGAGCTTCGGACTCTTTGAGACTTTTGCATTAACAATAGCTTTCTAGGTTTGGATTTGTTTTGTTCATGCGTGAGGGGTAGGCTCTTCAGCAGAGGTCTGTGTAATATGGTTTGAAAGTATGCTGTAATCCTTCTTCAATGCTGAAGTTGTCTCCAAAATGGGAGTCATTTGAGAACTAAAGAAGTAATTTCACTGGCAAAGTTTGAAAGTTTTTTTTAAATTGCACTTTAAAAAAACTGAAATACCGGAGAATACTGGGGGCATTGTACACGAGGTTGGAAAACGGCCTCTCAAAGATTAGCTACAGATCTTAGCCAGGGTCGTCCAAAAGGGTTTAGTTATTCATTCACAAGTTTTTCTATAATTCATGTGTGCTTTGGCTTTCTCCTTTTTCATGAGGTTGTGGAAGTAGCTTTTAAAGAATTAAAGATGCCATGCCACTTCATCTGGCTTCAGTTCAATAGCACATTTATTGAGTGCCTACTGTGTGCCAGACACTGCCTTAAATGCTGTGGGGTTCAAAGGTAAATAAGGCACAGCCCCTGGGCAGCTCACAGTCTGGTGGTGGAGGGAAGCCACGTGTACAAATAAATAATACCAGGTTGCATACGTAAAGTGCTCTTTAGGAGGTACAGATAAAGGGAGCAGTGCTGGAAGAGGGAAAGGGAGAATTATAATAACTATCTGTGGTGGCCAGGAAGGCTTTATTAAGGAAGTGACATTTGAACTTGGCTTGAAAGGATGGAGTGCTTTCAATAGAAATGAAAACAACTCACATTAGGTGCTCAATTAATGTTTGCTGAAGGGATTAATGAAAGGCGCAGATGTGAGACATGCTTGAGAAAGAGAAAGTTCACAAAGCTGTATCTAACCGCAGATTCCCCTTATGTGAACAGTTCTAATTCAGGTAATCCATGACATACACGAAGGATGCATTTTTCAAAACTGACCTTCAAATGTGTATGTCAAAAGCAATTTTCCCATACGAAATAATGGTAATAGAAGAAGTTGGGGTATTTTGGTCAAACTGAAATGACATTATAGTCTAGGTTAGTAGTACTCAAAGAATAGTTTATGAACCCTGGTAGTCTGTGAAACCCAGGGATCCGCAAGGTCAAAATTACTTGCACCACATTACTGTTACTTGCCTTTTCTACCGTGCTGATATCTGCACTGATGCTGCAGAAGCAATAGTGAGTACACCTGTTGGCACCACAGTATGAATCAAGGCAGTGGCACCAAAGCGTGCTCGTCATCATTGTACTCTTCACTGGCATCCACCTGCAGGAAAATAAAAGGCATTTCACTTAAGAATATCATTGCTGAAGCAGTAAAACTGATTAATGTATTAAACCTTAACGCCTGAGTATACGTCTAAAGAATATTCTGTGTTATGACATTTGACGTATGTTTAAGGTACTTCTGCTGCAGACTGTTGATATGTGTCTCAAGGAAACGCACTCGCGAGATTATTTAAGCTATGAGCTAAACTAGCCTCTGTAATGACTGAGAAACGATGGTTATACAGACTTCAGTATTTGCTAGCCATTTTCTTCGAAAGGAACAAAGAGAGCCTGACAGTTAAAGGAAAAACTGGCAGTATTTGTTGCCAAGGATACCATTTGAACTTTCAAGAGAAAATTAAAATTTTCGGAAACTTGTATCTGCCACCATGACCTTGAGAGCTTCCCAATATTTAAAAGACTTTTTTAAATGAGATTGCAGGTGATGTTAATCAATGTGATTTTTTTTTTTTTTTTTTTTTGCGGTACGCGGGCCTCTCACTGTTGTACGGCCTCTCCTGTTGCGGAGCACAGGCTCCGGACGCGCAGGCTCAGCGGCCATGGCTCACGGGCCCAGCCGCTCCGCGGTATGCGGGATCTTCCCAGACCGGGGCACGAACCTGTGTCCCCTGCATCGGCAGGCGGACTCTCAACAACCGCGCCACCAGGGAAGCCCAATCAATGTGATTTTTTGACATCATATAATGAAAGATTTCAACATTTGGAAGACCTGCAGAACTCAGTAAACCAATATTTTCCGGATGATCCATGCATGATGAGACAAAATGGGTAAAAGGCCCATACAAACTTCGAAACATACCAATGGATTTTAATGTAGCAGAACATGAAAAGCTTATTTATATGGTTTCGTATTCAACATTGCAAGTAACCTTTCCTCCTTGTTGAATTTTTATGTAGTATCAGTGAAAAATATCCACAATTATCTGAAAAGGCTATTAAGTACTTCTCTCTTTTCCCGTTACATGCCTCTGAGAGGCTGGATTTTCTGCAGATGTTTCAACCAAAACAACATATAACAACAGATTGAAGGGAGAAGCAGATATGACAGTCCAGCTGTCATATGAAACTAGATATTAAAGATATGTGCAAAAATGTAAAACAATGCCACCCTTCTTCTAATCGTTTTATGTCAGGGGAAAATATGTTTATTTTTCATTAAAAATGCTATTTTTTAACACCTATATTGGAGTATAATTGCTATCCAATGGTGTGTTAGTTTCTGCTTTATAACAAAGTGAATCAGATATACATATACATATGCTCCCATATCTCTTTTCTCTTCCCTCTCCCTCCCACCCATCCTCCCTATCCCACCCCTCTAGATGGTCACAAACCACCCAGCTGATCTCCCTGTGCTATGCGGCTGCTTCCCACTAGCTATCGGTTTTACGTTTGGTAGTGTATATACGTCCATGTCACTCTCTCTTTGTCACAGCTTACCCTTCCCCCTCCCCATATCCTCAAGTCCATTCTCTAGTAGGTCTCTGTCTTTATTCCCGTCTTACCCCTAGGTTCTTCATGACCTTTTTTTTTTTCCTTAGATTCCATATATATGTGTTAGCATACGGTATTTGTCTTTCTCTTTCTGACTTACTTCACTCTGTATGACAGACTCTAGGTCCAACCACCTCACTACAAATAACTCAATTTTGTTACTTTTTATGGCTGAGTAATATTCCATTCTATATATGTGCCACATCTTCTTTATCCATTCATCTGTTGATGGACACTTAGGTTGCCTCCATGTCCTGGCTATTGTAAATACAGCTGCAATGAACATATTGGTCCATGACTCTTTTTGAATTATGGTTTTCTCAGGGTATATGCCCAGTAGTGGGATTGCTGGGTCATATGGTAGTTCTATATGTAGTTTTTTAAGGAACCTCCATACTGTTCTCCATAGTGGCTGTATCAATTTACATTCCCACCAACAGTGCAAGAGTGTTGCCTTTTCTCCACACCCTCTTCAGCATTTATTCCTTGTAGATTTTTGATGATGGCCATTCTGAGCAGTGTGAGATGATATCTCATTGTAGTTTTGATTTGCATTTCTCTAATGACTAATTATATTGAGCATTCTTTCATGTGTTTGTTGGCAATCTGTATATCTTATTTGGAGAAGTGTCTATTTAGGTCTTCTGCCGATTTTTGGATTGGGTTGTTTGTTTTTTTGTTATTGAGCTGCATGAGCTGCTTGTAAATTTTGGAGATTAATCCTTTGTCAGTTGCTTCATTTGCAAATATTTTCTCCCATTCTGAGGGTTTTCTTTTGGTCTTGTCTATGGTTTCCTTTGCTGTGCAAAAGCTTTGAAGTTTCATTAGGTCCCATTTGTTTATTTTTCTTTTTATTTCCATTTCTCTAGGAGGTGGGTCAAAAAGGATCTTGCTGTGATTTATGTCATAGAGTGTTCTGCCTATGTTTTCCTCTAAGAGTTTGATAGTTTCTGGCCTTACATGTAGGTCTTTAATCCATTTTGAGCTTATTTTTGTGTATGATGTTAGAGAGTGCTCTAATCTCATACTTTTACATGTAACTCTCCAGTTTTCCCAGCACCACTTATCGAAGAGGCTGTCTTTTCTCCACGTATATTCTTGCCTCTATCAAAGATAAGGTGACCATATGTGTGTGGGTTTATCTCTGGGCTTTCTATCCTGTTCCATTGATCTATATTTCTGTTTTTGTGCCAGTACCATACTGTCTTGATTACTGTAGGTTTGTAGTATAGTCTGAAGTCAGGGAGCCTGATTCCTCCAGCTCCATTTTTCGTTCCCAAGATTGCTTTGGCTATTCGGGGTCTTTTTGTTTCCATACAAATTGTGAAATTTTTTGTTCTAGTTCTGTGAAAAATGCCAGTGGTACTTTGATAGGGATTGCACTGAATCTGTAGATTGCTTTGGGCAGTAGAGTCATTTTCACAATGTTGATTCTTCCAATCCAAGAACATGGTATATCTCTCCATTTATTTGTATAATCTTTAATTTCTTTCATCAGTGTCTTATAATTTTCTGTATACAGGTCTTTTATCTCCTTAGGGAGGTTTATTCCTAGATATTTTATTCTTTTTGTTGCAGTGGTAAATGGGAGTGTTTTCTTGATTTCGCTTTCAGATGTTTCATCATTAGTGTATAGGAATGCCAGAGATTTCTGTGCATTAATTTTGAATCCTGCTATTTGGCAAATGCATTGATTAGCTCTAGTAGTTTTCTGGTGGAATCTTTAGGATTCTCTATGTAGACTATCATGTCATCTGCAAACAGTGACAGCTTTACTTCTTCTTTTCCGATTTGGATTCCTTTTATTTGCCTTCTCTGATTGCTGTGGCTAAAACTGCCAAAACTATGTTGAATAATAGTGATGAGAGTGGGCAACCTTGTCTTGTTCCTGATCTTAGTGGAAATGGTTTCAGTTTTTCACCATTGAGGATGATGTTGGCTGTGGGTTTGTCATATATGGCCTTTATTATGTTGAGGAAAGTTCCCTCTATGCCTACTTTCTGCAGGGTTTTTATCATAAATGGGTGTTGAATTTTGTCAAAAGGTTTCTCTGCATCTATTGAGATGATCCTATAGTTTTTCTCCTTCAATTTTTTAATATGGTGTATCATGTTGATTGATTTGCATATACTGAAGAATCCTTGCATTCCTGGGATAAACCCCACTTGATCATGGTGTATGATCCTTTTAATGTGCTGTAGGACTCTGTTTGCTAGTATTTTGTTGAGGATTTTTGCATCTATGTTCATCAGTGATATTGGCCTGTAGTTTTCTTTCTTTGTGACATCTTTGTCTGGTTCTGGTATCAGGGTGATTGTGGCCTCAGAGAATGAGTTTGGGAGTGTTCCTCCCTCTGCTATATTTTGGAAGAGTTTGAGAAAGATAGGTGTTAGCTCTTCTCTAAATGTTTGATGAATTGGCCTGTGAAGCCATCTGGCCCTGGGCTTTTGTTTGTTGGAAGATTTTTAATCACAGTTTCAATTTCAGTGCTTGTGATTGGTCTGTTCAGATTTTCTATTTCTTCCTGATTCAGTCTTGGCAGGTTGTGCATTTCTAAGAATTTGTCCATTTCTTCCAGGTTGTCCATTTTATTGGCATAGAATTGCTTGTAGTAATCTCTCATAATCCTTCGTATTTCTGCAGTGTCAGTTGTTACTTCTCCTTTTTCATTTCTAATTCTATTGATTTGAATCTTCTCCCTTTTTTCCTGATGAGTCTCGCTAATGGTTTATCAATTTTGTTTATCTTCTCAGAGAACCAGCTTTTAGTTTTATTGATCTTTGCTATCGTTTCCTTCGTTTCTTTTTCATTTCTTTCTGATCTGATCTTTATGATTTCTTTCCTTCTGCTAACTTTGGGGGTTTTTTGTTCTTCTTTCTGTAATTGCTATAGGTGTAAGGTTAGGTTGTTTATGTGAGATGTTTCCTGTTTCTTAAGGTAGGGTTGTATTGCTATAAACTTCCCTCTTAGAACTGCTTTTGCTGCATCCCATAGGTTTTGGGTCATCGTGCCTCCATTGTCATTTGTTTCTTGGTATTTTTTGATATTCTCTTTGATTTCTTCAGTGATCACTTCGTTATTAAGTAGTGTATTGTTTAGCCTCCACGTGTTTGTATTTTTTACAGATCTTTTCCTGTAATTGATATCTAGTCTCATAGCGTTGTGGTCGGAAAAGATACTTGATACAATTTCAGTTTTCTTAAATTTACCAAGGCTTGATTTTTGACCCAAGATATGATCTATCCTGGAGAATGTTCCATGAGCACTTGAGAAAAATGTGTATTCTGTTGTTTTTGGATGGAATGTCCTGTAAATATCAATTAAGTCCATCTTGTTTAATGTATCATTTAAAGCTTGTGTTTCCTTATTTATTTTCATTTTGGGTGATCTGTCTTTTGGTGAAAGTGGGGTATTAAAGTCCCCTACTATGACTGTGTTGTTGTCGATTTCCCCTTTTATGGCTGTTAGTGTTTGCCTTATGTATTGAGCTGCTCCTATGTTGGGTGCATAAATATTTACAATTTTTATATCTTCTTCTTGGATCAATCCCTTGATCATTATGTAGTCTCCTTCTTTGTCTCTTGTACTAGTCTTTATTTTAAAGTCTATTTTGTCTGATATGAGAATTGCTACTCCAGCTTTCTCTTGATTTCCATTGCATGGAATATCTTTTTCCATCCCCTCACTTTCAGTCTGTATGTGTCCCTAGGTCTGAAGTGGGTCTCTTGTAGACAGCATATATACGGGTCTTGTTTTTTTATCCATTCAGCCAGTCTGTGTCTTTTGGTGGGAGCATTTAATCCATTTATATTTAAGGTAATTATCGATATGTATGTTCCTATTCCCATTTTCTTAATTGTTTTGGGTTTGTTATTGTAGGTCCCTTCCTTCTCTTGTGTTTCTTGCCTAGAGAAGTTCCTTTAGCATTTGTTGTAAAGCTGGTTTGGTGGTGCTGAACTCTCTCAGCTTTTGCTTGTCTGTAAAGGTTTTAAATTTTCCATGAAATCTGAATGAGATCCTTGCTGGGTAGAGTAATCTTGGTTGTAGGTTTTTCTCCTTCAACACTTTCAATATGTCCTGCCACTCCCTTCTGGCTTGCAGAGCTTCTGCTGAAAGATTAGCTGTTAACCTTATGGGGATTCCCTTGTGTGTTATTTGCTGTTTTTCCCTTGCTGCTTTTAATATGTTTTCTTTGTATTTAATTTTTGACAGTTTGATTAATATGTGTCTTGGCGTGTTTCTCCTTGGGTTTATCCTGTATGGTACTCTCCGTTCATCCTGGACTTGATTAACAATTTCCTTTCCCATATTAGGGAAGTTTTCAACTATAATCTCTTCAAATATTTTCTAAGTCCCTCTCTTTTTCTCTTCTTCTTCTGGGACCCCTATAATTCAAATGTTGGTGCATTTACTGTAGTCCCAGAGGTCTCTGAGACTGTCCTCGGATCTTTTCATTCTTTTTTCTTTATTCTGCTCTGCCTTAGTTATTTCCACTATTTTATCTTACAGGTCACTTATCCGTCCTTCTGTCTCAGTTATTCTGCTATTGATCCCTTCTAGAGTATTTTTAATTTCATTTATTGTGTTGTTCATCATTGCTTGTTTCCTCTTGAGTTCTTCTAGGTCCTTGTTAAATGTTTCTTGCACTTTCTCTATTTTATTTCCAAGATTTCGGATCATCTTTACTATCATTATTCTGAATTCTTTTTCAGGTAGACTGCCTATTTCCTCTTCATTTGTTTGGTCTGGTGGGTTTTTACCTTGCTCCTTCATCTGCTGTGTGTTTCTCTGTGTTTTCATTTTGCTAAACTTAACTGTGTTTGCGGGTCTGCTTTTCACAGACTGCAGGTTCGTAGCTCCCTTTGTTTTTGGTGTCTGCCCCCAGTGGCTAAGGTTGGTTTAGTGGGTTGTGTATGCTTCCTGGTGGAGGGGATTAGTGCCTGTGTTCTGGTGTGTAGGTCCATGTCTGGTGGTGTGTTTTGGGGTGTCCTTGGCCTTATTATGATTTTAGGCAGCCTCTCTGCTAATGGGTGGGGTTGTGTTCCTGTCTTGCTAGTTGTTTGGCATAGCGTGTCCAGCACTGTAGCTTGCTGGTCATTGAGTGCTGGTGTTAAGATGGAGATCTCTGGGAGATTTTTGCCGTTTGATATTACGTGGATCAGGGAGGTCGCTTGTGGACCAGTGTGCTGAATTTGGCTCTCCCACCTCAGAAGCACAGCCCTGACTCCTGGCTACAGCACCAAGAGCCCTTCATCCACATGGCTTAGAATAAAAGGGAGAAAAAGTCAAAGAAAGCAAGAGAATAAAATAAAATAAAAGTAAGATAAAATAAAGTTATTAAAATAAAAAATAATTATTAAGAAAAAAGTTTCTTAAAAACGAAAAAATGAAACAGCGGACAGACAGAATGCTAGGACAAATGGTGACAGCAAAGCTATACAGACAAGATCTCACACAGAAGCATACACATACACACAAACAGAGGAAAAGGGGGGAAAATAATAAATCTTGCTCTCAATGTCCACCTCCTCAATTTGGGATGATTGGTTGTCTATTCATGTGTTCCACAGATGCAGGGTGCATCAAGTTCATTGTGGAGCTTTAATCCGCTGCTCCTGAGGCTGCTGGGAGAGATTTCCCTTTCTCTTCTTTGTTTGCACAGCTCCCGGGGTTCAGCTTTGGATTTGGCCCCGCCTCTGCGTGTAGGTCCCCGGAGGGCGTCTGTTCTTCGCTCAGACAGGATGAGGTTAAAGGAGCCGCTGATTCGGGGGCTCTGGCTCACTCAGGCCGGGGAGAGGAAGGGGTACAGAGTGCGGGACGAGCCTGCGGCGGCAGAGGCCAGCGTGATGTTGCACCAGCCTGAGGCGCGCCGTGCGTTCTCCCAGGGAAGTTGTCCCTGGATCCCGGGACCCTGGCAGTGGCGGGCTGCACAGGCTCCCGGGAGGGGAGGTGTGGATAGTGACCTGTGCTCGCACACAGGCTTCTTGGTGGCGACAGCAGCAGCCTTAGCGTCTCATGCCCGTCTCTGGGGTCCGCGCTTTTAGACGCGGCTCGCGCCCGTCTCTGGAGCTCCTTTAAGCAGCGCTGTTAATCCCCTCTCCTCGCGCACCAGGAAACAAAGAGGCAAGAAAAAGTCTCTTGCCTCTTCGGCAGCTCCAGACTTTTTCCCGGACTGCTTCCCGGCTAGCCATGGTCCACTAACCCCCTGCAGGCAGTGTTCACGCCGCCAACCCCAGTCCTCTCCCTGGGCTCCGACTTAAGCCCGAGCCTCAGCTCCCAGCCCCGCCCGTCCCGGCTGAGGAGCAGACAAGCCTCTCGGGCTGGTGAGTGCCGGTCGGCCCTGATCCTCTGTGTGGGAATCTCTCCGCTTTGCCCTCCACACCCCTGTTGCTGTGCTCTCCTCTGTGGCTCCGAAGCTTTCCCCTTCCGCCACCTGCAGTCTCTACCCGTGAAGGACCTTCCTAGTGTGTGGAAACCTTTCCTCCTTCACAGCTCCCTCCCACTAGTGCAGGTCCCGTCCCTATTCTTTTGTCTCTGTTTATTCTTTTTTCTTTTGCCCTACCCAGGTACGTGGGGACTTTCTTGCCTTTTGGGAGGACTGAGGTCTTCTGCTAGCGTTCAGTAGGTGTTCTGTAGGAGTTGTTCCACGTGTAGATGTATTTCTGATGTATCTGTGGGGAGGAAGGTGATCTCCGTGTCGTACTCTTCCGCCGTCTTCCTCAACTCCAAAAATGCTATTTATGTTAACATATCATGGGTTTATTAGTGTTACGTTTAAATTAGTTATTACATATTTTTTTTAATTTCTCAGTTATAATTTATAAGATGGTAATGTGGATAGATATAACTATATATAATCAGAAGTTCGCTGGGATTCCCACTAAGAGTATAAAGGGGTCCTAAATTCTAAAAGTTAGAGAACTCCTGGTGTATCTTATCCTACTGTGTATGTGTGTATTATACGTTTAGATGTGTGGGGTTGGGAGGTGGGGTAGCAAAGCACATGCCTTAGAGCAGCAGGGTGGAGGTGCTGCTGGAGTGGGAGATGGGAGGTGGCTTCACTTCTCAGACAACATTAGAGGTCGTTGGCCAGTAAAGAACCAACTTTTTGTTGTGGACTTTTCTTTCTTTGCTTAAAAAGAGAAACCAACCTGCAGTCATCTTCCTCTGTGATGCGTAGCTTGTTGCAAGTAGATCATGGTGTAATGGCTAAATCACAGGTGGAGAACATAGGAGTATATTTTGCAGTGACAGTGAACACAGACAGTGGAAGCCACAGAAACCAAGATGTGCCTGTGTTATGTACGCAGCATTTTTTTCTTCCAGATACCTCTTCTGCAATCGCAGAAATCTCACTTTCTGCATATGCAACATATTTTGTTGTCCATTATTTAAAAACGGAAGGTGGGACTGAGATTTAGAACTAAAAATGGTTGATGGGGCAGGAGCTAGAGGAGGAATAGAGGATGTTGGGTTACAGCCTTGGAGAGAGAGGAAAAGTAAAATTGCTCTCAGAGACCTCTCATGCTGTGAGCTGGGCTTCTGAGTCAATGGAGAGACATTTGGGAGGCGGGAGTCACCATAAAATTAGAAAGGTATTGATTGTGTGACTGAAAATCCAGAAACGGAAGGGCAAAACAGACATGCCTCTTATTAGGCATATGATCTACAATGAAGCAAAATGAATTTCAAAGCATCTTATTGAAATTGTGGAAGAGGGAGATATTTTTAAAGTTTTTCTAGTGGTCAGGGCATAATACGAGGCAATGAATTATAAGTATTCGTTTAAATATGTATAAAATGTCACTGCTGTTCTCTTCATTTGGTGGGATGCGCTTGTTGCTTTAATTTAGTGAATGTAAATATAGTTAGAGAGGGCTTCCATAAACATCTTCTCTGAACGTGGTGTTCTCTCAGCCTATAAATATGCCTTGCCTATCACGTCTTAAGTTCCTCATCAGTAAATTCTCCTCCCATGGAGGCTTTCAGGAACTTAAGACGTGGGAACGTTCTGATACAGTATACACTCTGGCTACTGGATGGTGGAAGTAGAGTGGAAGGGTGGAGAATCATATCAAATGCTATGGAAGGGTCCAGAAGTATGCAACTCTAGAGAGTATAAGCAGTGTACGTCTATTTAAGTTTGAAAATGATTTTTAAAACCTCTGTGTAACTCTCAACATTTTTTAATGCCTCCTGTTAATAACACACTGTTTTAGCCCTGCCTGAGAAATATGAAGAGCTGCTACAATCCTGCTTGTTTTCTTTCAGCTCCTGAGGACCATGTCTGTGCCCAAGGGTAGAGTTTTGGATAAAAACCTTGATGAGGAAGGGCTTGAAAGTGGAGACTGCGGCGATGATGAAGATGAGTGTATCGGAGGCTCTGGTGATGGAATGATGAAAGTGAAGAACCAGCTCCGCTTCCTTGCAGGTAACTGACTAGTGCTGGCTCAAATCTGAGCTAAAATGGTGATGCTTCGGAATTAAATACCAATTGAATCTGCTCTCTATAACTCCCCTAAAATCTCTGCAACACACAATGCCATCGGTTCTTCAAGGAAAGACTACACTCTAGAAAATGAAGTTTTCAGGTATCCTTTCTTTTCTTTTAAATATCTGGACCTGGGTAGAGGGTAACTTCCTGTTTCTCATTGTCTAAAATGAACTGCCCTAAATCAGTTGGCTCTGTTTCCTACTGGAGATTTCCTTGGTTCTTCTCAGTTATAAAAAGAGATGAAAAAAGAAATGCAATCTTGAGAGTCTGGTGAAAACTAATGATGGGGTAACTTTCAAAGGAAAAGACATTAGCTGACCCTCTCTTTTTAGAATGTCATATTTGGTTTTTTTCCCACAAGTAGTCTAACACTGATAGGCTGTGACACATAACTGCACGGCTAGGTGAAAACAAATAGAAGAAAAATAGCTGATGCTGTCAAGAAGGCAAAACAACCACACAAAAAAATATTCCCTCACAAGTCACATTTGTATCGATTAGCCCAATTTACAAAATACTTTTGTATAGATAGGTGTTCGTGTTTCCATTTTACAGATAAGAAGACTGGGGCTCAGAGAAGAAATGAGATTCATCTAAATGGCAGAGCTGGAAATCTAACTTGGGTCTTAAGACTTCCAATGTCATGCTCTCCCTTCTGCAGTGCACAGCCTTCTCCTTGAAATCCTGTTGCCCATGACCTCTGAGACCCTGCAGGCTCCTCTTTCTTTTTCAGCCTCTTTCCTTCACTAGTTCTTTCTAATCCTACCTGAAACTGGGTCTCTCCTTAAGCCTCTATCTTTTCTCTCTTTTCCAGAGAAAACACAGATCTTATCCATTTTGGCAGTTTCAATTGTTTTTATGATTTCTGTAAGTTCTTTTTTTTTTTCCCTCCATTCTGGCAAACAAAAATCTAGCATGAAATCTGCCCTCTTAACAAACTTTTAAGTGTACAGTATTGTTAATAATATGCAGATTGTACGGCAGATCTCCAGAACTTTTCCATTTTGTATGACTGAAATTCTGTCCCCATTAAACACTAACTCCCCTTTCCCCCTCCCTCAAACCCTGGCACCATCATTTTGCTTTCTGCATCTATGAGTTTGGCTGCTTCATCTAAGTGGAATCATGGAGGCCTTCTGAGACTGGCTTATTTCACTTAGCGTAATGTCCTCAAGGTTCATCCGTGTAGCATATGACTACAGGATTTCCTTCTTTCTTAATGCTGAGTAATATTCCACTACACGTATGCACCACGATTTCTTTATCCATTTAGCCGTCAGTGGACATTTAGGTTGTTTCTACCTCTTGGCTGTTGTGGATAATGCTGCAGTGAGCATTCTTTAACTATTATACCACCATGGGGATAATTCATAAAATCATTACCTCCAATCTTAACTGCTGTCCTGAGCTCCCATCCCACATCTCCAGCTGCTCACTAGTCATTTCTTCTGGCTTTCCCACCATTACCCCCAGCTCTATGTGTCAGAAATCAAACGTATCAACAGACCATCCAAACTGGCTCCTCCCTTAATATCCTTATTTTTCTAATGCCACTACCATTCTCCCAGTCGCTGAGGCTTCAAACTGAAGTTGTCTTTGACTCTTCTCCCTTGCCCTTCATATATAGTTGGGCACCAAATCACTGTACATGATCTGTAATTTTTTTTCTGCTTATCTCACTGTTTCCTTTCTATCCCCCTTTCACCCGCCTGCATATGCTATTTCAGTCACATCTTAAGTGGTCTCCAGTCTTCTAGGCTAAGACAGGAGTATTGAGAGCCTTAGGCTAGAAGACTAGAGAACAAAGAATCAGAGACCCAGGCAGAAGATTCCACCAAATTTACCTTGTACAGCTGCCAGGTTAATCTTTCTAAAGCATCTCCGACCACTCCCGAGCTCAGCTACCTTCATCCTGTCCCCACTGCCTGGAGGATAATGCTCAGACTCCTTAGCAGAGTTCTGAGGGCCTTCTGGTCTAGCCTAAAGTATCCTTTCGGCTTCATTTCCCATCAGAAGCCCCACAGGAACCCTGCACTTTGGCAAGAACAACCATACTCACGCCCCATGAGCAAGAGTAGACATACTGGGCTTCCCTGGTGGCGCAGTGGTTGAGAGTCCGCCTGCTGATGCAGGGGACACGGGTTCATGCCCCGGTCCGGGAGGATCCCACGTGCCGTGGAGCGGCTGGGCCCGTGAGCCATGGCCGCTGAGCCTGCGCGTCCGGAGCCTGTGCTCCGCAACGGGAGAGGCCACAACAGTGAGAGGCCCGTGTACTGCAAAAAAAAGAGTAGACATACTGTTTTTATCTGTCTTCATAGCGTTGCCCACATTTATTTCTATATAGATACCCCTCTTTTATTTTTTCTTAAATTACACCCATCCCTAAAAGTACATTTCAAGTATGATGAAGTGAAAAAAAAATAGGTTTAGGGGTAGAGTAAATCTGTATTTGAATTCTGACTCTATTCCTTATGAGCTAGCAGGACCTGGGTCGGTTCTTAGCCTCTTATCTAAGTCTGCATTCCCTCATCCATCATAGTGGGGATCATTACCCCAACTTCATAGGACTATTTCAGGATCAAATCGAGGGGGAAAGTTTGTAAGGCATCTAGCCCATTATCTGGAACATACTAGGTGCTCCATAATTATTAGTTTCCTTCAATGAAGTCTTTCACAACCATCTCAGTCTACAGTTATCTCTGTCCTCTGAATTACTAAAACAAATTCTACCAGTGCTTTCAAGAACTAGTCTGCAGTGGCTCCCAAGTTCCATTCCTAGGGCATAACATGATCACTCGGAGCCTGGCATCCTATAAAAAGAATGTTGAATAAGCATAATAAGTAAAAATAATAGAAGCTTATGTTTATTGGACACTTACCATGCTGCAAGCCCTGTGCCGGGACTTTCCAGGCACTGCCTCATGTCATTTTCACAACATCACTATTATTGTTCCCACTTTACAGATGAGAAAACTGATGCTGGAAGAGGTAGAGTAATTTGCTTAAGGTCATGCAGTGGCTAAGGTCGAGAGTTAGGATTCAGATTTCAGAGGCCACTCTTTGGACAAATCTGTTTTGCTGCCCCCAAAAGCTTTTGGTCATCTAAAGGTTGCCCAGATGATTTAGCAAACTCGTAACTGGTCTCCACGCTGATCCCTAGTACATACCACTTTCTCCAAAAGTCCCTGCTTAGCCCTTCTCTTGCTTTCCTGCCTATAAGCCACTTCCCTATCCATTTCAAAACACGATTCCACAGTTCCATGGTGACTTAACTTTTTAAAACAGTGTTTGGTCTGGGACCTTGTCAAGGGCCTTTTCAAAATCTGAATAGATTACATCCACTGGTTTCCCTTTGTCCAAATGCACATTTATCCTCTCAATTCTAGTCAATTAGTTAGGCGTGATTACCCTAAGTGCTTTGTAAACTGTAAAACGCTACACAAATGGTGGTTAATTTAATTTACGGGAAAAATGATGCCTTACTCCCAATAGGTTACACTTGCCTAACATGTTCAGTGATCCTACCAGCCTGGAGTTCCTTGGGTCCCCTTTGAAATGCTTCTCATGGAGAGGAGACTCATTGGCAATCTGCCAGGCTCGTGGCACAATAGTTATTTGGAATAACAAGCTATACACTTCGGTCAGCTGTTACACAGTTTTACCCAAAATCTGGGTAGATGCCACCTGGTCCTGGTGATTCATCAACATCCACTTAGTCCACTAGACTTGGAACACTGTGTGCGTGTTCCACCATCTCATTTAGAACATCCAAATGCCTTCCTCCGAAAGACAACTTGAAAATAAAAAACAAGGCTCAGAGTATGTTCCGGCTCTCTTCTATCTCCCTTTTGTCCCTCAGCAGTTCTTTTGCACTCTACCCAGCCAGGTCCTACTGGCTGGCTTCCCCGGCTCACTGCTTCCCATCTTTTGTTGCACTGGATGAAGCGCAGGTCACCGAGGTTCTATTCTTGGCTTTGCTTCTAAGTCCCGTGTATCCCGGGGCAAGCCCCTTCCTCTCTTTAGAAGTCAGTTTCTCCATTTGTAAAATGAAGAGGATGCCCAGACATCTCTCGCCGGCCGTTCTCGTGCCAGCAGTCTGTGATAATGTTCATTTATTTGGCTTTAGTCCCTGGCAAGGTGCTTATTGGAGTCTTTTGGGGACACCTTCTTCTGACCTTGCAGGTTCCCTGTTTTCTTCTCCTGAGCTATTTACACGTGAAAAAAGATCTCATTTCCCTACTCTGGCTCCTTTGACTTTTGCAGTCAAAGAAGCCAGGCTTCTTACCAAGGGCCCTCAGCACACTTGTATGCCAGGATGCTCATAAGAAGTTCTAAGTAGTTTCCAGGCCTTCTGGGCTATATTCACTTTTAAAACTCTTCATCCTGAAGTTCCCCAAGTACTCTCTTTTTCTATAATTCTTATTTCTATGCTTAGAGTCTGACCCTTCTTTCTGATTGTTGAATTTAATTGCTGCTGAGATGACCATGAGACGATGTCTTCTTACCCACAGTTACAGCTTGACCTATTCCTTTCACTTCTCAGAACGAGGCTAATATGCTTCCCTTTTGGTGGGTTATTTCCTTTCTCTCAGCCTGTTTCATAGGGTTGTGGCCATTAAATAAAATAATCCATGCAAAGCCATTGGAACGGTGCCCGGCACCTAGTGAGCACTGAAAAAATGCTGTCTACTATTAAAGCAACTGGTCTGTTGCTGTTCCTGCCGACCTATGGGCGCTCCAAGAGCCGGCAGATACAGATTAGAATTAATCGCCTTGGTTTTTTGTTTAAGACTCATAAAAAGCAACTAAAACCAGGTAACCAACATTCAGCAACATCCCCTCACCCCTTGCCATTCCAAATGGGGTCCGTAGAGCAGCAGCTTGTTAGAAATGCAGATCTCAGGCCCCACATCAAGACCTACTGAATCCTAAGGTCATGTTAACAAGATCCCTAGGTGATTTGTTTATAGTCGTTACCACCTTCTAACTGAGCTCTTTTGACCTTTAGGCTTAATCCTTGAAGCATCGAAGAAGCCACTAACCTGCCCCCACGGTGGGCTACGTATTCTAGGAAGTATAAAGTAGGCCCAAGACTCGTCATCCCTGTGATAGATTAGGTCCCTTGGGTTCTAGTCATCCCTGTGATAGATTAGGTCCCTTGGGTTCTAGTCATCCCTGTGATAGATTAGTACACTTGGGTTCTAGTCCTAGCGTATTTGCTAACAATAGGACCTTGAGCAAGTTACATAGCTGCCCTGAGCCTCAGTTTCTCCAACTGTAAAATGGGAATAGTCATCCTTGCCTACCTCAGTGAGTTTTTGTGAAAGTCAAATGCGATAATGAGTGTGAAAGTGCTTTTGTAACCTGTGCAGCTCTACAAATATTTATAACAACCATAAAACTGTTGTTACTATTCCAAAGTCTCTGGAAGCTCTTTGGCTTTTTCAGCAACCTTAGTTCGGCATGTATTTTCTGCAAAGACTGAATTTAGCCCATGAGTTATAAAACGCTTACACTTGACACACATGTTCGGACTCCCTTCCAAAGATAGATCATCCGTGATGGACCTGGTGTGATAAGCTGACTGTTTTGTTGCCCGGTTGCCATGAGCATTGTCCCAGCTTTTGGCCTTGTCAAAGCTCTTATTGTAAGCCGTTGGGGAAGCTGGCTACTCCCAGTGCTTTGGCTGGGGCTGATCCCTGAGAAGCTTTGCAAGCTCTGGCCATGTGTCCCTGGCCAAGACACGATGATTAAGCATCTGAAGCATGTGCCGCCTCTCTGCCAAGTCTCACCCACACAGAAACACACACACACGCC
This sequence comes from Stenella coeruleoalba, assembly GCF_951394435.1. Lineage (NCBI taxonomy): Eukaryota > Metazoa > Chordata > Mammalia > Artiodactyla > Delphinidae > Stenella > Stenella coeruleoalba. Next base: position 108,610,129 of record NC_137152.1, on the reverse strand, counting down.
CATGCACACACATGCACACGTGCGCACACTCTTGTAGGCGTGCACACCTGCATGCCTACTGTTGGAAACACATTTTGAAATATACACTCACAGAACAACTCCCAGCAAGAAATACCTATGTCAGAGACATCTGTGTTACCACTCCCGCACCCCTGTCCTCCCTGGACCTGTTCCTGCTCCAGCCTGTGTTATGCTGTGGGTACAGCCAGAGCATGCTGGCGAGCCTAACGTCTTTATGGCAACGAGTCAGAAAACAAAGATATTCTTGTCTCAAGCTGGGCCAAAGAATGGATACTGCGAAAGCCTATTTCTTTGGCTGAGGAAAGCGGAAACAGACTATAGAAGACCGAAACATTCCTTGTTGCTGCATGGGAATAAGAGGGGCTTCAGGGCTTCCCTGGTGGCGCAGTGGTTGAGAGTCCGCCTGCCGATGCAGGGGACACGGGTTCGTGCCCCGGTCCGGGAAGATCCCACATGCCGCGGAGCGGCTGGGCCCGTGAGCCATGGCCGCTGAGCCTGCGCGTGCGGAGCCTGTGCTCCGCAACGGGAGAGGCCACAGCAGTGAGAGGCCCGCGTACCGCAAAAAAACAAGAGGGGCTTCAGCTGGTTGGTGGCAGGGTAAGGAGGACAGTTCATGAAACACGTCTTGGGCTTAGGGCTTGAACCAATACTAAAACCAAATGGCTGTTTCTTGCCATATTAAACAAACGTTTCTTGTGGAAATGTTTGCCCGCAAGAAACTTTCGGTCTCTCCGTGTCAGCGTGAGGACTGAACAGAGAAAACTTGTTGCTTGTTCCTTGTCTGGGAGTGAGGGTGAAGGTGAAATCCAGGTCTAGGTAGGCCCCTCTGGCCATTCTTTTCTGTCACGCCCAGCTGTTGGGAGGGACAGCAGCTGTGTGCTTCCCCGCACCAGTCACCCGTGCGCAGCAGTTCTGGAGTGAAGCCATGAAGTCTTCCCAGCTGTGGCCCAGGAGTCTCTGCACCCAGTATTACCTCCGTACAGTTACTTTACAGTCTAGAGGCGAAAAAACAATGACTCCCCAAAAGCAGAGATTAGAAAATATTTTTTAAGCCAGTGACTTTTATTCTTTTTCTTTTTTTAGTGGATCAAATGTAACCTTATATTTCTGTTCCTAACGTGCTTGTGCACATAGAAGAGAGGAAGGACACTTCAGTGGCTTAACTGTTCTTCTAAATTGTCAGATCAAACTCTCACAAATGTGGGCTGGTAGTCACACGTTTTAATAAATTCACTAATGGGTTGGTTTGGTGAAAAGGGTAAAATCAGTGGAGGAACTCTCTGATGGGCCTTTTATCATGGGTGGCATCTGCAACATTTTCATGCTTTAGAACAAAACATATTGCCTGCTGAAGAATGAGTAGAAGGTTTGTAGGAGAATGAAATGTCCTGGGGTTTTTTAATGGGAAAGTTATTGAGTCCTGTTCAGAGCTCAAAATACATGTGGATACAGTAATATATCTATTTATACTTCCCTGCTGGTAGCAAGTCCAGGAATAGAGTATGGCAGTTTTCCCAAAATGTATTCTATCCCACTTCCTTTGCACTCCTTGGAAACCCACCGTCAGATCTTTGGCACTTATGTTGAAGGTTGTTTCCCACTAAGTAACCCATCTCTGAATTTCTCAGGCAAGATCTTGTAGTGACTCCCTCCACCCGTCTTTCTTGGGATATCAGTCCCCTCAGTGTAAGGGGACCCTATGTCATTCACACTGGGAGGTAGATCCCATCTGATGGGTGAACAGGATACGGTCCTACACTTAGGCCGCTGAAGCTTGAGACATAACAGGAAGGAAGGGCATCTCATCTGCAGGGTCAAAGAAACTGAGTCTCAGTTCTGCTTCTGTTACTTCCCAGTGTTGGCCTTGGACAAAGTCACTCAACTCCTCTGAGCCTCATATTCCTCATATGCAAAAATAATGATAAAATATTTCCTGACCTGCCCACTTCATAAGTTGTTGAATGAAACACACATGATAATGGATATAAAAGTACTTTGTAAACTGTAAAGAAGTTACCCACTTAGAGTAATATTATTAATATTATTTGGTACCACTGGGTTATAAGTTAATTTTCTTCACCAAAAGCCTGCAGCTAAAATTATACATTAAATTCTCGATGTTCTGGCCAACAAATTTCACTATAATGTGCTCCCTCTTTTTCATCCCCAAGGTGGCATTTTCAGTTACTCATTAACTTGTTTTTAGCCCAGTGAGAAGGTATTTAAACAATGACAAATATGTCTGCTGAGTTGTGCAAATAACCAGTCACAAAAGTAGTAGTCACCTACATCTTGAAAGAATCTCAGCTAGTTATGTTTTGTTTTCTTTGGTGTTAACGGGGCAGTGAGGGCAGGGGTAGACAACAAGTTGGGGAGGGTCAAGAAATGGGGCCCCTGATGCTTTCCATTCTCTCTTGCTCTTAGCCAGAAGCAATCTGCTCTCATGCCTTGATCTTTTCTTTTAGAGATCAAATGCCATAGGGAAGCTGAAGGAAGCAAAGCTCACTATAATAGCACTTTTCTCCCAGACACAGACCAGGTGGTCCTGGCTAATAGATTGACAAGACAGCCATTCCCACCTCACCCCAGAGCTTTGTGTAGTTCCCGTGGCTCACAAAGAGGGATTTAGATGCAAGCTTTCACAGTGATATCACCTGCCAGTTGAGTAAGTTTACCCAGAAAGGGGCCATCCCCACGCCTTAGTGTTGACCAGGGAATTACTTCAGGTAAGCTGGTGATAGATGAGAGTAAGGAAAGGTAAAAAGCTTTCTATAAAGTTACCATCACTTGAGGTGCTTTAGGGAGTTAGTTTCTTATTATTTGCAAGGACCTCTGCTGGGGTTCACTTTTGTAGGTCTACTGCCCTCTGATGCTTCCCGTCTGAGCCGTTAGGCTGTGAGGCTTTCATCAGGGGTAATGCTATATAATGCCTATACTTGTCGATAGAACTTCCGCATAAACTCTAAGAATTGGGGGAGTGTTAGGGATAGTGTGAGCAATCTGTGACCATTGTATTATATTTTGTAATCAGTTTTCAAATTAAAAGGCAGCAATGGACTGTACGAGTGTGGCTAAATGGTGCGACTGATCTCCTCTGGATGAAGCCATGTCTGCCAGTTTAGCGACAGCCTCAACTAATTGCCGTAATCTAGTGTGGCTAGAAAGGAATAGGAGAGAGAGGTTCAATGCTCACTGGTGGAAAAGGAGAGGCAGAGCCAGCAGGAGGGCGGCAAGCCCAAAGCCTCCGGCTGAGCTGCCACATAGAAGTGAAGGGATCTTCACTTCATCCCCAAGGGATCTGGGAGCACCAGCTTGTGTGCCCTCCAATGGGAAGTGCTCCCTGCAAGAAGAAATGTCACAGCAGAAAGAGAGAAAGGTGTGGTGTCTAATTAAACCTATGTGATGGCCCTGCGTTCCCCTGATGAACAGTGGCCTCTTGACAGAGCCAAATCAGAGGAGCCCAGGGTAACACGGAACCATGAGCCTGCAGAACAAGACAGAAGCTGAAAGCGCGTGGTATGCACGGTCCCTGTGGCTGCAGGTGGAGATCAGATGTGAAGCCAGGCTGAGGTCCTACTTTGAGAGGAGGAGGGACTCAGAGCCATCGGATGCCTTACAACCACTGACCTCCCACAGAACCCCTGAAACTACACATACGCACACGCCCATGTGTGCACACATGTTATCAAGTCTTTTTCCAATTCAGACAAGGCTGTCTGTTAACTTCGTTAATATGGCAGAAAGAATAGAGGTACAGCCATCATCTCTTTCTCCCCCTTATTTGCCAAGGAGATTTCCAATTTGCTTTGGTAGGAATGAAGTTACTGGCAAGTTTTTGTTTTGTTAGTCTTTTTGAAAGGAAATCTCGTTATAGAGGCTGCCTACGTACACACCCGGGTAAGAGATGTTTAATGATCCAGAAAAATCCATAGCCCTTGTGGTTCTTAATGTTTCTAAATATACTTACTGATTTTTAAAATCTTTTGGGGTTTTTTTTTTGTTTTTTTGTTTTTTTTTTTTACAATCCTAATGGGTACGGGTGATGGTAAATAAACCTTTAAAGATGAGAACGGGACTACCAGCGTGGACAGAATCTCTTAATTTGTAGCTCATTGGTGGACTTAAGCAGTAATATAATTACCAAGTAAATAAAAATGGAGTAGAGGCTACTCTACAAATTCTGGTGTCTGGGAATAGTCTACGTTAGAGCAGCGGGCAATCTCATTAGCACCTGCAGGATGGCTTTCAGTATGAAGTGGTTTCCTTGATTAATGCTGATCTCCTCAGAGTGTAGAAAGCAAGTCTTTGTCATCTTATGCATACACTTATCAGCTCTCAGTCACCAACCTCTGCTTCCTTCTCCTGCCTTGCCCCACGACTGTCATTTAGTAGATGTTTGATAAATACCTCAGTTATCCATGTGCAATGTTTGCTTGTCAGCATTTGCTTCCTTTTGCCTCCTATTTGGTAGCTTTCACCCTCACTGCTTCTTTCATTAGCTTCCTCAAAGTATCTTTCAACCTCTAGTGGTGGAAATTGTGAGCAAAGAGATGTGAGAGCCCTGTTCCAGTCAACAGAGGGGTAGGGGCTCCTGTGAGCGGTAGGACACGCTGGGTGAGACATTGTGTGTCTGTAGCCTAGAGTGCGACCTGCAGAGAGTGAGCAGGATAGTGAAGAATCTGGAAACAGGGTCAGTGGAAGGACACTGAAAGAAAAGTCACGATGTTCAGTCTATACAAGAGGAGAATTAGGGAGAGGTGAATGTTGTCTTCTACTAGTTAGAGGTCTTGCACATGGAAGATGAGGGAAGATCTAGAACCAATACATGGAATTTTTTTAAATTTTTAAAATTTATTTATTGATCGATTGACTTTTGGCTGCGTTGGGTCTTCGTTGCTGCATGCGGGCTTTCTCTAGTTGCAGCGAGCGGGGGCCACGCCTCGTTGCAGTGCATGGGCTTCTCGTTGCTGTGGCCTCTCCCTCTGCGGAGCACGGGCTCTAGGCGCACAGACTTCAGTAGGTGTGGCTCGTGGGCTCAGTAGTTGTGGCTCTAGAGCGCAGGCTCAGTAACTGTGGCGCATGGGCCCAGCTGCTCCTTGGCATGTGGGATCTTCCCGGATCAGGGCTCGAACCCATGTCCCCCGCATTGGCAGGCGGATTCTTAACCACTGTGCCACCAGGGAAGTCCCTAGATTTCTTTTTATTAATTTTTATTGGAGTACGGTTGCTTCACAATGTTTTGTTAGCCTCCACTGCACAACGAAATGAATCAGCCATACGCATACAGATAAGTCCCAAAGTCCCCTCCCTTTTGGACTTCCCTCCCGTTTAGGTTACCACAGTGCATTAGGTAGAGTTCCCTGTGCTATACAGTATGTTCCCATCAGTTGTCTATTTTGTACGTAGTATCTATAATGTATATGTGTCATTTCCAGTCTCCCAGTTCCTCCCACCCCACCCCTTGGAACCAATACATGAAATTTATAAGGGAGATATATTTTGACTGACAAAAGGATGAACTTTCCACCCTTAAAGCAATTCCTCAGTGGAATGAATTCCTCTAGGAAACAATCAGCTTCCTGACTCTGGAGCTATTTGACTAGAGAGTAAGTAACCGTATATCAGAGAGACTAGCTGGGTAGGGGTGGAGTGGGGTGTCAGAGAGTGGATAGATACCTCCATCATGGGCTCTTGACTTCCATGGTACTGAATGGCTCTGAGATGCTGTGGTTTTATGATGCAAACATGTCAGTAGAGCAAAAGAGAACCAAGATGGTGGAGCAAACCAATGGGGCAATTTCTCAGGCTCCGGGAAGGAAAGAGGAGTGTAGAAGAGATTCTTCGGTTGTATTTGAGTACCTGTCACCAATTACGATTTTCTACAGCTATTTTCCTAAGCAAAGGGATCCTTACGAATGGCACACTTCTCCAGGGAGCAGTTCTTTGCAACATCCTGTCCGTCACTCACAGCCTCTAGATTTGTTTTACTACTATGAGAATCCAGTTCTCATTTCTCCCCAGTTATTTCCAGGCTTGTGGCCTTCCTATCCCTGTGTTAGAAAAGCAAACTGGGATACAGTCCCTCCTCCAGCTACAAGCCTTTAGCCCTAATGGCTGAATGGTCAATATCAAGGATGTCCAGTCCACCCTTATCTCCTCCACCACTCTCTCCCTTCCAACTCTGGCCTCACAGAATAGACCAGTGCATCTCAAGTTATCTAGTGAAGGACTGGAGTGTTTTTGTGTTGGTTTTTTGTTGTTGTTGCAGTTGTTGTTCCTCCCAAATCTGTCATGGACCGGTACTTTTGTAACATACAATAAAAATGAATTACCACAAAAAGGAAATGACAAAAAGGCCTACAAAAATACAAGTCACAGTTTTTAATTATGAGACTCAACAGACCTAAAAATCTCTGTCAAATTGCTATAAACATTTCTAAGTGCTTACTTCAACTCCTGTACAGACTGGCAGTAAAGAGCAGAGCAGCAGAGCCCGCGCCGAGTAGGGAGCAGCAGGCTGCTCTCCGTGTCGCTGCCTTGTATCTGTCCTTACCCTTGGACCCAACAGTGGAACAGATTCAAACAGCAGTCTAAATGGGGGTGAGGGCAGTGGGGTCCTGGTGCTGGCTCGCACTGGCTCACAAGAGCCGATTGTTAATTTCAGAATCTTCATGAGCCAGCTGTTAAAAATAGTCATTATTAAAAATTAAATTCTATAGATTTATAATTAAATACATTCTGTTAAAAACAAAGAAAACCTACTCAAAACTCATCACACCCTAATTATTTTAGTACATGTACTGTTATCTATGCTCTTGAGGTTATTTGTGTCTAATTGTGCCTGGGTGGTGGAAATTTTTTTTTTTAACATCTTCATTGGAGTATAATTGCTTTACAATGGTGTGTTAGTTTCTGCTTTAAAACAAAGTGAATCAGTTATACATATACATATGTTCCCATATCTCTTCCCTCTTGCGTCTCCCTCCCTCCCACCCTCCCTATCCCTCCCCTCTAGGTGGTCACAAAGCACCGAGCTGATCTCCCTGTGCTATGCGGCTGCTTCCCACTAGCTATCTGTTTTACGTTTGGTAGTGTAGATATGTCCGTGCCACTCTCTCACTTCGTCGCAGCTCACCCTTCCCCCTCCCTGGAAATATTATATACTCTTCCCAACTCTGTGTGTGGTGTCTTCACATCGGTAGCTTGAAATTGACCATGATGGAAATATTTACACCCCAGAAATCACCAAAAACTACAGATGGGGGCTTGACTTATTGTTTTGTGGATTGTCTAGAATCTAGACTTAAGAAAGTGATGGGAAGAAAATGTTAACAGTGCAGATTAAACTTTAAATTGCGTTGTCTCTGTAGCCGTTACATTGTGAATAAATAGCACAATACGTTGAGAAACTGTTCTTCCAGTATTTGAAAACTATTGTCCCGTTATCAGAAAAGTCACTCCCGTCATTGATGGAGTGATGTTCCCACATACATCTTTGTCACTTCATTTTTGTCTTCCTCCTTAACGTAAACCAATATATCAAGCAGTGTTCTTGCAGGAACCACACTTGCTTGTCAATTGCAACCCTGGTTTGGCTACAGATGCCAGAGTCTGACAAAAATCAATGAAAGCATTCTGTGAAAATCAACCGGCTGTATGGAATTTACAATAAAGAATATCGTATAGCTTTTTATTATTTATGAATTGTATGTTCCACATCCTTTATTCCACCAAAATTTAAAATAAACTGACATGCATGCTTTTTTATTTATTTATTTTTTTGAGAGCCAGTTGTTAAACATTTAGCAGCACGCCGTGGGGTGAACGGAGTACTTTGAAAGATTATTTTCCTTCCCTCATCCTTCAGTGTTCTAGGCTTAAATCAGTAGCTCTTTCTACCACAAGTGGGAGAGAATTTCTCTCTTCCAAAGTTATGCTAGCAAATGCAAGAGCCCCTCACTTTCAGTTACTCTGAAATCTAGGATTCCTTTGGAATTCCTTTGGAATCCTAGAACTGGAAACTTAACTTGGAAACTATTAACCAGATCCGTAAACTTTTTTTTTTTCCCTCAAAACCCCTTATTCCCTCTTGAGGTGGACGGACTCCCACTGAGATCTCTCTGCTAACCAGTGGCGATCTCTTCAGCTCCATTCCAAACCTGGATGGGAGTCTCACAGGCCAGCTCATGGGGCACCCAAGCGAGGCCCACTTTAAGAGTTGAGTCTCCCTATATCAGCCGGCATGAAGACAAATTAATACCGTGTGCTAGTATTAGCCCTGGTTTCACAGACTTAGAGTGGAACTCCTAATATCAGGTTACATTTTGTTGGCTTGGTACTCATTTTTTTAACCACCAACCATATGGGCAGAGGTTGGAAGGAAAGCTAAATTTGGAACATACCCCCCACTCTCCTTTTTAACATTTCTTTCTTGTTTGTGCAGGGAGGCAACATATTACTCATACTCACATAACAGCACCAATTGCTAGAGGACTGAGGAATGAGATTCTCCCAAAATGCGGTTGGATCAGGGAATTGGAGATTTTCTATACAAGTACGCAGCAGTGCAGTCAGAACGTCTGCGCTCTGCTCCTGCAGATTTCTGAACCTGTCTGTGCACACAGCACGAGAAGACTAAATCAGTAATGAAAGGGAACCTAGGGATTTCATGTCTGTGATTTCTTTATCATTTTTAGTCAACATCCAGAGATAGCACTTTTCTGCACTAATATCTTTCTGACTCGGGCTTTTTGGAACATGGAGCCATGAATTTCTCTCTCTGTTTAGTTTTTTCCTCCTCTAGCTTTCCTTCTCCCCACACACCACTTCATGTGGCCTGGTTGGAGCAGGGAAGATGGATTTGGTTTGGGCAGTGGTAATGCTTTGGGCAGTATCTGTGGAAGTCATGCACATTTCAGTCCTGGGGCTTTCTAAACCTGAATACATATGTCAACCTAAAACAGGATTTTTTAGCATCTCAAAGGAATTTAGAACCAGGTTCAGCTTAAGGAATGGAAATGAGTCTACGTGCCTTCAAGGAGAGGTTGTAGTCTTCCTGCTATGCCAACTTGAAGTCAGAAGGGCATGTTCCTTGCTGGCCCTGGATTCCAGGCAGGAATGAGGGGTCATGAAGCCAAATCCCACAGCCCAGCCTTTCTCAGTCGGGCCCAACCTCCTTCTCTAATCTTGTCTCCCACTAATCCCTATCCCACCCTGTGTTCCACCTACCTTGAATTTCTCTGTGTTCCTGAACTTGCTGCTCTGCTCTTTAAGGCCTGCCTGGACCTTGATAAATACCTGTATTTGCAACACACATAAAGCACTTAGCTCCGTGCCTGCCCTTTGGTGGGTTCTAATAAATGGTGGCTGTTAATACTCTGCACATACCGGTTCCTTCATCCATAAAGGTTTCCCCTTCTCTACCTTTAAGACTCAGTTCAGATGTACTTTCCTCCCCAGTGAGTCCTTGTCCTAGGCACAATGCTTTGTTAACCCATTATAGCAGTTACCAGTTTGAAGTCAGGTAATTCCCAGTGCCTGACACATAACTGGTGCTCAGTAAGTTTCTGCTGCGTGGCCCTGGCCATACCACAATGCATAAGCACAGTACCTGCCCGTGTAAGCTTCTAGTCTACTCCGCAGCTGTGTGGGGACAGACGCTTAACTAGATAATTGTAATGTAATATGGTTAAAGTACTGACTGCTGTATGCATATGGGGTTGTGGAAACACAAAGGAAAAGCTTCATACCCAGACTGGGGTGGTCAGAAAGTGAGCTGAGTCTTAAAACAATGTGTAAGAGTCAGCTGAAAAGGGGAGAGCCTTGCAAGCCGGGAGGACAGTATGAGAAAAGACATGGAGGGTGAGAAACAGCATGGTGGTTCTGGGTACAATATGCAGCTTGGCGAGGCTACAGCAGAGAGAGGCGAGAGCTGAGGCTAGAAGATTAGTTAGGGTCAGAGCATGAAAGCCTTCTATGCCTTCTTAAGGAGCTTGGCCTTGATCCTATAGCAGGGTCTATAAATTCATAACATATGGGTCATCAGCGTCCCCACCGCCACCCCTTTCATGGCAGACGTTGATAATCACAGCACCCCATTCCACTGGGCCCAGATGTGACCTCATAATCCTTCTCAACATAGTGCGGCAGGGAACACCAAGAGGTTGGCGGTGGCACTCTGGTTTGCTGGTGTGAGATTATACACGTGTGTGTATGTGGAGGTTGGAAGTGTGAGAGAGTACCAGTGATGGGAGAATTATGACATGGTCAGACTTGCATTTTGGAAAGCTCCATGCACATTTAAGAAGAATCAATAGAACCCGATTGTTTAGATGGGGCGCGGGATGACAAAGAAAGAGTAGTCAAGGACCAGGTCATTGTTCCCACCTTGGGCAAGTGGGCAGATGCCAGTGCCATTCAGAGAGCATAAAGGAGGTAATGATAGGTTTGGCATGATAATAATAGCTCACTTTTTCTGAGCGCTTACTATATGGCGGGCACTGTTTTCAGCATTTTACGTGAAGCAATTAATTTTATCCTCCCAACAACACTGGGGGGGTACCATTATTATTTCTGTTTTGTAGATGAAAAAACTGCACAGAAAAGTATAAAATATTAAAGAGCTAACAAAATCAGTGGCACTGAGGAAGAACATTAGGGCAAGAAAAGCTGAAGGCATCACTGAGTCATTTGGATGAATATGGATAGAGCCAACCAGGTCACCAGGCACCCGTGCTAGGGTTTATCAGTTCATCTTTAATGTTCTGGAAACCAAAGCATTTATCATTCTTGGAAGAGGACCACTGCAATGTGTATAAATCCATCCTGCATTCACCACATCTGTTCTACTCATAGGGGCAGACACTGGTAGGAAAGTGAATTAAAACAAGCCCATCCAAACAACGGCCTAAATGATTTGCACGTAAAACACCTCTAGCATTCGTAAAATTAAAAGAGCAAGGTTAGAGGGGTATTGGATTTTAAGAGAATATATCACATTAAATTGTGCTGATTTTCTAATGATTAACCTTTTTTTATTTCAATAATGATACAGTGTACATATGTGTGTATGTAAATGTATATAGTTGATTCATTTGTTTAGTAACTTCCTGCCTTCCAAAGCACTTTTCTCATTCCCCAGTAAAATGTTCTAATCAGGAATCCAATTGCTTTAAGGAATAGGCTATTTCAATGGCTAATAGGCTAATGGTTATTTTCGTCTTAGCTTCCTGTCTAGCTGTCTGGGCTGCGTCAGTGGCACAGTGGCAAGCACTACCAGGAGACAGGCATCTTGGCCAAGAGGGAACAACTGTCCCTGCCTTGTGACTCAAGCATGCAGCTCAGCATTGGAGTCAAGGGAGAGTGAGGACCGTGCAGCCTGGATTTCCAGATCCCCAGACCAGGTTGCCTATTAACCCTGAACTCAGACCTTGAGACCATGGGTTTGCTAATGATTTCACAGTGTCCTCTGGAACCTTTGATAGCTATAAATGTCTGCCTTTGGCCTGACCATACCAGTCTCATTACCACCTATTTCCCTTTGCTCAAGTCATTCGTTACATCTGCTTGTGATGCCCTCTGTTCTCCCATCCTGACACCTCCCAGTACTTCAAGACCCTCCTCCACAAAAGTCATACTTGATGGCCTCAGCCTTCCATGACATCTTTCTTTTCCAAAACCCTCGTATCCACCATTCTGCACATAACAATAATCACCTAGCAGATTGTGATTTACAAATAGCTTTCAAATTCATCATCTAATTAAATCCTCCTTACAATCCTGTAAGATAGGCTTTAATATTAGCCCTTGTAAAGGAGAAAACCGAGGCTCAGAGAGTTAGATTACTTGCCCGAGGTCAGTGCATGGTAAGAACTAGAATTGGAGCCCAGCTCTTTGTGATGACAAAACGCATTTCCATAACTACCTTGCTACATGGCCCAGCATATGTAACTAATGATGAACATATGTGGATGATGGTGACAACAGTCCTCTTGTGCCAGTAAATAGCCATTGACTTTTTCCGTGGACTTGATGCTCAGAGTCAGAATAGCCTCAGCGGGAGTAGTTCAAGGCCTCTCCAGCCTTTAGGGGTTACGTAGTAAAGGGAGGAGCTGAAAGCACAGTGCTCAGCCCAGTTTTGTTGGACTAGTCTGGGTTCCCAGAAGAATTTTCTCTTTTCTCTCTCTCTCTCTCTATAACCCAGTATCTTTCCCATGAATCACAGTTCCTCTGAGTGCCTGAGTCTGGCCCTAAAGGAGGGACTATAGCACACATGGTGTTCAAGTAACTTACTATGCGAGCTTGGGAGATCTGGGTTCACGCCTCTCCGCTCCACTTGAGACCTGTAATTATTGATCCACAGCGCATTCCTGTGCTCCGTGACCATCTGGCCTGAGTACATCCTAGGCTATCATTTGCTGGGGCAGCAGTTGGTTTAGACAGCTTATCCTGAATGTAGCTTTGGAAGCCTGCATAATCTTGGTTCTGGGAGACTGAGCAGGTAGCCAGGCTAAAGGCCCCATGTGCTGTTCTTGGGCCCAGTACCCCAGCTAAAATAATACATTTGGAATTATTCATTATCCCTTCAGTGCAACTCTGAATTTTAAATTGCATACTCGTGAGTGAGCCTTGCTTTTTGTAGGTCTTTCGTACATTAGAGAACTGCAGTTATAGAGATTCACAATGAATTGTGGGAGTGAATCTCATTCTAGCAATAACAACAACAACAATAGTCAGAAACATAATAACACTTAACACTGTTTATTCTCTCTGTGATGACACTGGCCTGAGTGTGGCCACATTTAATTTCTACAACATCCTATGAAAGGTTGGTGATATTATAACCCCCATTTTACAGATGAGGAAAATGAAGCTCAGAGACATTAAGTAAATGTCTTAAGGTCATACAACTAATAAACGGGTGAACCAAGGTTCAAACCCATGCCTTTTTGGCTCCAAAGGCCATGAAACGCTTAACACTAAGCTCTGCTCTGCCACCTCCCTTTCTGCTTCATAGTACACTTGTCTATGCCATGTAAGCCTTCAGTTGGCAGCCCCCAAGACCCACAAGCACTGCTTCAGCCACTGTTGAGGTCAATGAAATGATCGTGCCCAGGATTCAGCACTGAGCGCCTGCAACTGGTCATTCTATCTATGCTGTGCTCCACTGGCCAACCCTTGCGCCTCCCTGCTCTTGCTTCTCCCAGCGAAAAAAGGTAGAGAGAAGAATACAGATTTGGTGCATGGGGTGATACGACTAAGTTAATTTGGTCATCTTGAAATTTTGTAAAAATATAAACATACCTTGTCTAGTATTTACTCCTATTTTCCTTGGGCCTAGACATGCTCACAGAATCGCAGCCAGGTTTTCTGGCAAGGAGATGTTCCATGAAGAAGAGATCAGTTTTAAAAATTTACAACCTTAGCTGAAAAGTACAAATTTGTTCACCGAAAAGTCTAGTAAGAAATGACCAGCAACTCTAAAATAACTTGAACCAGTGGGTATCTTTGGTTCATGTCATGTGGCCAATGAAAATAGATAATCTCCGCTTTATAAAGAAAATAAAATGGGTCTCATAAAGAAAGACCCATTTATTAATATGGGTCTTTATGGAATCTCATTTTAAATATGGGTTGATGAACTGGTCATTTTTTCTTTAGTAACAGCTTTTTTTTTTTTTTTATGAGGGCGGGGAGCAGGGTCCTCTGTGCTTTTTTTTCCCTTACATATTTATTGGACTATAATTGCTTTACAATGGTGTATTAGTTTCTGCTTTATAACAAAGTGAATCAGTTATACATATACATATGTTCCCATATCTCTTCCCTCTTGTGTCTCCCTCCCTCCCATCCTCCCTATCCCACCCCTCTACGTGGTCACAAAGCACCGAGCTGATCTCCCTGTGCTATGCGGCTACTCCGACTAGCTGTTTTACATTTGGTAGTGTAGATATGTCCATGCCACTCTCTCACTTTGTCCCAGTTTACCCTTCCCCCACCCCATATCCTCAAGTCCGTTCTCTAGTAGGTCTCTGTCTTTATTCCTGTCTTACCCCTAGGTTCTTCATGACATTTTTTTTCTTAAATTCCATATATATGTGTTAGCATACGGTATTTGTTTTTCTCTTTCTGACTGACTTCACTCTGTATGACAGACTCTAGGTCCATCCACCTCATTACAAATAGCTCAGTTTTGTTTCTTTTTATGGCTGAGTAATATTCCATTGTATATATGTGCCACATATTCTTTATCCATTCACCCGATGATGGACACTTAGGTTGATTCCATCTCCTGGCTATTGTAAATAAAGCTGCAATTAATATTTTGGTACATGACTCTTTTTGAATTATGGTTTTCTCAGGGTATATGCCCAGTAGTGGGATTGCTGGGTCATATGGTAGTTCTATTTGTAGTTTTTTAAGGAACCTCCATACTGTTCTCCATAGTGGCTGTACCAATTCACATTCCCACCAGCAGTGCAAGAGTGTTCCCTTTTCTCCACACCCTCTCCAGCATTTATTGTTTCTAGATTTTTTGATGATGGCCATTATGACTGGTGTGAGATGATATCTCATTGTAGTTTTGATTTGCATTTCTCTAATGATTAATGATGTTGAGCATTCTTTCATGTGTTTGTTGGCAGTCTGTATATCTTCCTTGGACAAATGTCTATTTAGGTCTTCTGCCCATTTTTGGATTGGGTTGGGTTTTTTTTTGTTATTGAGCTGTATGAGCTGCTTGTAAATTTTGGAGATTAATCCTTTGTCAGTTGCTTCATTTGCAAATATTTTCTCCCATTCTGAGGGTTGTCTTTTGGTCTTGTCTATGGTTTCCTTTGCTGTGCAAAACCTTTGCAGTTTCATTAGGTCCCATTTGTTAATTTTTGTTTTTATTTCCATTTCTCTAGGAGGTGGGTCAAAAAAATTCTTGCTGTGATTTATGACATAGAGTGTTCTGCCTATGTTTTCCTCTAAGAGTTTGATAGTTTCTGGCCTTACATTTAGGTCTTTAATCCATTTTGAGCTTATTTTTGTGTATGATGTTAGGGAGTGCTCTAATCTCATACTTTTACATGTACCTGTCCAGTTTTCCCAGCACCACTTATTGAAGAGGCTGTCCTTTCTCCACTGTACATTGCTGCCTCCTTTATCAAACATAATGTGACCATATGTGCGTGGTTCATCTCTGGGCTTTCTATCCGGTTCCATTGATCTATATTTCTGTTTGTGTGCCAGTACCATACTGTCTTGATTACTGTAGCTTTGTAGTATAGTCTGAAGTCAGGGAGCCTGATTCCTCCAGCTCCGTTTTTCGTTCTCAAGATTGCTTTGGCTATTCAGGGTATTTTGTGTTTCCATACAAATTGTGAAATTTTTTGTTCTACTTCTGTGAAAAATGCCAGTGGTACTTTGATAGGGATTGCATTGAATCTGTAGATTGCTTTGGGTAGTAGAGTCATTTTCACAATGTTGATTCTTCCAATCCAAGAACATGGTATATCTCTCCATCTCTTTGTATCATCTTTAATTTCTTTCATCAGTGTCTTATAATTTTCTGCATACAGGTCTTTTGTCTCCTTAGGTACGTTTATTCCTAGATATTTTATTCTTTTTGTTGCAATGGTAAATGGGAGTGTTTTCTTGATTTCACTTTCAGATTTTTCATCATTAGTGTATAGGAATGCCAGAGATTTCTGTGCATTAATTTTGTATCCTGCTACTTTACCAAATAAATTGATTAGCTCTAGTAGCGTTCTGATAGCATCTTTAGGATTCCCTATGTATAGTATCATGTCATCTGCAAACAGTGACAGCTTTACTTCTTCTTTTCCGATTTGGATTCCTTTTATTTCCTTTTCTTCTCTGATTGCTGGGGCTAAAACTTCCAAAACTATGTTGAATAAGAGTGGTGAGGGGCTTCCCTGGTGGCACAGTGGTTGCGAGTCCGCCTGCCAATGCAGGGGACACGGCTTTGTGTCCCGGTCTGGGAGGATCCCACATGCCGCGAAGCGGCTGGGCCCGAGAGCCATAGCTGTTGAGCCTGCACGTCTGGAGCCTGTGCTCCACAACGGGAGAGGCCACAACAGTGAGAGGCCCGCGTACCGCAAAAAAAAAAAAAAAAAGAGTGGTGAGAGTGGGCAACCTTGTCTTGTTCCTGATCTTAGTGGAAATGCTTTCAGTTTTTCACCATTGAGGACGATGTTGGCTGTGGGTTTGTCATATATGGCCTTTATTATGTTGAGGAAAGTTCCCTCTATGCCTACTTTCTGCAAGGTTTTTATCATAAATGGGTGTTGAATTTTGTCAAAAGCTTTCTCTGCATCTATTGAGATGATCAAATGGTTTTTCTCCTTCAGTTTGTTAATATGGTGTATCACATTGATAGATTTGCATATATTGAAGAATCCTTGCATTCCTGGAATAAACCCCACTTGATCATGGTGTATGATCCTTTTAATGTGCTGTTGGATTCTGTTTGCTAGTATTTTGTTGAGGATTTTTGCATCTATGTTCATCAGTGATATTGGCCTGTACTTTTCTTTCTCTGTGACATCCTTGTCTGGTTTTGGTATCACGGTGATGGTGGCCTCGTAGAAGGAATTTGTGAGTGTTCCTCCCTCTGCTATATTTTGGAAGAGTTTGAGAAGGATAAGTGTTAGCTCTTCTCTAAATGTTTGATAGAATTTGCCTGTGAAGGCATCTGATCCTGGGCTTTTGTTTGTTGGAAGATTTTTAATCACAGTTTCAATTTCAGTGCTTGTGATTGGTCTGTTCATATTTACTGTTTCTTCCTGGTTCAGTCTTGTAAGGTTGTGCATTTCTAAGAATTTGTCCATTTCTTCCAGGTTGTCCATTTTATTGGCATAGAGTTGCTTGTAGTAACCTCTCATGATCCTTTGTATTTCTGCAGTGTCAGTTGTTACTTCTCCTTTCTCATTTCTAATTCTATTGATTTGAATCTTCTCCCTTTTTTTCTTGATGAGTCTGGCTAATGGTTTATCAATTTTGTTTATCTTCTCAAAGAACCAGTTTTTAGTTTTATTGATCTTTGCTATCGTTTCCTTCATTTCTTTTTCACTTATTTCTGATCTGATCTTTATGATTTCTTTCCTTCTGCTAACTTTGGGGTTTTTTTGTTCTTCTTTCTATAATTGCTTTAGGTGCAAGGTTAGGTGGTTTATTTGAGATGTTTCCTGTTTCTTAAGGTAGGATTGTATTGCTATAAAGTTCCCTCTTAGAACTGCTTTTGCTGCATCCCATAGGTTTTGGGTCATCGTGCCTCCATTGTCATTTGTTTCTAGGTATTTTTTGATTTCCTCTTTGATTTCTTCAGTGATCACTTCGTTATTAAGTAGTGTATTGTTTAGCTTCCATGTGTTCGTAATTTTTACAGATCTTTTCCTGTAATTGATATCTAGTCTCATAGCGTTGTAGTCGGAAAAGATACTTGATACAATTTCAATTTTCTTAAATTTACCAAGGCTTGATTTGTGACCCAAGATATGATCTATCTTGGAGAATGTTCCATGAGCACTTGAGAAAAATGTGTATTCTGTTGTTTGTGGATGGAATGCCCTATAAATAGCAGTTAAGTGCCTCTTGTCTAATATGTCATTTAAAGCGTGTGTTTCCTATTTATTTTCATTTTGGGTGATCTGTCCATTGGTGAAAGTGGGGTGTTTAAGTCCCCTATTATGAATGTGTTGCTGTTGATTTCCCCTTTTATGGCTGTTAGTATTTGCCTTTTGTATTGAGGGGCTCCTATGTTGGGTGCATAGATATTTACAATTGTTATATCTTCTTCTTGGATTGATCCCTTGATCATTATGTAGTGTCCTTCTTTGTCTCTTGTAATAGTCTTTATTTTAAAGTCTATTTTGTCTGATATGAGAATTGCTACTCCAGCTTCCTCTTGATTTCCATTTGCATGGAATATCTTTTTCCATCCCCTCACTTTCAGTCTGTATGTGTCCCTAAGTCTGAAGTGGATCTCTTGTAGACAGCATATATATGGGTCTTGTTTTTGTATCCATTCAGCCAGTCTGTGTCTTTTGGTGGGAGCATTTAATCCATTTACATTTAAGGTAATTATTGATATGTATGTTCCTATTCCCATTTTCTAAATTGTTTTGGGTTCATTATTGTAGGTCTTTTCTTTCCCTTGTGTTTCTTGCCTAGAGAAGTTCCTTTAGCATTTGTTGTAGAGCTGGTTTGGTGGTGCTGAACTCTCTCAGCTTTTGCTTGTCTGTAAAGGTTTTAATTTCTCCTTCAAATCTGAATGAGATCCTTGCTGGGTAGAGTAATCTTGGTTGTAGGTTTTTCTCCTTCATCACTTTAAATATGTCTTGCCACTTCCTTCTGGCTTGCAGAGTTTCTGCTGAAAGATCAGCTGTTAACCTTATGGGGATTCCCTTGTGTGTTATTTGTTGTTTTTCCCTTTGCTGCTTTTAATATGTTTTCTTTGTATTTAATTTTTGATTGTTTGATTAATATGTGTCTTGGCGTATTTCTCCTTCGATTTATCCTGTATGGGACTCTGTGCTTCCTGGACTTGATTAACTATTTCCTTTCCCATATTAGGGAAGTTTTCAACTATAATCTCTTCAAATATTTTCTCAGTCCCTTTCTTTTTCTCTTCTTCTTCTGGAACCCCTATAATTCGAATGTTGGTGCGTTTACTGTTGTCCCAGAGGTCTCTGAGACTGTCCTCAGTTCTTTTAATTCTTTTTTCTTTATTCTGCTGTGCAGTAGTTATTTCCACTATTTTATCTTCCAGATCACTTATCCGTTCTTCTGCCTCAGTTATTCTGCTATTGATCCCTTCTAGAGTATTTTTAATTTCATTTATTTTGTTGTTCATCGTTGCTTGTTTCCTCTTTAATTCTTCTAGGTCCTTGTTAAATGTTTCTTGCATTTTCTGTTTCCAAGATTTTGGATCATCTCTACTATCATTCTGAATTCTTTTTCAGGTAGACTGCCTATTTCCTCTTCATTTGTTAGGTCTGCTGGGTTTTTACCTTGCTCCTTCATCTGCTGTGTTTTTTTTCTGTTTCTTTGTTTTTTTGTGGTACGCGGACCTCTCACTGCTGCAGCCTCTCCCGTTGCGGAGCACAGGCTCCAGATACGCAGGCCCAGTGGCCATGGATCATGGGCCCAGCTGCTCTGCGGCATGCAGGATCCTCCCAGACCGCGGCATGAACCTGCGTCCCCTGCATCCGCAGGTGGACTCTCAACTTCTGCGCCACTAGGGAAGCCCCGTGTGTTTTTCTGTCTTCTCATTTTTCTTATCTTACTGTGTTTGGGGTCTCCTTTTCGCAGGCTGCAATTAGTAGTTCCCGTTGTTTTTGGTGTCTGTCCCCAGTAGCTAAGGTTGGTTCAGTGGGTTGTGTAGGCTTCCTGGTGGAGGGGTCTAGTGCCTGTGTTCTGGTGGATGAGGCTGGATCTTGTCTTTCTGGTGGGCATGTCCACGTCTGGTGGTGTGTTTTGGGGTGTCTGTGGCCTTATTATGATTTTAGGCAGCCTCTCTGCTAATGGATGGGGCTGTGTTCCTGTCTTGCTAGTTGTTTGGCATAGGGTGTCCAGCACTGTAGCTTGCTGGTCGTTGAGTGAAGCTGGGTGTTGGTGTTGAGATGGAGATCTCTGGGAGATTTTCGCCATTTGCTATTAGGTGGAGTTGGAAGGTCTCTGGTGGACCAGTGTCCTGAAGTTGGCTCTCCCACCTCAGAGGCACAGCACTGACTCCTGGCTGCAGCACCAAGAGCCTTTCATCCACACGGCTCAGAATAAAAGGGAGAAAAAATGGAAAGAAAGAGGATACAATAAAATAAAGTTAGATAAACTAAAGTTATTAAAATAAAAAGTAAAAAATAATAAGAAAAAAATTTTTAAGTAGAAAAAGAAAAAACACGGACGGACAGAACCCTAGGACAAGTGGTGAAAGCAAAGCTATACGGACAAAATCTCACACAGAAGCCTACACATACACACTCACAAAAAGAGGAAAAGGGGAGAAAATCATAAATCTTGCTCTGAAAGTCCACCTCCTCAATTTGGGATGATTCGTTGTCTATTCATGTATTCCACAGATGCAGGTACATCCAGTTGATTGTGGAGCTTTAATCCGCTGCTCCTGAGGCTGCTGGGAGGGATTTCCCTTTCTCTTCTTTGTTCTCACAGCTCCCGGGGTTCAGCTTTGGATTTGGCCCCGCCTCTGTGTGTAGGTCGCTGGAGGGCGTTTGTTCTTTGCTCAGACAGAACGGGGTTAAAGGAGTCGCTGATTCGGGGGCTCTGGCTCACTCAGGCCGGGGGGAGGGAGGGGTACAGGTGCGGGGTGAGCCTGCAGTGGCAGAGGCCGGCGGGACATTGCACCAGCCTGAGGCACGCCGTGTGTTCTCCCAGGGCAGTTGTCCCTGGATCCCGGGACCCTGGCAGTGGCGGGCTGCACAGGCTCCCGGGAGGCGAGGTGTGGGTAGTGACCTGTGCTCGCACACAGGCTTCTTGGTGGCGGCAGCAGCAGCCTTAGCGTCTCATGCCCGTCTCTGGGGTCCGCGCTTTTAGCCGCGGCTCGCGCCCGTCTCTGGAGCTCCTTTAAGCGGCGCTCTTAATCCCCTCTCCTCGCGCACCAGGAAACAAAGAGACAAGAGAAAGTCTCTTGCCTCTTCGGCAGCTCCAGACTTTTTCCCGGACTCCCTTCCGGCTAGCCGTGGCGCACTAGCCCCCTTCAGGCTGTGTTCACGCCGCCAACCCCAGTCCTCTCCCTGCGCTCCGACCGAAGCACGAGCCTCAGCTCGCAGCCCCGCCCGCCCCGGCGGGTGAGCAGACAAGCCCCTCGGGCTGGTGAGTGCTGGTCACCACCGATCCTCTGTGCGGGAATCTCCCCCCTTTTCCCTTCGCACCCCTGTTGCTGTGCTCTCCTCCGCGGCTCCGAAGCTTCCCCCTCCGCCACCCGCAGTCTCCACCCGCGAAGGGGCTTTTAGTGTGTGGAAACCTTTCCTCCTTCACAGCTCCCTCCCACTGGTGCAGGTCCCTTCCCTATCCTTTTGTCTCTGTTTATTCTTTTTTCTTTTGCCCTACCCATGTGCGTGGGGAGTTTTGCCTTTTGGGAGGTCTGAGGTCTTCTGCCAGCGTTCAGTAGGTGTTCTGTAGGAGTTGTTCCACGTGTAGATGTATTTCTGATGTATCTGTAGGGAGGAAGGTGATCTCCGCGTCTAACTCTTATGCCATCTTCTCAAATCCTACCATTTGATTTTTTTTTCTACCATTTGATTTTAAGATTAAAAAGAGACCTGTAAGAAGTCTTTTCCTTTCCATTTTAATTCTGCCCTTTAGAACCATAGAGGCAACAGTTAATTATCCACAAGGAGATTTTTCCCCTTCCTGGCTTATCTGAAGTAACTTGAAGCTTTCAGTCCTTCTGCCCCTCCTCCCGGGCTGAGGCTACTGATGTGAACCAGCGCAGAAGGGAGGGGATTTTCAGTACCTGAGCATGGTGGTTTGTTAGCCTGTTGCTGAAGCGATAAGGACCCAGCAGGTCAGAAGCCTCCATTTGACTAGTGTTCTCAGCCTCCTTGGTGACCAAATCGGATAAGCTATAAAAGATGACTGTCAAGATACCTGAAAAAAAGTAGCCAACCTAAATGCATAGAACACAATGGCTGAGTATGAGTGGCTGGATGAAGTCAAATGTGATGCCTGGGGGCTTCCCTGGTGGCGCAGTGGTTGAGAGTCCGCCTGCCGATGCAGGGGACGCGGGTTCGTGCCCCGGTCCGCGGTCCGGGAGGATCCCACGTGCCGCGGAGCGGCTGGGCCCGTGAGCCATGGCCACTGAGCCTGCGGGTCCAGGGCCTGTGCTCTGCAATGGGAGAGGCCACAACGGCGGGGGGCCCACGTACCGCAAAAAAAAAAAAAAAAAAAAAAAAAATTAAAATGTGATGCCTAAATTGTCTATTGGTATCATTTATGCCATTTTTAAGAACCACCTATACCTCAAAAAATAAGTTCTGGAACTAATTTCCTATTTTCAATGGTGTTCAGTATTGCCTTTTGTCAGTGAAATGTTCTCACTTGTAGATTTATAAGGTAATGCAGATAAACATCAAAGAAATAAGAGTATTATGGTCAACCAAGATGTGGGTTTCAGGACAAAAAGAAAAAATACGATTTCTTTTCATTATTCTAAATTCTCATGATACTTATGCCATGCATGTATGTATAAGTTTATAAAGCTATGCGATAATAAAAATCACAGACTTTCACAGTAGGTAAGTTTAAGTTTGAAACACAGGAGAACCATTTCTTAAGAGATTTTTTGAGTCCTTACATGAATGCTCTTAAAATCAACCACAGAATATCCTGTCGCTAAGTAATAAAATTGGGTACACACTGGCTACAGCAATATAAAGATGGCCAAAGACCAACTTGAAATGGTGAGTCACTTCAAGCATTTGGTCATGGGGCCAAAGACCAGGTTCTCGGACTTAGACTGTGTATTCTAATTTTCTTTCAGTAAATCAAGCTAGCAAAGGCAGTGGATCTCATGCTGAGAAAAGACAGAAGCCCAAACTGAACAGGGCCTAATTCTACTGGGAACTTAGAGGTTGGATGCCTTTAAGAGCATTCTTTTGTTCACCCTAGAATGAGTCATTCACAGATGTGCCCATTTTATATTACATTTATTAATACCTCTTTTTAAAATGTTCTTTTTTGATACAGATGTGTTAAAGCTGATATTTCTAGTGTAACCAATATTTATGTAATCTAGAAATAACTTCCGTCTAATACTCATTATTCAACATGGAGATGGCTCTTAAGAGTGTACTGTCTGTATCTATAGGGACACTATGCAGATAGGTATTTATGGCCACATGTGTCTCACATTTAACCGTAAAATGGATACCAACATCCATTCAGCATGGAATGATTTGAAATACAACATTTAATTCCCAAATGCTAGTTTTGCTCAGAAAAATATAAAACCTTTCTGGTTGGAGAAGAATTTATAGAATGATGCTTCAAGGCTATTATAACTGAAGTTGTATCTTTACTTCAATTAAAGTTCCCATCAACAGTATGGTGATGAACCAAGTTCATGGCAGTGGGCTCTCCTGTGAGGAAAGGCAGCTTCTGTCTTCAGCTTCCAGGAACTGGGATCATGGTTTCTGAGTCAGTCTCTCTCTCTCTCTCTCTCTCTCTCTCTCTCTCTCTCTCTCTCTCTCTCTCTCTCTCTCACACACACACTAGCAACACATAGTTGTTCCTAAAATCTTCCTAGTGTTTGGCTGTAGACGGAAAAAGAGCAGGAACGCCGCAGCTTTTAAAGGATTGTAGCTCCAAGGTTAAAAGCTCATCTGCATTGGAGAGCTGCTTTAGATTTGTTCATTCAGTTCTTCATTTGTTACTCTTTTATTTTCATGGCCCTCTACAGTTTCATCTTACTCAGCCTTTTCCGCTTAATGCCTTGCTTCTTCTCACTCAGTACAGCCAAACTGTTTCCCGAGTATTTTTCATTTTTCCATGTCTCTGTGCCTCTCTATGTACCGTTCTTTTTCCATCTGAAATACTTACATCTGTCCTTCCACTTCCACCTGCCCCTTAGTCTCCACATATCCACACCTACCCATGCTTTTCAGCCCCCATTTCAATGCTTCTTCCTCCATAAAGTCTTCCCTGATCTTAAAATACTCATACCCAACCCAGAAGTGATCAATGCCTCCTCTAAACTTTCTGTTTCTCTGTACCTGGTTGAGACAGTATAACACAGTAGATAAGAACGTAGCAACTTACAAGTTTTGTGGGTTTGGACAGCCATACTTCTCTGAGCCTCAGTCCCTAAATTTGTAAAGTGGAGATAACACCTACTTCATAGGATTCTTATAAGGATTAAAACGAAATTATGTATGCTAAGAACTCACACAGTAGATGCTCTATCTGTTGTAGCTGGCCTTGAGGACAGGGACCATGGCTTGTTCAACTTTGTACCCTCAGCAACTTAGCATTGTGCCTGGCCCAGAGTGGGTACTATGTGATTGTTTCTGGAGTGAATAGGCACCCTTTCACAAAGGGAACGTGGTGGAGAGGGAGGACATGCTTTCCAGACGTCTGGGAGGTAATCTACTGTGTCTGTCACTTGCCTTCTAATGGCTTCCTTGTTAGCCACAAAAGGGAGCTGCTCTTTGTGGACGAAGCAGCTTTTCTCTTCTCAAGTTGGCAATCAGGTTGAGTAATGCAAATCGGGTGTTCGGTGCTTCGTTCTAGCCTTCTGGTTATTCTCTGAGGATTTGTTCTCCTATGTCAGACCTGGAGCTTATCCTTTGCTATGGACTGAATTCGTTCCGAATTTTGCATTGTTAGGTCTTTAAACCAATTTCAACTGGTTTGGTAGTTTATCATTGGCCAATATGACTTCCTGTTCTCTCAAAATCTCTTTGAAAGGTTCCATAAAGTTTTCAGTACATTCAAAAGAACATGAAATGTTTTATGTGTAAATAAATGAGAAATGCTTTGGTTTCTTGTAAAGTACTCCTCTGGTAAAGTCAAGAGGAAAACATGTGTTTTAAATGGGCCCTAGTTTTTATCTTTTGGATCTGGGCCTCTCTGCAATCCCTTTTTGGCAGATACATAGAGCATGTTGAATTCCAAGTTGACTTTCAGTTAAACTGCATTTCTATATTTCCTTAAGAAAAGTACACTTAGGGGAAAGGGAAAAAAATCTTCAGGGCCAGAGACACTGGTCAATAGCTTTTGACCACATTTTTAGGAGATAAAGGCAAGGATAAATCCCGTGGATCAGGGGACTCAAATGGAAGAAAAGTAAGCAACTGAAAGGGCTCTGCTATGGACCATTGGTTTGACCGCCAAGGAGAATGTGAATTTGGTCCTTCACAGGCAAAATGTACAACTCTTTTTTTTTTTTTTTGCGGTACGCAGGCCTCTCACTGTTGTGGCCTCTCCCGTTGCGGAGCACAGGCTCTGGACGCGCAGGCTCAGCGGCCATGGCTCACGGGCCCAGCCGCTCCGCGGCATGTGGGATCCTCCCGGACCGGGGCACGAACCCACATCCCCTGCATCTGCAGGCGGACTCCCAACCACTGCGCCACCAGGGAAGCCCCTACAACTCTTAACTGTGCTCACAGAATTGGAGGATGCTGCTCAGTGGGATGTGATTTGAGCACACCCATACATTTGGCCATAATTTTTAAGTGTTCAGGGCATTTAGTCTGTGTTGTTGTTTCTCTTTTCTTAGAGACAAGGTAAGGGTCTAGTGGTGAGACAGACAGAGTATGCAATACTGTACCACTGTTACATACTTAGCCTCCTCACTTACGTGCACTCTAGGAAGGGGGAGAGACAGGGTCCACCCGGAAGACTCAGCATTCGGTCCGTGGTCTGGCACACAGTAGACACTCAAAAGTATTTGAACAAATGAAAAGTACTTGCCTGACAAGAATGCCTTCCTCACACCTGCTGGCATCAGTCCAGGAGAAATGTTGGGGAGGTACTGACCTTTACTCTGCCCTTTTGACTCTTGAGATAATTCCTGCTTGGCCATCACTGAAGGTAGGAAGAAGGTAGAAGGAAAGGGGAAGATTCCCTTTTTCATTTTATTCTATCTTCCCTGTCTCTGGTTGAGAGTTATTGACATCTGGACAGACTTTAAGGTTTTTGTTTTTGTTAATTGTTCATCACTTTGAACAGATCTCTTCCTGTGGCCTAGAAGTCAAGCTTGAGCTAGATCACAGGGCACAACTGTGTTAGCCTTCTCGGGCTCTGTGTATCTGGTGGTGAGAGGTGAGGGGAAGCTGAGGGGATGAGGCCCTCTCTGTAGGAGGAAGAGGCCTGAGGCCATGTTTTGGCCTCACGTCTGTTCACCTTCCTCAGCACAAATCCATTAGTGAGTATTTTATTTGCATAGGATACCTGCAGCTATGCATGTGTGTTATATTCACTGTGATACTCCATGTGGCCTTGGTGGGTTTCCTAGGCTTAGTAGCCACAGTACAGCTAAAGATTTTGGAAGAATGAGAGACAAGTAGTGGTATCGGTGCACGTTTGACTTCTGTACCACCACGTGGGTAGAGTTTGTGTGTGTGTGTGTTGTTTTTAATTAAAAATTGAATTCGGTTCCCAATCAGGGAACCAAAAAAAAAAAAAAATTGAAAAGCCACAATAAGCCCTAGTGCCCCGTGTTATGGACACAAGTGCCTTCATGTAGGTCAGGCCCCATCTGTCTTCTCCAGAGGAGGGCCACCCTGTTGGAGTCTGGAGGTAGATGACAGCTCTTAAGCTACACATCTGAATCTCCCCCTCCCTCGGCACCTGCATGCTAGACAGAGAAATTGCTCGCCCACTGTACTAGAAGACACAGCATCATCAAAAGAGAGGACAACCTTCAGAAGAATCCATTGGGCCAGCAATACCCACTGCGGGGTGGGTATCATGATGGAGCCTGGCAAGCTCTCCATGGAAAAGTGGTTAAAAGGAAGCACTATGGCCACTCCAGTTCTGAGGCTGACTGCTTTATTTGGAAAAATTAGTCATTCTTCCACTTTTGACCAACAAATATTTATTGAGATGCCACTAAATATCAAGGCTTCTGTGAGGAACTTTACATAAATGCTCTCATTTACTGCTCCCAGCAGCCTTGTTGGGGAGGTAATTGTGCTCACTTTAGAGATGACAAAACTGGGGCTAAAAGAAGTGATGCGGCTTGCTCAGAGCCTTACTGCTGGCAAGGGGTGGAGCTTGGATTTGCTCTCAGGTCTGTCTCTTCCTCAAACTCTCCCTATTCTGCTTTGTGGCATCCCAGGAATTCTTTCTCCTTCGTATTTCACATTATTTCAGAGCTCAATTCTACCAAATGCATAAATCTGTTAAGGGCTCCACAGTTACAAAAGTCCCTCGAGGATGGGCCACTTGATGATTTTTAGTGGCGACCTTCAGAGTTTCCCAAATCCTCTCTGGTTAATTGCCTGCAGGTAGCTGATGGCACAAGAAACTTGCCTCGTCTCCATTAACTTGGGAAGGTGTGAGAGATGATGAGAAGGTGCTCAGAGAGAGAGAGAATTCAATTCAACCAGTTATTTCAGCTCAACTCACACTTTTTTTACTCCGTGGCTCTCCTAGCGTTAGGCGCCGATGAGGATAAAGAGGCTACATGTGACAATACCTGCTCTCCAGGAGGAAGGGAGGTACAAAAGAACCAAAGGGTTTGTACTTAATCCTGGGAACAGTGGTGAGGCGCTGGTGACTTGTGAGCAGAGATGTGACAACTGCTCCCGAGGTATGCTTTTATTCACTCCCGCCAGGCTACCGCGGAGGTCAGGAGGGGAGCCCGGGGGACTGAAGGAGCGCGGGGCGGTGGAGACGTGACAGCTTCTGCATCCTTGCCTAGCACCTCGCATACATGTGAAATCCCACAGTTGAATGGAAGGGATATAAACCATCTGCAGCGACATATTTGTTTAAAAAGGAGACACCACCATGAAGACTTAGCAACTTTGAACCAGTTGAAAGAAGAGCAGCTGCCTGACATTTTTGTAGTGGTTATATTGATTGTTCATCTTCCATTCTTCTTGTGGTTTGTGTTACTAGCATACTTGTATTGGTTCTGCCAAAAGAATCCTTGAGAGAAAAAAGAACTTGTAAATTGTTACTTTAGAGAGATTGAAATCTACAGCAGAATTAAAGTTCCCTGTAGCTTTGGTCCACTAGCATGCACAGTTGAAGTACGTAAGATTATGAATGGCATTCTACATCTCGAGGGCCCTGTGGCGACCAGGAATCTCCCATCGCTGTTCACCTTTTCATGGAACGTTTACATTTTGGAGGTGCCTGCTATGTGCCAGACACCATGCTAAGGGCTCTCACATAACCTCACAGAAACTGTTTTACAAGTGAGGAAACTGTGGTTCAGAGAGGTTATGCAACTTGCCTGAAATCAGAGTTGGTAAATAGTAGAGCCAATATTGACAGCTGTTTTCTGGTTCCCAGTCCAGCGCTTTACCACTATACTACACTACCTCACTCCCTGATCTGTGTGGCACTCCTACAAGTGCACACTATGAGTTGCTGGAAAGGGATGAGGTTCTCTGATTTGTTCATGAGCATCCATTGCCACTTATACAAAACACAGGGCCCAGAAGAAATGGGGCTTGAGACCGCTGTATTTTGATGGGGGAGAGGGACACGTCGAGAGAATTGGGCACTGATGGAGCAGTGCTAGCCCAGGAAAGTTGCCCTGATCTGCTACGAGACAGCGTGAAGTCAGCAAATCTCTCGAGAGGATAAGGAAGGACTACAGTGCAAATGACATTAACAGCGGAACAAAGATACACTTGTCTTCTCAATTGTGTCCCAGGTAGAAGCATAACAACGATGGGGCTATCAGATTTGTTGGTGGGTACAGATCCCTGTTCCTTCTGTGGATGTATCTCTCCTAAGAAACTGGTGGACTGGTAGCACAGTTCAAGGTTGCTAAATGGCCCCAAGCCAAACGAACAGAGGCAGGTCACTCCAGGGTGGGCCGAAGTCCCAGACTTGATTCTGGCGTCGCTTTAAGCTCCTTCACTCCTCTACTAGGTTATGAATTCATAAGTTGGAGTTGTCCCAACCTCTCCAGCACACTCTTCTCTAAAGTACTTCTAAAAGAAGCCTTGAAGTGGGAAATGAAATCTGGTGAAATGGTTGGCCAGAGCCCCGCCCCTACCTTTTAGAGGGCCAGGGCAGAGGAATACCCCATATCTTTAGAAATGGTCTTGGTACGCACAGTGGAAATGTGAAGTAGGGCCGAGCCTGGCTAAATAAAATACTCACAGATGCCTAGGCCCAGGGTCTTGGCTGTGGAGGAATAAAATTTAGGGAAGCCTTGTCAGCAAATGAAGGGTTAAGTAGACTGGATTGCCTGGAAAGAAACAAAGCAAGTATTTGAACTTTGTTATTTCATAAATGCTTGATGTGCTGGCCTGTTGTACTTTTTTTTACCAGTCATAAAGCTATGAGGAGCGACAACTTGATTTATATCTGAAAATCTAGTATCTGAAATGTCAAAATAGTCACTGGAACTTTAATGTAAAAAAAATACACTTCAGGGCATCCCTGGTGGCGCAGTGGTTGAGAGTCCGCCTGCCGATGCAGAGGACACGGGTTCGTGCCCCAGCCCGGGAGGATCCCACGTGCTGTGGAGTGGCTGGGCCCGTGAGCCATGGCCGCTGAGCCTGTGCTCCGTAGCGGGAGAGGCCACAACAGTGAGAGGCCCGCATACCACAAAAAACACTTAATATATTTAGTTTTAATCATTACCTGTAACCATCTGTTTATTTTCTCATTTGAGCAGAATTTGTAAATCAGATTACTTCTAATATTTTTAACATTAAGTACGACTAACTGGACATTCAAACGCAACCTATCTAGACACAAATTGGTTTGATTGACTTTCTAAAGAAGAAACTTGAATTTAGTAAAACGGTTCTTTTGTCTTGCATCCGTAGCATTAGATAGCCAGCTTGCCTTTTTTTTCCCCAAGTGTTTTGGAACCTTGTAGCTCAGCTTCACTTACTGATTCCTAAACAAAGTTTAAATACACCCAAACTCAGCCTCACATAGTTCTCCCCTACTCCTATTGAGGGACAGAAGCGTATTTCTGTTGTCTTTTTTCTTTCTCCCTAGTCCTGACCATTTCCCTCTCTCTCTTTTTTTTTTTTCTCCCTATACTCACAAATTATATTTTCTCCTTTTTTTTTTTTTTTTTTTTTTTTTTTTTTTTTTGCAGTACGCGGGCCTCTCACTGTTGCGGCCTCTCCCGTTGCGGAGCACAGGCTCCGGACGCACAGGCTCAGCGGCCATGGCTCACGGGCCCAGCCGCTCCGCGGCACGTGGGATCCTCCCCAACCGGGGCACGAACCCGCGTCCCCTGCATCGGCAGGCGGACTCTCACCCACTGCGCCACCAGGGAAGCCCAGCAGGAGAATTCTTAACCATTGCACCACCAGGGAAGCCCCTCATTTCCCTCTCTTTGGTCCACGAACTGGGACTTATGTATTAGCTCAGTTAATTCCCTCGACAAGCCTGTGAAGGCAGTGGTATTACGTCCATTTTGCAGATTAGCAATCAAATGCTGAGATTTAAAGGACTGTGGTCACATAGCTAGTAGGTGAGGGACCTGGAAGAATGAGGGTTAGGAACCTGGGACACTCAGTCCCTCACGCTGCCCTTCCAGATCCTAACGTTCCCGCGATGGCCCCACGGTGGCGATCCTCACTTCTAACTAATCCAGTGGAAGCAGACTAGCATCTATTCAGAATGGACTTGCCTGTGCAAATTCCATCTGAGTCCTACTGGACCACATTACCTATATTGAAGACGGAGACTAAGGCACAGACACCAAGTAATTTATTCTTGATCTTGGGGAAAATCAAGACTAGAACCTAATACCTCTGAGGGGAACTGAAGCAGACCGCCTCCTTACTTTAATGCTGCTTAGAAAGGTTCTCATGACTCCTTCACCTTTTTGATTTTACACAAATATTCCAAGATGCCCAAAAGGTTTTCAGGCACTAATTTCATTCTTTTGAGTTCTCTTAAAGTTAAAACAGAAAGCCTATACACGCATGCATGTGTATATTTTAGAACTCTGTGCTTTATGTACTGTGGCTTGAAAGCCCCCCATATTACTATGATTTTATGAATGTTTTCATAATCAAATGCTGCAGTCCATGCTTTTGTCATCAGATATAAACTAAATTTCCCAATGGAAAATGCACTTGGTCTGGAACGATGCCAAAAATAGTCCAGAGAAGATACTTGAAGTTTGCTTCCCAAAATATTTGTTGATAAATGATCAGGTGTTCAATTAGAACTGTGGAACTGGTTTTTAATTCCCATGGAAATCGTTGCAAGTGTTCCAAGTTCTATCACTTGTGCACTTTGCATGCCTTCCCCATTATTAACATAAAGAAATTAATGTCTTACAAGCTTCAATACTCAATGCCATATGAGTCCTGAGGATATTTAAAGGGAGAAGAAATGTAAATAGAATGAAATTCTTAAGCAAGATTACTGATATGACAGGACTAAAGAGCTTGGGAGTGTGTGAAAAGTGCCTCTTTTCTTCCCTTTAATAAGTCCATTACTTGCACTTGGGCATATTTTAAGGTCCTTTTCATGCTGAATCTAGAGTTGAGCATGCTTTGCATTTCAAGCTTTGTCTATGAATCAGTAGAAGCCAAAGTTATTTCTGCTTTAAAATAACAGGAGCCAGGAACAGCTAATCTCTTTTCATTCTGAGTTCCTTACATTATTTTACTGGACAAAGTTTGTGTTGGCTACAAAACAGGCCATTCATAACATCTATGAGAAGGAATTTAGGTAAGAATGAAGAGAGAGTGTAGGATGTATAAAGACTCCCTCTCCTGAGGCCATTAAGAAATTCCAAATTGGCACTGTTTTGAATAGTGACATTGCATTAGCCTTGCTAATTTCAGTAACTCAAGCTGATAGTCTGTTTACCAATCTGCTGGATGAAACCGTCCCATAACTACAGCTTCTCACCCAAGGTGAGTTGGTATTTTTAGACAGGCGACTGGGGGGAAGGTAGTGAGGGAAGTGGGAGGGTGATCAGGGCTAGCACAGTACTGCCTCTCAGCCAGAAACTCTTTGGAAAGTGCTCTATGTCTTTAATTCCTCAGTAGGACATGTCCTACATTGTTGAAGTAGATTTACTTTTCTTTCTTTAAGCAGGAATGAGAATATGAGATACAGGATTTGTCACTCCCTTATCTCATTGCATCTGACCACTTTGATTATCTCTGTCTGGCTTTTAACTGTCTTCATTTCAATAATCAGGACTGGCAAATAACCCATCCACGTGTATTTGTTTGTTTTTAAGTGGGCGTATATTTGCTCTTCAGTTCATAAAATGTGCAAATAAACTGACAGATAGTTAATGGAAAAAACTCCAGGGGGAAGGGAACTCCTTTTTAAAGGAGACTACATTTAAAACACATTCTCTTAAATCTCTCTTGACTAACTGGCATCTCACATCATGCTGGAAAAATGTACGGAGGGAAATCTTCAGAGCCTCGCAAGCTGAGAAAGTAGCAAGCTGAGAGTAGAAAGATTGCCAAGTGTTTGAAAGGGTTTAGGGTTTCATCTGAAGAGCAGCTGCACCCCACCACGCCTGTGCTCAGATACACCGAACACCAGTGAGGCGGTGTGTTGGAAATCGCCCCGGGTGCAGTGACGGCGAACCTCATGTGAGAGGGCACGGCTGCCATCCACGCCTTGTCACATCCGGCCCCGAGTTACTTACCTGGCTTTCCTGGCAGTCAGTGACTAAGACCAAAGCGCAAGACAAGACCCTTCCCTGAGCACTGTGGATCGTCACACAATAAAGATGGGGGGGGGGGCAGGGGCTTCCCTGGTGGCGCAGTGGTTGAGAGTCCGCCTGCCGATACAGGGGACACGGGTTCGTGCCCCGGTTCGGGAGAATCCCACATGCCACGGAGCGGCTGCGCCCGTGAGCCATGGCCGCTGAGCCTGCGCGTCCGGAGCCTGTGCTCCGCAACGGGAGAGGCCACAACAGTGAGAGGCCCGCGTACCGCAAAAAAAAAAAAAAAAAAAAAAAAGATGGGGGTGGAGGGAGAGAGAGAGGGGGTATGGGGGGTGATGTGAAAGCATGAGAGGTTAACTTAGGTTCCAGAGCAGTGCTTCTCCAGAGAAAAGTCTAATATTTATGGTTTGCTCAGATAACAAAAACTAACATGCTTGTAGAGCACGTTAAGGTTTACAAATCACATTTATATATCTTATCTCTCTTGAGAAGTAGTAGGACTTTGGTTCTAAATAACCAAGTATTGTCTGCTCACGGGCAGAGCAGTGAAGGTCTGTGGATCAGGTGCTGCCCTTGCTCAGAATCCCCACAGCACTGGCTTCTTGCCTCTCCTGTGGCATTTACCACACTCTAACTTGGATACGGTTATTTTTGTACCCATCTGGTCTTCCTGACAGGATAGAGAGCTCCTTGAAGCCAGTGACTGAGTTTTCCTCCCCTCCGTATCCACCACAGTACCTGGCCCAGCGTCTGGCAAAGGACAGGCGCCCACCGTGTACACATTGCTGCTCCTCCTGAGACCTCTACCAGTGTCGGCCTCCTGCAAGACGGAGAGCTCCTCGAGGGCAGGCTCCATGTCTTCTTCTGTATCCCCAGTGCCTGGCCTGCACGGTTCTCAGGACATCAGTAAATGGTCCTAGTGCTCAACAAGTAATTGATGAATTTAATTACATCGCACTAACCACACGTAACACGAACCCTTCCGTCCAGCTGTCGCTGTCACATGCGCCACTCATCCGCTTCAGGGGGTTATTGGTGGTAACACGTTTAAACTGAAGTGTTTTAGAAGGACTCAGGTAATTGTAACAAAGATAAGGACCCAGAATTTGATATATTTTCAACCCTATTTTCCCCCCAGAGAGTACTCTGGAAATGGCAAGGGTTAGAAGAGGTTTTAGGGAAAGAGGAAAAAGTAGTGAGGTAAACAAGGCAGGCTGAGAGAGACTGGTGGTGAAGAATGCTGCCTAAGTGTGTATTTGGGGCCCTCCACCCTCCACATGCCTGCTTGCCCGCCTGCCTGGGGCCTGAGAAAGGTGAAGCCCCCTGCCCCCCAAAAAAGAAATCAAATTGAAAAGGAGGCCTCCTAAACTTGGTCTTAGGCTTAATACTAAGGAAAAAAAGATTTGAGGATTACTTACCTTGTTGTTAGTCAAAAGGGGGCTTCGGATTTCTCCCCTGGGTGACCTAAGCTGTAAGCTGTCTCTATAGCCCTCTGTTAGCACTTCTTCCATTTGTGAGGAAATTAGTGACTGCAGAAGCTCTGCCTTACTTCCCCTAATCTCTTGGCAGAGAAATTAAAAAGACAACAGAAATTGCTGTTCCGCTGGAATTCTGCATGACATAGGGGGAATTGATTGGGACAAATCAATTGAAGAAAACAATCTCTATTTGAGGAGAATGCATCTTTAATCATGGTAATCCCTTTAGTAAATTGCTTTCTCTGGTGACATGGCAATACCTAATTACAGTTTGCTCATTTTGATTTTCCCTTTACCGTGTTGCTTGCTGCTAATGCCGTTGTGGATTTGCAGGCTGAGCGGTGAACTTATTAGTGGCATTAAAAACTCAGCCAAGTGGGTCTCAGGACCAAAATGCCGCCACTCTTAGAAGTGAATGGCAAGTCACAGAACAATTATATTTCTTTGGCACTTCTTCAGAAGACCTATTTTCCATCCCCTTAATAATTTGGATTCTCTTCTCTGAGAAGTATTCTCAATATCCTCCTAAAATTGTGAAAATAAAAATGGAATACAATAGTAAAATGGGTATAACCAAAGACCATACTGACAGCTTATGTACTAGGATTTGCTCCACAATCCAATTTATGTAGTTTAGCGTAACATTAGTTTCCTTGATGAAAAGAAACTCTACTGCCAAATCATGTTCAGCAGTGGGTCATTGTGACTCCCAGGTCTTCTGTGGCAGTTGTGCCCAGCCAGATTTGTCATAACTTGGAAGTGCATACTTTGTTTTAAATGAATGTCAGTTTTAAAAGTAGCTGTTGCAGTAGGGTGATAACATGCTGATGTTTTCCCCAAAGATGCCTTAATAGCATCCTATGTCTTTGATATCCTCTACATCATCTTTGTTTTTTATATATAGATTTATTTTATTTATTTATTTATTGGCTGTGTTGGGTCTTTGTTGCTGCGTGTGGGCTTTCTCTAGTTGCAGCGAGCGGGGCCTACTCTTCGTTGCGGTGTGCGGGCTTCTCATTGCGGTGACTTCTCTTGTTGTGTAGCACAGGCTGTAGGCACAAGGGCTTCAGTAGTTGTGGCTCGCGGGCTCTAGAGCGCAGGCTCAGTAGTTGTGATGCACGGGCTTAGTTGCTCCGCGGCACGTGGGATCTTCTCGGACCAGGGCTCGAACCCGTGTCCCCTGCATTGGCAGGCGGATTCTCAACCACTGCGCCACCAGGGAAGTCCCTACATCATCTTTTCAAGAAAAAATACATTCATCTCCTTACTCTCAAAATCTTCTCCAACCAAGCTTTCCCAACTTCTGTCCTACTGTCCTGCAACTTATCTCCCATGCAGCCTCCATTCCTACATGCCAGGGTTATTCTAGGAATATACCTGAAAGAAATACACCATGTATTCAGAGATGTATATCAGAGGATGTTCACTGCAGCATCGTTTGTGCCAGGGAGAAATTAAAGACAAACTAAATGCGTATCAGTGAGAAAATGGCTAATAGTGCCCTTATATTCATTCATACTGTGGAATTTCTTGCAGTGATTAAAAGGAATGAGGCAGTCTACATGTATTAACATGCAAAGATTTCCAAGACCTTGTAGCATATGCATATGCATAGAAAATACATTTACCAGTAATTACCTCTGGGGAGTTGTCAACGGGGCATGTTGAAAAGGGGGCTTTCTTTTTTTTTTTTTAACTCTATACACTCAGCTATTGTTTGAAGCTTTAGCTTCAAGAATGTATTCATGTGTTGAGTAGTTTAAAAATTAACAAAATAAAAGCATTCTATCCACTGTGCGGAGGATGGTTTGCATGAAGGAGGAGACAAGGGAAGCTGTGAGTCCAGGGGAGAGATCCAGGAGGATGTAATCTAAGCAGCAGCAGGAGCAAGCAATGGCACTGATAAGGGGACGAAGTCGCAAAATATTAAGAAAACAGTATTTTTGGGATGTGAGAATTAGTTAGACCTGGAGGATGAAAAAGGAGGAGGAATCTAGGGTGACTTGTGGGTTTCTGGGTTGGGCAACTGGTTGGCTAGTAGAGGCCTTTACTGAACAGGGTTGGGGGCAGGGCGGCAGGGGCCCACCGGAGGAAGAGCAGCTAAAGGAATCGAAATGCTGTGTTGTTTGTGGCTTGTTGAGTCTGAGTTGCCTGAGGGACATCCAGGTAGAAATGGCCAGGAGCAGTTAGATCTCCAGAGATGTCTGAGCAAGACATAGATTTGGGACTCTTGGTGATAGGTAAAACCAGGGCCATGGATGAGAGCGTTCAAGACTTGTCAAGTGAGAAGAGTGGAGGGTCAAAGAAGAATGAGAGAACAGCCATCTTTAAGAAAAACAGCCCACACAGCAGCCTGAGAACGATTAGAGGAGGGACCCGGGAGGAAGTAGTGTCAGAAAGTAAGGGGAACACCAAGTTTTAAGACAGAGAGTAGCCAACAGTATTGGATGCTGCAGAGAGCTTAAGATGAGAGGCTAAAAAGAAGCCATGGAGGGATTAACTGTAAACTGGCATGAGGGAGCTCACTGGGTAAAGCGCAATGGCTGATAAAAATGTTCTGAAGTTGAATTATGATGGTTGCACACCTCGCTAAATTTACTAAAATTCATTGAAGTGTACACTTGAAATTTACTTGAAATGGGTGGTGTGGTATATACTCAGTAAAGTTGTTTAAAAAGTTGAAATGAGGACAAAAAAGAATCTATTGGAATTTAGTTTGCAGCAAGCTCTGATTCCAAGCAAAACTTTCCAGTCTAACCTCTTCTTCCTAATTGGTTGGGAAAAGCCCCATGAAATAAAGACAGGAAATGCGCATTACTGATGTCACATCCTGATCATTGCCCCACTCTCTTGCAATATCAAAGACTACTTTACCTGTTTGATTTGCTTTTCACCAAGCAATAAATATTACCACCCTATTCCCTGTCTTCCTTTGGATAATTGCAGTATACTTGCTGTGTTTATTACTTATTCTTATTTACGTATTTATTTATTTTTAGCATATATTTTCAGTTTAGGGTGCCAGGCTATAAGGCCCCAGTTCTGATCTGTTTTTGTTGTTCTTAATTGCATTTTAGTGTGTTTAAACGTGCCCTCTTTATTGGCCCTGCAAGGCCTTCACTCTGAAATCTCATTCATTTTCTGATACCTCTATTACGCTTATAGGCTGATGCCTCGTTCTCAGTCATTTCCCTTCTTAAATTGACTTGGCCAATGAGACGTATTTGTCTTAGTTAACAGGCACATTTGCCATATTCTGTAGACAGTTAAAAGCAATATGGAAAACTTCCACCCCTTCTTAGTTATAAGGAACTGGGACTGCCGTTGCCCCTATTTTTTTTTTAATAAATTTATTTATTTTTGCCTGTGTTGGGTCTTCGTTGCTGCACGCAGGCTTTCTCTAGTTGCAGCGAGTGGGGGCTACTCTTCGTTGCGGTGTACAGGCTTCTCATCGCGGTGGCTTCTCTTGTTGCAGAGCACGGGCTCTAGGTGCGCGGGCTTCAGTAGTTGTGGCGCACAGGCTCAGTAGTTGTGGCACACGGGCTCTGTTGCTCCGAGGCATGTGGGATCTTCCCGGACCAGGGATCGAACCCATGACCCCTGCATTGGCAGGTGGATTCTTAACCACTGTACCACCTATTTATTTATTTATTTTTAATTGAAGTATAGTTGATTTACAATGCTGTGTTAGTTTCAGATATACAGCAAAGTGATTCAATTTTATACACACATACACAACACATACACATATACGTATATTCTTTTTCAGATTCTTTTCCATTATGGTTTATCACAGGATATTGAATATAGTTCCCTGTGCTATACAGTAGGTCCCTGTTGGTTATCTGTTTTATAGGTAGTAGTGTGTATATGTCAATCCCAAACTCCTAATTTATCCCTCCTCTCCCCTTCCCCCTTTGGTAACCATAAATTTGTTTTTTATGTCCGTGGTTGACCCTATTT
Organism: Stenella coeruleoalba; assembly: GCF_951394435.1. NCBI lineage: Eukaryota > Metazoa > Chordata > Mammalia > Artiodactyla > Delphinidae > Stenella > Stenella coeruleoalba. The sequence continues at coordinate 108,572,344 of NC_137152.1, read as the reverse complement.
AATTAAAGTGTTTATTTCTTGCCAATTGCATCTTCTTTTTATTTTGGCTCAATATCTTCCTGCTGCTTTTTATCCTCCTTTTTAGTGATCTGGCTGCCACTCTTTGTAGTAGAATTTTCCTTTTTCCGTTTTACATCTTTTTAGCTATAGGTTTGGGCCACTTGGCATCTTTTCACCTTTCCTGGTCTCGCTTTGGGCCTGCCTACTTTGTCCTTATACCACAGAGCTATTTGTATGAGGATCATCCAGCTTTTTATCCTCAGTTGCCTTCCCCTTGGGTCCTTCCAGCTTATGTCCTAATCATGTTTCCCAAATGAAATTTTTCCATCTGATGCCTCTTCTTTTCTTCCTCTGGATCATGAGTAATAGCATTATGTGGCTGCACTGAACAAGGTGTCTACCACCTGTGAATTACTGATAATTGTTTCCTATTGATAGGAAAACAATTACCATGGAAACAATTCCCAAGTTGGTTGCTCTGCCTTCTATATAGGCAGTATCCTCTTATGACCATCCCATACCATGTATGCACATTTCATATTGCCTGATAAATGGTCACATTATATCTGAGACGTAGCCCCTACCTTAGTAAGTGGGACAGATTTTGTGGTTCTTTCTCCCCACCCTAGGCAAGTCAGTAGTTGCTCCCTTAAAATTATGTCTCGGTCGATAACTCTTTGGCAAACTTAAAGCCCTCTTCTCTAAGATAGCCATGGTCTCCAAAAGACCCTGATCCCTTTCTTTGAGAGAGAATCCAAAGCAGTCTCTTTAGATTCCTCTCCAGACAGTGTCTGTGTCAAAAGGAGGAATGCAAAGGTCACTTGAACCCTGTCCCTTTACCCTTCATTTCTGCCATGAGACCTCCACAGACCTGAATGAAATCCTGGAATCTCGGGGTTGGAAGGGTCATCAGAAGCTATTTACCTTCACCCCCTCATTCGAGGTTTGAATCCCTTCACCAGTATCTCTACCAAATGGCTGTCCAAACTCATGGACCACCTCCAGACAGATCTCACTGCCTAGGTGCAGCCTACGCAATTGTCAGATTGCACTAATTATTAGAAAGTTCTTTATTTGCTTTAAGCCCAAATCATTTTCCCCTTAAAAGAATGACAGAGCTGAGAAACAGCAGTACTAAAATGGCATGGCTATGGAGCAAGAAGAATCTGAGATGAGAAAGAGAGAAGGAAAATAACAAAGGGGCTCCAATAAAGATGTTTAAAAATAAAATAAAAATAACAAAGGGGGCATGTGCAGTGCAGGGGATCCGGCAGTGCCGGACGAGGAGGTCGGTGGAGCGAGGGGGGGGCAAATGAGGGAGTCTGAGCTGAGAAGCAGGAATGGCGCTGATGGGTAAACAGGAAGGCAATGGAAATGTTGATGGGAGATTAAGGAAGGAGATACTAGAACCTCTTCTAAAACAAATGGAACCCAGGTTAGAGGTTTAAATCAAAGTGCAGAGGAACAGAAAAGCATCTTTAACATTCAGAATGCATCAGAGGAGTCCAGCCTTGCCCTTTGCCTAAGGATATGGAAAAGATCACTGTGGAGACAGGAGAGAATGTTTAGTAGAACAACAACTAGAGAGAAGGGGATAATTGGACACAGGAAATGAGTTTAAAGAGCAATGGAAAGAGAAAAAGAAGTGAACAGAGAAATGGAAAAGGGGGGAAATAAAAACACAGAACTTTTAGGTTAAAGAACTGTATTTATTCCCATGAGAGCACGTAATTGTATTTTCCTGGCAGTCATCCCACAGACCTCTGCAAGGGGAAAGGGGCGCCGGCACGTGCGACTGAAAGCATTGAAGTCTTACTGCTTTGTACTTATTACAGCCAAGCAAGGGACTTCATTAGTGAAGCTATATTTTGATATTGCAGAGACAGGCACTGAAATGCCAATCACCAGCAGCCCCTACACGTGGGAATCGGTGGCAATGGAAAGGACAGGGTGTGGCCCAGGGGTACGTACATTGTGAGGCAAAGGCAAGCGTCAAAGATATGGGAACCCAATCGTGATGGTTCGAAGTGAGAAATAAATGGAACCTACTCACGAGAAATCCTGTTTCCTGCACAGCGTGGCACACAGAATGCTGGCATGTATCCCCTGCTTACATAGTAAGGCATCGAGTTCCAGGCAGCAAAAGGGAGTAAGAAAATAACCTTGTAGGGGCTTCCCTGGTGGCACAGTGGTTAAGGATTCGCCTGCCAATGCAGGGGACACGGGTTCGAGTCCTGGTCCGGGAAGATCCCACATGCTGCGGACCAACTAAGCCCCTGTGCCACAATTACTGAGCCTGCGCTCTAGAGCCCGCGAGCCACAACTACTGAAGCCCGCGCACCTAGAGCCCATGCTCCGCAACAAGAGAAGCTACCGCAATGAGAAGCCCGCGCACCGCAACGAAGAGCAGCCCCCGCTCGCTGCAACTAGAGGAAGTCTGCGCGCAGCAACGAAGATCCAATGCAGCCAAAAATAAATAAGAAATAAATTTCTCAAAAGAAAATAACCTTGTAGATTCCACCCACACTGAGTGCAGTGAATTGATGCTGTGGGTAATGAGAACTGCCTGTTTTCAGAGAGCTTTGGCATGTAGAGGTCAGGGTTTGAGCCCTGCCGTTTGCTTCCTGTACCACCTCCACCGTCGGCCCCGCCTGCATCTTGTCTTCATCGTAGCTCAGTGGGACTCCTTCCCCTAAGGAAATCATCAGCTGATGAAGATAGACTCCTTGGGAAGGGTATCTACGAAGGAGGTAGCCCTTCACCTTCATATTCTCTGTAGACTGGGGATATGTGTTCATTTGTGTGGCCATTGATTCATGCATTCGTTCATTCAGTTTTTCAGTGCCTGTGCTAGCCAGGTACTGCATGGGAGCTACAGAGAGGAGTAAGACTTGTTTCTTTCTTTGAAGGGGCTCCCAGTCTAGCTGAGTGACGAACTCTACTATGCTGCAGACTGAAATTAGCGCTATGATAGAAGTACAATCCAATTGATAATCACAGAGGGAAGTGATTCATCTGGGCTGGGGTAAGAAGGGAAGGAAGGCTTCCTGGAAGAAGTGTCACGTAAGTTGAAGCCTAAGAGAGAGAAAAAAAGAGAGATACCAATCCAGCCTGAGGGAACAGCATGAAGAAAGACATGGGAACCTCAAAGTACTTGTCATTTTCAGCAAATGATAAATGGGATGGTAAGACAACAGTATATGGTACTTGGAGAAATATGTGGGCAGTTGAAACTGGAAAGCAAGACAAGTTGAGATGGAGAAGCTTGTGAATGCCATGCTAAGGAATTAGGACTTGATCCCACATGCAGTAGGGAGCCATCAAGGATTTTGAGAAAGAGAGAAATTGAATTCAACATGGGATCGAGGAAGAGAGTACTATCTTATGCCTGCTGTCATGGAATAGAACATTCTTTCCTCCTGGACAGCAGTGGGCCATTGGAGAGGAATGGGTATCATATCTAGCTGGGGCATTGAGAACTGTGGCAGATGGGAAGTACGTGGGGAGAGAGAGGCTGAGGGAGAGAGGAGAAATGGTCACAGTCCAAAGACAGAGGGGGTGGTACCTGTGGGAATGTGAGAATGGCAGCTTACTGACAGTCCAGATCCAAAGATGGGAAGGAAGGAGGAGGGAGCCAGGATGACAATGTGTTCTTCCAAGTAAATTGAGGGGAAAATAGCCTCAATTCCCCAAATCCCATTGATGATGAGGGAGGCATTTCACAACTGGAGAGGTTTTAGGGAACAGATTTAGATGGAACAACTTAGAGAGGCTTTTCATCTTTCATTTATGAGGACACCTGCCTGCTGTTGATTTCTGGCCTGTGATGTTCCCACACCCAGGCTGAGTGTTTTCAGGGACTTGTGCCATTTTGACCAATTGGCTGTTGTACTAGTAACTTCCCTTTGCTGTTGGACATCGCAAGCATTTTAGTTCTCAGGTACATTTTTTGTAAGATCCACCATGGCTGATTAAAATGGAAGATGACCAGACTTTGGGTTTTCCCATTCAAGTATATCGAAAGCCCTGCCTAAAATACTGTCAAAGAGCTTTTCAGTAAGCATTTTGGAGCCTGGGCTCCAGGAGACTATAAGGCTACTCCCTCACTCTCCTGACCGCCCCCCGCCCCACAGCAATTTGATTTGGCTACAAAAAGTGACATTTTGTGTTCTCCTTCTGCATCCTCCAAGCCCAATGACTGCATACCTCTGTAGCTGCATCATGCTTGAAATGTACATTATAAACAGAGCTCTGTGAATCTAAACCATTAATTTTTTTAAAGTAATGAGGACAGAGTGTATTCACTGCTTCATTGATTTTTTTTAAATGCATTTTCAGCTGAGCATCATTTGCATGACTCAGAAAAGCAAATGTAAGTTTCCTGAGGTTGTATATAGATTTCTCTTAAAATAGCCTCAGACTAAAACCCGTGACAGAAATTGCCTTCTCCTTTCATTCCCAATTGAGGAGCCATATTTGCAATTCTAAGGTAGTGCTTAAATATCCATTTTAATTCATTTGGACAACTTGACTTTCAAAGCACTGAAGGAGTACCATGTGGGGCTTGACGCTTGGGTATCGGGGTACATTCACACACCCCTCTACAAAGTAAAATGCCAGAGGAGCAATGCACTCACACTCCCCTTAGGAACTAGGATGCACCCCAAATCTTTTGGTTCCTATGGTTTGTTTAATCATGGTAAAATATATATAACAAAACATTTGTCATTGTAACCATTATGGATACAGTTCACTGGCGTTAATCACACGATGTGTGCGCTGCCACTATTGCCAAAATTTGCCTAGGCTGCCTATTTATATTTTATGTAAATGGCATCATATGACATGTGGTATTTAGTGACTGGCTTCTTTCACTTAGCATCATGTTTTTGCAGTTCATATACCTTGTACATGTAGGAATGTACTTCATTCCTTTCTATGACTGAAAAAATTTCACTGTATGGATAGACCACATTTTGTTTATCCATTCGTCCATTGATGGACACTTGGGTTGCTTCCACCTTTTGGCTGCTGTGAATAATCTGCTATAAACATTGGCATACAGGTATCTGGTGTCTCATACAGGTTGTTAATGCATCAGAGATAACAATATAGCGTTTCCAAAGGCCGTCTCGAGTCGGAACTCTGGAGGCACCTTCTAGTGAACTTGGTTGTACAGGTGTTGTGACACTGATAGCGCTGCCACAAAGCCTCAGCACAGTTAGGCTGGCAGTGCTTCACTGCCACTGTCACCCACTGTCAAACTTCTCCGAAGGCTAATCAGTATTCAGTGAATCCACGTCAGCTCCCACTCTCTTCTCAACTCAGTACTATCTGGTTTTTGACCTAAACACCCTACTGAAACTTCTCTCAAACATCTCCTGTAACCTTCTAGTTGACACTTTCAGTAGCTTCTTCTCAATCCTTACTTTCCTTGACCTCTCTATAACATTCCACCATGCTTCTCCTCCTCTCTTTAAAGTGTTCTCTTCCCTTGCCTTTTATCTATTTATTTGTTTGTTTATTTATTTTTGGCTGTGTTGGGCCTTCATTGCTGCACGCGGGCTTTCTCTAGTTGTGGCGAGCGGGGGCTGCTCTTTGTTGTGGTGCGCGGGCTTCTCATTGCGGTAGCTTCTCTTGTTGCCGAGCACGGGCTCTAGAGCACACGGGCTTCGGTAGTTGTGGCTCGCGGGCTCAGTAGTTGTGGCTCACGGGCTCTAGAGCGCAGGCTCAGTAGTTGTGGCGCACGGGCTTAGTCGCTCCGTGGCATGTGGGATCTTCCCGGAGCAGGGCTCAAACCCGTGTCCCCTGCATTGGCAGGCGGATCCTTAACCACTGCGCCACCAGGGAAGTCCTTCCCTTGCCTTCTTGAAGCCTGTTCTCTGCATCTTCTCCCCTGGGCCTGGCTGAACAGTGTCTCAGTCACCAGCTGCTTGTGTTCCACTGACTCTCAAGCCCATGGGAATCAGGTAACCCCCCCCCCCTCCTGTGGGAAGGGAAGGCTTTGAGGAACTGTGATTCCTGTGGAGCTGTTAGGTAGCCTCAGGTGAGAAGGATCTGTAGCCATGAGGGTAATAGTCGTGACACTCCTGTGGAAGGTGATGATAATTCTAGGACTGGTGGCGGAAGGCCAGTACCACACCACCCACTCATACTGTCACACTTTCCAGGATGGAGCCGTTCTGTTTCTGGGAAGATGACCTGACTCATTATGTACCTAAACAAGCACAGTAGTGGCCCACATCATAAGATTCTACAGTAAAATGATCTGATTTCCAAAGGGATTACGTATTTTTTATTGTTCCTTTCTCAATGGCTGGACGCAATAGTGAAGCATAGTTAGTGGCTGAATCCCCTGGACACCATTTTGTATTAGACACTAATCAGTCTGAGCCCCAGTTAAGGGCAATTGCCATGGCGTTCCCCTCTTGACAAGGAAGTTGTCATCGGAAAAGCTACCTTAAGTCACCAATCAGGACTATGTGAGTCAAAATGCCCAGCTTTGGTAGTGTACCAAGCCCAGGTGACTCAAGTGTCCCAACAGTGCTTATAAGACCTTTCCACCTAAGTACCCCATACAGGCAGTGAAGAGTGGGAATAAACACCTGTTCCTGAGGATCTGGGACATAACCTCAAGGTCCTAGTAAACAGGAAATATCTTATGAAGTCTTCAGTGAGTTTGCAAATAGCGCACTTTTGCTCCATCATACAGCCTTGCATGTTTCAGTATAAAATAGTGTGCTTTTGCCCTAAATCCCAGGGAAGAAGCATGCCATGGCTTCACGTACCCACAGCCCACTGCAGTGTAACCTGAAGGTACACCCACCCCAGACGGAGAAATAGAGCCTATAGGAAGAGAGGCCATGCCTATACTAGTGGCAAAATCAACTGTATTCTTTCAACATCCCAGCATTGTAACTGAGGGTATTTGCAGGCTGGAATTAGCTGTAAGAAATGAAGTGGGCATCTCATTGCACCAGCCCTTTTCCAGGAGAGGCGATTGGATTATTCCCAGAATTTACAGTCATTTAGCTGGCAGAATCGGCAGCTCACTTGTCAAGAAGGCATGTTGTGAAATGGGCCCTAAAAGGAGTCCCATTAGACCAATTAAAACCAGAGGCCTCAAGTGTGCCATTTCCCCCTCGTCTGATCTATGAAGAAGAAAATCTAGACTCCCGCAGACCTGAGGCTCATTAACAAAGTCACTTTCCTCTGCTTTCAAGTCCAAGTAGTCATTTCACACCTGAAAGTTCAGAAAGGTTGACAGGGCGGAGGCGGGGTGAGGGTGGGGGATTGATGTGGCAGGAAGGAAGGTTGTGTTGAGGGGAGGACAAGGGAACCGAGATCTATTGGGGATTCAGAAGCAAATGGTGGGGCCCAAAGGCTTCTGTGGGAAGGGGCAGCAGAGTGAGCAGTAGTGTAATGAACACGATTTCTAGTGCTTTCCCCAACTTCAGCCTCTGGGGTCTACCAAGCAATGTACTGAAGGTTTCGCATATTCGTGTCCTGCGGGCCAACTGTGCACAGCAAATACAAAACGCAGGGAGAGCGGTATTGCTCTGTTGCCATATTAGGGCCGGATTGAAGCCATCTGCTGGTGCAGGCTTGGCAAGCAGCAGCATTCGCTCCGCTGGTAGTGTGACGGCAGCTCTTCTTCCAGGCTGCCCCGTGGAGTTGGCCCGCTGGTGTGGGTAAGGCCCCTGTAGCAGCGCCTTGCCCTGCTTGATGCCCACGCCATCAGAGGGCAAGCATTAGAATCCTATTATACGCTCAAGACCCCGGTGGCTCTGTAAGGGCCCAAAGGCTCGTCTCACTGGCTGACAGATTTTCCCTGGCTGCCTGTGTAGCCCAGGCCCAGCAACTTCTCCCCCAAAGCTTGGTGTGTACTGCCTTTAGTAGACGTTATTATGCCAGGGTTTAAAGGAAACAAAAACAGTCCAGTGTGGATTTACTTATTGCCAGGGTCTCTTATCCACAATTAGACCAGCTTAAGAAGAAAGTGGATTCAGAATTTGGTCGGTGGTGATCAGCAGAAAGCCTCACATCATAAGGGAAGCAACTGACTGCCTCTCCCTGCTCATAGGTGCCCTGGTGGGGGCAGCCCCCTTGGCTGCTGTGGGTAGAAGAATGATCGCAGCCTGAGCTCCTCACTGGGCCCCAAGAGCCTTGGAATCAGAGAGGGACAGAACTACTGACGGAAGGAAATTTAGGGTTCATCTAGTCCAATACACCGATTTAGCAAAATGGGGGTGACTGAGGCCCAGAGGAGAGGGAAATGACTTGCCAAGGGTGAAACAGTAACTCAGTGACTGAGCCTGGCCTGGAACCCAGGGCTCCAGACCCCCAGGAGGTGCCCTGTTCCTTAGGAACTATCCTAGGAGACTGAATAACTTAGTGGGGGGCGCTCCCCACTGGGTGCTTCTTCTGATGCAGAAAAACTTTTCCACACGAAGTGCAGACCTTAATGACTGGTGATCATTTAAAGGGATTATCTATTCTGCAACACAAAGGACGTAAGAGCAAAATGAGAGTCAGGGCTGAGTGTATCATTAGTACAGATTGTTGGGTCTAACCCACTGGGTGTAGTTAAACTGATTACAAATAGAAACAGAGTTTTGGATTTAGCATGAAAATTTCCTTGCTGGCCCAAAAGGTTCTCACTGACGTTCAGCTGAAAGACAAAAGCCAATTTATGTGCGTTTTACAATATGTACCTAACCAAACAAAGATATAGTCTGGAAAATCACTGATAAACATAAAAATATGAGTGATTTAAGGGTATGGTTTGTGGTTATTCCCATAAGGCATCTGGTTCGTAGCAAAATGAGAAGGTTTTGGTTTGGTGTGGATTTAGCTTCTTCATAGGTTTTTAAATTTTCTTTTAATATTTGCTACTGGCTGATCCCCAGATACTGTTCCCACAGGCTTCTTCTTTTTCCCAAGACAACATGTCTGACAAGTCTCTCCCGCCCACTTAGGGCTGTCCTCCAAACTGTTAACAGTGATTTCTGAAAAACACAAAACAGATTATGTGGATTCCTTATTTAAAAACCTTGCAGTGGCTCCCTATTGCCCACAGGAGAAAGTCTTAGCATTCCTAATCCACCATGATTTGGCCCTTACTTACTTGTCCTTCCTGCCCTACCTTTTATCACCCACCAGGCAACACATACACACGCCACAGCGATGTGAACTCTACATTCCTTCCCTCCGTCGAGGCTACTTGCTCCTACTGAGTATGCCCTATCCACATTCGCAGATATTAATGATTTTTCTCAAGCTGAACCCTCTGCCTGAAATGCATAACCATCCCATTCAGCCCTGCTATATAGTTCCACCCATCCTTCATGGTGCAGGTTATGGCCCAATTGTCCCAAGAAGCCTTCCCAGAACCTTCTTTTATCTGGAATTTTTCTCTTTCCCTCTGTCACCCTGGTGTTTCACTTGTGCCTTTATCCGAACCCTTTCTGCTTTCTGCCAACTGTCTCGTTGGTTTGTCTATTGGTCTATTTTCCTTACCAGACTGTGGGATTCTTGAAGGCAGACACTAAGTCTTTCTCCAAGCTTCTAGCTCAATGCTTGGGCCATAGTAGACTACTGTTACGTTTCTTGAATTAAATTGGATTATATTTCTCCCGTCCAGGAATGTCCATAGTTATCTTAACCAAACCCGCAGTTCCTCTGTGTCCCATAGTGCTTCCTTGTCATGCTAAGAAGATGTCCCCTTCATCTCTAATCTCTGTGATGGTGGCCCAGGCCCAGAGTGTGTCTTTGCTGGAACTCCCATCAGTGTCAGCCACAGGAACCCAGCTATAGGGTTGGGTGATAAAGCTTTGCTGCTGCTGAGTGGGAAGCCTTGGGAAACCTGTAGCCACAGCGTAGGAAGCACTAGAAGGTATTCTTCTGAATATTCCTTGGGTCTTTTGGAGGTAGAAGATTTCGCCCAGCTTTGTGCCAGGGGTGCATGATGGCCTTAGCCATCATTGCTGATTGCTTCAGGTGAACAGAACTGCTATAATGCCCATTTGGGGTCCCCAAACCTAGAGCTCTTTGCAGTATTTCACAAAGCTTAATAAAGCTACTTAATCAAGTCTGTGATCAGTTCTATGTGGAAACATTGACTTCTCTCATGTTTGTTTTTTTTTTACATCTTTATTGGAGTGTAATTGCTTTACAATAGTGTGTTAGTTTCTGCTTTATAACACAGTGAATCAGTTATACATATACATATGTTCCCATCTCTCTTCCCTCTTGCGTCTCCCTCCCTCCAACCCTCCCTATCCCACCCCTCCAGGCGGTCACAAAGCACCGAGCTGATTTCCCTGTGCTATGCGGCTGCTTCCCACTAGCTGTCTACCTTACATTTGGTAGTATATATATGCCCATGACTCTCTCTCGCTTTGTCACAGCTTACCCTTCCCCCCTCCCCATATCCTCAAGTCTGTTCTCTAGTAGGTCTGTGTCTTTATTCCTGTCTTACCCCTAGGTTCTTCATGACACTTTTTTCCTTAAATTCCATATATATGTGTTAGCATACGGTATTTGTTTTTCTCATTCTGACTTACTTCACTCTGTATAACAGACTCTAGGTCTATCCACCTCATTACAAATAGCTCAATTTCGTTTCTTTTTATGGCTGAGTAATATTCCATTGTATATATGTGCCACATCTTCTTTATCCATTCATCTGATGACGGACAATTAGGTTGTTTCTATCTCTGGGCTATTGTAAATAGAGCTGCGATGAACATTTTGGTACATGACTCTTTTTGAATTATGGTTTTCTCAGGCAATATGCCCAGTAGTGGGATTGCTGGGTCATATGGTAGTTCTATTTGTAGTTTTTTAAGGAACCTCCATACTGTTCTCCATAGTGGCTGTACCAATTCACATTCCCACCAGCAGTGCAAGAGTGTTCCCTTTTCTCCACACCCTCTCCAGCATTTATTGTTTCTAGATTTTTTGATGATGGCCATTCTGACTGGTGTGAGATGATATCTCATTGTAGTCTTGATTTGCATTTCTCTAATGATTAATGATGTTGAGCATTCTTTCATGTGTTTGTTGGCAGTCTGTGTATCTTCTTTGGAGAAATGTCTATTTAGGTCTTCTGCCCATTTTTGAATTGGGTTGTTTGTTTTTTTGTTATTGAGCTGCTTGTAAATTTTGGAGATTATTCCTTTGTCAGTTGCTTCATTTGCAAATATTTTCTCCCATTCTGAGGGTTGTCTTTTGGTCTTGTTTATGGTTTCCTTTGCAAAAGCTTTGAAGTTTCATTAGGTCCCATTTGTTTATTTTTGTTTTTATTTCCATTTCTCTAGGAGGTGGGTCAAAAAGGATCTTGCTGTGATTTCTGTCATAGAGTGTTCTGCCTATGTTTTCCTCAAAGAGTTTGATAGTTTCTGGCCTTACATTTAGGTCTTTAATCCATTTTAGGCTTATTTTTGTGTATGATGTTAGGGAGTGATCTAATCTCATACTTTTACATGTACCTGTCCAGTTTTCCCAGCACCACTTATTGAAGAGGCTGTCCTTTCTCCACTGTACATTCCTGCCTCCTTTATCAAAGACAAGGTGACCATATGTGCGTGGGTTTATCCCTGGGCTTTCTATCCAGTTCCATTGATCTATCTTTCTCTTTTTGTGCCAGTACCATACTGCCTTGATTACTGTAGCTTTGTAATATAGTCTGAAGTCAGGGAGCCTGATTCCTCCAGCTCCATTTTTCGTTCTCAAGATTGCTTTGGCTATTCGGGGTATTTTGAGTTTCCATACAAATTGTGAAATTTTTTTGTTCTAGTTCTGTGAAAAATGCCATTGGTAGTTTGATAGGGATTGCATTGAATCTGTAGATTGCTTTGGGTAGTAGAGTCATTTTCACAATGTTGATTCTTCCAATCCAAGAACATGGTATATCTCTCCATCTCTTTGTATCATCTTTAATTTCTTTCATCAGTGTCTTATAATTTTCTGCATACAGGTCTTTTGTCTCCTTGGGGAGGTTTATTCCTAGATATTTTTTTTGTTGCAATGGTAAATGGGAGTGTTTTCTTGATTTTACTTTCAGATTTTTCATCATTAGTGTATAGGAATGCCAGAGATTTCTGTGCATTAATTTTGTATCCTGCTACTTTACCAAATTCATTGATTAGCTCTAGTAGTTTTCTGGTAGCATCTTTAGGATTCTCTATGTAGACTATCATGTTATCTGCAAACAGTGACAGCTTTACTTCTTCTTTTCCAATTTGGATTCCTTTTATTTCCTATTCTTCTCTGATGGCTGTGGCTAAAACATCCAAAACTATGTTGAATAACAGTGGTGAGAGTGGGCAACTTGTCTTGTTCCTGATCTTAGTGGAAATGCTTTCAGGTTTTCACCACTGAGGACAATGTTGGCTGGGGTTTGTCATATATGGCCTTTATTATGTTGAGGAAAGTTCCTTCTATGCCTACTTTCTGCAGGGTTTTTATCATAAATGGGTGTTGAATTTTGTCAAAAGCTTTCTCTGCATCTATTGAGATGATCATATGGTTTTTCTCCTTCAGTTTGTTAATGTGGTTTATCACATTGATTGATTTGCGTATACTGAAGAATCTTTCCTTCCTGGAATAAACCCCACTTGATCATGGGGTATGATCCTTTAAATGTGCTGTTGGATTTTGTTTGCTAGTATTTTATTGAGGATTTTTGCATCTATGTTCATCAGCGATATTGGCCTGTAGTTTTCTTTCTTTATGACATCCTTGTCTGGTTTTGGTATCAAGGTGATGGCCTCGTAGAATGAGTTTGGGGGTGTTCCTCCCTCTGCTATATTGTGGAAGAGTTTGAGAAGGATAGGTGCTAGCTCTTTTCTAAGTGTTTGATAGAATTCGCCTGTGAAGCCATCTGGTCCTGTGCTTTTGTTTGTTGGAAGATTTTTCATCACAGTTTCAATTTCAGTGCTTGTGATTGGTCTGTTCATATTTTCTATTTCTTCCTGATTCAGTCTTGGCAGGTTATGCATTTCTAAGGATTTGTCTATTTCTTCCAGGTTGTCCATTTTGTTGGCATAGAGTTGCTTGTAGTAATCTCTCATGATCTTTTGTACTTCTATAGTGTCAGTTGTTACTTCTCCTTTTTCATTTCTAATTCTATTGATTTGAGTCTTCTCCCTTTTTTCTTGATGAGTCTGGCTAATGGTTTATGTATTTTGTTTAACTTCTCAAAGAAACAGCTTTTAGTTTTATTGATCTTTGTTATCATTTCCTTCATTTCTTTTTCATTTATTTCTGATCTGATTTTTATGATTTCTTTGCTTCTGCTAACTTTTGGGTTTTCTTGTTCTTCTTTCTCTAATTGCTTTAGGTGCAAGGTTAGGTTGTTTATTCAAAATGTTTCCTGTTTCTTAACGTGGGCTTGTATTGCTATAAACTTCCCTCTTAGAACTGCTTTTGCTGCATCCCATAGGTTTTGGGTCGTCATGTCTCCACTGTCATTTGTTTCTAGGTATTTTTTATTTCCTCTTTGATTTCTTCAGTGATCACTTCGTTATTAAGTAGTGTATTGTTTAGCCTCCATTTGTATTTTTTTACAGATCTTTTCCTGTAATTGATATCTAGTCTCATAGCTTTGTGGTCAGAAAAGATACTTTATACAATTTCAATTTTCATAAATTTACCAAGGCTTGATTTGTGACCCAAGATATGATCTATCCTGGAGAATGTTCCATGAGCACTTGAGAAGAATGTGTATTCTGTTGTTTTTGGATGGAATGTCCTATAAATATCAGTTAAGTCCATCTTGTTTAGTGTATCATTTAAAGCTTGTGTTTCCTTATTTATTTTCATTTTGGGTGATCTGTTCATTGGTGAAAGTGAGTTGTTAAAGTCCCCTACACTGAATGTGTTACTGGCAATTTCCCCTTTTATGGCTGTTAGTATTTGCCTTATGTATTGAGGTGCTCCAATGTTGGCTGCATAAATATTTATAATTGTTATATCTTCTTTTTGGATTGATCCCTTGATCATTATGTAGTGTCCTTCTTTGTCTCTTGTAATAGTCTTTATTTTAAAGTCTATTTTGTCTGATATGAGAATTGCTACTCCAGCTTCCTCTTGATTTCCATTTGCATGGAGTATCTTTTTCCATCCCCTTACTTTCAGTCTGTATGTGTCTCTAGGTCTGAAGTGGGTCTCTTGTAGACAGCATATATTTGGGTCTTGTTTCTGTATCCAGTCAGCCAATCTGTGTCTTTTGGTGGGAGCATTTAGTGCATTTACATTTAAAGTAATTATCGATATGTATGTTCCTATTCCCATTTTCTAAATTGTTTTGGGTTCGTTATTGTAGATCTTTTCCTTCTATTGTGTTTCTTGCCTAGAGAAGTTCCTTTAGCATTTGTTGTAAAGCTGGTTTGGTGCTGCTGAACTCTCTCAGCTTTTGCTTGTCTGTAAAGGATTTAATTTCTCCATCAAATCTGAATGATATCCTTGCTAGGTAGAGTAATCTTGGTTGTAGGTTTTTCTCCTTCATCACTTTAAATATGTCCTGCCAGTCCCTTCTGACTTGCAGAGTTTCTGCTGAAAGATCAGCTGTTAACCTTATGGGGATTCCCTTGTGTGTTATTTGTTGTTTTTCCCTTGCTGCTTTTAATATGTTTTCTTTGTATTTAATTTTTGACAGTTTGATTAATATGTATCTTGGTGTATTTCTCCTTGGATTTATCCTGTATTGGACTCTCTGTGCTTCCTGGACTTGATTAACTATTTCCTTTCCCATATTAGGGAAGTTTTCGACTATAATCTCTTCCAATATTTTCTCAGTCCTTCTTTTTCTCTTCTTCTTCTGGGACCCCTATAATTCGAATGTTGGTGTGTTCAATGTTGTCCCAGAGGTCTCTGAGACTGTCCTGAAGTCTCTTCATTCTTTTTTCTTTATTCTGTTCTGCAGTAGTTATTTCCAGTATTTTATCTTCCAGGTCACTTATCCGTCCTTCTGCCTCAGTTATTCTGCTATTGTTTCCTTGTAGAGAATTTTTAATTTCAGTTACTGTTTTGTTCATCATTGTTTGCTGTTTAGTTCTTCTGGGTCCTTGTTCAACATTTCTTGTATTTTCTCCATTCTATTTCCAAGATTTTTGATCATCTTTACTATCATTACTGTGAATTCTTTTTCAGGTAGACTGCCTATTTCTTCTTCATTTGTTAGGTCTGGTGGTTTTTTCCCTTGCTCCTTCATCTGCTGTGTGTTTTTCTGTCTTCTCATTTTGCTGATCTTACTGTGTTTGGGGTCTCCTTTTTGCAGGCTGCAGGTTCATAGTTCCCGTTGTTTTTGGTGTCTGCCCCCAGTGGCTAAGGTTGGTTCAGTGGGTCGTGTAGGCTTCCTGGTGGAGGGGACTGGCGCCTGTTTTCTGGTGGGTGAGGCTGGATCTTGTCTTTCTTGTGGGCAGGACCGCATCCGGCAGTGTGTTTCTGGGTGTCTCTGACCTTAATATGATTTCAGGATGCCTCTCTGTTAATGGGTGGGGTTGTGTTCCTGTCTTGCTAGTTGTTTGGCATGGGGTGTCTAGCACTGGAGCTTGTTGGTTATTGAGTGGATCTGGGTATTAGCCTTGAGACGGAGATACCTGGGAGAGCTCTCGCCATTGGGTGCTAGTGTTGAGATGGAGATCTCTGGGAGATTTTCGCTGTTTGATGTTATGTGGAGCTGGGAGGTCTCTGGTGGACCAGTGTCCTGAAGTTGGCTCTCCCACCTCAGAGGCACAGCACTGACTCCTGGCTGCAGCACCAAGAGTCTTTCATCCACACGGCTCAGAATAAAAGGGAGAAAAAGTAGAAAGAAAGAATTAGTAGAAGAAGAAGAAGAAAGGAAGGAAGGAAGAAAAGAAGGAAAGAAAGGAGGGAGGGAGGGACGGTGGGAGGAAGGAAAGAAGGAAAAGAGAAAGAGAAAATAAAGTAAAATAAAGAATAATTATTAAGAAAAAAGAAAAAAAATTAAAAATAATAAAACGGACAGACAGAACCCTAGGACAAATGGTGGAAGCAAAGCTATACAGACAAAATCTCACACAGAAGCATACACATACACACTCACAAAATGAGGAAAAGGGGAAAAATAATAAATCTTGCTCTCAAAGTCCACCTCCTCAATTTAGGATGATTCGTTGTCTATTCATGTATTCCACAGATGCAGGTACATCAAGTTGATTGTGGAGCTTTACTCTGCTGCTCCTGAGGCTGCTGGGAGAGATTTCCCTTTCTCTTCTTTGTTCTCAACAGCTCCCAGGGGCTCAGCTTTGGATTTGGCCCCGCCTCTGCCTGTAGGTCACAGGAGGGCCTCTGTTCTTCGCTCAGACAGGATGGGGTTAAAGGAGCCACTGATTCGGGGGCTCTGGCTCACTCAGGCTGGGGGGAGGGAGGGGTACAGAGTGCGGGGCAAGCCTGCAGCGGCAGAGGCCAGCGTGACGTTGCACCAGCCTGAGGCGCGCCGTGCGTTCTCCCGGGGAAGTTGTCCCTGGATCCCGGGACCCTGGCAGTGGCGGGCTGCACAGTGTTCCGGAAGGGGGGTGTGGATAGTGACCTGTGCTCGCACACAGGCTTCTTGGTGGCGGCAGCAGCAGCCTTAGCGTCTCCTGCCCGTCTCTGGGGTCCGCGCTTTTAGCCGCGGCTCGCGCCCGTTTCTGGAGCTCCTTTAAGCAGCGCTCTTAATCCCCTCTCCTCGCGCACCAGGAAACAAAGCGGGAAGAAAAAGTCTCTTGCGTCTTCGGCAGCTCCAGACCTTTTCCTCTCATGTTTTTTTGATGTACAGTTGATTTATACTGTTGTTAGTTTCTGCTGTACAGCAAAGTGATTCAGTTATACACATATATACAGTTTTAAATATTCTTTTCCATTATGGCATATCACAGCATATTGGATATAGTGCCCTGTGCTATACAGTAGACCTTATTGTTTATCCATTCTGTATATAAATAGTTTGCATCTGCTAACCCCAAACTCCCAATCCATCCCTCCCCTCATCCCCCTCGTCCTTGGCAACCACAAGTCTGTTCTCTGTCTGCAAGTCTGTCTGTTTTGTAGATAGGTTCATTTGTGTCATATTTTAGATTCCACACATATAAGTGATATCATTGGTATTTGTATTTCTCTGACTTATTTAGTATGGTAATCTCTAGGTCCATCGATGTTGCTACAAACGGCATTACTTCATTTCTTTTAATTAAAAAAAAAAATTTCGGGGCTTCCCTGGTGGCGCAGTGGTTGAGTCCGCCTGCCGATGCAGGGGACACGGGTTCGTGCCGCAGTCCAGGAGGATCCCACATGCCGTGGAGCGGCTAGGCCCGTGAGCCATGGCCACTGGGCCTGTGCTCCGCAATGGGAGAGGCCACAACAGTGAGAGGCCCGCGTACCGCAAAAAAAAAAAAAAAAAAAAATTTCTTGGAGTACAGTTGATTTACAATGTTGTGTTAGTTTCTGCTGTACACCAGAGGGAATCTGTTATACATATATATACTCTTTCTTAGATTCTTTTCCCATATAGGCCATTACAGAGTACTGAGTAGAGGTTCCTATGCTATACAGCAGGTCCCTATTAGTTATCTATTTTATATATAGTAGTGTGTATATGTCAGTCCCAATCTCCCAAGTTATCCCTCCGCCCTCTTAACCCTCTGGTAACTATAAGTTTATTTTCTACATCTGTAACTCTATTTCTGTTTTGCAGATAAGTTCATTTGTACCCTATTTTTTAACATTCCACATATAAGCGATATCATACGATATTTGTCTTTCTCTGACTTAGTATGACAATCTGTAGGTCCATCCATGTTGCTGCAAATGGCATTATTTCACTCTTATTTATGGCTGAGTAATATTCGACTGTATATATGTACCGCATCATCTTTATCCATTCATCCGATGATAGACACTTAGGTTGTTTCCATCTCTGGGCTATTGTAAATAGAGCTGCAATGAACATTTTGGTACATGATTCTTTTTGAATTATGGTTTTCTCAGGGTATATGCCCAGTAGTGGGATGGCTGGGTCATATGGTAGTTCTATTTGTAGTTTTTTAAGGAACCTCCATCCTGTTCTCCATAGTGGCTGTACCAGTTTACATTCCCACCAGCAGTGCAAGAGGGTTCCCTTTTCTCCACACCCTCTCCAGCATTTATTGTTTCTAGATTTTTTTGATGATGGCCATTTTTCCCGGTGTGAGGTGATACCTCATTGTAGTTTTGATTTGCATTTTTCTAATAATTAGTGATGTTGAGCATCTTTTCATGGGCTTTTTAACCATCTATGTCTTCTTTGGAGAAATGTCCATTTAGATCTTCCACCTATTTTTTGATTGGGTTGTTTGTTTTTTTGTTGTTGAGTTGTATGAGCTGTTTGGATATCTGGGAAATTAAGCCCTTGTCCATCACATCATTTGCAAATATTTTCTCCCAGTCTGTAGGTTGTCTTTTTGTTTTATTTCACGTGTTCTTTAGTTAGTTAGTTATCTTTGGCAGGATATTTTCCTCAATTTCTTTTTCAAGAAGGAACCCATTACTATTTACTGACTGCAGTATACTTGGTATATGTACAAAATTTTTCAATTTGTTTATGATATAGGTCCGTATGAGGTTCAGAGTCAGGCCTGCATTCAAAGAACACCTGTGCCACTTACCAGCTGTGTAAATACAGGCAAAAGAAGTAACCAGAGCTTGAGCTTCCTCATCAGTAAAATGGGAATTATAATACCTACTTCACAACATTACTGAGAAGGTTCGATTACATGAGATCATGTATATAAAGGGCTTAGCACAGTGCCTGGCACACAGTGAGGACTCAATAATTGGTAGTCATTTTTATAATTTCAAAACATAGGTTCCAAGAGATAGACATAAAAGAGGTATTTGGTGGCAATAAGATGAGAAACTACTGGATCTAACATAACTGCTGGGTTTTCCACAACTGCTAGAGTAGACAAAACTGTGTAGTGTTCATGGATTATTTGAAGAGCAGGGTAAATAGTGGAGGCGCTGAGTGGTCACATTAGTAGATGTTGCTTGCTTAATCCTGATGTTAGGCAAGGGGGATATCTGGAAAATGAATCTGAAGGCGCTGCTGAAAGTGCTCTCATTCAGGTCAGCCCGAAAAATCCTCCTCTTCATTTAAGTTGAGAAGTTGCCATGAGACTCAAGGCTGGGCTTTCAACAGATCCAGCCGTATGTGTTCTCGACTTTGGTGAAATCTGATCGGGATCTAAGCCTGCACTATCCTTGCCGACTGACAGCTGACCTCGGCCTGCTCTGTGCGCGCTGCACCGTACCTTTCAGAGAAAGAGGTCTGATTTCCAAGTAGCCCATTGCTCTTTTTCTCTGATTTTCTTTGTATCTGTTTATTCTGGGGGGAGAGGGAATGGATATTAGTCTACTGGTTCACCTTTCCCTCAGTAAGAGGGTTCCCTGGAAATTTTGATTTGCACTATTATCATCAGCACTCAAGAAGAAACACGTTCTCAGCTTCAGAAGAGCAAAATGTGGTCAGATTCATAGATATTAAAAGTTAGGACATCATTTCCTTGTACAGCAATGAAAAATAAGTATAGTTAGTAACAAAATAGAAAAATTACTTGTATCAAATGTGATAAGCAAAGGACTCAGTAAAATATATATTCAGATTAATAGGGAAAATATCAATACGCATTAGGTAAGAAGGCAAAGGATATGAACTGTTATTCATTGAGAACTAAAACACAGCAAAAGTTCATCTATACTAGTAATCAAATACACTCAAATTAAAGAAACTTTGAGATATCATCTTATACAGACTACAGTATCTTTTATTGGTTCCCTCATCATTGCTGGTGGCATTATAAACTGCACTAGCCCTTTGGAAAGTAGCGTTGTGGGCTGTAATCAGATCCTCTGGCTTTGATCACCTTGACCTTGCTGCCTGCTCTAAGGAATGCCAGCCTCACAGCAGCCGTGGTCCTGGGCCCTGCTCTGCACACATCCTGGACCAGCTGAGTCCTTACACTTTCTTCCTGTGACTTACTGCGTGTTTCATCCCCTGTAAGAGGAGCTCTTCCTTCCTTCCTTCTGCAGAATCCGCTTCCTCTGTGCCTGTTGCTATGCATCTCCATGTCCCCAAGGGATCTTTCTGGCTCCATTGGCCACAGGACAGTTGGCTGCTGAGGTCACTCACATCACATCACCTTCACAAGCTACTGAAATAGAAACAAACTTTGGTGACTGAGTCCAGAAAAGCCAAGGGAGTAGATTTGAACTCTAAATCTGGAAAAGCAAATCTAAGAGAAACTGAGCCCTGGGCTAGGACCAGCTGTCTTTAATTTCCTGACAAACCACTATCTACTTAGATTTACCCTCTGGGAGATTTCCGCGTTAGGCCAACCCCAACACCCCAATTCCTTTTCAGAATCATGAGCATATCTCATAAACGGTAGGCAGTCGAAGAAAGAGGACCCTTACCCATTAGCCTTTCCTTAGTCTATGCATATATAATGCATAATTCTATGCATTATATTGGGCTGGCCATAAAGTTCGGGTCTTTCCGCTTACAGAAAAACCCAAACGAACTTTTTGGCCAACCCAATATCCTGTGTGGGTGTGGGTATGTGTGTTAGGGGTGGGCGGTGAAAAGACCGTATAGATACAAGAAGTATTTCTGAGAAAAATAAAACAACTTCCAATGGCAAACTACCCTATCATCAACGCTAAGGCAAGGCCTCCCAGGGGAAAATCTGAACGGGGTGCAGGGCCCAGGAAAGGTACCCTGGGACGCTACCACATCCCCTCTCCCACCAACACACATACACACAAGGACACGCATGTAGTCACCCACATGGCACCTTACGTTTGGATACCTGTGAGATCTGGTGAAAATGACCTTCAAGCATGGCCTTGCCAGGTGGGAGATGGGAAAGGGCCAGTGTGCACTCTGGGCTGTGGGTGGAGCCAAAGGTGGGAGGGGAGAAGCCAGCTCTCTCCCTGTTGGTGGGATTTCTGGCAGGAGCACCACTAGCCATCTTCCTCGAGCGGGCCCCGCCCACAACACCCCTGTCTTCTTCCCATCTCCTGGCGGCCTTACCTTCAACGAAAGGAAATCAAAGCTGGGGCATCCCAGCAGCGCAGACAAGCGCTTGGGCCGTGAAGAGTGCAAACCTGAGGCTGTTGGTAAGCCTGTATTGAAATTCTTCCCTTTCTTTCGGCAGAACTGGCTTATGATCTGGACGTGGACGATGCTCCTGGAAGCAAGCAACATGTGAATCAGGACAATGAGATAGTTGCCTCTCACAACCTCGGGAACGGCCCTTCCCCCATGAAGATTCTCACCAGCTTGGCAATCTCCGTGGTGTGCTCTTTCCTCCTGGTGCACTGACTGCCAAGGTCACCGCACACGTGCTGCCCTTCAGCACCCTGTGGTCTCCCTCTATAAAGGGAACCACCTTTTTCTTTTTTTCTATTTTTTTATCTTATATACCTCCTCCAGCCATTAAGTAGAAGACTAACCATGAGTTACGTTTTCGAAAATCAAATGGTATCTTTATGAGGACGGTAAATTTTAGTGGTAGTATAGATTGTCCTTTTGCAATGAAGAAAAAAATCAGATTGTGCCAAATTATTTTCCTATGTTTGGCTGCTAGAACATGGTTACCATGTCTTTCTCTCTGTCTTTCCCTTTGCATGGATTTCTTTGGAAAAAAAAATAAATGCTCAAATAAAAATGTGTTGGGTCTTTTTTTTTTTTTTGGCGGTACGCGGGCCTCTCACTGTTGTGGCCTCTCCTGCTGCGGAGCACAGGCTCCTGACACGCAGGCTCAGCGGCCATGGCTCACGGGCCCAGCCGCTCCGCGGCATGTGGGATCTTCCCGGACCGGGGCACGAACCCGCGTCCCCTGCATCGGCAGGCAGACTCTCAACCCCTGCGCCACCAGGGAAGCCCAGCATTGGGTCTTTTTTTGTCAGCCCACGTACGTGGTGACCATGCAATGCTTTCCCCCTCCTCACCTAGCTTTCTACTCAGTATAAGAAAATCCCCCTCCCTCCCTGCCTACCTTTTGGGTGAGTATCAGCCTTGGCTCCAAGCTCCAGTCAAAGCCAGTCCGTCCCAACACACACCCACTCCATAATCTCCATCTACAAACGGGGTAGAGTATCTGGCCTATGAAACTAAAGGCATCTCAGGAAAGTGCCCCATCTCTCTCTACAAATTTCACTTCGCTGAAAATGTTTTGCCCGACTAGAAATCCTCTGTATGGATCATGTGCACAATATCCTTCCTTCCCCCGACCCAGAGAGGGGAGCCCCAATAGTGCAAAGTAATTCCCCAAGCTTCTGTGCTCCCCGTCTCCCTTCTCCAGGGGCTGCCACGTGGCAGGGCCGGCAGTTGCCCTGGGTCAGGTTGCAGAGGTTGTCACCGGGAAACCCAGGATTTATAGGAAGCAACACGGCTCTTGGCCTCAGACGGGCTCCTTCAACAGTCGTTTGTTCCACAACTAGACCTTGTGTACCTGTTGGCTGTCAGGCATTGTACCAGCTGCTGGAGATGATACAAAACTAAACAGATTGGATCCCT
The DNA here is from genome assembly GCF_951394435.1 of Stenella coeruleoalba. Lineage (NCBI taxonomy): Eukaryota > Metazoa > Chordata > Mammalia > Artiodactyla > Delphinidae > Stenella > Stenella coeruleoalba. The sequence continues at coordinate 108,549,780 of NC_137152.1, read as the reverse complement.
GCTCTCACGGAGCTGAAGGTCCGACACCAACACTGATTCCAACATCGGCAGCTGATGCTGCTCTTTGAACGTCCCGCTGCCAAAGAACCTCAGGAACGACCGACTTGCCACTGTTTCCAATGCCTGGCTTATTGCCCACTTGCCAGGTCGGATCACCAGAAACGCTGTTGACTCTAATGAGTGGGAACTCAACTCCCACCTGAGGGCAAAGAGGGGCAAAGCTGGAGGAGGAGGAGAGAGAAGGGGCTGAGGCACAGGGCCAGAGTATGAGTCAAGGTCAAGGAAGGACTGGAATGTCCCCTTTGATACTGGGAGGCGGGCCCAGCCAGGTGCTCCCGTTTCTGCCCGGTGGCAGGAGGTGGCAGGAGGTGAGCCTGTGGGAAGCAGGCAGGGGAGTTTCTTATAACTTATCTTTTCCCCTCCGGCTGTCTCCAACACACTTTCATCAGGGTCTCCTGCAGAGCACAAGTTCCCGATAGCCATTTTCATCCTTTGCAGAAACTTTTGCAAATGCCAATTAGAAATGTTTGGTTAAGTGTTGCCTTCAGTTGGTTTTGTTGAAGTCAAGGCTACGATCGGTGGTATCTGTTAATATGCTTTCAATGATTTATAGCGGTTGGTAAGACTTGAACTGGCATTATCTTCGTCTTTTAAACATTATTTCTGTATTTGAATGGGATTTGTGAGAATCTTTGTTCTTTGATTCATGAGACCTAAATATGGCAAAGGTTTGTTCCTTGGACTCGAGTGTGCCAGGCTACCACCACCAGATCAGAAGAAGTCTCGAAAGCCTCGTTACCGCCTAATCGTCGTCCCTGTCGCTCTACAGAAAGGTTTTTTTGTTTTGTTTTTGTTTTTGTTTTTTTTTTTTTGCGGTACGTGGGCCTGTCACTGTTGTGGCCTCTCCCGCTGCGGAGCACAGGCTCCGGACGCGCAGGCTCAGCGGCCATGGCTCACAAGCCCAGCCGCTCCGCGGCATGTGGGATCTTCCCGGACCAGGGCACGAACCCGTGTCCCCTGCATCGGCAGGCGAACTCTCAACCACTGTGCCACCAGGGAAGCCCAGAAAGGTTTTTAATGTGGCCAAAATAATGTGTGACCCTGAGATCACGTTTTATGCCTGCAAGCAGAAGGGCACTGTCTTAAAGTCCATTTCTCCTTTCTGGGAGATGAAGGGGACTGTTTCTACACATCCTTCTCATTCACTTCCCCTCTTCGGTTTCCCTCTTGTAAAGTGGAGAATCAGGTCAAGGTGTCTAGTTTCTTCGTTGCTCTCATTTTGTGGCACCACTGGCCCCAAAAGGGAGTAAGTGCCAGTCCCTCTGCCCAGCACTGGTGTTATGCGTGTTCTGCTCCCACGTGCCTCTCAGGGCATCGCCAGCTTAAGGTCCTATTTGACATACTTCAGTTCCCGGAACGCGACCCAAGCCAGCCAGCGTTTCTGCGGTCTTGGTATACTGCCAGCTACGGTCCATGCAGGCTGAGTGATGCGGGGCAGAAGACTCTATAATATCCAAGGCCTGCTGGCTTCAGTTGAATGGTTAGAATTAAAATGGATAACCGTTCACACTTACGAAACATGGAAAATCCACCATCTCCAATTGACATTTTACTTTTCCTCAATGGCCTTTGTCTTTTAGCATTTTATCCATGCCTCTTCCTATCCCTCTATATTTATTCTTCTAGTTCAGAATCTAGTTTCACAGCTAGTTGCTCGTGGCTTTTCACCTCTGAGGTGTTTATCCTACCCTTTGATTTAAACGTCCTACATGAATTTTGTTAAGATGACTATTGTCCTTAGAATAGGCCTGGCAATTGGGAAGTTGCCCCATCTTGTTGTGAGTTTCCAGGCCCCTTTCTCGTTGGATCCACGTGTGAACTTCCACCAGCTCAACTCTGGTATTTGAACAAGGTTAAATCATAGAACAACATACTGAATCCCTAGGCTGAAAAGGACCCACTAATTCATCCCACAATCAGTGTTGGATTAGTGCCTAAGGCTGGGCCCTCACTAGGTTGCAAAACAGTTTATTTGGTTGCTGGACACCGACAATTTTTAGAAAGTTTGTTTTTTTCAAAAGCAATATATACAGGTAATAAAAATCTAATAGTACATCATCACATAAAGTTTAAAAGATGACATTTATCCCATCATTCCGTACCCCATAGTTATTATTAAGTATTTGATTGAAATCCTTCCAGTCATTTTCTCTCTTTAGGTGCATATTCACACACGTGAGACGATACTGAATGTATAATTCTATAATATGAATGAATCTTTGGTAGGTTGAGCCTAAATCTGCCTTCCTATAATTTCCACCCATTGGTCTTGGCTCTTCCATAAAGACCAACATGAGATTAAGATGATACCACTTTTGGGACTTCCCTGGTGGCACAGTGGTTAAGAATCTGCCTGCCAATGCAAGGCACATGGGTTCGATCCCTGGTCTGGGAAGATCCCACATGCCGCAGAGCAACTAAGCCTGTGTGCCACAACTACTGAGCCTGCACTCGAGCCCGCGAGCCACAAGTACTGAAGCCAGCATGCCACAACTACTGAAGCCCATGCGCACTAGGCCCTGTGCTCTGCAATAAGAGAAGCCACCGCAATGAGAAGCCTGAGCACCGCAATGAAGAGTAGCCCCCCAGGGCTTCCCTGGTGACGCAGTGGTTGAGAGTCCGCCTGCCGATGCAGGGGATGTGGGTTCGTGCCCCGGTCCGGGAGGATCCCACATGCCGCGGAGCGGCTGGGCCCGTGAGCCATGGCCGCTGAGCCTGCGCGTCCGGAGCCTGTGCTCCGCAACGGGAGAGGCCACGGCGATGAGAGGCCCGCGTACCACAGAAAAAAAAAAAAAAAAAGAGTAGCTCCCGCTGGCCGCAACTAGAGAAAGCCCGTGTGCAGCAACGAAGACCCAATGCAACCAGAAAAAAAAAAAAGATGATACCACTTTTTGCACAGCTGTCCTTCAGCAATAATTTTCAATCACTGACTCTTGCCTCTCCTGGGTTGGTTTTCTCAGCTCCTTCAGCCCTGTTCCACGCTCCAGTGGGTCAGTGGTCCTCTTACGCTGTCATAACCATAGCTGAGCTCATGGTGCCCCTGCACCGGCGCAGAACGGAGCATGGGTGTTTACGTTCCCACAGAGCACAAGACCTCCACCAGACAGCAGTCCAAGAATGCAGACACTTAGAAGCCACGTCACACTCTTCATGAACGATGAGCTTGTGGCCAACTGAAACCCTCACGTGTTTTTGCCAGAATGGCTGCCAGGCCAGGTCTCCTCCACCCCATACTCGTGTAACTGACTTCTTTAAACTAAACTCCAAGGGCTTTTGATTTTACTTGTCTAGACGTTGGGCCAGGCAGTATACACTGTGTGTGTGGGGGGAGTGTGAGTGTGTGTGTGAACAGGGGTGAGAAACTTTTTTCTTGCCAAGGCCACACATTTTGGAAGTCCTCCTTTGGAATTGCTGTCGAGCCAGTTTATGTACATACAAGAAAATCAACCTCATTTCTTTAGAGTCAAACCTTGTTTGGAACCCAAAATGACGTTCTTCAGCTTGATCAACCACCTCATTCACTAGATTTGCTGCCAAGTAGTTTTTAGCTGTCTCCCAAAATCAAATTTACCTTCAAGAAACAAAGGCCTCCCTGAGAAGATTCCAAAGACTATGCTATGGGATATGGAGGGTTTTTTCCCCCAAAAAATGTTCTACAATATTTGAGGATACTGTACATCTTGGAAGGACACAGCATCAGTTTGAATATAGAAGGTCTGCTAGGTTTGCCAAGAGACCAACAAAATAAGCTCATTGCTTTTTATTCATTTTTATATGTTTAGAAATAAATATATTGACTCTGAAAGTTTCACATTAAAAATAGATGGGGGCTTCCCTGGTGGCGCAGTGGTTGAGTCTGCCTGCCGGTGCAGGGGACGTGGGTTCGTGCCCTGGTCCGGGAGGATCCCACATGCCGCGGAGCGGCTGGGCCCGTGAGCCATAGCCGCTGAGCCTGTGCCTCCGGAGCCTGTGCTCCGCAGCGGGAGAGGCCACAACAGTGAGAGGCCCGCGTACCGCAAAAAAAAAAAAAAAAAAGATGGAAGAGAGCAAGATGGCGGAGTAGGAGGACACAATTCACCTCCCCCCAAAAAACACATCAATAATACATCTACATTTAGAGTGATTCTCACTGAAAACTAATGAGACTGACACAGAGGCTCTTCTACAACAAAGGCTATAAGAAACCCACACAGAATCAGGTAGGAAGGGAAGAGAAGTGATCAGGTTGGGACCTATGCCCCTGGGAGGGGACACAGAATGGGGAGGGAGGTTACAAGGGCAGAGGTCCTCCCTGGGGAGTGAGCAGTTCCAGCCACATATTAGGTGCCCAAGCCCTGGGGTCCAACATCAGGAAGAAGAGTCCCCTTAGCTGGTTAGAAAACCAGTGGGACTAACAGAAGGGCTGTAAGAAACCTAGACCCTGCTAGTGAAGAGCACACACCCACTTGCTTACTCCCGAAACAAGGCAGAAAAAAAGAGTGAAAGTGCACGAGATTCTGGCCGGTTTCCCACGACAACTCCAGTGAGCACCCCAGCCTGAGCCAAGCGTTCACTATGCCCACTTGCTTCACAATGCAGCTCCACACTAGGGCAAAGTCTGCCACGAGAGGAGGGATCAATTATGAGGGACTGTGCCAACCCAGATGCAGAACAGCATCTGAACAGGGTGGGAGCAGCCATCACTAGTGCTTACAGAGGCAGCGCATCAGAAGTGTCCCAGACTATGACTGGCCAGGCAGCACAGCCCACGCCCAGACCCACACCATGCACCCGGCACCTGCCCCTCTTCCTCCAGCATTGTGGTGCTGGGAGTAGGGAGAGCACACACTTAGAAGGAATGGAGCCAGCTCGGACTCAAACTTCAGGGCTTCTGCTCCAGCAACTTGGGACCTGACCCACACCCCCCCGGTAGGTTGTTGGCCACTAAGCAAAGAAGTCCCAGATCATAGCTGGCTCTGGTTCTAGCCCCTCCATCTCCAGCTCCACCTCTCATCAAAGTAATAGCTGCCAGCACAGCCTGGGTAAAGACATAACTTGTGCTCATGTCAGATCCAGCTCCTCCACCAAAGCCTCTGGGCACACGCAGACTGCATAGAGACACTCCCACACAAGGACACACCTTCAAGACCACAATAGGTAACTCTTTCATTATGTCTAATTTTAGAAAGACAGAGAAAGTTAAGCAAAATAAAAAGCAGAGAAATTTGTTTCCATTGACAAAACAAGAGAAAACCCCTGAAAAAAGAACTAATGAAACAAAAGTAAATAACCTACTAGATAAAGAGTTCAAAACATGAGTCATAAGAATGCTAACTGAATTAGGAAAAGACTAGATGGACACAGTGAGAATTTTAATGAGGAACTAGAAAGTGTAAAAAAGAACCAGTCAGAACTGAAAAATACAACAAATGAAGTGAAAAACACACTAGAAGGAATCAATAGACTAGGTGATACAGAAGAACACATAAGTGATCTGGAAGATAGAATAGTGGAAAGCACCCAATAAGAACAGCAAAATGAACAAATTTAAAAAATGAGAAAAGTTTAAGGGACCTCTGCAGAAACATAAAGTATACCAACATTTGCATTATAGGAGTCTCAGAAGGAGAAGCAAGAGAGAAAAGGGTCAAAAATGTACGTAATGAAATTATGACTGAAAACTTCCCAAACCTGAAGTAGGCAAAAGATATCCAGGTACTAGAGGCACAGAGGCTCCCAAACAAGATGAACCCAAACAGACCTATACCATGACAAATCATAATTAAAATGGCAAAAGTTAGAGATAAAGAATTCTGAAGGCAGAAAGACAAAAACAGAGTCACATACGGGGGACACCCATAAGGCTATCAGCTGACTTCTGCAGAAACTTTGAAGGCCCATAAGGGAGTGACATGATATATTTAAAGTGCTAAAAGGGAAAAGCATGCAGCCTAGGATACATTACCCAGCAAGACTATCATTTAGAATTAAAAGACAGATAAAGAACTTCTCAGACAAGCAAAAACTAAAAGTTTTTATCAATACTATACCTACCCTAAAAGAAATGTTAAAGGGTCTTCTTTAAGTGGAAAAGAAAAAGTTACCACAAGAAGTATCTATAAGAAAGGAAAAATCCAACTAGTAAAGGCAAATATATGGTAAAGGCTGAGGATCACCTACTTAAGTAAGCTAGTACAACGATTAAAAGACAAAAAAGTTGTAATAAACTATAACTACAATAAATAGTGAAGGGATAAACATAAAGATACAAAATATGACAATGAAAACAAAATGTGGGGGAGGGGAGTAAAAAAGGTAGATCTTTTAGAATGTGTTTGAACTTACATGACTACCATTTTAAAACAAGTAGATATAGTTATTGGTCAACATATAGGAACCCCATGGTAATCACAACTCAAAAACTTACAATAGATACATAAAAAATGGAAAAAGGAACACACACATACCACTAAAGAAAATCATCAAGCCACAAGGGAAGGATTTAAAAGAAGAACAGAGAACTATGAAAACGAGAAAACAAGTAAAAAAATGGCAATAACTAAGCACCTACCAGTAATGTCAATTTAAATGTCAATGGACTAGGGGATTTCCCTGGTGGTGCAGTGGTTAAGAATCCTCCTGCCAATGCAGGGGACATGGGCTCGATCCCTGGTCTGGGAGGATCCCAAATGCCATGGAGCAACTAAGCTCGTGTGCCACAACTACTGAAGCTGGTATGCCTAGAGCCCATGCTGCGCAACAAGAGAAGCCACTGCAGTGAGAAGCCCGCACACCACAACAAAGAGAAGCCCCCCACTCGCCACAACTAGAGAAAGCCCACACGCAGCAATGAAGACCCAATGCAGCCAAAAAAAACAACAAAAAAAGGTCAATGGACTAAATGCTCCAATCAAAAGATATAGGGTAGCTAAAGGCATAAAAAAAACAAGATCAAACTATATGCTGCTTACGAGAGAATCACTTCAAAGCTAAAGACACACACACACTGAAAGAAAGGGAATGGAAAAAGATATTTCATGCAAATAGAAACAAGAAAGTGGGGGGTAGCAATATTCATATCAGACAAAATAGACTTTAAAACAAAGTCTATAACAAAAGACAAAGAAGAGCACTATATAATGATAAAGGGATCAATACAAGAAGAGGACATAACACATATTAACATATATGCACCTAATATAAGAGTACTGAAATACATAAAGCAAACATCAACAGACATAAAGGGAGAAATTGACAATAATACGATTATAGTAGAGGACTTTAACACCCTACTTACGTCAATGGACAGATCATCCAGACAGAAAATCAATAAGGAAACAGTGGCCTTAAATGACACATTAGACCAAATGGATTTAATAGATATCTACAAGACATTCCATCCAAAAACAGCAGAACACGCATTGTTTTCAAGTGCACATGGAACATTCTCCAGGATACATCACATGTTAGGCCACAAAATCCATCTCAACTAACTTAAAAGGATAGAAATTATTTCCAACATTTTTTCCAACCACAGCAGCGTAAAACTAGAAACAATTACAGGAAGAAAAATGGGAAAAAACACAAATATGTGGAGACTAAACAACATGCTACTAAAAAACCAATGGGTCAACAATGAAATCAAAGAGGAAATCAGAAAATACCTTGGGACAAATGAAAATGGAAACACAACTTTACAAAATTTGGGGGATGCAGCAAAAGTAGTTCTAAGAAGGAAGTTTATATTAATATAGGCCTACCCCAAGAAACAAGAAAAATCTCAAACAACCTAACCTATCACCTAAATGAGTTAGAAAAATAATAAACAGAGCCCAAAGTCAGCAGAAGGAGAGAAATAATAAAGATCAGAGAGGAAATAAATAAAATCGAGACTAAAAAAACAATAGAAAAGATCATTGAAAACAACAGCTGATTTTTTGAAAAGATAAACAAAATTCATAAACCTTTAGCCAGGCTCATCAAGGAAAAAGAGAGGATGCAAATAAAATACGAAATGAAAGAGGAGAAATAACAACTGATATCTCAGAGATATTAAAAAAAAATCAAAGAACACTAGAGCTCTAAGCCAACAAATTGGATAACCTGGAAGAAATGGACAAATTTCTAGAAAAACACAACCTTCCAAGACTGAATAAGGAATAAACAGACAATTTGAACAGACTGACCACTAGCAGTGAAATTGAATTTGTAATTTAAAAAAAAAAAAAAACCTCCCAGCAAAAAAATATCCAGGATTGGACAGCTTCACAGAGAAATTCTACCAAACAAATAAAGAAGAGCTAATACCTATCCTTCTCAAACTATTCCAAAAAGTTGAAGAGGTGGGAATACTCCCATATTCATTCTACAAGGCAACCATTACACTGACACCAAAACCAGACAAAGATATCACAAAAAAAGAAAATTACAGGCCAATATCTCTGATGAATATAAATGCAAAAATCCTCTACAAAATATTAGCAAACTGAATTTAACAATATATAAAAAGGATCATACACTATGCTCAAGTGCAATTTATTCCAAGGATGCAAGGATGGTTCAATATCTACAAATCAATGTGATACACCACATTAACAAAAAGCAGTATAAAAATCACATGATCATATCAACAGACACAGAAATGCATTTGACAAAATTCAACATCCATTCATGATAAAAACACTCATCAAAGTTGGTACAGAGGTAAAGCAACTATACTCCAATAAGAAAAATACATATGAATTAGAGAGGTTACATATTATCATTTATGGCAAAGGAATATAAAGGACTAGAGAATAAACTATACAGATTATTTCAAAGTAAAAAAAAAGTTGGTATAGAGGGAACATATCTCGACTTAATAAAGGCCATTTATGACAAACCCACAGCTCACATCATACTTGATGGTGAAAAGCTTTTCCTCTAAAATCAGGAGCAAGACAAGGATGCCCACTCTCGCCACTTCTGTTTAACATAGTATTGGAAGTCCTAGCCACAGCAATCAGACAAGAAACTGGAAGGGAAGAAATAAAACCATCACTATTTGCAGATGAACTGATACTATATATAGAAAACCCTAAAGTCTCTACCAGAAAGAGAAATCAAAGAAAAAGCATATCCTATTTAAAACCACACCAAAAAGAAAGAATAAACTACCTAGAAATAAACTTATCCAAGGATGCAAAAGACATAGGCTCTGAAAACTATAAAACACTGATGAAGGAAATTGAGGACAATACAAAGAAATGGAAAGCCATCACGCTGATAGCTTTGTTCACCGATTGGAAGAATTCATATTGTTAAAATGTCTATATGCCCAAAGCAATCTATAGATTTAATGCAATCCCTTTCAAAAATCACATGAGATTTTTCAGAATTACAACAAATAACCCTAAAATTTATATGGAACCACAAAAGACCCCAAATTTCCAAAGCAATCTTGAGAAAAAAGAACAAAACTGGAGGTATCATATGCCCTGACTTCAGACTATACAACAAAGCTACAGTAATAAAAACAGCATGGTACTGGCACAAAAAGAGGCACATAGATCAATGGAACAGAGAACCCAAAAATAAATCCACTCACCTATGATCAATTAATCTACAACAAAGGAGGCAAGAATGTACAATGGGGAAAAGAATTTCTTCAACAAGTGGTACTGGGAAAACTGCCAGCCACATGTAAAACAATGAGATTAGAACATTCCCTCATACCATATACAAAAATAAACTCAAAAGGCTTTAAAGACCTAAATGTAAGAGGGAAACCATAAAACTCCTAGAAGAGAACATAGGCAGACTACTCACTGACATAACCCATAGCAATATTTTCTTGGATCAGTCTCCTAAGGCAAAAGAAGTAAAAGCAAAAATAAATAAATGGGACCTAATTAAACATAAAAGGTTTTGCACAGCAAAGGAAACCATTGACAATACAAAAAGACAACTTATGGAATGGGAGAGAATATTTGCAAATCATGTGACAAACAAGGGGTTAATATAAAAAATATACAAATAGCACATACAACTCAATATGAAAAAAACAACTCAAACAAAAAATGGGCAGAAGGACTGAATAGACATTTTTCCAAAGAAGACATACAGATGGTTAACAGGCACATGAAAAGATGTTGAACATTACTAATCATCAAATAAATGGAAATCAAAACAACAATGAGATATCACCTCACACCTGTCAGAATGGCTATCATCAAAAAGTCTACAAGTAAGAAATGTTGGAGAGGATGCAGAGAAAAGGGAACCCTCGTACACTGTTGGTGGGAAAGTAAATTTGTGCAGCCACTATGAAAAATAGTATGAAGGTTCCGCAAAAAAATAAAAAGAGAACTACCACAGGATTCGGCAATTCCACTCCTGGGAATACATATCCCCCAAAATGAAGACACTAATTTGAAAAGATACACACACCCCAATGCTCATTGCAGCATTATTCACAATAGCTAAAACATGGAAGCAACCTAAGTGTCCATCAACAGATGAATGGATGAAGATGTAATACACACACACACACACAATGGAATACTACTCAGCCACAAAAATAATGAAATTCCACCATTTGTAACGATGTGGATTGACCTAGAAGGTATTATGCTTAGTGAAATAATTCAAACAAAGAAAGACAAATACTGTATGTTATCACATATATATGGAATCTAGAAAATAAAACAGATGAATGAATATAACAAAACAGAAACAGACTCATAGATATAGAGAACAAACCATTGGCTACTGGTGGGAAGGGGCGAGGGTGGAGGAGCAAGATGGGGTAGGGGACTAAGAGATACAAAACTGCAACGTATAAAACAAATAAGCTACAAGGATATACTGTACTGCACAGGTAAATATACCCATTATTCTCTAATGATTTTAAATGGAGTATAATCTATAAAAATATTGAATCACTGTTGTACACCTGAAACTAATATAATATTGTAAATCAAGTATACTTTAATAAAAAAATAAAGATAAAAATAGAGTACAGGGCTGGCATGCAGTCAGAGCCTAATAAGTATTTGATGAAATAGTGGTTACCAGTGGAGAGGGGAAAAGGGGCAATATGGAAGTAGGGAATGGGAGATACAAACTACTGGGTGTAAGATAAGCTCAAGGATACATCATACAACACGGAATATAGCCAATATTTTGTAATAACTGTAAATGGAAAGTAACCTTTAAAAATTGTATAAAAATTTAATTTAAAAAAATAAAAAGGGGCAAATATAACCCTGTAAAAAATAATAAAAAGGGGAAAATATAACCCTGAAAAAAATGTGTTTGATGAATCCGGTATTCATTATACAAGTATTCCTTGAGTAACACTTTGTCAGACCCTGTGTCATGTCCTAGAGATACAGTATAAAAGACAGACACAGTCCCTGCTCTCATGGGGTTTCACATCTATTGGGGGAAGACCGACAAGAAATTATAATACACTAAAAACACTAGAGTAGGAATGTATGCGGGATGCATGGGAGAGCATCGAATGGGGAACATATTATGGTCAATGGGTCAGGGATATAACTCTTGAAGAAAGTGTAGAAAAAAAGACAGAAATTGTCCAGTTTTCGAAGAAAATGTACAAATTCTCCAGATTACAAAGGAGGCAGAGTGTCTTAGAACATTATGACATAGGTCCATAGTGGACCATGCACAAGCCTGTCGCATTATTTGCCATAATGGGGCATCGCAGGACCCCAGGGTGCCCATCCACGGGACAGGGGAGAGTTATCATGTGGAGCGTGTACAGAGCACTAAGTAGTGGTTGGAAGCAATGAGCAATATTTACAGACAGCAGAATGGGTCTGTCTAAAACCATAGTGTGGGTAAAAAGGCAAGAAACCAAATGGGCTATATCGCATCTCACCTTTGCAATGAGTGAAGATCTATTCACAGAAGATAATACACATTTTACAAAAAACATGCACACTAAAAGACATACATTGAGCACATTCGAATGGTTGCCTTTGCATGGAGGGGAACGGGAGTGGGCTTCGGGGATAAAAAGGAATAAATGAGTAAGTCAAACAAAGCAAAAGAGGGGCCTTGTCTGGACCAACTCTGATGATATATGATGAACTGAGCGAGCAGTATCTATAACTCAACTCTTTGTACCCGAGGCCACAAACAAAACCAAATTTAAAGAAGGAAGGGAAGAAGGGAGGGAAAGAGGGAGGTTTAGGATTTCAGGAGAAACATCTTCTCTCTAGGGCTAGGCATATAGTAGGTGCTCAATAAATACATATTGAGAGAATGAACAAATCAGAAATCAGCGTGTTCTACCTCAGGCCACTTGAAACTATTGGCTAATCAATTGTGCCTTCAATTATGTGGCGTATTTGCCACGCAGTTATACATCTACTCGAGTTGTGGAGGTGATTCTGAAGTGACCCATAGCGTCCCCGAAGCTTCAGTTCAAGACAACATATTTAAGAGCTCCTTCAGACAAGTGATAAGTATTGCTTTCTTTTGGGGTGAAAAGCCCCAATTTCCAGTACCCTTAGGCAATGGAACTGTAATATTTATTCTGCTTTATTAGAGGTCTTGAGCTCTTAGAGATAGATGATCAGCTCTGACCCCTTCATTTTACAGATGTAGACACTGAGGCCCAGAGAGGCTAGGGGACACACATAAGGTCACACAGCAAGGTAAGTGCAAAGTCAGGGCTGCCTCAATCAGAGCCTCTCCCATCACATTATATATATATACCCTGTCACCTTGAAAGAGCAGAATTAACAAATGGTTACATTGGTGAGCTAGAGTAAGGCTGCTTCCTGAAATCTGTGTGCATACAGACAGAGTTAGTTATACTGATCTTCATTTTGATCTTAGTGGCAGTTAAAAAAAAACACAAAAAACCCTTATTTAACAAAACACATTGCCTTTCCAAATGAATGCGTTCAAGCCAGGGCCTGCTTCGAGAAGCTTCATGTTGCCCTTACAAATTGGAACCCGGGGTGCGGGAATTCCATCCTCCTCAGGAAGACTCCCAGTCACAAAAGCCACATTGTTCTCCTCACTCACACTGTTTGGTTTCATGCCTTTGCTGTAAGATGTTACACATGTGTTTTGTTGGCGCTTTTGTAATCAGTCTAGACATGGGCCTACATGGAACCATCCAGGAGGCAGATAACACTCCCACAGTGGAATTGGGTAACCCCCTTGGTGCCCTTCCTTCAGGGAAGGAAGGGAGGCAATTCCCCGTCACCCAGGCCCCAAGCCAAAATGTTCATGAAAACGACCACAGAATGGACTGAATTCACTAACGGAGGAGTAGGAAGTGTTCTGTCTCTGAAAATACTCCCGGTCCCGTAGTAATCCTCATTTGGTACTTGGGATGAATTTGCTGCCAACATTTTTGTCTTAGCCAGAGCACTAAATGCTTTCTCACTGGGAATGCAAAGTCTCTTTTTGCATGGATCTCAGAGACCGCGTACTTATGCGTCTCCACAATTGAGGATCTATAGATTTTGCTTAACCCTAAACAAGCAAAGGTATATATAAAGACAAAAGCATGAAGGGAGGGCAAAGATGACTCAGACTGAATAGAGGTGGGTTTTACTTGCTCTCTTGATGCAAACTGTTTTGAATTTTTATACTATCACAGAATAGAGACATGACTTAAAGGTTTCACAATTTACAGGGCTGATGTTTGCCATTATGATACATTGCTGATAGACGGTAACAATGTTTTGCCCTTCTAGAAATTAAAAAATGTACATCCTTCCCCCACAGCCTTCCCGCCACCATACTGGCAACAGGAGAAGCTTCTGGAGCATCAGGAATTCCAAATAAGAACGCGTCTTAAGCTTGCAGTCAATGAAACCATTCAGCCCAGGATCCCTCACAGCACTGAGGTCCACCTCTTAACACATGGCAGCGCTACAGAAGATGTTTGTGGAGTGAACATCGATTTGAGTGGCCACAGCTCTGGCAGATAGCATGGAAATTACTCACTTTCCCTCAGACAACCAGTACCACAGATCCCCACATCTATACAGCGAGGTTACCGAGCACCGGCCAAACGGGACGTTTGACCATCAACTCCAAGACTGACCTACTACGGATGAAGCATGCATCAGCAGCCCAGGGCATGCTTAACTTGCAATAATATCACATTGCGTTCTGCCATTTTACCAACAATAAAGTTTTATTCTCCTACAATTTTCTAGAACTTTATGGTTACAGTTAAAAAACTACCACAGGACAAAAGTACTGTCTAGGAACAGCAAAACTAGGGCTGTTTCCAAATGGCCACAAGACTGTCTAAAGTTCTGAATGAACGTCCTCCTTAAAGCCCTATTTAGAGCAATCAGAGTCCTCCACCATCAAAGAGCCAATGCTTTCCCAATATGTTTTCCTTCAGTGTATTTCGCTGTATTTTAATTCTGGGAATATCAGGAAGCTGTGTATATGCGTATACAAAATGAAAACGCGTATTTATTTTTGCCAGATCTATAAAGAGTTTACCACATTACAACTTTTTCAGTCCAGAAGCTTCTAGTTAAAGGTTGTCTTTCCATTATCATGAATACTTAAAACACAGTTCTGGCTCCCCATGAATTAGAATCTGTCCCAAATAGATTGCCACAAACTCTCCTTTCCAGGGGTAGGTTTCCATCTCCTTAGTGCTTTAATTTGCTGATAAACTTTGGTGTTTCCTCTGCCATCAAAATGGTTGTTTCTAATGTTGATGGTCTAATCCCCTGTGACTTCGGACATTCATTTAGTCCTATGGCACCTGATCATATAAAATCTATGATTCCCCAGCATGGGTCCCTCACGTGAGTTTTGAGAAACGCTTAGAGAACTGAAGAAGTTTTAGTCAGCACCCTCTCACTGCCTACCATCAGGTCAGCCAAAGTATCGATAAAAACATTTCGGGGCCTTCCCTGGTGGCGCAGTGGTTGAGAGTCTGCCTGCCGATGCAGGGGACACGGGTTCGTGCCCCGGTCTGGGAAGATCCCACATGCCGCGGAGCAGCTGGGCCCGTGAGCCATGGCCGCTGAGTCTGCGCGTCCGGAGCCTGTGCTCCGCAATGGGAGAGGCCACAACAGTGAGAGGCCTGCGTACCGCAAAAAAAAAAAAACAACAACAACATTTTGGTAGGGCTTCTCTGGTGGCACAGTGTTTGAGAGTCTGCCTGCCGATGCAGGGGACACGGGTTCGTGCCCCGGTCCGGGAAGATCCCATATGGCGCAGAGCGGCTGGGCCCGTGAGCCGTGGCCGCTGAGCCTGAGCGTCCGGAGCCTGTGCTCTGCAACAGGAGAGGCCACAGCAGTGAGAGGCCCGCGTACCGCAAAAAAAAAAAGAAAGAAAGAAACATTTCGGTAAATGTTAAAAGTTCTCATCATAAGGGAAAAGAATTTTCTAACTATGGGAGGTGATGGATGTTAACTAAACTTATTGTGGTGACCTATACATATAGTCATCACGTTGTACACCCTAAACTTAGACAATGTTATATGTCAACCAGAGCTCAATAAAACTGGAAAAAAGAACAGTGTGTATTACATTAAGCCCTATACTGCCTCCTCTTTGGCTTGTCCTGAGGCTCACATGAGGGCATGGACAGGAAAGTCTTTTGAATGGCTTGATACATCCATTAGAGGTTTCTGAAAAGACAAGTACCAAACTTTCGATGGGGAAGAGCATTGTGGTTTGTCCCACGAGAGTAGGAAGCCCTCAGCTCTCTGACGCCTTTGTAATTGCCTAGCACCACCTGACTTAAGCAGGACCCTACCTGTCAGGATGAGGATTCTCCTCGGCCTCAAATGGGCAGCGGGCCTGATATCAAAGAATCTCATAGAGACATCACAAGAAAAGGCTTACGGCTTCCAAACCTCCACCCTCCTCACCCTCTTCCAAGCATTTCACACTTGAAGCCGGGAGGTCAACTTCAGAAGGAAGAGAATAAGATGGATACTAATAATCAAACACTCTGGCTTCTTTTGATGCCAAGAATCAATGTTCCTTTTGAAGGGAACATTATTGAAAACTCACAAATGGCCAAGGCCAAGAGCACGCATGACCACTGCAAAACATTGTTCTTAATCTATCCCGCCTCACCTCTCGTTTTATTTCTCCTGAAAGCCGTTTTAAAGCCTCGCCAGCGCTCTGATTCTGCCTGGCAATGCGGTAGAAATCCAATTCCCACATCTTTTGCATTTAGCGGCTCGAGAGTCCTCTTCAGGTATCTTCCAACATCTCTCTTATTGGTCACTCTTGCTTTACCCCTTAGCTAGGGCAGGAGGGAAGGCCCAATGGGCTGCCCATGCACGACAGTCACCCCCAGAAGACAGTCAAATCCAACTGAAGTTGCCAGTCGGCTCTCAGTCATAATCTAGGTTTTCCAGAATACTGGTGTTCATTACAAAGCCATCAACGGTTTAGGGATGTGTATAGGTGACAGCCCGGTAGGACTTTGGGAGCGGAATAAGGAGAATCTAAAGACGAGGTTCTAGGGAATTCCCTAGTGGTCCAGTGGTTAGGACTCCATGCTTCCACTGTAGGGGGCCCGGGTTCAATCCCTGGTCGGGGAACTAAGATCCCGCAAACAGCGCAGCAAGCCAAAAAATAAAATTAAATTAAAGATGCGGTTATAGAGAGCCAAACTGGGACGAAAGCTTAGGCTCCCCAGGAGTTGACCAGAACAGCCAAAGCCTGTGCTCTGAGCCAGCCACAGACCCAAGGACAAAGGTACTCATGTTCTCCGAGGGCCTCCCAGGCCTGGCCACCCACTGAATCCTAATGAGAGCTTCAGGTACAGAGCGACTTTGCCCAGCAGTGAGGCGGGATGTCTACCCACTCCCAGGAGCATGAAGCTCGCACAGTGAAGCTCTGCGGTGACCCTTCTCCTTGCTTGGCTGGGCTGATCCCCGGCTCCCCTTCCTGGTCGGCAGGCCACAGGCCCTGCTCCTGTGGCTTCAGAGAACACCTTTCAGCCTGGTCTGTGCCCTGAAGGAGGGACTCACAGGCCTCCTCACATGGTCTGGCCCAGGCCCTTCCAGGAGCTGTACTCCCAGGTGGGATGGAGCCCATCAGCCGACGCGACTCAGCCCAAAGGTCTTCTGAGGGTCCCATGTTGCTTTTGACATTAAGCTCTAAAAGGCAAGGCAGAGCAGCGGAACCCGACATCCTCAGAGGTGCCATCCATAATGTTCCTGTGAGTCCAGAGGAGACTGGAGGCTGCAGAGCCGGCAGCCAGCCAGGCCTGGTTTCATGCACTTCCACATTCTTCTCTAAGACTTCTCCGGAAGCTGCAGAGCTTAGTGTTGCTGCTCCAAAAATCTTCTGGCATTTTTTATTTGTAATAATTCCAAACCCACTGAACATTCTTGTAACAACCGAGAATTGGGGGAGAGAGTGGAAAAAAAGGATCACTTAGATGATGAGGGGCCTACTCACTCTGAGGTGCTGATTTTCAAAGCGAACGGAATTTGATGGCCCTGCTTGAGCTCTCAGGGAGTGTTGATCTCCTGCCCGAGCCCCCCATGGCTTTTCTACTGTAGATCAGGGTAGCTGCCGGGTTGGGACTCGCCAGGGGCTGCGATCCAGTGAGAGTCTGGCCAGGGTCTGGGAGGAGCTGCTTTCCTCGTTCTCGGCCTGTCCCCCTCTACATGCTGCATCCAGGAGAGATGAAAATAAATCATCCAGGGGCAGAGCGGGCAGGCCCTTGAGGTCAACTAGTCCGGTGCCCTCAGCCAATAGAGGGGGAAAGTAAGGCCCCGGGGGGAATGAGGGGCATTAGGGTGCTTCTAGAGCCTAGGGCCTGCTGCCTCCCAGTCCAGGGCTCTTGGTCCTAGCCCATGAGTAGGATCAGAAACAAAAACAGCACCCGCCAAGCTAGAACCGAGAGCTTTCTCCATCTTAGAGTCCCTGGCTTCTTACCTCTAACCCCTCCTGTCACCAGTCCTTGTGACGAGAATCAGACCAATGAACACCGTGTAGAATCCTTAAGTTCCCTGAAAAGTGGAAGACAAGTGCGAGAGCAGTGTGGATTGAGAGCTTATTTGAATTGGTATTTCCTATGAGCCCTAAAAGACATGCATTTTCCTTAGAGAAACAGATGGAGATTCATTTCAAGGGCCATGAAGAAGAAAAAACACATTTGCTCAAATGGCATGGTCTTTTTCTTCTGCAATGACTCAAAGCCCAAGCTCCCGCCTCTTCCCCTGGGAGCTTGGTAATGCGCATATCTGGAGACCTGCCTCTTCCTCAGCTCAGCCCTCATTTTAGGGAGGGAGAATTCAACCGCTGATTCCAGAAACTATTTTCCAAGAATAACGGCATATCTGGCCCAACATAATGCTTCCATTTGCACTTGCTGGCAGAATGAGGAAGCTGGGCATTCCCTTTTATCCACCCCCATCACTGAGGCTTGCCCAAGGCCCTTTGGAAATCTCAGCTCTAGGAGTTCACACGCTTGGTTCTTAAAACTGAAAGGAGAGGTTGACAAAGGTGGGGAAGTGTAAGTGAGGAGAAACCAATACCCTCCCTACATTAGGAGCTAATTAGATTGGAAACATAACTCTGGCAAGGATAAATGATGGGGCCACAAAGATTTGGCTCAACCAGGGTACCAGCAAACCTTCTCCAGAGGCCCTGCTGGCTCCTGCAGTATAGGGGACCCTGCCTGAGAGACTGTGGGGAGAAACCGAGCTCCTCCAGAGAAAGCTCCAGACACTGTGAAACCATCTGGACTAGAGCAATCGATATTTGCATCTTAAATCTATTGTCACAGAATACCATGGAGCTATCTACCAGACTTTTCTGAGAGATGAATCCCCATGGTGGGAACACAGAGTATTAGCAGCTCAGAAAATCTAATGTGTCCAGGGGAAAAAAGACCTTGCAATCATTTCACTTAAGTATACCTTGAGTTTATATCCTATATGGGTCCCTTTCCTTACATTTTTTTAAACATGAGAAAAAAGTTAAATCTTATATTTAGCCTTGAAATTTTGGATGAAAATCTCTTCCTTAGTCAAAATCTCCATTTCAGTTCCCTCCAAACTAGTTCTTAAACTGTTTGGGGGCGAGGGGGAGTGTTGAGGGTGGTACAAGACTTCTTTGAGAATCATAAAAGGGCTTCCCTGGTGGCACAGTGGTTGAGAGTCCGCCTGCCGATGCAGGCGATACGGGTTCGTGCCCCGGTCCGGGAAGATCCCACATGCCGCGGAGCGGCTGGGCCCGTGAGCCATGGCCGCTGAGCCTGCGCGTCCGGAGCCTGTGCTCCGCAACGGGAGAGGCCACAACAGAGAGAGGCCCGCATACCGCAAAAAAAAAAAAAAGAGAGAATCATAAAAAAGCTTAGGTTTCTCTAGGAAAAAAAAAAGTGTTGATACCCTGTCATAGGCAACCTCTCTGATGGCTCCCAATATTCTCTTGATATTCACACCCATCAGTAATTCTTTCCCCTTGAGTGGAGGCTGGACTTAGTGACTTGTTTCTAATGAATAGGATGTGGCAAAAGTGGTGGGATCAGGTTACAAAAAGACTGTGGCTTCCTTATGTATATTTTCCCACAATAATAATAGTAAAAGACTGTGGCTTCCATCTTGCTGGCTCAGTCTCTTGCTCACTCACTGAAGAAACCAGCTGCCATGTTGTAAGGTACACTATGGAGAGATTCACATGGCAAAAAACTAATGTCTCTGGACAATAGCTAGCAAGAAACTGAGACTTGCCAACAGTCACGTGAGTAAGCACAGAAGCAGATCCACTTTCAGACAAGCCCTGAGGTGAATGCAGCGCTGGCCAATACTTGGTTGCAGCCTATGAAACACTCTAAACCTGAGGTACAAGCTAAGCCACACCTGAGTTCCTCACACACAGAACCATATGATTATAAATAGTTGGTTTCTTTAAGATGCTAAATTTGGGGATAATTTGTTACACAGCAATAAATAACTAACATATACCCATGCACACAAGATTTTGCACAGATGTTCGGGGGTTCCAGGACATCCTAAATCTCACATCATGGCCCTCCTAAGTTAACTCCTTGTTAAGAACCCCTAGACCAGTGATGACCAACAGAAATATAATACAAGCCACACAGATATTTTTAAATTTTCTAGGAGCCACATTAAAAAAGTGAAAAGGAACAGGTGAAAATAATTTCAATAGCATATTTTATTTAAACTAATATCTCAAATATTATCATTTCAACATATAATCAATATTATTTGTGAAATATTTTCCTTTTCATTATAAATCTTTGAAATCCGATATGTCTTTCAACGTATGGCACATCTCAATTTGGACTAGCAACATTTCAAGCGCTCAGTAGCCACAGGTGGCCAGTGGCTTTTGTATATGGACAGTACAGCCCAGGACTAATATGAAATTCAAATAATAAACAAATATTGGCTTCTTTGGCCATTACAGCACCTGCTTCCCTAAATGCCTGGCACTGATGGGGAAGCTAGCAGGGCCTATTGATAATTGAAAAAGCCCAGGGAGGTTAAGATGGTAATACTCTCCACAAATTGCTCTATAGATCTAAAATCCCAGGTACTCTTTTTTATTCTTTTGGCAGAAATTAACAAGCTGATCCTAAAATTCATAGGGAACTACGAGGACACATAATAGCTAAAACAATATTGAAAAAGAAGAGCAAAGTTGGATGAATCACACTTCCCCATTTCAAAACTTACTACAAAGCAACTGAAATCAAGACAGTATAGTGCTAGAATTGGACTGACATATAGATCGACGGAACAGAATTGAGAGTCGAGAAATAAACCTATACATTAATTTTTGACAGTGGTGCCAAGACCATTCAATGGGGAAGGAATAGTCTCTTTCAACAAATGGTGCTGGGAAAACTGGATATCCATATGCACAAGAATGAAGTTGGACCCCCTACCTCACACCATATATAAAAATTAACTCAAAATGGATCAAAGACTTAAACATGAGAGCTAAAACTATAAACTTATTAGAAGAAAACATACGGGTATATCCTTATGACATCTGATTTGGCAATGGTTACTTAGATATAATACCAAAAGCACAAGTAACAACAACAACAGAAAAAGATAAATCGGACATCATCAAAATTTAAAAGTTTATGCTTCAAAACCATCAAGAAAATGAAAAGACAACTCACATAATAGGAAAATATATTTTCAAATCATATGTCTCATAAGGGAGATGTACCTAAAACATATAAAGAATTCTTGCAACTCAATAAAAAGGTAAAAACTCAATTTTTTTTTTAATGAGCAAAGGATCTGGATAGACATTTCTTAAAAGATATATAAATGGCCAAGAAATTCTTTAGAAGATGCTCAACACCACCATTAGCCATTAGGGAAATGCAAATCAAAACCACAATGAGATACCTCTTCACACCGACTAGGATGACTACAGTTTCTTAAAAAAGAGAAAAAAAAAGTGATGGCAAGGAAGTAGAGAAATTGGAACCCCCCTACATTGCTGATGAGAATGTAAACTTGTACAGCTATTTTGGAAAACAAACCGGCAGTTCCTCAGACTGTTAAACATGGAGGTATCATATGACCCAACAGTTTGACTCTTAGGTATATACCTAAGAGAATTGAAAACACAGGTCCATATAAAAACGTGTTCATGGTTTGGCAGTTTCTCAAAAAGCCAAACATAGGATTACCATATAACCCAACAATTCCACTCCGGGGCATATATTCAAAAGAATTAAAAGTAAGGACACATTCTGACTGGTGTGAGGTGATACCTCATTATAGTTTTGATATGCATTTCTCTAATGATTAGTGATGTTGAGCATCCTTTCATGTGTTTGGGGGCAATCTGTATATCTTCTTTGGAGAAATGTCTGTTTAGGTCTTCTGCCCATTTTTGGACTGGGTTGTTTCTTTTTTTGATATTGAGCTGCATGAGCTGCTTATAAATTTTGGAGATTAATCCTTTATCAGTTGCTTCATTTCCAAATATTTTCTCCCATTCTGAGGGCTGTCTTTTCGTCTTGTTTATGGTTTCCTTTGCTGTGCGAAACCTTTCAAGTTTCATCAAAAAATCTACAAACAGGGCTTCCCTGGTGGCACAGTGGTTGAGAATCTGCCTGCTAATGCAGGGGACACGGGTTCGAGCCCTGGTCTGGGAGGATCCCACATGCCATGGAGCGGCTGGGCCCGTGAGCCACAACTACTGAGCCTGTGCGTCTGGAGCCTGTGCTCCGCAACAAGAGAGGCCGCGATAGTGAGAGGCCCATGCACCGCGATGAAGAGTGGCCCCCGCTTGCCACAACTATAGAAAGCCCTCGCACAGAAACGAAGACCCAACACAGCAAAATTAAATAAATAAATTTTTAAAATCTACAAACAATAAATGCTGAAGAGGGTGTGGAGAAAAGGGAACCCTCTTGCACTGTTGGTGGGAATGTAAATTGATAGAGCCACTATGGAGAACAGTATGGAGGTTCCTTAAAAAACTAAAAATAGAACTACCATAGGACCCAGCAATCCCACTACTGGGCATATACCCTGAGAAAACCATAACTCGAAAAGAGTCATGTACCACAATGTTCACTGCAGCTTTAGTTACAATAGCCAGGACATGGAAGCAACTTAAGTGTCCATCAACAGATGAATGGATAAAGAAGATGTGGCACATATACAGAATGGAATATTACTCAGCCATAAAAAGAAATGAAATTGAGTTATTTGTTGTGAGGTGGATGGAACTAGAGACTGTCATACAGAGTGAAGTAAGTCAGAAAGAGGAAAACAAATACCGTATGATAACACATATATACAGAATCTTAAAAAAAAAATGGTTCTGAAGAACCTAGAGGCAGGACAGGAATAAAGACGCAGACGTAGAGAATGGACTCGAGGACATGGGGAGGGGGAAGGGTAAGCTGGGACGAAGAGAGTAGCATGGACATATCTACACTACCAAATGTAAAATAGATAGCTAGTGGGAAGCAGCTGCATAGCACAGAGAGATCAGCTCGGTGCTTTGTGACCACCTAGAGGGCTGGGATAGGGAGTTTGGGAGGGAGACACAAGAGGGAGGAGATATGGGGATATGTGTATATGTATACCTGATTCACTTCGTTATAAAGCAGAAACTAACACACCATTATAAAGCAATTATACTCCAATAAAGATATTAAAAAACAAACAAAAACAAAGTAAGGACACAAACACGTACTTGTACACCAATGTTCATTGCACCATTATTTACAACAGCCAAAAGGTGGAACAAACCCAAATGCCCATCAATGGATGAACGGATAAACAAAAATGGTATATCCATACAATGGACTCTTATTCAGTCATGAAAAGGAATGAAGTACTGATATATGCTATAACTTGGATGAACTTTGAAGACATTATGCTGGGTAAAAGAAGCCAGTCACAAAAGGTCATATATTATTTGATTCCATTTTAATAAAATGCCCAGAACCAGGGAAGTGAGTAGAGACTGAAAGTAAATTTTAATTTTTTTTAATTTTAATTTTTAATGTATTAATCTTTAAATTTTATTCATTAAACTATAGTTGATTTACTATATTGTATTAATTTCATGTGTACAGCTTCAGATTCTTTTCCATTATAGGTTATTATAAGATATTGAATATAGTTCCCTGTGCTATACAGTAAATCCTTGTTGTTTATTTTTTAAATTAATTTATTTACTTTTGGCTGCGTTGGGTCTTCGTTGCTGCATGCGGGCTTTCTCTCGTTGAGGCAAGTGGGGGCTACTCTTTGTTGCGGTGCACGGGCTTCTCATTGTGGTGGCTTCTCTTGTTGTGGAGCATGGGCTCTAGGCACACAAGCTTCAGTAGTTGTGGCACACGGGCTCAGAAGTTGTGGCTCATGGGCTCTAGAGCACAGGCTCAGTAGTTGTGGCTTACGGGCTTAGTTGCTCCGCAGCATGTGGGATCTTCCCTGGCCAGGGCTCGAATCTGTGTCCTCTGCATTGGCAGGTGGACTCTTAACCACTGCACCACCAGGGAAGCCCTATCTATGTTATATATAGTGCTGTGTATCTATTTATCCCATACTCCAAATTTTTTTGCATGTGTGTGATGCCACACAGCTTGCAGGAGCTTAGTTGCCTGATCAGGGATCGAACCCAGGCCCCAGCGGTGACAGCACCAAGTCCTAACCACTGGACCGCCAGGGAATTCCCACCGCATACTCCTAATTTATCCCTCTGCCCTTTCCCCTTTGGTAACCATAAGTTTGTTTTGTATGTCTGTGAGTCTGTTTCTTTTTGTAAATAAGTTGATTTGTATTATTGGTTTCGGGGCATTTTTCTGCTTTTTTGGCTGCGCCAAGCGTGACGTGCGGGATTCTTAGTTCCCCGACCAGGTAGCGAACCCACGCCCCCTGCATTGGAAGCACGGAGTCTCAACCACTAGACTACCAGGGAAGTCTCTGTATTATTGTTTTAGGTTCCACATATAAGTCATAGCATATGATATTTGTCTCTCTCTTTCCGATTTGGTTCACTTAGCACGATAATCTCTAGGTCTATCGATGTTGGTGTAAATGGCAATATTTCATTCTTTCTTATGGCTGAGTAATATTCTATTGTATATATATATATACCACATCTTCTTTATCCATTCATCTGTTGATGGACACTTAGGTTGCTTTCAGGTCTTGGTTATTGTACATAGTGCTGCTACGAACATTGGGGTGCATGTATCTTTTTGAATTAGAGTTTTCTCCAGATATAAGTCCAGGAGTGGGATTGTTGGATCATATGGTAGTTCTATTTTCAGTTGGTTTTTTTTTTTTGGTTTTTTTTTGGCTGCGTTGGGTCTTCATTGCTGCATGGGGGATTTCTCTCTAGTTGCGGCGAGCAGGGGCTACTCTTCGTTGCGGTGCGCAATACTTTTAGTTTTTTAAGGAACCTCCATACTGTTCTCCATAGTGGCTGCACCAGTTTACATTCCCACCAACAGTGCAGGAGGGTTCCCTTTTCTCCACACCCTCTCCAGCATGCATTATTTGTAGACTTTTTGATGATGGCCATTCTGACTGGTGTGAGGTGATACCTAATTGTGGTTTTGAGTTGCATTTATCTAATAATTAGCAATGTGGAGCATCTCTTCATGTGCCTGTTGGCCATCTATATGAGACTGAAAGTAATTAGTATTTACTAATTAGGCCTTGGGGGAGGATGGAGAGTGATAGCTAATAGGTATAGGTTTCTTTTGGGGGGATGTTGGAAATTTCATAAAATTAGATAGTGGTGATGGTGGCACAACTGTGAACATACTAGAAACTACTGAACTGTGTACCTTAAATGGGTAAAATTTATGATGTGTGAAATGTATCTCAATAAAGCTGTAAAAAAAAACCCCAAAACTCCAGTGGCTGTTGAGGGCCCCCTCGGTGGTACTGGATTGCTTCCAGTCTTTCTCAGGGCCCTCTGGAGAGGTTACATGGTGCTGTGGAAAGAGGGAGGGCAGAAGCAGTTAGAGCATCCACTCTGTACCTGTGCCAAGAGCTGCCACGTTGCTCGTCTCATTTAAGCTGTGCTCTGGCCGTGCCCATTTATACATGAGGGAATTCACAGCTAGGGAAGTGGTGGCGCCAGGATTTAAACAGAAGGTTTCCATCTCCAGTCTCACACGCATTCCACTCTACCTGGCTAGTCTAGGCAATCAGCATCACCAATAAAGACAGGCCACCTTGGCCAGTATCCCTTGTGCTTTGTGAGTCTAGGTCCCGTGCTATGTGAGCTGAGCAGTTTGAACTATGGCCATGGTTGCAAATTCCAGTGCCCACTGGGGCTCTGCAGACTACGTCAATGCGTGCAGGAGGCCAGGCAAGGGAATGAATGGCTGTGGTGAATTGAAGAATAGGTGACCCATTGAAGGAAGATGTGGGTATTGGCTCCAGCTCACTGTTGTCACGGAGTAACAAGGGGCTGCAGTGGCCCGATCCTGATTTTTCACAAGAAGCCAAAAATACGGATTTTAAATGCTGGCAACTAATTCAAAGTTTTTTAAAAAACATCTATTTGGGGCAAACAAAACATTTGCATGGTGATTCTACCCGAGGGGCCACCAGTTTGCAAATCTGAACTGGATCATCTCTGATGTTCATCCTGCCTTTATATTCTCTGAATCTTTCTGCCACAGACCTGGTCCTGTCTGCCTCAGTGAGTGCAGGGTTCAAATGCGGGTTTTCTAGATACCCTTGGTGCTATCTCTGGAAAATCAGATCGCAGAGAACAGGCTCTGTAGGCCTTAGCTCTTAGTCTGCAAAGGCAACTTTCAAATATGGAATGGACTTTTCCTTCTTAAAGTGGGCATTGCTTTTCCTCCTGCTCTTCCTGGGCACATTGAGTAAATATGTGGGTGAGCTGCGAACTGCATGTATGGCAAGTGGTGACTCCAGGTTTTCAAAATAAGAGGCCTTGGTCGAATGCCTCTTACAAAGCCCCAGCCAGTACAGTAAGACAATGGGAAAACTGGACAGATACATGTAAAAGAATGAGATTAGAACATTTCCTCACACCATATACAAAAATAAACTCAAAATAGATTAAAGACCTAACTGTAAGACCTGAAACCATAAAACTCCTCAAACAGAACATAGGCAGAACAGGGACTTCCCTGGTGGTCCAGTGGTTAAGAATCCATCTTGCAATGCAGGGGACACTGGTTCGATCCCTAGTCAGGGAACTAAGATCCCACATGCCGGGGGGCAACTAAGCCCGCACGCCACAACTAGAGAGCCCACATGCCACAACTACAGAGCCCATGGGCTCTGGAGCCTGCACGCCACAACGAAGAGTCCATGTGACACAATGAAAGCTCCTGCGTGCCTCAATGAAGATCCCACGTGCCACAACTAAGACCCAACACAGCCAAAAAAAATTTTTTTAATTAAAAAAAAAGAACATAGGCAGAACATTCTTTGACATAAATAACAGCCATATATGTTTGGATCTGTCTCCTAAGGCAAAAGAAAGAAAAGCAAAATAAACAAATGGGGTCTAATCAAACTTAAAAGCTTTTCCATAGCAAAAGAAACCACTGACAAAAGGGAAAGACAACCTTCAGAATGGGAGAAAATATTTGCAAATGATGTGACTGACAAGGGGTTAATATTCAAAATATATAAACAGCTCATATAACTCAATAACAAAAAAACAAACAACCCGATTAAAAAATGGGCAGAAGACCTGAACAGACACTTCTCTAAAGAAGACATACACACGGCCAACAGAGACATGAAAAGATGCTCCACATCGCTAATTATTAGAGAAATACAAATTAAAACTACAATGAGGTATCACCTCACACCTGTCAGAATGGCTATCATAAAAAGTCTACAAATAACAAATGCTGGAGTATGTGGAGAAAAGGGAACTCTAGTACACTGTCGGTAGGAATGTAAATTGGTACAGCCACTATGGAAAACACTATGGAGGGTTTCCAAAAAACTAAAAATAGAGTCACCATATGATCCAGAAATTCCATTCCTGGGTATATATCTGGAAACACTAATTTGAAAAGATACATGCACCTAAGTATCAAAGCAGCACTACTTACAGTAGCCAAGATATGCAAGGAACACAAGTGTTCATCAACAGACAAATGGATAAAGAAGGCGTCTCACACACACACACACAGAAATATTACTCAGCCATAAAAAGTGAAATTCATTTGCAACAACATGGATAGACCCAGAGAATATTATGCTTAGCGAAATAAGTCAGAGAAAGATAAATACTGTATGATATCACTTATTTGAGGAACCTAAAAAATAAAACGAATGTATACAGCAAAACAGAAACAGACGCACAGATATAGAAAACAAACTAGTGGTTACCAGTGGGGAGGGGGAAGGGGGGAGGCAGAAGATAGGTGTATGGCATTGAGATACAAACTACTTATGTATAAAATAAATAAGCAACAAGGATATATTGTACAGCACAGGGAAATATAGCCATTATCTCGTAATAACATTTAACAGTATAATCTATGAAAATACTGAATCACTATGCAGTACATTTGAAACTAATATTGTAAATCCACTATACTTCAATTTAAATTTTTTTTTAATTAAAATATGGTGGCATTCTGAAAACCCACTCTTCATTTTCTCCAGAGAGTAGGCTAAAGCCAGGTATGTGTAAAAGTAGCTTTTTGGGTTTTGTTTGTTTGTTAGATTTATTTATTTGCCTGGGCCGGGTCTTAGTTGTCATGTGCGGGCTCTTAGTTGCAGCATGCGGGATCTAGTTCCCTGACCAGGGATCGAACCCGGACCCCCTGCATTGGGAGCATGGAGTCTTAACCACTGGACCACCAGGGAAGTCCCTAAAAGTAGCTCTTTGAATTGCTAGGTTTTTGTCTTAGATGGTACCATGAGTGCATGTGATTTCACCAAGGAATAGGTGCTATCTTGTCCTTCTGGTGGTTTTGAAATGATAATATTTTAAATGTGAAATTAATGTTTGACTTTTAAAAACATACACTCATGGCTACAAGAAGGCTAAAATTAAAGAAAACGTTGTTTTTGCAAACAATTTCTCCAGTGCAGTTACTGAAAGCATTGTAGTCCAAAAATGTAAAATGTTTCCACAGAAGGTTTGATACAGATTCCATCTTCTTTGCTACAAAGAGAGAAATTTTGCAGTAAAAACTAAAGGGTTGGAGTCCAAGAGAGCTCTGAATTTTCATCCCCCGCCTCACTGCAATTGACTGGCCTTGGAGAGGCCGAGTTAGAGACCTGGGCATGCTTGGGGCCAGGAGAGCTTTAGAAGGAATGGGTGGTGGGAATACTCATAGGACAGAAAGGAACGTGTGAGCAGGCCTTTCAGTGGCATGAATGGTCAACCCCTCCTGAGGTCAAAGGCAAGACAGAGATGTGGGGCACACCCTTCCATCTATGCAGGGGAGAAGTGGATTCTTGCCTGCCGGCTCTGTACACTCACATAGACGCATCAAGTCTGCTCCTAAGAGGCTGATTCTTCTTAGGGCCCTCCTCTGAGGCCCATGGAAGCATGTACTAGAAACAGGCACCATCCAGCCATGGGCATTTCCTCTTCCCCTGTCCCCCCCCACCCCCACCCAGAGCCCCATCCCCAACTCTTTGCAGAATTGTGCAGACCAAACCTGTTGGTCTTCACTCCTGACCTTCTGACCCTCAGAACTCCATTTAGCTCTGGACCCTAGCTCCGCACCCAGGCTTTGAGAACCTCTTTGGAATATACTACTATGACAGCACCTGCTCACCCTCTCAGTGCCACCCTTTCTTGCCTTTAGGAGGTATGGTAGGATGAAATATGCCCCCTTGAAAGATATCCATATCCTAATCTCCTGAACCTGTGAATACTACCCTATATGGAAACAGAGTTTTGCAGATATAATTAAACTAAGGGTTTTACAGATCAGCAACAAGGATTTACTGTATAGCCCAGGGAACTATATTCAGTATCTTATAATAACCTATGATGGAAAAGAAACTGAAAAATATATATATATATAACTGAATCGCTTTGCTGTACACTTGAAACTAACACAATATTGTAAATCAACTATACTTCAATTAAAAAAAATAAGGGGGGTTTCCCTGGTGGCACAGTGGTTAAGAATCTGCCTGCCAAGGCAGGGAACACGGGCTCGAGCCCTGGTCTGGGAAGATCCCACATGTCGCAGAGCAACTAAGCCTGTGCACCACAACTACTGAGCCTGCGCTCTAGAGTCCATGAGCCACAACTACTGAGCCCACAAGCCACAACTACTGAAGCCCGAGTGCCTAGAGCCCATGCTCCACAACAAGAGAAGCCACCACAATGAGAAGCCCGTGCACCACAACGAAGAGTAGCCCCTGTTCTCCGCAACTAGAGAAAGCCCGCGGGCAGCAGCAAAGACCCAACACAGGCAAAAATAAGTAAATAAAATAAATAAATTAAAAATAATAATATTTAAAAAAATAAAAATAATAATGAAGTAAGAGTTCTAAAACAGGAAATTAGGGAATTCCCTGGTGGTCCAATGCCATGGCCCGGGTTCAATCCCTGGTTGGGGAACTAAGATCCCGCAAGCCGCATGGCATGGCAAAAAAATTTTTTAATTTAAAAATAAAATAGGGAAATTATCTTGGATTATCTGAGTGGACTCTAAATGCAATTACAAGTGTCCTTAAATGAGGGAGGTAAATGAGATTTGACAGACAGAAGAGGAGGCAGTGTGACCTACCACAAAGGAAGATAGTGGAGTGATGCAGCCACAAGTCAAGGAATGCTGGTAGCCACCAGAATAAGGCTAGGAAGGGACACTTCCCTAGAGCCCCTAGAGGTAGTGCAGCCCTGCTGGCCCCTGAGTTTGGACTCCTGGCTTCCAGAACTGTGAAAGGAGAAATTTCTGCGGCTTTCAAGCCACCAAGTTCATATTAATTTGCTGCAGCACACACAGGAAACTAATACAGGAGGGATGCTCCTCAAGTTCAGGCAAGACTCCTTCCTGATTGAGGACTTCACTTGGCCCCTAAGGTAAAGTCTATTCCCTTTGTGTCAAACCAAGGAGGGGAGATCAACAGGGCCAACACAGGCCTCAGTTCCTTAGGGTGAGACTTCGGGGCCCAAGAATCCTGGGGAAGTCCAGGGAAGAAAGTGGATTACTTTACCTCAAGTCACAGAAATTTAGAACTTACAGAGAACACAAGAGTGGTGAAATGCTTTGTGACAGGACTGAGAACTCCAAGCAGACTCATTGGCAAGATCTAACCACAGGGCACTTGGTTCTGATGCTTCCAAAATCATCCTGGCAGGTGGTTCAGAAAGTGCTAACCTGAAAGTATTTTGAAAAACGTATTTATTGAATACAAACTCTCCCTCTTGGCCTTGGTTTCATCCTGGTGTCACCTGGGGAACTTTGAAAAATCCCAACACACCAGCCACAACCTAGACCAGTTAGATCAGAATCTCCGGGGATGGGACCCAGGTATCAGTATTATCAAAGCCCTCCAGACGGTACCAATGTGCAGCTAAGGTTGAGGACTGCTGCTTAAGTCATAACCCTCAGGGGACTTCCCTGGTGGCGCAGTGGTTAAGACTCCACGCTCCCAGTGCAGGGGGCCCTGGTTCAATCCCTGACCAGGGAACTAGATCCCGCCACAACTAAGAGTTCGCATGCCATAACTAAGGAGCCCACGTGCTGCAACTAGGGAGCTGGCAAGCCGCAACTAAGGATCCCGCGATCCACAACTAAGGAGCCCACCTGCCGCAAGTAAGGAGCCCACGTGCTCCAACTAAGGAGGTGGTGAGCCACAACTAAGACCCAGCACAACCAAATAAATAAATTTTTTGTTTTAAGTCATAACCCAGACTTCCCTGGTGGTGCGGTGGTTAAGAATCCACCTGCTAATGCAGGGGACACAGGTTGAAGCCCGGGTCCGGAAAGATCCCACATGCCACGGAGCAGCTAAGCCCGCGAGCCACAACTCCTGAGCCTGCGAGCCACAACTACTGAAGCCCACGTGCCTAGAGCCCATGCTCTGCAACAAGAGAAGCCACCTCAGTGAGAAGCCCGTGCACCGCAACAAAGAGTAGCCCCCGCTCGCTGCAACTAGAGAAAGCCCGCGAACAGCAACGAAGACCCAATGTAGCCAAAAACAAATAAATAAAATTATTTTAAAAAAAAAAAGTCATAACCCTCAGCCTATTCCACCACCTTGTATAATGCAACCCTGGGAGGTCAGGATTGAGGAAGACAAAGGAAAAGGCTCTTTCGAGATCTCACCTCCAATCTAGCCAGAAAGAGGAAAAGGGAGGCAAAAAGTAAGTGGAACCAAAAGCTCTTCTGAGGCTCCTCCGAAGACCTGTACATGAGAAGCCCAGGACTGGAGAGCCTCTCTCTCTGGGGGGCATTCCAGAAGCATCTATTGACAAGCTCATGGTTCCCTTGGATTGGAAGTGAACCTAGGGTCCTGGGACTGGCTTGGTTTAAAATGACACAAAACCTAGACCAGGCAAGGGCATCCCTGGACTCAGTCATCCTGATAGAAAGCTGGTATGGGGTACTGTCAGAGCCATGACTGACCTCCTCCAGCAGAAAAGACGAAGGACAACAAACTCTCCTTCCTCCTCTGCTTCCAGAGTTTTCTTCTTAGAATAACTATGTTGACTGTATAGAAATCTGAGTAGTCACTGGCATTTCCATGAGCTATCTATCATTTACACTTGCTTATCAGAACCAAGTTTAAAAACTGTCACATGAGTCTGCTTGGGTTGTGAGATTTGATCAACACTAAACTCTGTTTAACAGTCTTCAATTGCTGTTCAGTCTCATAGTTCTGTCATCGGGCCACAATCTTCAAATGTTAGAGAGGGAAAATTTCTTCCTGGCTCTTGGCTTTCTTGAGTAATAGATGTTGTCCATTAAGTAACTGACGTTCAAAGCAGGGTTCCACGTCTGAGAAATTTGTGATGTTGAAAAACACCAGTCAAGCTTCAGAGGTGAAGAAAATGAGCCTTCGAGCAGACCTAGCTGAATAAAACATGATCAAATTTGCACCTTCCCTGTGTGTTTTTATAGCTACCTAGTTCACGGTGCCACTGGTGCTGTTTTATCGTGGAAAATATAAATGCAGTAGAGCAGCTGGGAGCCCGTATAATGAAAAGGTGGATTTGAGTTTTCTGTAGGCAGCCAAGAATAATGGAGCCGAAGCAGTCCTCGGAGAGAAAGGGGGCTCAGCCAGGAATGTGTGGGAAAACGAAACTCCTCTGTGTCTCTCCAACCCGACTTGAGAGGAGAGAGAGTAGCAGGAAAGACGAATTTCAAGACTCTCCCAGGGAGCTCATTGTGAGCCAATGGATCTGCTCGGAAGTCGTTGTTCAAGAGGGAACATTGGGGCTTTAAAGATGGAGAGAATTCATAGGATCTGGCCTGGCTCCATTCAGCTCCTGACTAGATGTGGCAAGGCGAGCCACCTTGGGCCACCGTTGTACCCTGGGAGAGATGGATGGGGAAAGGGATCATGCTGGGAGGCAGGGGCAGGGGGAAGCTGGGGGTGGTGTCCGCAGGCAAGGAAGCAGAGCCTAAGAAGCACTTAGCTCTTTGGGTTACAACTTACTGGCATTCCCTGCAGCTGAGGTAAGGGGCTTCCTGTTAGAAGCAGATGAACAGCTCCTGGCATGTTTATACAGCTAGTGATTTTGTTGTTGAAGAAAGTTTCTGTTAATCAAATAGAGTATATTTTGTTCAGAGTTTAGATCCTTTTGAAAATAAACATCTGATCTTATTTCACTAGAAATCCACCGTTGCTGTCTATGGGGAATCTCTTGGAGTTTTTCTCTCCTTAAATGCCACATCAAATAGATTTTATTTGGGGTTTTTAATCCTCTTCCCCCAAAAAACATTTCATTAAAAAAAAATCCAAACTGCAGGCCCAAACCCATCACATGGAATGAAAATAACGGTTCATGTCTGGTGGTAGCTGGTGGGGTTCACTGGGGCTTCAGAGGCACATTATGGTCAATCACCACTATTTCTCCTCCTGAAACTTGAGGTTTGGGGAGCTTGACATACCACATTTCCCTTGAAATTCAAGGGTGTACACATTAACAATAAATCTTTCCTCATGGACGTAACCAATTTTAACTGATTTTTTTGTACTCATGAAAGAGAAATCAACTCAAAGTTCCCAGAGCCTAAATAAATAGAAGTTGAGTTGGTACTTGCATTTTTTTAAACGTTTCAAACATTTCAATAACTATAGAAATAATGATACAGTTCACAATAACACTGAAGGAGAAGAATATAATCTGAATGTGTTTTTGTGTTTTAACTAACAGAGCCCTAACAGCACCTGAGAATGGAGTAATGAAGTTAATTAAGAATTAATGAAGTTTACTAATTAGCAATTAATAAAGCTCTCACAATGTGACACCTGACATTTAGTTCCATGATTTTTTTCTGGTTCCAGATGTTTAATTATAAAAAGAGCACCAGCCGCATAAATGATGCTCCTATGTCTTTTGTTTTTTTAATTTATTTTTGTGTGAGTTGGGTCTTCGTTGCTGTGTGTGGGCTTTCTCTAGTTGTGGCGAGCGGGGGCTACTTTTCGTTGCTGTGCACGGGCTTCTCATTGGGGTGGCTTCTCTTGTTGTGCGTGGGCTTCAGTAGTTGTAGCACATGGGCTCAGTAGTTGTGGCTCGCAGGCTCTAGAGCACAGGCTCAGTAGTTGTGGCACACGGACTTAGTTGCTCCGTGGCATGTGGGATCTTCCCGGACCAGGGCTCGAACCCGTGTCCCGTGCATTGGCAGGTGGATTCTTAACCACTGCACCACCAGGGAAGTCCTCCTGTCTTTTTAACAGTCATTGTTGATCCATGGGCATTTTTTTCCCACCCCGTGACTCATAGTAAATGTCATTTTTCTTACTCCTTTGATGTTTTCAGATACATTTATATTTAAACAAATCCACAAAATACCAGGGATGGCTACAGGAAGACACACTTCTTTGAAAATATTTTTCAGATGGGGATGTTTTCAAAAACGCTAATATACAAATCGGTCCAGCCTAATGTGGAGTTTCGTTCAGCCTCATCTCCAGTCTTAGACATAAACATCGGGGCAACAAAATGCCTGGCCTGACCGAAGCAATCAGAGCTCCCAAACACAACAAATTAGTTTCACACCAAGGGAAAGGTCATTGCTTTAATCCATGTCTTTGGGGAATGTACACAAATGTCATTCTTCCCAACCTACGTAATTAAACAGTTTAACTGGTGTGGCCATTCACTGTTTATTTTCCCATTGGGTAATGGAAGGAGTTAGCATCAGATGACAAGGAGGGAATACAGACAGTTGCGAATGTGTTGATGATCTCTCTCTTTCCCCCTCATTTTCTCTCTCTGTCTCTCTCTCATTCTCCCTCTCCCTCTATCTCTCTCTGCTGAGTGGCTTTCCTTCTCTCTAAGGGATCCAGGAAACGCTTGCCTCAGGCCCCAGGGCAAGAGTCAAAACCACAGAGCCTCTTTGCCAGTGAGGATTGGCTGCTCCGGCTTTACTACCCCCCTCCCGTGTGGCCACTAGATTTAGTTCTGGGACAACTGTTAAATTCACAAAGGCAGCCTTCTGCCTAGGGTTCTATTCCGCGTTTAGCCGGGAGGTACAGCACATACAAGGGTGGAGGAAGAAAACACAGGACTGGAAGCAAAATACACCAGGGTGACAGTCCTGGCTCTAGCATCATGTGACCTTGAACACATTTCCGCCCCTTTCTGAAGTTCAATTTCTGCATCTCTAAAATGGGAGTAACAGTACCTAATTCATAGGGTTGTTGTAAAGATTAAATGAGATAGCACACATGAAGCATGCTTAGTACAGCTCTGGCAGGAGGTAAGTGCTCAATAAATGGGAACTCTGTCTCTATGTACAAGGGAAGATTCCAGTGGTTGTATTTTGGCCAAGGGAGGGGCTGTGATTGGCATGGGACATGTGGAAGGACTTCTGGGGTGGCTGGCAAAGTTCTGTGTCCTAGATGGTGGTGTCAAGGCTACTAATATTGTAGTAACTCACTGAGCCATACATCTGTTTTATGTGATTTTCTGTATCTGAGTTTTATTTTGTAATAAAAAGATTTCGATAAATAGGGCTTCCCTGGTGGCACAGTGGTTAAGAATCCACCTGCCAATGCAGGGGACACAGGTTCAATCCCTGGGTCAGGGAAGATCCCACATGCTGCGGACCAACTAAGCCGGTGCGCCACAACTACTGAGCCTGCGCTCTAGAGCCACTGAGCCACAACTACTGAGCCCGCGTGCCACAACTACTGAAGCCCTCGTGCCTAGAGCCCATGCTCCACAATAAGAGAAGCCACTGCAATGAGAAGTCCGCGCACCGCAATGAAAGAGTAGCCCCAGCTCACCGCAACTAGAGAAAGCCCGCGCACAGCAACGAAGACCCAACACAGCCAAAAATAAATTAATTAATTAATTTTTTTAAAAAGATTATGATAAATAAAGAGGAACAAATATTTGTTTAGGAAGGAATGGAGAGAGGGAGGGGGAAGGGAGGAAGTAAGGAAACCAGCATGGGGCAGACCCAAGGAGGGGGAGAAGAGGAGAGAAGAAATAGAGGAATGCAAAGGAGTCTCACCACCCCCATTGTCCTGGGGTGAGGGTGAGGTCAAAGGGATGCACAGAGCCAGGCAGGTAGGCAGTATCAGAGTGGATCAGAGTGGTCCTGCTGGCTGGCTGCAGACACGCCCCACCCCCCGCCCCGCTGCCTGGGAGCCGGCGTCACTCAGAGCCCCCCCACCAACGGAGGGCTAGAGGCCAAGATGGCTAGAGCCTCTTCAACTCCCCTTGAATGAGGAGGGGAAGCGGGTTCCCTCGGCTGCCTCCTGCCTACCCTCTGACTCAAGCACACAGTGACCACCTGTGTCACCCCTGGAAAGGTCTCTTGCCGCTCATCCGTCTCAGGTGGGTGCCTGCTGACCCTCCCTCCACGTTCCTCCTGTACCAGCCCCTCACACACCAGCGCTTCCCGGGGTATGGACCCAGGCCTCTTACCTCCTCTGCCCCCCTCCCTGGTGAGCTCGTCCTGGCCCGCGCCTTCTGTTACCATCTCTATGCCAGGGCTGCCAGGTCTCTACCTCCAGTTCTGGCGTCTTCCTCAGGCCTTAGACTCTATCGCTAACCGCTCAGTTGGGCCATCACCACTGGGCTGTCCAGAGGCACACAGGCTTAACACGTCCCTGTGCTCAGTCCCCCGCCTCAGGGGCTCCCGGTCTCACCTGACCCTGAACTTTTCAACCTGCGGACTGCACTCAGTCCACACCTAGATCTCCACCACTTCCTGTCCCTGCCCGAATTCCCAAACGGTCCCCACCTTCCTGAGCTCCTGTCTCTTATCCTGACTCAGACCTCACACCCACCCTGTAGAGTTCAAGGCAGATGTTGCTGTTTTGGTACCAGCCCCTGAAGTCCCTTGAGTGAGCCCTGTTCCCTGTTACACCTGATACCTCATTGGTCCCATCCAAACCAGGTTCTAAAGACAACTGATTCTCTTGGTGTTCTTTTTCTATTTGACTAGCCTTCTAGAGAAGGAACGACACATCCGTCCCACAGAGAGGTGATCTTCCAGAGGTCAGAGGCCCTGCTCAGTTGGGCCACCACTGCTGTCCTCCCAGAAAAGGTTACCGGGGGACACTCTTCAACGCCTTGACTACCTCTTAGTGCTGTACATCTGGCCACCATAGTCATAGACTCTAGTCCAGATTATGTAGAAGGAGGAGAGATGGCTGCTCTGATGAGGACATACTGTCTACAGATACCAGCTGAAAGATGGTCACTCAGGAAGACTAATAGTGCTGGTGTTAAAGAAGACTCTACGTCGATGGCTTACTGGTTGAAATGTGATGAGAAAACCAACAAATCCTAGATGCAGCCTTCTTTAGCTGACCTACCCTGTGCTCTACAAAGAGCCAGAGACTGTTTTTAATGCCTGCGGAATGACCAGAGAACCAAATCTGTATGTGGACCCATGGGACAATGGACTCTGGTCCAAGAGGCCCCAGTGCAGTACCCATCCCAAGGCCCCTACTTCACGACCGTACAGCACCTGCTACATAACCTCACGTCCCTCCTCACCATTTCTGATTCCACCTGTTCCAAAGTAACACCAGCCTAATCAGCTCTTCTCCCACTCCTATGCTCACCAGCCAGGGCCACTGCCAGGTTCTCCCTAGCACCTCAGACAAAAGAACTTACACTTATTTCTTTTTTCCTCTCCTTACTGATGTCTTCACTTAGGTCCAACAGGCACCTCAAACTTGACCTTTTGAGCGGACGGATTTATTTCCACTTTCCCCACCATCTGTTCTGCCCCACTAAATGGTATCCCATCCACTTACTCACATAAGCCAACCAAGGCATTATTCTTTTTCTAGTAACAGCTTTACTGAGGTGTAACTCGTATGGTATACAATTAAACCTTTTAAAGTATACAGTTCAGTGGGTTTTAGCGTATTACCCAAGTTGTGCAATAGTCATCATTATCTAATTCCAGAACATTTTCATCAATCCAGAAAGAAAGTATGCGCCTGTTAGTAGTCCCTCTTCATTGGCCCCTGCTTCCGTCACTTGGCAAACAGTAACCTGCTTTCTGTCTACAGATTTGCCTATTCTGGGTATTTCAGGTAAATGGAGTTATTACATGTGGACTTTTTTTTTTTTTTTTTTTTTTTGCAGTACGTGGGCCTCCCACTGCTGTGGCCTCTCCCGTTGAGGAGCACAGGCTCTGGACGCGCAGGCTCAGCGGCCATGGCTCACGGGCCCAGCCACTCCGCGGCACGTGGGATCTTCCCAGACCAGGGCACGAACCCATGTCCCCTGCATCGGCAGGCGGACTCTCAACCACTGCGCCACCAGGGAAGCCCTACATGTGGACTTTTAAGTCTGGCTTCCTTAACATAGCCATAATGTTTTCAAAGTTTATCCACGTGGTAGCATGTATCAGTATTTCATCCCTTTTAATGGCTGAATAATATTCCAAGGTATGGATGTCAATGTTGCTTTATCTATTCATCAGTTGATGGGCATTTCGCTTATTTCTACCTTTTGGCAATTGTGAACCTTCCTGCTATGAACATTCATTTATGCGTTTTTGTCTGAATGCCTGTTTTCAATTTTCTTGGGTGTATACCTAGAGGAGGAATTGCTAGGTCACGTGGTAATTCTATGGTTAACTTACCGAGGAGCCACCAAACTGTTTTCCATAACGGCTGCACCATTTTACATCCCAAGCAATGTATGAGGGTTCCAATGTCTCCCCATCTTCACCAACACTTGTTATTTTCCTTTTTAAAAATTATAGCCATCCTAGTGGGTATGAAGTGGCACCTCACTGTGATTTTTGACTTGCATTTTCCTGATGATTAATGATGTTAAGCATCTTTCATGTGCTTCTTGGCCATTTGTGGATCTCTTTAGAGCAGACTTGTTTCTCCACGAATCTCCTCTTCCCTTGTTTTCTGTTTTTTCTCCTACCACTCTCTTGCTTCTTACCTTCCCTACTTCTTAGTCCCCCTCATGGGCTCCTTCTGTTCTGTCTGTCCAGCCCTAAGTCTGATCTTCCCTAGGGTTCCATCCCAAGCGCTTTTTCCCTCACTCCGCACACTGTGTTTGGGCGATCTCATCTGCCCCATGGCTTCGCCTCTGTCTCCAAGTTGGCAACTCCCAGACCTTCGTCTACAGCCGAGATCTCTTTCCTCGGCTCCAGGACCATACTTCCAGCTGCCTCCCAGATGGCTCTCCTTGGGTGTCTCACAGCACCTCACACACTCAGGGTGCCCGGACAGCACTCTCCCGACTCCAGACCTCCAGTCCCTCCACTCAGTCACGCAGGCCCAAGACCCTGGAGTCTTCTCCGCCTCCTCATGCCAAATTTCTAATCAGTCACGATAGCCTACAGATTCTGCTTTGTAGATGTTCCCAAATAGACCACAAGCCCAACGAAGTCTTAAAACACTGAATTATTTTCTGGCCTAGCACTCTAGGTAATAAAATACTCAAATAGAGCATGTTCAGAAAATATTTCCCCTTCAACTGAGTACTTGACTTGCCTGAAATCTACCCCCTAGATCAGGTGTGAAATCTGGGTTCGATTTCACTTCTCTCCATGCTGGCGACCCCTTCCCTGGTCTGTGCCCTCACTGTCTCTCACCTAGACTATGGCGAGTCTCCTAATTGGTCCCCCTGCCTGCAGTCTCCCCTAGTCTTAAAATCTATTCTCTATACTGGCGACAGTGTAAACTTCCAGAAGCACTGCTCCAATTATGTTGCACCCATTTGAAAAACTCTTCAATGGTTCTCCTTCGACTACACATACAGGTTAAAATCTAAACTCATAGGCAAGCACTGAAGATGCGGAGTGATTTGGCCCATCCTGAGTCTTCCAGACTCATTTACTGTCCCTACAGCAGCGCCAAACTACCTGCCACGCCAAGAACACACTCTATGAGGCTCTGACCCCTTGTTCATGTTCTGTTCTGTCTGTCTAGGGCCGAGCCAGCCCTCCAGCTTCCCTTCCTGCCCCACTCCCACAACTACTGACAAACTTGGATTCTCCAAGATCCGGTATAAATATGATCTCCTCTGTGAGGCTTTGCTGAATTTTCCAGGATAGTCACTCAATTCCATTTCGTTCAGCTGACACACACTCAGTGCCCATTACATGTCATGCAGTGTTAGGCACAAGGATACAAAAATGAGAAAGTCTACAAGTCCTGCCCTAAAGGAGCTCGGAGTATGGCTGGGGAGGCCAGGTTAAGAAAAACATTACAAGACAGCGCCGTAAATGCTGTGGGTAGGGGTTTGTACCAAGGGCAATGGAAACACCTAGGAGGCAGTCAGCAAACCCGCCCGGAGAGGTCAGCACGGGAGGAAACGTGAGCTGTGTCTCAAAAGAGACTGATAGAAGACTGAAGATGCAGAAGGAGTGAGAGAAATTCTGAGTTTGACGTAGGACATGTTGAGTTTGAGGGACCTGAGGGCCATCCAGGAGGAGATATCGAGTGGGCAGCTGGAAACACTAAGGGTCTGGAGCTCAGAGAAGAGTTGTGAGGTGGTGATGGGGGTCCAGAAGATGCCAGCACTTAACGGAGGTGGAAGTCACGGGAGCGGGTGGGAGGTAAAGCCGGGAAGGAGGCTGATTGCATAGATGGCCCCTTTCCCAAGAGCTGTTGCAGTATAACCTCTCACCCACTTTTTTTGGGGGGGGGAGGGGTGGCATGCCACACTGCACGGCTTACAGGATCTTAGTTCCCTGACCAGGGATCGAACCCGGGCCCTGGCAGTGAAAGGGCAGGGTCCTAACCACTGGACCACCAGGGAAGTCCCTCTCACCCCCTCTTTGTGTAGCTCAACTGCAAGGTCGAGTGCAACTCAAGAGCAGATATTGATGCTTACTCATATCAGCACTGCTCCATCTCTACCACACCTTATTTCCTGGCTGGCATAGAGTAGGTGCTTGATATAATAGTCACTGGAATGAGGGGCAGGTGTCAAGTGACCACAGCCATGAGAGAGGACTAACAAAGGACTAACGAGATAATGACGTTAGTGGTTGTTTTCAGTGATGCTATTAAGGATGTCAGAGCCTTTGGGTTGGGACACAGAATAGGTTTGAGAGAGAGGGCAGCAGAGAGAAGAAGGCATCAAGAAACAGACATTGAGGGCTTCCCTGGTGGCGCAGTGGTTGAGAGTCCGCCTGCCGATGCGGGGGACACGGGTTCGCGCCCCGGTCCGGGAAGATCCCGCATGCCGCGGAGCGGCTGGGCCCGTGAGCCATGGCTGCTGAGCCTGCGCGTCCGGAGCCTGTGCTCCGCAACGGGAGAGGCCACAACAGTGAGAGGCCCGCGTACCGCAAAAAGAAAAAAAAGAAAAAGACGTTGAAGTTCCCCTCAAAAACTTGCAAACTATTAAGGTTAACACTGTCGCTTTGTCACCAGCCTCGTGTTAGAATCAGTTCTGGCTAGAGTCAGATCAGATCAAGGCTAGAGTGGAGCATGTTTCCGGAAAAGGATAACAAAATAGGATTTGGTAAATAGCGTGTGTATTTTACTTGTAGCCATTACTGTGCTGAAGGCAGCCAGGTGGCAGGGAGTGAGCCCAGGCGAGCCAGGCCTCCAGTGCTTCTGTGGTTGGGTCTGAAGACTAAGGCGAAAATGCACCTGACCTTGCCCAAGCGTCTCTCAACTTGTATCTGATGCACTGGACCTCTAGCTTTGACAAACACTGACTCCGGGTAGCAAACAGGTGCTCTGCCAGCTGGGTGAGGGCTGATGAGGACCAAATGTCTTCTCACTTGGTCTGGGGAACTCATCACTCAGTGCCTGAGTGGAATGTAAACGAGGAGAAGAAAAGGCAGTGCCTCGGATGTAAGCCTTAAACCCACCCAGGTGACAGCTTTGTTTTCAGTTAGCGCTTTGCTATATTTGCTTTCTATCACATTTTATCCATTTACCCACCCCTCAATCCATCTTATCTTTTGGATTCATTTCAAAATAATCTGCAGACATGAGTACACTTTACTCCTAAACTCCTAGCATTCATATCATTAACTAAGGTGTGAAACATGTTTATTATTCTTTGAGGTAAAATTTACAGAGGAAAGGCACAAATTTTAAACGTACCGTTTGATGGGTTT
This sequence comes from Stenella coeruleoalba, assembly GCF_951394435.1. NCBI lineage: Eukaryota > Metazoa > Chordata > Mammalia > Artiodactyla > Delphinidae > Stenella > Stenella coeruleoalba. Next base: position 108,507,584 of record NC_137152.1, on the reverse strand, counting down.
GATTTTGATGAGCACACACCTGTGTATCACAAGCTCCTGTCATAACGGAAAACTTGAGTTATTTCTGCTTCCTTTGACAGTCTCCTCTGCTGACTGTATTCTCAGGTCATCTGATTGAGGAGCTAATACATTTTTCGCGGATGCTAAAGTGACATTTGTAAATGTCACTTTAGCAGACACCGGAGTGGAAAGAGCTGGTGAGCTTTATGGAGCACGATGCCATTCTAAACGCTAAAGAGTGCGCAGGGGCCTCTCACTGTCGCGGCCTCTCCCGTTGTGGAGCACAGGCTCCAGATTCGCAGGCCCAGCAGCCATGGCTCACGGGCCCAGCCGCTCCGCGGCATGTGGGATCCTTCCGGACCGGGGCACGAACCCACGTCCCCCGCATCGGCAGGTGGACTCTCAACCACTGCGCCACCAGGGAAGCCCAAGGCTGAGTTGTTTTTAAGATCAATTCTTTGTATAGCAAGCAAGGTACTCCTCCTCTTCTCACAGGCTCACCAAGTCCCAGGCTTCACGTGAGAGGCCCCCACCCAGGCCAACTCTCTTTAGCAATGCCCTGCTGACAGCTTGAGCTAACCAAGTGGGTCAGCTGCCACAGCTAAGGGCAGGAAACCTCTCTTCCACGGTGGCTACTGACCCACAAAACCAGTGTCGATTGTAGGTCACACATAATCATCAAAGGCGACTCCTGTTTGCAGTGACTGCTTCTTACGGAAGGCCAAGGTGTTTACCCCAAGGTAAACACTGGGGCTCCGTGTTTACCTTCAAGCAACCCACACCAGGTAATTGAGAGAGTGGACCATAACACTTGATTCAACAATGCATTCTATTTCCCAAATATGCTTCCTTCCTTCCGGTGGCTATTAAGAAAAAGAGGGAGAGCACGTAAGAGAATGGGAATAGGGGTACAGAAGGAAGACAGTTGGGAGGGATATGCAAGATAGAAGGCGATTTAAAAAAGATCAGAGGAAGAGAGTCAGGTGTTGGCAGCAGCGGGGGAGGGGTGCTGAGAAAAAGAAAAAAAATGGCAGATAGAAAGGTAAGTGGGTGTAGTACAGAAAAGGGATAGAACGATACCAAGAGTGAGAGAAAACGAAACAGAGAAAACCAGAGTACCAGCCAGGCCAGCTCCTTAATTTTACTGAGGGGAAAACTGACGCCCAGGGAGGAGAAGTGATTTGGCCAAAGTTTTGCGGCTGGTTGATTCTTGAGCTGAGGCTAGAACTCCGGCCTCTAGACCCCCAGATCAGGAGCATGGCAGCCTACATACCAGGCTTTCTGGGAGAGCCCAGACATTGTTTATTCAGGCAAGAGGTTACATGATCTGAATCTAGGGAGGAAAACAGAAAACCTCAGATCCCACCCAGACCAAGTCCAGGCAACTGAGAGACACAGCATCATGAGAACCGGAAGTCTCAGGTCCACAAGGTACTGAAGAGTCATGGGTGCCTAGAAGGGGCTTGCTGGAATCACTGGGCTGACTGAGGCAAGTGGATACAGCCCCCTGAAGTCGCCCGTGGATGGATTCCCTTGGCTACAAGGAGGAACCAGACTGCGGGCTGGATGTCTGTTCCTCCTGAGAGCACATCTACACGTCCTCTACCAGTTCCAAGCACAGAGGCACAAATGAGAAAACGCCAGAGGTTCCTGGGAAATCAGACGCAAGATGGGGTAAGTCTCCCCCAGTGCAAATTGACCCTTGGCTCACCCCGGGCCAGGCTTGCCCAACCCACTCTGCCGACTCCAGACTGAGAGAGATCCAGGCCAACTCCAGGTTTATCTTTCTGTTAGGGTCCCTCAAAGCTGATTGCTCCAGAAAGTACAATACTTCATGGTTGCCCCACAGTACTTGGCAATGCACTAGCAAACCCAATCTAACCTGTCCCCCTCCCACAGGTTCACAAACTTTTGTCTGAACTTTGCCAGGGCTGGATATAATTAGGCATGGAACCAGAGGTGCCCGAAGTCTGCCACATGCCTACATATATACCCATATACATGTGTAGAAAGTGCTTTTGATCCACAAATCTTATATAGAAAAGCAGCTTATAGTGAAGTTTCTTAAAAACCCTCTTCTACGGAGCATTTATCTTCTTCGGGGATAAATCTGGATTTAATTCCCACTCAGCCTCATCAAACCATACAGGCAAGTTTCCTCAGTCTTCTAGTGTTCCCGTCTAAAAACTCTATGGGTGTTCCTTTAGTTCAATCCCAGCACCTGGGCTTAGAGCGGGATGATCTGGGGAGGCTGTGGTGAATGTGATAAAAAGGAAATGTTGTGAATCAGTACTGAAATGTCTTAGGTGGCAGAAATAGCTGAATATAGTGACTAACACATAGTAGATGCTCAATAAATATTGCTGCCAGAGTCACCTGATACCAGCCCAACATCATTTTGCTAAAGCCCAGAGAGATGAAGTGACTTGTCCAGGATGATACAGCTGGTCAGTGACAGAGCCTCCACTAGGTCGTGGGTGATTCACATGAAAGAGGGATTTTTTAAATATAGGTAACTTCTAATATATATACAATGGAATATTACTCAGCCATAACAAAGAATGAAAAAATGCCATTTGCAGCAACACGGATGGACCTAGAAGTTATCATACTAAGCAAAGCAAGTCAGAAAGAGAAAGACAAATACCATATGATATAACTTATATGTGGAATCTAAAATATGACACAGATGAACCCACCTACAAGACAGAAACAGACTCACAGACATAGAGAACAGACTTGTGGTTGGCAAGGGGGAACGGGGGTGGGGGAGGGATGGAGTGGGAGTTTGGGATTAGCAGCTGGAAACTATTATATATTGGATGGATAAACAACAAGGTCCTATGTACAGCACAGGGCACTATACTCAATGTCCTGTGATAAACCATAATGGAAAAGAATAGGAAAAAGAATATGTATGTATAACTGAATCACTTTGCTGTAGAGCAGAAATTAAACACAACATTGTAAATCAACTATACTTCAATAAAATTTTAAAAATTTAAGAATTACTTATTCTTACCACTAAAAAAGAAAAGAAATTAGAACATGGGAATTCCCTGGCGGTCCAGTGGTTTGGGATTCTGCACTTTCACTGCCGAGGGCCAGGGTTCAGTCCCTGGTTGGGGAACTAAGATCCCACAAGCCGTGTGGCGCAGCCAAAAAAACAAACGAAACAAGAAATTAGAAGGTTAAAAAAATATATATAGGAACTTTCTAGAATCACCGTCTCTTAGAACTGCCAGTGTGATCTCCCTGGACCCAGCATCCAATGATAAGCTGAAAGTGCTCAGAATTACCACCCAGTGGTTTTAGTCTCGGTACCACATGAAGCAGCCAAATCCTCCCACTTGATAAGGATTTGATGACAGTCAATGGAGCCTCTCCAAATCCCTGGTTCCTTCAACCATCCTCCATGTGATACCCCTTCCACTCACCATCTTCATCACCCTCCTGTGGATTCACCAAAATCCCTCTGACAGTGATGCCCAAAAGTGGGTGCATCCTCTGAAGGGCACTGGGCCAGGGCAGGGGCATAATGGGTTACTTTGCTCCTTCCTCTGGATGTTATGAGATCAAGATCATGTTGCGTCGTTTAGCAGTCACGTGGCACTGTTTGCCCTTCTTTAATTTGTAGTTAGCTCAAACCCCCAAGATCTTTTTTATATGATCTCATCAAACCGTGTCCCCCTTATCTGGAATGTGTACGACCATATATTTGTTTTTTTGTTAATTATTTATTTATTTTTGGCTGTGTTGGGTCTTCGTTGCTGCACGCGGGGTTTCTCTAGCTGCATCGCGGGGGCTACTCTTCATTGCAGTGCGCGGGCTTCTCTCACTGCAGTGGCTTTTCTTTGTTGTGGCTCACAGGCTCTAAGTGCGCGGGCTTCAGTAGTTGTGGCACACCGGCTTAGCTGCTCCGCAGCATGTGGGATCTTCCCGGACCAGGGCTCAAACCCGTGTCCCCTGCACTGGCAGGTGGATTCTTAAACATTTCACCACCAGGGAAGTCCCTCGACCAGATATTTGTAAACTCTGTATAGCACTTTGCGTGGGTCCCACTTTTCAAGTTCTGATCACTGGAGGAAGATGCCATCAAATTCTTCTACGCCAGAAAACCTAAGTCTAAATACTGAACCTTGAGCGAACTGTTCTTCCACAACCTTAGTGTTCTTTTTCTCTACCTAACATATTTTGAACTATACCACACTTAAACAGAGATCATTTCTACAAACTGCTGGAGCTTAATGGCTTAAAGATAGCATGTGTGTTGGGGAGAGTAGCTTTTATGCAGTCAGTATTATGCGCCAGGCATTGTTAAGGGCTTTCTATACTTTAGCTCATTCCCTCTGATCGATGTAGGATTGTCATCCTGAGTTTATAGACAAGGAAACTGAAGCTCAAGAGATTCCACTGTTATTAAGGGGAAGAGGCAAGATCTGAATCTCGTTCTGACTAATCCCAAAGGCCATGTCCTTTTATTATGCCCGCGGCTCTTAACCTCCGCTGCACATTAGAATCAGCTGGGGAGCTCTCAAGGCTCGCGACACCCAGACCCCACCCCAGGCCAATTAAAGCAGTTCCTGGAGGTGGGTTTAAAGGCTCCCCAGGTGATTCTAATATAGAGCAGTAAAACTGCTGCTTTATTCCATACTGTTTCCGAGGTATGTTAGGCAGGCATAGATGTGAATGCAACTATCAGTCTCTATATTTTTAGCACTGGTTGCTTCAAAAAGCAAGACTGAAGTTATTTAAGGCACTAACATCAAACGAATAGTGCTGGAGAGACTAACCCCGCAGCTCCCTGTACTGATGGGGGAGGTGAGGGCAGCCACCTAAACTCCCTTCTAACTTTGACCCCTTGAAGCTTCCGCAGCTCATTTTCTGAACCACAGTGCTTTCCCGCTATCTTTAGTTCTGAAAGGCAGGCCTGGCCTATCTACCGGGTGAACAGACTACAGGTGGGTCCTAAACATTCTTAGCTCTGGCAGGACATTTCTGTGTCTCTTTGACTTATCAGGACAAAAGTCTTGGTTTGGTTTGGTTTTTTGTTTCTTCTTTCTGAGTAGTTTGTACAAGAGAGAGGTCTGAGAGGTTTGCCTGGGGAATCGAGACTCTGTGTAGGTTCCTTCCTGTATCCCTCTGGCAGCTCCTTATACGATGTTTGCAAAATTAGGAACGGACATGATGCAACGGGGGAAATCATTTGTACGTTGGTGGGAGGTGCAAATCCCCGAAGAGCCCATTGCCAAAATAAGAAAACTCCAAGTCACTGGGAAGTTGTAAAACCTAGCACTGCGAGAACAAAGGGCCCAGGCATATGGAATAGCTTATCAGAGGCAGGGCAGTGGAGCCCGCGTAAGAATGGCTCAGGCTCCGGAGAGAGACATCTAGATCTGTTCAAGGAGAGGTCAAGAAGTGTTGGGGATGGTGAGAGGGCTGAAAGACGTGATTAAAGTAAATCCTCCAAAGATGGGAAAACTGGGCTAAATGGCTCCTTCCTGTGCTTAATATGCTCTCATATGGGCACTAGGTGATTTGCTTCTTGCCCGTGGCTCCCTGTCCTGCCTCCAGCGTTGGAAGAGATTCTTTGCCTGCAAATCCTGGCTGTGTGTTTCCCCTTTTACAAGCAGTCAGGGCTCTGGGAAGAAAATGGCTCTCTCTTCGAAACCATAGTATGATCGTAGAGGCAAAGAGGGCCTCTTCTCATAGCTTTCCCAGAGCCTCGACCGTAATAACCACTAAGTAGAAAGGGCTTCACTGGGGCTGTTTCCACACACGCAGGTTGATTGTTGAGGAGAATGAAAGCAGAGACCCAACTTAGGTGACATACACATGTTCCCATGGACTGTGAAGAAAAATGGGACCAAGTGGGTTTTTTCTCTCTCTATCCCATCTTTTTTCCTTTTTTCCCCCCCGGCCTTGAAGGAGTCGGGTAATCTAATCTCCACAGACCTCCACTTCTCCTCAGTTTGCCTGGGCAAACACCACCAAAGAGAGTCTTGGAAGAACGTGTCAACACATCCAAAATGTTTCCCTCACGTGGTTCTCATCTCACACTTCTTTCTGGCATTGGAGGCATGCGACACTTCCACGCGAAGAAAGTCTCAAAATAGCAAGTAGTAAACAGAGCCAGGGAGGCTGATGTAGCTCTGCCCTGCGCCAGCCCTCAGCCCTGCTCCCCTCCAGAGGGAAGACAACTCCTTCCCTCCTCAGCTAAGCCAGGCTACAGGGTCAGATACAATGGCAGGTGTCATGCACTATAATAAACCTGAAGGAAACAAAGAAGCACACAGAACCCTCCAGGCTTGACTGCTCCAGGAGCAGCGTTGGCTGGCATGTTACAAAGGAGCCCTGCACATGGGACTGGACCCTTCAGTCCCAGATGCCCTTGGGTCAGCTAGGAAGGTGAGAGGCAGAACAGAAGGGGCCCCAGGAACTGCTCGATCGGGGGGGCTCCAGCCAGCAGGGACGGGGCCGAGACAACAGCAATGTTTATTCAGCTTACAGCTTTCATTTTTTCCTAAGTCATTTCAATGAGTTAAAGGAAAGAAATCATTCTACTGGATTGAGTCCATCACTAAATATTTGGGACACACGCTGAAAGGTTAGAAGCAAACTCCTGCAAAGAAATGATTGCTGGAATGAGGGAGTTGGCTACCAGAGGAGGCCTGGGATGAAGGCCAACAGTGACCGGGGAGGGAATCAAGAGCAGTGAAATGAGCCATGAAGTTTCTTGGCATTTTCAAGCACTCCTGGAAAGAGAGTGGCTCATCAACTTCACTGAAGAATCTCCAAACAAATAGCTCAACTGTCTCCGTGTTTCCCGGCCTCAGAAATAGGCTGGGAAACTTGACTGAACGTTGTGAAATGAACATTTCAAGTCTGGGGCTTTCTACCGTGGTTCGGGGGTGCTTCCAACAGTTTGCCCTGATCGTCAAGGTTCCGCAAGCGCCAGGCGGTGCCCCAGGATTACAGTTTTTCTCAGCCCTACCTGGACCTACATTCTCTCGGCCTCCATTGCTGTGTCGGAATGGATTTGAGTCAATGATCTCCCTTGCCTCGAAAACAACAAAACAAAAAACCAAACCTACCAAAACTACTCCAACTAGGGGGCAACTGACTTTCCCACAGAAAATTCACGGGGAAAAGAGAGGAGGGGAAAGAAGGGGAGGGACTAGCATGGTCAGTGACCCACTAGATTGAATCAACCCCAACGTTAGAAAAAGCATCAAGAGCAAATTTCCTATTTTGGAGAGCTTGGGCCACACTATTTTGCTTCATTACCAGAAACCTAGTGCCAGCAGGAGTAAGAGGTGAGGACAGCCGTGGGAGCTCCCCGCCAGGAATCAGGGACCCAGGTGCAGACCCAGAATCCAGTCCTGGGGTCCAAGACGAGGTCGGGTACACAGGGGCTGCTATAGAAGGGGAACAAAGAAGTGGGCTCGGGAATGAGGACAGATCTGGATGGCCACCACAAGCCAGAGTAGAGGCCAGGAGGTCTGCAAGAAGCAAAGCTGGAGAAACTGCATAGACGCTGGTCCCCCCAGGCAAGGCTCTGCTTCCGAGGCCCCTGGCTCTCTGTGGAGAAAGGGTGCCGCGAAGGAAGGATGCACTCCTGGTTGACAGTAACGTTGCCGACACGTTATTACATGTTGTATATACTCCCGCCCCCAGAAAGAGATCACAGTTTCATTTGAGGGAGCACAACCCCCAAAAGACTGGAAATGGAGGGGCAGGCGCAAAGTCCTCTCACCAACATTCCCGAGAGCAAAGCAAAGCAAAGCAAAGCATTACCGCAGGGCTATTTTCATGGCAAGAGGCTCATATATACCTTTAATCCTGAAGGAGCAAGATGAAACGCCCTTCCATCTCCGTTCCAAATCCATGCTTAAATTTTACTTTAAATGTTTTATGATAAGGGATACAAAGTCTTAACTTAGCGCCCTTTCTAAGGATTTCTTCTCCTGAAGCAATTTGTAAATGTTGCAGGGTGTCAGAAGTATAGGCTTTAGCGCAGAAAGGAAATTGGGTCTGAAATCCCAAGGAGCACGGGGCTAGCAGGTGGCCCTGGAAACATCTGATGGGAAGAGAATGTTTCTCACTTCCCTCGAGTCTCACCAAGAGCTTATTATTTCAGACTGGGAAAGCTTGAGCAATAGGGCTTTGGGGTTTCATCTCAAAACCCTCTAGGGAGCAGATTGCTCACGTTGGGGTGCTGCTGTGCGTTAACAAGGGATGGGTTACAGCGTAAGCAGCTGACTCATGAGGCAGAATGGGAGTTGGGTGGGTCCCAGCATCCTTAGAGGTAAGCTGAGAGCGCCAGAGCAAAGCTGGAGTTAGCAAACACTTTCTGGGAAGGACCAGCTAGTAGGTAACAGGAACTGTAGACCACATATGGTCCCTAGCATACTCTTCTTTCTTTTCATTTTTTAAACAGCTTTATTGAGATATAATTTGCATCTCATTCACTAAAAGTATATCATTTTGTGGTTTTTCTGTGCAGTGTTGTACAACCATCACTATAATCAATTTTTTAAAAATGTTTATCACCACAAAATAAAACAAACCTGAACCCATTAGCCGTCATTCCCTTTTCCCCATCATCCCCAGCTCTAGGCAACCATTAATCTACTTTCAATCTCGATCTGTTGGCCTATTCTGTTCATTTCATACAGATGGAATCATAAAATGTGTTCTGCAAACGGCTTCTTTCTCTTAGCATAGTGTTTCCAGGTTCATGCATGAGGAGCAAGAATCACTACTTCATTCCTTTTTTTGACCAAATAATACTCTATTGTATGAATATTCCATGCTTTGTAGTTCTATCAATTGACGGTTGGGTTGTTCCCACCTGTGTGTTATTATGAATAATGCTGCTATGAACATTCCTGTACAAGTTTTGTATAGACCTGTGTATTCAATTCTTTGGGGGATATACCTGGGAGTGGAATTCCTAGGCCATATGGTAACCTTATGTTTAATCTTTTGAGGAACTTCCAAACTGTTTTACCAATTGATGGCACCATTTTCCCATCCCATTAGCAATGTATGAGCATTCTAATTTCTCCACGGTTCTCACCAGCACTTGTTATTGTCTTTTTGATTATAGTCATCCTAGTGAGTGTAAAGTAGGATCTCACTGTGGGTTTTTTCTTGTTTTGTTTCGTTTTCCGGTACGTGGGCCTCTCACTGCTGTGGCCTCTCCCGTTGCGGAGCACAGGCTCCGGACGCGCAGGCTCAGCGGCCATGGCTCACGGGCCTAGCCACTCCGTGGCATGTGGGATCCTCCCGGACCGGGGCACGAACCCGTGTCCCCTGCATCGGCAGGCGGACTCTTAACCACTGCGCCACCAGGGAAGCCCTCACTGTGGTTTTGATGTATATTTCTCTAATGACCCATGATGTAGAGCATCTTTTATTTACTTGTTTGTTTTTTATTTATTTATGGCTGTGTTGGGTCTTCGTTTCTGTGCATGGGCTTTCTCTAGCTGCAGCGAGAAGGGGTTACTCTTCGTTGCGGTGCACGAGCTTCTCATTGCGGTGGCTTGTCTTGCTGCGGAGCACGGGCTCTAGGCACGCAGGCTTCAGTAGTTGTGACACATGGGCTCAGTAGTTGTGGCTTGTGGGCTCTAGAGTGCAGGCTCAGTAGTTGTGGCATACGGGCTTAGTTGCTCCACGGCATGTGGGATCTTTCCAGACCAGGGCTTGAACCCGTGACCCATGTCCCCTGCATTGACAGGTGGATTCTTAACCACTGTAGCACCAGGGAAGTCCCTAGAGCATCTTTTCATGTGCTTATTGGCCACCTGCATACCTTCTTTGGAGAAATGTCTATTCACATCCTCTGCCCATTTTAACTTGGGTTATTTGTCTTTATTGTTGAACTGTAAGTATTCTTTATATATCCTGGATACAAATCCCTTCTCAGACATATAGTTTATATATAATTTATCCCATTCTTTGGGTTTTTTAAAAAATCCTTTAAAAATTAAAAGGCCTTACAAAAGCAGGCTACTCATAGGATTTGACCCTCTGGCTGTAGTTCAATGAGTCCTAGTCTAGATTGTGAGTTTTGAAAAAGTTTTTCCTGATTGTAGTGAACATCATTCCTAGGAACCCCTTTCTCAGGTAAGAAAATCTGGATTTTCTTTGGGAGAGCTCTTTCTCCCCCATTTCATTCTGTCTTGGGAATGTCAATGAAGATTTCTTTCCTTCCTCTGGCTAAGGAGCAAACAGATGAACCAAGCTAAGCCAGTCTCTCCAGAGACCATAGATGTCGAGCAAAGTCAAGTAACCAAAGGGAGACCAGTGGAAGCTGATTCATCCCAGTGGAAGCAGCCTGATGAAACTGTTCCTGAGTTCCCACAACTGAGGGCACCAGAGCTGCCCTGTTCCTATTCTTTTACTTCAACTACTCCCATTTCCTTCTAAAAAACTGTATCCCCCATTCCTTTTGTTATCCAGTCTCTCTTGCTTGTACCTAAATGATACTAGCAATCAATCCTTTCTCCAAGCAAGACGATACACTGAGCCCCAATATAAAATGGATAAAAGTTGGGCAGCTTTGGTCGCACCGGGGTGGGAGCCCAACTACCTTCCTGCTATGCCCCTCCCATTGTAGCCCCCGAGGCATCGCGATGTCATTGTGGAACAGTTTGGAAAACTCTGGATAGGTGCCACTAAGGTATTTTCCAACTCTGGTACATTAAGATTTGATGATTCTAAGAAGTGGGGGAGAGATGGTAAATTGTGGGGGGCAAAATAAGTCCTCCGATTAGTCAGGAGTAGTTGTCCCAATGGATCTCATAAGAGAGAATAAAATCAACAATGCAGAAAGAGACAGGCAGGGTTCAGAGGGCTTCCAAACCAAATGAAGCTGAAGGAAGAAACTACGAAGCAGGTAGAGAATTTTAATCCAAAAGTTAACTAGGTTAAGAGTATGAGCTAAAGCATTTCTCTTTAGAGGTGAATAAAGGAAAGGATAAGCAATCCAAAGAAGTAAGTCCTTGTTAATAGAAAAAAAACTACCGAACTATACTTTGAGTTTAGCTCTCTCTCTACTGATTGTCCTATAGCAGCAGCATCTTTGCCCAGAAATAAACCTTCACATCTATAGTCAATGGGTTTTTGATGAAGGTGCCAAGACCATTCAATGGAGAAAGAATAGTGTATTCAACAAATGGTGCTGAGAAAACTGGGTATCTACATGCAAAAGGATGAAGTTGGACCCTTACCTTACATCATATACAAAAAATTAAACAGATCAAATACGACAATTTAAGGGCGAAACTACAAAACTCTTAGAAGAAAACATAGAGAAAATCTGCATAACCTTGGATCTGGAAATGGATTCTTAAAAATGTCACCAAAATCACAGGCAACAAGAAAGAATATAGATAAATTTAACTGCATCAAAATTTAAAATTTTTTTGCGTCAACAGACACTATCAAGAGAGTGAAAAAATAACCCACAGATGGGAGAAAATATTTGTAAATCATATATTTGGTAAGAATTTGATATCCAGAAGAATATAAGAAACTCCTATAACTCAACAACAAAAAGACAAACATCCCAATTAAAATGGGCAAGGGACTGAGATACATATTTCTCCAAAGAAGATATACAAATGGCTTATGAGTGCATGAAAAGATGCTCATCAACAGTCATCAGGGAGGGGACTTCCCTGGTGGTGCAGTGGTTAAGAATCTGCCTGCCAGTGCAGGGGACACAGGTTTGAGCCCTAGTCCGGGAAGATCCCACGTGCGGCGGAGCAACTAAGCCCGTGCACCACAACTACTGAGCCTGCACTCTAGAGCCCATGAGCCCCAACTGCTAAAGCCCACACGCCTTGAACCAGTGCTCTACAACGGGAGAGGCCACCGCAGTGGGAAGTCCGCACACCACGGCGAGGAGTGGCCCCTGCTCGCCGCAGCTGGAGGGGGTCCGTGCGCAGCGGTGAAGACCCAATGCAGCCAATAAGTAAATAAATAAGTAAATAAATTTATTAAAAAACGTCATAAAAAAAAAGTCATCAGAGAAATGCAATTCAAAACCACAGAAGATATCACATCATACCCAGTAGGATGGCTACAGTTTTTAAAATGGAAAATAATAAGTGTTGGCACAGATGTAGAGAAATTGGAACCCTCACACATTGCTGGTGGGAATGTAAAATTATGCAGCATCTGTGGAAAATAGTTTGGTGGTTCCTGTAATGTTAAACATAGTATTACCATATGATCCAACAATTCTACTGCCAGGTATATACCCCCAGAGAATCGAAAACAGGGACTCAAACAGGTATTTGTACACCCACATTCATAGCAGCATCATTCACAATAGCCCAAAGGTAGAAACAACCCAAGTGTCCATCAATAGGTGAATAAATAAACAAAATCCATACAATGGAACATTGTTCAGCCTTAAAAAGAAATGAAGTTCTAATATCTGCTGCAACTTTGGATGAACTTTGAAAACATTATGATAAATTATATAAGCCAGTCACAAAAACTTATATGATTCCACTTATATGAAATATCTAGAATAGATAAATTCATAGAGACAGATTAGATTAGAGGTTACTAGGGACTGGAAGGAGCGGGGGATGGGGATTATTGCTTAATGGGTACAGGGTTTCTGTTTGGGGTGATGAAATATTTTGGAAATGATAGCGGTGATAGTTGTACAACATTGTGAATTTAATGCTACTGAATTGTACACTTAAAATGGCTAAAGTGGCAACAGTCTATGTTTTTTTATCACAATAAAAAATAGTAAAAAGAAGTATTATCTTTAACCCATATGTAGTGAATATAATAGTAAAGAGGATATGGGGGGTTAAGAAGCATGTCCCTGGGTTAATTGGATTAAGAATTTCTGAACAGAAAAAGGAGAGGAAAGTGATCCTAATTATGAGGTGTATTCATCAGGAAAACAAGAATTCCATCTGCAGAAGGAGAGAACAGAAGCCTCATGGCTTGTCTGGCAACCCCGCTAACCATCAGTCTGGAGGAAATACTTTAAGCACGCCAAATACAGCAATGGGGTCTCTCAAGTTCACCCATTCCAGTCTCTGGGGACCTTGCCCTCAGTCCTTTTGACAGAGGGGCACTGAAAAACTTAAAAGTTAAAGCTACCATTAAGCGCAAACACAGCTTGTGAGGTCAGACGAGTAAAAACTGGCCGAGAGCTACCAGTAATCATCTGGGGGGTGTCCTACCTGATCTCAGGAGCTGCACAAGAAAGCATTGGCAGGAAATACAGTGAGTCAGCAGAGCTACGGAGGACACCAAATTCCATGACCACCGAAGAGGAATCCGAACCACTCGGAACCATGGGGGTTAGAGATCCCGATCTGAGACTGGGTGGGACTCAGCCATATGCCCGAACCCTGCACTGCGTCTATGTACTGGATCAGACAGCCCTGTTGCCAGTGGGTGTTTTGTGAACAAGGTTGGCACCCAGTTACCACTCAGGTCCTGCATTATCCCATGGTCTATGGTGAGCTGGACAAACAAGAGTTCCTGTATTCATTTTCATCTCTATCTCAGATGAAACATGCACATTTCCATTGGGCTCAAGAGACTAAGTGAATCAGAGTCTGTGTCCACTCTTCTCCCAGACCGCTCAGCTTCACTATCGGTCAGACTCCACCACTTAGCTACTCACACCCACCTCTTTGGGGCTGTCCACATCCTGGGACTGGTTCTTGCAGTACCAGCGAATGTAAAGCACTTTTGCACAAAACTGATATTTGGTCTACATTCTCTAGGTCATCTTCTTCTTGGCCACACCACATGGCTTGCGGGATCTTAGTTTCCCAACCAGGGATTGAATCCAGGCCCTTGGCAGTGAAAGCGCAGAGTCCTAACCACTGGACTGCCAGGGAAATCCTAGGTCTCCCAATTTGAGTCTTGTGTTTGCTGAGCTGAATGGTTGCCTGGGTTCCTGACCTTCTCTCGTCTTACCTTGTGGTCCCCGTGGAACTACTTTCCATTTCGTTCTCCTTTTCAGTTTCGGGAAGGGTTCCCATATGCCCCCCTGCTCTGTCTCACTGTTTACCCTCAGCACCAGACTTGGGTGGACCCTGACCCGGGCGCTCTGGGCTTTGCCCCACTGCCTTATGTGCACACAATGCCCTGGGCATCTTTACTCTCTAGTCCACCCACCTGCTCCAGAAACCTAGCTCCAATTCAACTGAAAGTCTGATCTCTCCCAACCCATTTAATGATGATCAGTTGCCTATGGTCCTAGCTCTGATAGAAGGTATCTTCTTACTCTTCATGGCAATGAGACCAAGCTGTAAGCTCAGTCCTTTTAAACAGAAAATAGTTCTCTTAAAGGTTGTTCCAGGAAGCCTAAAATTATAAAGTGATGATGAACATCCCAAGAACATATTTTACCCCCAGTTACTTTTGGAGCTAAACATGGTCACAAAATATTCTCTGGCAACAGCAATGGTTTATCCAATAGACAAATTCAACCCATGCTTGGGACTCCTATGAAGCTAGGCACGCCAAAAACGTAGTTGAAAGCATTTGGGATTTCGTATTTCAGAAATGGAATTATATAATCATTATGGGAAAAACAGAACTTCGTTGGGCTTCCTGACACTTATTTCAGTTTAATATTGTTTTGGTTGATTTACATATAATATCAGGAAACATCGTAATCTCCTCCGTACCTAGGGTCTCCAAAGGTTTTTATTAAACCCTGGATGGCCACTTTTTTATAGTGTTCAGTGGATTCCCCATATTCCCTTTGGGGGCTACCTAGGCAATGGGAACAAGGGGAAAAAATGATTGAGTTCAGAAATGGGTGCGATCCAGTTTGGGACATTTGCTTTGGGCCTTCACTTGGGTGCAGAAGCTGAATAATTGAAATTCAAAGCTAAAGCAAGGCTAAGACTAACAGACATCCAGATTCAGGTTTCAGCGAGTCACAGCAAGGCAACTTAAGTTCAAAGAACAGGCATTTGGCTCTATTTTTTCTTTTTATAAAGAACTCTTATGAAAAGAAAGTTAATTTCTGTGACTCATAAACAGACCTCCAAAACTCCATAAGGTTTCTATGCAGTTATGTCAGAAGAACTTGATGAGAAAATAAATAATTCCATGCTTCCTGCAAGTGTATCCATATACACAATGTACAGTCCATAAGAGCAGGGTTAAGGAACAGTGTTAGTTATCAAGGAAAGAAGGGGATTCATTCTCGTTAATAACTAGAGCATCTCCATGTGTGCCAGGGCACCCAAACTTGATTTTGTCTGTGATTGGCTGCTTAGCCACAGGGCAAGAGCATCTGTGATGTTGCCACACACCTGGGAAAAGGCAGCTCATTCTCTAACACACACGTACCAAATTGGGCACTGAGCAATTATAGAGGTAAGTCATCTGGAGGTTTCTGGGTGTGGAAAACCCAAGTGACCCTCTGCATCAGGAAGAGATGAGGATAGGTAGTACGCTCCAGGGACCTGACGGCACCAAGATAGAAAATGGAGAATCAGAAAGGAAGACTCAGGCAAATGTCCAAGAAAGACTCCAGTATTTACACACTATTGTACTTGACTTCTACTTGTTGCTACAGCAATCACAGGGGAAAAAATCCCTTCTGCAAACATGAGAAATGTGACCTCAAAGATGTTAATTGTACATATAGGTTCAAAGAGCATACTAATTGCAGTATTCCTAGCACTTTATCCCTACAAGTTGTTTTTGAAATTGATGCCAATAGCCAGTGACCCTGAGGGAACTCCACGCTGACTGCAACCAACCACCCTCCACCCAGCTTGGGAGTCTAGCCTGTTCCTTCTCTCCCAGGGCTTCCTAAAGGAAAAGGACAGTGAGAGGGGCCTAGAGGTGGGGAACTCTGAGCGGCCAAAGTAGCACAGGGAGCCTAGGAGCTGAGGAAGACATACAGACCAAGACAGGCCAAGGGGACCGCAAAGGGAGGGGAATCTCAGCTTCATCCACTAAAGATGGATCCTGTACCTGGCTCCAACTCCAGCCCTGAGAACAGAGTAAAGGAGAGGCCCAAGCTGTCTGGGCCGCTACCCTTGGCCAATCAAAGGTCAACTCAGGCCTCTCCCATAAATTTCAAGTGCATATATCCAACTGTCTACTCTACTTTTTCACTTAGATGTCGGATAAGTTCCTCAAATTTAACGCACCAAGGCCTCAGCTCTTGAACTTTGTCTACCTCCTTCCCCAAACCCACCCACAACCTTCTCGATCTCTCTTAATGCAGCTCTATTCCTCCATTTGCATAGACCAAAGACCTGGGCATCATTTTTGATTCCTCCTTTTCCCTTAAACCCCAAATCCAATCCATCAGCAAATGCTATTGGCTCCACCTTCAAACTCTATCCGGAATCTGACCACTACTCATCTCCTCCACCTCTATCTTCCTGGCCTAAGCCGCCATCACCTCTAGCCAGGAATATGTCAATAGCCCCCTTCCGTGCTTCTACCTATTTCTCCCACACTCTCGTCTAAACACAGCAGCCAATCATCAAAAAGTCTAAAAAGAATAAATGCTGGAGAGGGTGTGGAGAAAAGGGAACCATCGTACACTGTCGGTGGGAATGTGAATTGATACAGCCACTATGCAGAACAGTATGGAGGGTCCTTAAAAAACTAAAAATAGAACTACCATACAACCCAGCAACCCCACTACTGGGCATATATCCAGAAAAGACGAAAACTCTAATTCAAAAAGATACCTGCACCCTTATGTTCATTGCAGCACTATTTACAACAGTCAAGACATGGAAGCAAACCAAGTGTCCATCAACAGACGACTGGCTTAAGATGATGTGGTGGATAGATACATGATAGACAGACAGATAGATAGATGTAGATATATAGATATATACATTCAATGGAATATTACTCAGCCATAGAAAAGATTGAAAAATTGCCATTTGCAGCAACATGGATGGACCTAGAGATTATCATACTGAGTGAAGTCAGAGAAAGACACACCAAATGATATCACTTATACGTGGAATCTAAAAAAGTGATACAAATGAACTTATTTACAAAACAAATAGACTCACAGACATAGAAAACAAATTTATGGTTACCAAAGAGGAAGGGGGGGTGGGTAAATTAGGGGTATGGGACTAACAGCTACACACTACTATGTATAGAATAGGTAAACAACAAGGACCTACTGTATAGCACAGGGAACTGTACTCAATATCTTGTAATAACCTATAATGGAAAAGAATCTGAAAAAGTGTATATATATATATATATATATATATATATATATATATAAAAAACTGAATCACTTTACTGTACACCTGAAACTAACACAATATTGTAAATCAACTATACTTTAGGGACTTCCCTGATGGCCCAGTGGTTAAGAATCCATCTTGCGGGCTTCCCTGGTGGCGCAGTGGTTGAGAGCCCGCCTGCCAATGCAGGGGACGCGGGTTCGTGCCCCGGTCCAGGAGGATCCCACGTGCCGAGGAGCGGCTGAGCCCGTGAGCCATGGCCGCTGGGGCTGCGCGTCCGGAGCCTGTGCTCCGCGACGGGGGAGGCTACAGCAGTGAGAGGCTCGCATACCGCAAAAAAAAAAAAAAAAAAAAAGAATCCATCTTGCAATGCAGGGGATGCCAGTTCCATCCCTGGTTGGGGAACTAAGATCCCACATGCCATGGGCAACTAAGCCCACGCGCCACAACTCGAGAGAAGCCTGCGCACTGCCTCTAAGACCCCGCACGCCACAACTAAGACTGACGCAGCCAGTAAATAAATAAATAAACAAACAACTATAATTTTTTTTAAAAAAAGGAAAACTAAAACACAGCAGCCAGACTGATACATTTCAATTCCAGGTCAGACCATGTCACTCCTGCTCAGCACCCTGCCACGGCTCTCCATCTCATTGTGAGTCAAAACCAAAGTCGTAGCCATGGCCCACAAGGCCCCACGTGATCTGGCCTCCCGTGGTGCCATCATACACTGCTCCCCGCCGCCGACACACATTCCACTCCAGCCAGGACAACTTGCCGACTGTTCCTCGAAAATGCCAGGCACAGTTTTACTTTGGAGGCTTCACTCAGATTGTCCCCTCTTTCTGGAATTCTCTCCCCCAGCCCAGATCTACATGGCTAGCCCCCTCTCCTCCTTCAGTTCTCCACTAAAATGGTACCTCATTGAAATTACTCCCTGACTCCCCTCTGTAAATTTAGGGCCCTTCCCCTCCAACACTCCCCTTCTCTTTCCTCTGCTTGATTTTTCCCCCCTAGTGATTATCATTCATCATTTAGTTTAGCTTTTACTTCCCCTAGTGTATTTGGACTTTGAGATGGGAAAAGTTAGGCTTCCTACTCTGCGGAAGGCATTTCTGGCCACAGTAAACAGGAAATAGGAGCAGGGAAACTGAGGTTTTCCCCCAGAAATAGTCCTCAGTGTCAGGTGTCTCCTGTGCCTTCGTGCAGAGCCAGCCGTGTCAAGGAGTTTGGGGTGTGATTGGCCCCGCTATTGAGGGCAAATCACCACTGGGAAGGAGTGAGCTGAAGGACTTCTGGGCTCCCCTGCGGCGGGTTCGGCAGTTTGGGTAGACCAGCTCTGGTCTCCAACCCTCCGGGGCCAGCCCCAGCCCCAGATCTCCTTTGTCATCTATTACCGTGAGCCTGTAAATTCTGTTGGAGAAGGGTCCCTCTCTTATTCTGTTTGCTGCTGAATCACCAGCACCTAGATCAGGGCTTACGACATAGTAGATGCTCAATAAATATTTGTCAGCTAAATGAAAGAATGAAGCAGTGAAATGACCGAGTATACCAGGAGAACTTGCTCCCTGCCTGCCTAATCGCAACTCTTTCTACACTTTTCTCCCCCACCCTGCTGGTTGTCCCTGGCTTGGCTCCCTCAGTTCCCTTCTGTCAGTCTTCTGCCTCGTGTACCCCAACTTTTCCACATGGCCTCCCTCTTCCCAGTCCCTAACCTAAGTCCTGCCTGGACTTGCAACACAGTCGGCAGAGGTGTTGACAACAGCTCCCATCTCCTGCTTGCTCGACGGCCTACCATGTGCATTATACACACTTCCTTCAGTCCATAGGACAACACATGGATAGATCCCTCCAGACAAAGCCAGCTACCATCTACCTGCCCTCAGATCGAGCCTCCTCCCTCAGACCAAGGGAAGGGCTGTTTCTTGCCCTTTGCACGTTGCACGCTGAGCTGGCCCACTGTCCCGTCTTGGCCTTGCCTTCCACAGTTCTTCAGGAGAAACTTCCCAGCAACCGACTCACTCCACTCATTGTAAGGCCCCAGTTCTGACTTCCCAGAATGCCTCGCACTAAGGACACCTCAGGGACGACCCACAGAAGGAACGGAGGCCTGGATTTCAGCTCCCAGTGGTAGCTAATTTTCCCAGAACCCAAACTCTCATCTTGTCCTCTGACAATGCAGCCCCAGGGATCCACATCACTGTATATAGTGCATTCTCTGTATAGCTGGTCTCTAACCAGAGATTGAAAAATCCTTGCCTGGGAATGGAGTGAAAAGCATTTTTGGAAATATTCAAGACATGCACCTCTGTTCCTCAATGAGAACCAAAGCTGAGGATGTGACGTTTATAGGACATGTCAGTGGAAAACATTACTTTTCTTAAAATACATTTGTTAAATGATAGGTAAAACAGCAAACGGATGGGAACCTACAACTGGGAGACATCACAGGAAGAGGGAAATATGATTTTTATTATAAACATATGCATTTTATTATTTCTCCCAGTGAGGATCACGACTGGGAATCTGCAGCTGTGAAAGGACAAGGAGACGGCAGTATTTTTAGACCTGTCACTTTAAAATATACCTTCTCCTGCTTCGCTACAATGTTTCTCTAAACAAGGCCCTCTCAGAGCCTGCCTGCAGGCGAAGATGAATATACATATGAAACAGATGACTAGAAGGCAGTTCCTGTTGCCCTCACTCAGGACCAGCTTAGTCCCCAGGCTCAGGCATCTGGGCCACTGTCCCCCCACCCCCATCTCCCCCAAGTCTCATCCTACCTGGTACCAAATCCTGCTGGTTCTTTCTCAAAAAGCCTCTTGCGATGAGTACAAGTATGAGAAGCCTCTGCTTAACGGCCCTTGTGCTAGAAAGACATTTCCTTTCATCTATGCCGCTTCCCCATGAGGCAAGCAAGAGGGTTCGTCCCAGTTCACAGAGAAGGGAACTGAGGCTCAGAGAGAGGTGAGGCTGCTTGGTCGAGGCTACACGGCTTGTGAAGTGGCGGATGGGGGGATTGGAACCCAGGTGTGTGGCGCCAGAGCCCCGGCCTGTGCCACGGCTGTGCTGTCTCTCTCCATCTTCCCAGCCCCCAGCCTAGGCTAAGCGTTAACCACTGCATGGCTGCATCGCAGCCACACCCCCTCCCCACAACTCCAGCTCATGCACACAGAGCCACAGGCATCTGCCACAAACGCTTCTCTCCTTAGAAAGCCCCCGTCTCCCTAGGGGCCTCTGTATTGCGAGGGGATCACATTCCAAAGTCCTCGTCATGGCATTGAACCCTCCCTGAGCCCAACTCTATCTCCAACTTTTCTCCAACCATTACCCTCCCTCACTTCATGCTCATCGACCCCGCACTGGCCGTGCTAACTCCTGCCTCAGCATCTTTGCTCATACTGTAGCCCTCCACCCAGACCACCTTCTACCCTCTTCATCGCCTTCCCAAACCTTCACCGATGACTCCAGAGATGTGAGCCCTCTCCCGCCGCAAAATCCACTGCTCGAGCCTATGCCTGTCATAACACTTTCTGTGTTGTGTGTCTCTCTTCTCCCCACAAATGTACTACTTTTCCCCTGGTGCCTGGCACCGTATTGGGTACAGAATAAGTGGCCAGTAGTTTCTGGCCTGTTTTGACTTGAGTCCGTTAAGTGCCATGCTAATGGGTTTCCCCCAAAGAGGCGGGCTTATGGGAAGGGATGTGACTCATATGGAAGCCACTACTTTGTCCACAGCAAGGCCAGCATCGCAACGACAGTCAGAGCTGGCTGCTCAGAGAGCTGAAAACACTGGACCGGGCTTTTCAATCAATGATTTGGTCTGTTCATCCCCTTAAGTTAAGCAGTCCCTTCTTGCTTGCTGCCTCCAGTACCAAAGGCCTGACGCAAGTGGGAGTGACAAGCACTTTATCACTGACATGTCATCGCCTACACGGGACTGCTCTGCCAACAAGAAGGTGATTTCTCCAGCCACTTCGCAAATGACTGAATTATGGGTTTACTCAATCTTTCGTGCTGCCAGGCTCAACATTTTCGTTTACTCCTCTCGTTACCCTTGGCATGGTTTCCACACTGGGGAAGGCAGAGCTCTCCCAGGCTCACATCTCCCTAGGGACTCTTAAAAAAATACCCTGTCTTGGGCTTCCCTGGTGGCACAGTGGTTAAGAATCCGCCTGCCAATGCAGGGGACATGGATTCGAGCCCTGGTCCAGGAAGATCCCACATGCCACGGAGTAACTAAGCCCGTGCGCCACGACTACTGAGACTGCACTTTAGAGCTCGCGTGCCACAACTACTGAGCCCGCGTAGCACAACTACTGAGCCCACGCGCCGCATCTACTGAAGCCCACGCACTCTAGAGCCTGTGCTTGAAAACGAGAAGCCCACGCACCGCAACAAAGAGTAGCCCCCCGCTCGCCGCACCTAGAGAAAGCCTGTGCACAGCAACGAAGACCCAACACAGCCACAAATAATAAATAAATAAAATTAATTTATTAAAAAAAAATACCCTGTCTTAAACTTAAGATCTTCCTTGGTTCACAGAAATCTCTCTCCCCCCTGCCCAGGCCACTGCTGGGGTCTCTCTCGGGCCTGTGGAGAACACTGGAGACCATGTCCACATCTTGGCCCTTGTTTTCAAACCATTTCCTAGTGAAATATTGTCATTTTGGGAAACAAGTGTGTCAGGAAGTCATTTCAGGCAAAAATCAAATCCACGGCACTCCACACAAATAACAAACAGCCTGCAAAGCCCTTCTGCGGGACTCCAAGAACTGCCATTTGGAAGAGAGGTCAGGAAGTGGACCGTAAACATCTGGCGTTCCAAAGGGCTGGCCTGGGGGCTGCGTGCAGATGTGAGAAGCCATGGGCCCTGTGGCCTGGCCTCTGAGTACCTCCTCTTTTTTTTTTTTTCAGAACTGACTTTTGGCCACCAGGGCACTGAGTCACGCAGACCTCAATTAACACTAGAAATGCTACTCAAACAGATTGACTATTTATCAAGGTGATGGGCCATTTTCACTGACTACTTCGAGTATTTATTTTTTAATTAGCCAAAGTGCTAATTTGCTTAGCATTTCTTGGCGTAATTGGTGCTGAGAGGTCTTTGAATCTTCGGAGGGTCCCTTTTGTCACTCACTTTCCAAGTCGCGGTGGCTCCTTGGGCATTTTGAAGAAATAGATTAACTTGGTCCAGTCCAACACCTTTCTGTCCTGAAACCAGTGTGAAAAGAGGCACTTTGCCTTGTGGAGTGTCTCAAGAAGCAGACGATGTTAACAATAGTAGACTCTTCTCAAACCACCTTTCATTGAAAGAGCGCAGCATGTTTCACAAATGTTTACTACTTAAATCACCCAACACACCTGCATCCTGAGTAAGAGCCATCCAGATAGCTCTCCCTGGATGAAATTTAGTCCCATCTGAGCCTGTGCTGGAGTTGCAAGTTGATGGACAGTTTTTGGTTAACATCCAACACCTTGCTAACACTGTAATGGGATCTTCCTTGGCAGTCCCATTGGATCAAGAGCTCCCTTTTTTCCCCCCATCTAGTTGGAAAGATGATGCTTCTAGGCCTGTGTTTCTCAAGTGTAACCTATGATCTGTAAGTTGCCTTCACTTTTGCACTAGCCGGTTTAAAATCCAAGAACAGGATGTACTGACGGCTGGGTGAGAATTCCAGCCAACACAAAAAGCAAATGGAAGGTGGAGGCAAAGGCTGACTGAGTTCATTCTGACTTGACTGCCAAAAAATTCCCCAGGTATCAACTAAGAAAATTGGGAGTTCTACTACATCACTGTTGCCACCAGCCTGGGCACACAGGGATGCAGCTGGGTCCCAAGACCTAAAGCAAGGTAAGGGAATCCAGCCACAGGTAAAAGAAGTAACCAGAACGGGGACAGATGAGAAACCTAGCCGAAGGACATCACACCTGAGGTGGCCTCATTTCCTCTTCCCAACACTCAATAACACATTGAGAATTCCCCCAGTCCACATGACTCTCCACCTAAAGCCACTTTCCCTGACACGCCTTCAGCAAAATGGCAAGGCCCTGAAGCTCGGCAGGAAGTGGATTCCTAGGGCGTTGGCCCCAGGCGAGTTGCTTGTTCCTTCTTACCAAGGCTCTCCCTGCATTAGGGAATCTTGACTTACTCGGTAGCCAACCTTGTAAAGCTTTCAAGGCTACTCTGCAATCTTATTGTTGCTGGGAGTCACCTGCACCTCCCATTCACCACAATGACTAATCCATGCCTTACCACTCTTCCCCCAGCCCCAGCTCTGCCGTCCTCACTCTTAGCAGGATGTCTTGCAGATGTCCTCACCGAGATACATGCCATCAACTATGAACTTTGTATTCCTTCCCCTGTCTTCAAACTTATCTACACGTAGGTGTTTCCAAACCTACCCTTTCTTCATTTCCCCCCAGTGTCAGCAAGAGGTGTCCCTCCTTATCTCCAGTATCTTGATGTCAATCCCTCCCCACTTCTGTGTCCTTGCTACCTGGCTCAACATGGCTACTTCCTACGTCTTCAACCTTTCCCTCTCTGCTTGCTTCCTGCCCCTAACCTATAGGTATGCATAAACCTCAATTTGGAGGAGGTCATCTTCTTCCATTTTCCCTTTAAATGTGGGATTCCACAGGGTTCTGTCCTAAGCTTGCTCATAATCTCCCTATTGATCTCATGCACTCCCATTGTTCAGATACTTCCAAAACACCAAATATCCCTCAAATAATATCCTCTGCTCTCTCCCCTCATTTTCTTATGAGCTCCAGGCCCCTATTTCCAAATGCCTACTGATGAGAGCTCCACCTAGACAGCTCACAGGCCTTTCAAACTCAGCATGTCCAAATTGAAGACATCTTTCCCACCTCCCACTCTCAAGCGCTTTCTTTACCTGGTTTCCTTCTCTTAATTGCTAACAATAGCATCCACTCAGACACCTGGATCCAAAACCTGGTAACTTTTCTGATTTTCCACATTACATGGATGCCTCCTTGTCCATCCTACTTCCTTAATATCACTGTCTGCTAATTCCATTCCCTCTCTCCATATCTTAGTAGTCATTTAGTCATGTCATGTCAATCCTACCTGCTTAACAATTCCAGTGGCTTTGTTTTTTATTCACCTCCCAGGTGTTCTATTTTAATAGTCACCTACTGGATCTCATTCCTTCCTCTAGGCCCCTCCAGCCTGTGCCCCAAACTGTGAACAGAGCCAACTACTCCTTCCTCTAGAGTAACAAAGCACATTATCTTCCCTCTACTCTAATACTTACAATAGCACATATTACGTGTTGTAATTATCTGTTTACACGTCAGTGAGTCTCCCACTGGATTGAGAGCTGCTTGAGGGCAGGCTCCCACTTTAACTTGACTCACCTTTAATTCAGAGTAAATGAACGCCTGTGCCGCTGTTTGGTCATCTCTAACAGAAGGACAGCGAAAGACACAGTCGCCATAACTACCAGAAAGGCTAAAATTTTCAAAGGCAGAAGGGAACTCACCTAGTGCACTGTGGTAACCTAAATGGGAGGGAAGTCCAAAAGGGAGGGGATATCTGTATGTGTATGGCTGATTCATTTTGTTGTTCAGTGGAGGGTAACGCAACATTGTAAAGCAACCATACTCCAATGAAAATTAATTAAAGAAAACATGGAAAAAAAAAAGGCAGATAAGATAACCAACAAGGACCTACTGTATAGCACAGGGAGCTATATTCAATATTTTGTAATAACCTGTAAAGGAAAAGAATCTGGAAAAGAACATATTGGGGGGAGAGGGATAAATTGGGAGATTGGGGTCGACATATACACACTACTACATATAAAATAGATACCTAATAAGGACCTACTATATAGCACAGGGAACTCTACTCAATACTCTGTAATGACCAAATGGTAAAAGAATCTAAAAAGAGTGGATAAGGAGTTCCCTGGTGGCCTAATGGTTAGGATTCCAGGCTTTCACTGCCATGGCCTGGGTTCAGTCCCTGGTCGGGGAACTGAGATCCCACAGGCCACACGGTATGGCTGAAAAATAATAATAAAAACATAAAAAAGAGTGGCTATATGTATACCTGATTGATGTTGCTGTACACCTGAAATGGACACAACACTGTAAATCAACTATACTACAATAAAAATTTTAAGAATACATATATATATATTTATATATATATATATATATAACTAAATCACTGTGCTGTACACCTGAAACTAACACATTGTAAATCAACTATACTTCAATAATAAATATTTTAAAGCATAAAGATAATTAGATAATATTTTTTAAATGTTTTTTTTTTCCAAAAAAAGGCGGATAATACCAAGTGTTGGAACAACTGGAATCTTCTTACATTGCTAAGCAGAGTGTAAATTGGTACAAACACATTGGATAAGTACTTGGCAGTATCATAAATATAGATAGATATATGTCCTATGAAACAAGCAAAATTCACTCCTAAATATATTCCCAACATAAATGTATAGAGACATGTACCAAAAAGACATATACAAGAACGTTCATATAGCAGTATTTGTAATAGTTTCCAAGTAGAAACAACATAAATATCTATAAGCAATAGAATACTACACAGCATTGAGAAGCAAAGAACTATTTCTATTAAAAAATGCACGGATAAATCTCACAAAAATAATGTTGTGTGAAAGAAGTCAGACAAAATAATGTACCCTATAGAATTCCATTCGTATGAAGTTAAAAGACAGATAAAATTAATCTATGGCATTAGTTGTCAGGTTAATGACTAACCTTGGAGGGGACTAAATGACTGGGAGGGGACTTTAAGGGGGCTTCTAGGGTGCTGGTAATACCTTGTTTCTTGATCTGGGTAATAGCTACAGAGGTGTGTTCGTATTGTAAAAGTTCATTAAGCTGACACTTATGATTAGTGCACTTTTCATGTGTATACTATACTTCCTTTAAAAGTTTACTTTAAAAAAGTATATCTTGAACAACATTAACCATCTTCTCGACTTCTAAGATTTCTTCTGTGTTTGAAAATGTGTGCATATTCCATTTATGAGTTGCCTCTTGAAATCCTGTCCTCCATTTCGCAATTTGCGTTGTCATCCCTTGCGAGGTCTATTGCTGTTCTCCAAACTGACCTCTCTGTCTCGCATCTGTCTCTTTCCCCCGACACACAGTTCATTCTCTATGCTAAAGCCAGCTCATCACACCCTACCGTCTACTCAGAAGCCTTTGGTGGCTCCACTTCATGGAATGAAAGTCATTAAGATGCAGCAACTGCTTGGAAGACGGAGGCCTGGGAGAAAGGGAGGACTCAGCAAAGATTCTTTACAACTGGGTTACCTAGGGGTGGTGTCCTGAACAAAACTAGGCAAGGCAAGAAGATGCGTGAGCTCCGGAGGGAAATGATGAGCTCAGATTAGAGCACAGTGAGTTTCAAGTCAGTGGCTAACAAATTGAGTGGAGCGCTAATGAAAGATTAAACACAGTGGGAAAGATGGATAAGTAGTGAAGGGTAGTGAATACCTCAGGTCAAACCTATACAAAGGGGGAATGATTGTAAAGAACAAGTAGATTCTCAACAGATAATTTGACTCTGAAGGAAGTTCGCCCCAGCTATAGTTGATAACACCTGAAAACTCAAATCAATGCAGCAAATGTTAGCTCTGCTCCACTAACTCAGAGCCCCACTCCTCCATGTGCAGTTAGTACTGGTCAGGACCTGCAGCTGGAGGGGCCACCCAGGAGCTGCAGTGACTCCCAGTGTCCTGCAGATCTATCTGTGTGGCCTGCCTAATCCAACGCAAACTCCAGGACTGGGACTTCCTCCCATCAGAGTCTCTAATAGCCAGAAGTCAGCAGAAGAAATCCCGGCCCAATCCCAAATCCTCAGCTCCTCCCCAGGTATTTAGGACGGAGAAAAGACACTGTTCCCTCTACTCTATTATGCCAGCAAGGACAGAGTCTTGAGATCCTTCTGTGGACCTCACCCTCGAAGGTACCACCTCTTAGCATCATGCCCTTTTAGATCAAAGTTCTCATTTTTCAATCTGTCTTCAGTAAGCTCGCCAACTCTTTATTCTTAAACCCAGAATACCTCTTTTACAGTGTTTATTATATATTACTAAATTGGGTTGCAGGGAGAAGCAGGTTATATATAATATATCTACAGTATGTTCCTGTTTTAGTTATAAGAAATGTACATATTTCTACGCTTATATAAGCACATTTGAATATATATACACACATAAAAAAACTGGAAGGAAATATACCAAAATGTTAACAGTAATTATATTTTAGAAATGAGATTATGGGTAGGTTTATTTTCTTGTGTTTTTCTATGTCATGTCATTTTTAAATGTATATGTATTATTATTTTTTTTTTTTTTTTACTAGAGGTAAATCCTCCAATGTCCTTTTTTATTTAAAAATTGAAAAGAGTTTCCATTTCCAGTATGGTGGAAATAAGTCATTAACAGAACAACCTCCCTAAAATAGCAACTATAAACTGAGGAAAATGCCAAAAAAAAAAAAAGAAAGAGAAAAAAACCAAAAACCTAGAGATTCTGGAGAGTGAAAAAAAAGTAGCATATTTTGGATGGAAGCTGAAACTGTGAAGAAAGGCCTGGGGCATGGGGTGAGTTTCCATTTTTACAGCTTGACCCTGAGCACAGACTACTGTTGCAGCATGGCACAAGACAGCTAAAACTCCAATAGAAAACCTGCCCTCTTTCTGGCCTGAAGAATCAGATGTCAGAACCCAGGGTAACTATCGACACCTGAAAACGCCAGGGGAATCCTGGAAATGAGAGAAGCAGAACAGGAAAGCCCCTTAGTCCGTGCATAAACTCAGCCAAGGTCTCTGTGGCTGGTCCCTGGGCCCTTGAACCATGCATACCTGGGTCAGACTCAAGTCTTATTACAGCTAGGGTTAAAACATTTGAACTGATAACTGAGCTGATGTCCTCGATAGGTGAGACAGAGTTCGCAGTCTGAGGCTAACCAAGTTAATTGCTTACTAAAACAAAAAATCAACACTTTTTGGAGGAATATACTAGAATCCAGTCTCAACAATTACAATGCCTGGTATACAATCTGAAATTACCCTACATACAAAAAAAGAAAACAAACCAAAAAAACCAGGAAAATGTTTTTTGACATTTCTCTTGACAACCCACCCATTGTCAAGAGAAAAGACAGTCAGTTGAGTTCAACACAGAGATGACCCAGATGTTGAAATTATCAGACAAGCATTTTAAAGTAGTTATTATAACTATAGTCAATGAGGTAAAGAAAAATATGCTTGTAATGAGTGAGAAAAAGAAGGAAATCGATGGAAATTCCCTGGCAGTCCAGTGGTTAGGGCTCCACACTTCCACTGCAGGGGGCACGGGTTCAATCCCTGGTTGGGGAACAAGGACCCTGCATGCTGTGTGGCACAGCCAAAAAAAAAAAAAGAGAGAGAGAGAACAAAGATCAGGAAATAAAATTAGCAGAGCCTCAGGGATCTGTGGGACATTATCAAAAGATCTAACATATAGGTAACTGTCCCAGGAGAGAAAAAAACAATTTTTAATTATAGCCAGAAACTTCCAAAATTTGGTGAGCCCCAAATAAGAGAAATATGAAGAAACCCATGCCTAATACAGCATAATCAGTTGGATGAAAGCCAAGGATAAAAAGTAAATCTTGTATGTAGCCAGAGAGAAACAAAATATTATACATGGGGGAATGATTATTCAAATGACCACCGTCTTCTTATCAGAAACCATGAAAGCCAGGAGACAGTGGCCCAACATCTTTAAAGTGCTCAAAGAAACATTGTCAACCCAGAATTCTACAACCAGTGAAAGGATCCTTCAAGAGTGAAGATGAAACAAAGACATTTTCAGAGAAAAGAAAACTAAGAGAACTCACTGGCAGTAGACCTGCACTATAAGAAATAAGAAGTTCTTTAGACAGAGAGGAAATAATGTCAGAGGGAAACTCAGATATTCAGGAAAGAATGAAGAACATCGGCAATAGCACCTGAATAGCACTCACTAGTCAGAACGTGTTCATTTAGTCAGAGAGCTAGATACAAAATACTAACAGTGGTTTAAAGGGCTTAAAGAAGGTGTCAGAAGAATTTATTGAAAATACAGAGCTCACACAATCTCAGTAAGGCCATAAGCAGTTTCCTACTATTAAAGACGTGGTTGGTCTCCCTTCCTCCTCACTGTAAATGAGCGGAGGCTTTAACGAGCGAGAGTGGCATCTCAGAGCTGGCCCAGAACGGATCACTTCCTACGCGCCACAGGGAGGTCTTGACTCGTGATGTCTTATCTGTACTGAGATGGTGCCTTCTCTCTTCAGGGCCATTTTTTACTAAATACTAAATATTGCTTTTGCACTTGTCCATAGGGGATACACATGCACCCCTGGACACCTGTAAACTTCTAGATATAGCTAGATTTTAAAGTGTGAATTACATATAGAACTCAAATGTGTTCGTCAAATTTTATTGAAATGGAATGGACAAAATTAAAACTATGAGATAATATTTTAAAACAATTACAAAAATGATTTTAAAACAATACTAAAACAAAAAACCACAGTACTGACGGAATTGTGGTTAAAACGTTACCTCTATACAATGTTAATGCAAATTGGTTTAACCTTCTTGAGAAGCAACGTGTTACCAAGAACTGAAAAAATGTTGATCTCACTCTTGGAAATTTCATTCACTGCAAAAACTAACAGGAAGCCCTGGGTATGAAGGTATTCAATTCAGTGTAATTGTGAACAGCGTGAGGCTGAAAGCAACCATCCCATTAAGAGGGGGAATGATTAGCAAATGACTGTCCATTAATGGGACAGAAAGAATATTAGGAAACTATTAAAGTATATTATGTGAAAAATAAATAATAACATGTACAAATGTGTACTGTGATGTTCAGTAAGAAAAGCAAATCATAAAATTACTTACCATGATTACGACTATGCACATACGTGTATCAATTCCTTCAAGAAAACTTATTGAACACTTACTATTTACCAGGTGTACTGCTACGTACAGGAAACACAAAGGTGAAAAGACATGATCCCCTGCTTTCAAGGAGGTTTGGTCGAAGTGGAAATTACACAAACAAACTGAAAGGTGTTGTAACTCACAAAATGCTTTTGGGAGGGGGAAGGAAGTTAAAGCCTGCTGGAGAAGTAAGGAAATACTTCACAAAAGGGCCAAGACATATGTAGACAATAACAAAAGAGAATATGAAAAAAAAATCAGTTGTATTAGGGCAGAGAGATTGGGAGTCATTTATCTTTGTACTTCCAAATTTCTTATAATGTGAAATGTTTAAATGTTTTTAGAAACAAAAAAATTGAAGATGTAAAAACTGAAAACTTCTATATTTGGCTGCTGCTGTGGGAAAGGTTTATGTGAAACAAACCACAAATATGTTGTAAAAATAAAGAAACTAAATCTTTAAAGAAAATAAAAAAGGCTCTCTGGACATTCTCCCCCATTCTCACTTCCCTTAGGGACAGGGCAGGAAGCTCCCCTGAGTGGGCAGCAGCATCTCCTGGCCCCCCAGCATGACACCACACTTAAAATATCCACCCCAGATGGTCGTTGACTTACCTCCTTGCACTGGGATTATTGTTAATAGCCTGGAGTCTTTGTGGGGTAATTTTTTTTTTAACCTGAAGTTAGGAAGTGGCCATGCCAGAACTCTTCAGATTCCCATGGCAGAATTCCACATTAGTGGGTTGAACGGTGGCCCCCCCAAATATATGTCATGTCTTAACATCCAGAAACTGTGGCTGTGACCTTATTTGGAAAAAGGGTCTTTGCAGATGTAATTAGACTAAGGATCTTGAGATGAATTCATCCTAAATTCAATGACAGGTGGCCTTACAAGAGAAAGGCAGAGGGAGATTGGGGACACATGGGGAGAAAGCCACGTGAAGCCACTTATATATATAGTGTGTGTGATAATCCCAAGCTCCTAATTTATCTCTCCCCCCCCATTTCCCTTTTGGTAATCAGAAAGTTTGTTTTCAAAATCTGTGAGTCTGTTTTGTAAATAAATTCATTTATATCATTTTTTAAAATTAGATTCCATATATGAGTGATAAAATATATTTGTCTTTCTCTGACTTATTTTGCTTAGTATGATAATCTCTAGGTCCATCCATGTTGCTGCAAATGGCATTATTTTGTTTTTATGGCTCAGTAATATTCCATTTTATATAATATGTACCACAGAAAAGGAATGAATATATGTAAAAGTGAATCTCTATGCTGCACACCTGAAACTAACACAACATTGTAAATCAACTGTACTCCAATAAAATTTAAACGAAAAGAACCACACAACCTCTACGAAGCTATTTCCTCATCTAAGCAATGAGGATACCTCCTATCTTTCTGGGGTCCTATGAGGAATAGAGATAACACAGGTAAAGTGCCTGGCCCAGAGTAGTAATTACAAATTGCTTTTCTTCTTCTCCCACCACCCCTTCCCTCCTTCTCCTCTAATATGAAAGCTTTGCAGACAATACTTCTTCCAATCCCATCTGGCCTGACATCCCTTGACTCCAACCAAAATGCCCGAGACCGATTTTCGCAGCATGTGCCGTGAGCCCATTCCTGCCTCAGTGCTTTGCACCCCTTTGTCCCACCTACAAGAATCCTTTTCCTCCTCAAAGGCACAGCTCAAGCTCCCCTGCTCCAGGAACTTTTCTGTCAACACCCAGCCCATGGTCCTCCCTCTGTCCTCCAAACTACTACAACACACTCTCTGAACAGTTCCTCTCACTCTCAGTGGGCTTCGGTTCCTATCTGTGCAGCCAGTTCCCACATGCGATCGGGCACTGTGGGAATTGGAAAGCATTTCCCACGGAAACAACGTTACGGATAGTAGCCAGACTAGCAAAGTGTGCTCAATACTCTATTGGGCTTTGTGCTTCTGGAAAGCAGGCCCCACATGCGTTCCAAGTATTATAATTATGACCCATTACGCATAAGGAGGAACAATATAGACGGTGCCCCGCTGTCCTGGCCACACCATCCTGCGTAGCTGCCTCCTGGGCTCATATCCATCCATTCCGTCCCAGGAAGGCTGCCTGCTCCCCAGGGCCCTGGCCCGGGACCAGACCACCCGGACAGGTGGCTACAGGTGTCCAGAGAGAGGCCACCAGCCCAGCTGGGCACCTGGCACAGAGATGAACCAGCCTGACAGGCAGGAAGTGCTTGCCAGACCCACCAGGGAGGAGTGGGCCTCCTTGCCCTTGTTTGTGGCTAGCGGTAGTGGCTGCAGGGGGCAGAGGGACTGGAGGAAGGGCGGGCCTGGCCCACACTGAGGCCCCAGTGAGCCCCGGCGTCTTTCCTGGGACGGGGCTGCCTTTGCAGCCCCGCCCAAGCCTGGACAATCAATCACTTGCCTTTCAGCGGGGTGAGGCTCAGAGATGGGCAATCCCTCTGGCTGCAGTTCAGGGCTGGGGGCTCTTCCTCGGGCCCACAGGGAGGTAGAGGGCAGCTCAGCACTTTGCCTGGGGC
Source organism: Stenella coeruleoalba (assembly GCF_951394435.1). Taxonomy (NCBI): domain Eukaryota; kingdom Metazoa; phylum Chordata; class Mammalia; order Artiodactyla; family Delphinidae; genus Stenella; species Stenella coeruleoalba. Next base: position 108,474,806 of record NC_137152.1, on the reverse strand, counting down.
TGGAAGGACAAACCAGGTTTGTGTCTGGGTTAGCTCTTTTAACTTCTTCGTGCCTTCTACCCAATCCTGAAACTAGCTTGATCAACATCACCTGGGTGCTTATTAGAAATGCAGACTCTCAGCCCCCACACCCACGCATTCAAAATCTGCATTTTAATAAGATCCCCAGGTGATTCGTATGCGCATTAAAGTTTGAAAAGCACTGCCTTAATTGTTCAAGGCGGAATGGAGTGAAACCGGGATTTGCAATTTGACATTGGAGACAGCAATGGTGGATTTCAGCCACTCTTCGAGCAGAAAAACTTCAGCAGCAAGGCTGGTGTGGATAAAAGCCAAATTCCCTACAGCCCAGCCCAGCCTCCCAAAACTCCAGAGGTGGAGAGTTTCCAGCTGAGATACATGAGGGTCTTCTGACTGTGATGAGTGTCCATAAACCGGGGACTGACTGTACTTGTATTTATGTGTTTGTTTTATCTTCTCAACTGGACTAAAGTTTAAAACGTCAGGAATCATACTGTATATGTATCAGTTTATCTATTACAGGAGGAAAATGGTATATATTTAATGAGCACAAGCTCTAAAGTAGGCAGACATGCCTTGTAGGCTCAGAATTTCCAAACTTACAGTGTGGTCTTAGCCACGGCGCAAGCTCTTTTGGAAACTTTTAGTGACTCAGTTTCCTCCTCTGCAGTACTAGTACTAGCGAAAACCTACCTCCCAGGATTGTTGGAGGATGAAATGAGTAAACATCAGAAGTGTACCTGGTAAATAACCGGCCCTCCAGGAAACAGTCACGCCTTCCCCTTTGAATCTCCCTACTCCCAGTGCCTAGCTCCAGGCCAGCAGGTTTTAAATGCTAAATAAAAATATGCTAGCTGATTGATCGCCCTGATGGGCCTGAATAAAATACATTCTCAATAAATGACTTGCTGTTTCCTTGCTGCTGTTTTGCCAAATATCAAAGCAAATCACCCTTGTTATGGAAATTTGGGGAAAACACAGGAAGGTCTTAAAGAAAAGTCTAGCTCTTTTCCTACCACCCCCCACTCACCCGGAGGCGGAGGCTCGGGCGAGTTCAAGATTCAGCTCCACTGGGAAGCCAGGGCCGTGGCCCAGGAAGGCATTGATGCTGGAGCAGCAGCGGGCTTTACAAGGGGTGCTGAAGACCGTCCAGTCCGGCATGACCTAGCAAGTGGAATTCGAGAAGCTGCCAAAGCCTATCTTTGTAAACTTGCATCCAGCTGGGATGAATCTGTGTGTGATGAGTTGGAGGTCCTTTGCGCTGAACACCAAAACAGCCTAATTAAGGCTGGTGAGGACTGGTAACTAGGGGACTGCATACACCTCTGTAAGATTGACAAGAGGCAACTCAACTGTTGGTTGCAGTTGTGTGGTAGTTAAGGACTATAGCAGTCTCAGGCCAAGGATGTCGTCAAGGGGGAGTACTTCAACTGCAAGAAACAAACAAATAAAAAACTTGGCTTTTGTTCCTCAAAAAAAAAAATCTGAAATTTTTTGCTCTAATACCACCACCCAGCAACAACATAACATGTTGATGCTAACATTTTGGAATATTTCCTTTCAGATACAAAGATAGAGATAGAATGAATAGGAAGGTCATAATGATTATCTGTTATTTCTGTTGTTTTACACAAAAGTTTGTTGGTCTCTGAAGACAATGGACCCCTGGATTTCCTTCCTTGCTGAGTGCTGGGTGTGTGGGTTCTGGAAACCCAGGCCTTGGAACCAGCCCAACTAAGACATTTCCCTGGTTCCATGGCTCGCCTCAGTCACTCAGGTCACCAAATGATGTGTTGCACAACCATACTTTCTTTTTTTGTTTGTTTCATTAAGTAGTACCTGGTTCTCAATGCTAACATATTTATTTATTTATTTAACATCTTTATCGGAGTATAATTGCTTTACAATGGTGTGTTAGTTTCTGCTTTATAACAAAGTGAGTCAGCTATACATATACGTATGTTCCCATATCTCTTCCCTCTTGCGTCTCCCTCCCTCCCACCCTCCCTATCCCACCCCTCTAGGTGGTCACAAAGCACCCAGCTGATCTCCCTGTGCTATGCGGCTGCTTCCCACTAGCCATCTATTTTACATTTGGTAGTGTACATATGTCCATGCCACTGTCTCACTTCGTCCCAGCTTACCCTTCCCCCTCCCTGTGTCCTCAAGTCCATTCTCTACGTCTGTGTCTTTATTCCTGTCCTGCCCCTAGGTTCTTCATGACCCTTTTCACAACCATACTTTCGAAGACTGTGCAGACTAGAAAGTCGTGAAATAAGAACACATTTGTATTGGTGAACATTCAAACCTAATCTATGTTTCCAACCCATTTTTTAGTGAAATAATCAGGAGTTGAAATAAGGGGCGAGGCGACGAGTGCCTTGGAAAATTTCACTCTGGCTTTGTCTACCACAGACCCTCTAAGCCAGGCACAGTTTCCACTTTAATTGAGAGAGAGGGGAGGTAGTTGAAATTGAGCAGGAGACATTCTTTCATTAATCTAGGGGAGTGGACAGCCTGTTAGGCAAACAGGAATGCTTGCAATCTCACGTTCACTACTCTGGTCCCAAGAGGAGCTGGCATCCCGAATGAGGCAGTCGCTAGCTCTAAGGTACCTGGCCTTCAAATAGCTGAGGATTTAGAAATCAGAATTCGTGTTAGGCCTTGGTAAATGGCCATCAGGGCCAATCTATCCAGATACAGGCCTGGATTTTGAGGACCCTGAGCCCCTACTCCCCAAAGAGTTTGAGGATGTGGGCCTGACCCCCAGGCTTTCATGATCTGGATAAATGCTGTTTCTCTTCCCTCCTTTGTCCAAATCTTATTCGTGATCCTGAAGGTATTAAGTTTGAAGTAGAAAGGCATGGTTTCAAGTCCTTATTTCTGTCACTTGTAATATATGTGAGACCTTGGCTGCTGCACTGAACCCCTCAGATCCTCAGTTTCCACATCTGTAAAATGAGGCTAATGATATTACTTATCTCCTTGGTTTAGTGTGAGGATTCATTGAGCCTCCAGAAAGTTCCCTGGGCTCAGGGAATGCGTTCGATCAATGAGAGTCAGAGTGGGGGATTCCCTCCCCACTGTACTTGAGAGACTCTGTCATTTCTTTAATCCGAAATTCACTTCTCTTTCATCTCTTCCCAAATCCTTGATGCTGATTTCATGTCTGGAGTCCAGCCTCTTTTGCTTCCTATTGGTCCAAACAGCTGCTAATAAACACGGTACATCTTTCTCACACCTGCTGGCTCCACCGTTTAGCCTGACTCTCCCTGTCCCTTCCTTAGCATGGAGAAAGAACTTTCATTCACTTCTTCCACTTTGCCATTTCTCCTTAAACATCATTACTGGGACAACCTCCCAGTTTTTTATTCACTAAGCCGTCTTTCTTCATTCAAATCCCACTCACTTCAAAAGCCTTGCTTAAAAAATAAAGCCAGAAAAAAACTAGTAATCAAACTCAAGGTGTGGGGAGGAAAGTGTTCCTTTCACTGTCAATCAAAGCATAGTTACCCTGAAAAAAACAAATCAGCATTTTTTTTAAAAAAGCTGATAGCCTGTGCTGGGAAGGGTGTGAGGAAAAACACTGTCACGTGGTCAGTGTATATTGGTTCAACCGTTTGGAAAGCATTTGGGCAAGATTTATGGAACCATAAACATGTTCATACTCATTAACGCCATATTTCAATTTCTAGAAGATGACTTTAAGGAAATAGTAAGAAATTTGGGTGAAAAGGCATTATACTAATATATATTCATTGTAGTGTTAGTTACAATAAACATTGGAAATCACCTAAAGGGCTAACAACAAGAAAACTAAAATAAGTGACACTGAATCCCCTAGGTGTAGTGCACAGTTATTGAAATAATAACTATGAAGTATCTGCCTAGAAAAGTTTTTAGTGTGAAAAGCAAGGTACAACAAAGTGTGTGTGTGTGTGTGTGTATAGAAATAAATAGGGAAAGACTTTAAAATGTTTTTAAAAACAGCAAAGTACTACCAGCGTCTGTGCTGAGGAGTTGTAATTATGAATAGGGAGGGATTTTCTTTTTCTCTACTTTTCAAAGGTTCTGTCATGTGGTTATATTACTGTTATAAATATATATAAATTATATGTTACTTTTATAAATATATATATCTGAAGCCTCCCTAGAATTAAGGAGTTCAGAACAAGAAGTTCCCTTCCCAAAGAAGGACCACCACAAACAGCCCTCTACCCTTGCCATGTTGGTGAAACCACCAAGAAACCAACCCCCCCCAAGGGACCCTATTTTGGGATCCACTAATCCCAAAGCTAGAGCCTGGAAGATGAGCCAGGTCTGTGCCCTTCCTCCATGGGAAACACTTGCTAAATCTTGGGCTTGCAATGAAACACCTGGAGGATCCGGAATGGGAGGCCGAGAGGAGCTCTGCTCTGGGCCTGTCCCTTCCCCGCCCCCCTCCCCATGCCTAGGGGAAGGGAATTCTAAGGGGTATCAGGGACGAAAAAACTCTGACTCCAGGCTCTTAAGAGACGGTGAATTGGGGCAAATACTTCCCAGGAAGAAAGTTTTAGTGGCCATTTGGAAAACTGAAAGAAGCAATTCAGGTGTGTGTGCTCCCGCAGTGATTGGGAATTAGGGCTTTCTCCAAGGCATGGACTGGATTTAGGAGACAAAGGAACAGGATTGGAGCCAGAGTGTTTTAGGGTTGGAAGGGACTTAAAGAGGAAGCCGGAAAGGAACTCAAGTTTCCTGAGTGCTGGCTACTATGTGCCAGACACTTTAAAAACAGCATCCCTTTAATCCTCAGGATAGCTCAGTCAGGAAGGTATTATGGTCCTTGACTTTCCAGGGGAGGAAACTGAGGCTCAGAGAATATCTGTCCAAGGTTACACACCGGCCAGTGGCCGAGCCAGGAGGCAGACCTCCAGCTGTCTGACTCCAGAGCTGTGCCCTTTCCTCTAGGTCTAGGTCAACCCCTTTCTTTTGAAGATGAGAAACCTCAGAGTCTGGGAGGGGAAGTGATTATACCTTGTTGCAGAGCTCTTCAGAAAGAGGACAGGACTTGAAGCCCAGTCCTGTGATCCTCAGCCCAGCGCTCTTTCCACTTCCCCCCAGGGCTGTCGCCCACCTTTGCCCGGAGGCTTCTGCCCAATCTGTCGCAGGAAGGGGACCCCTTCCAGGGCCCAGGAGTGGGCTCTTGTCTAACACTCGGAAATGAATTGTCCGAGGAGACTCACGTGCTGACAGAGCAGGAGACTTTATTGGGAAGGGGCACCCGGGGGAGAGCAGCAGGGTGAGGGAACCCAGGAGAACTGCTCTGCCGTGTGGCTCGCAGTCTCGGGTGTTATGGTGATGGGATTCGTTTCTGGGTTGTCTCTGGCCAATCATTCTGACTCAGGGTCCTTTCTGGTGGCGCGTGCAGCCGCTCAGCCAAGATGGATTCCAGCAAGGAGGATTCTGGGAGGTTGGTAGGACATGTGGACCGGCGTCTCCTCTCTCCTTTTGACCTTTCCCATATTCTTCTGGTTGGTGGTGGCTTGTTAGTTCCCTGTTCCTTACCAGGACCTCCTGTCCTAAAATAACTCATGCAAATTGTTACTGTCCTTGCCTGGCCAGGGCGGTCGGTTTCAGTCAGTGTTTCCCCTGACAAACCTGCTGCTTCTATCAAGTTCCCCTTTCTGGGGCAACTCCTGCTTGAGTGGGAAGCCCAGGTTGATGTCTCTCTGGGTTCTTTGCAATTTGGGACTTATTGTTATTAACATCACTATTATTTTTATTTCATTTGATCGTTCGCTTCTGTATTTCCTCCTGGGCTGGGAGTATTTGTGGCAAAACATTATCTGTGAAGTAAGGAACATGTAACTGAATACAGAAAAGCTGTTCACCCTGGGGCTTTATGTTTGAAACCGAAGTCAGCACGACCATTGAGTGTATTATCTGGATGATATCTAATACCACCGCTTTAGAGTGTGAGAGCGAACCCTTTTCTTAAAAGAAAAAAAATCAGAAAAGAATATTGACCTTCCTAATGTTTCCCAGCACAAAGAAATCCATCTACTGTAGATTCCAAGACAGACCAGACCAATATGTTGACATGCTGGGCTCAGGTTTCATTCCTGAAAATCTGGAACCTTATGCTGTATAAATAACATGATCTTTTCCTTCGTTCGAATCACAGGGGAAAACAACTGCTGGCAGATCTCAGAGTTTGCCCTCCCCGCTAACTGTCCCCACAAATCCTAACTTGCTACCCACAAGTCATGATTCGCATATTTTCATTTGAAGAGTTTTGAAACATTCTGGAAATCATAGGGGGAAAGAGAATCAAATCCTCCTGAGACATACAGTAAGGGGAAAAAAATTTTTTTAAGAAAAAAACATAAAAAGAAATGTCTTGCATATATATGTGTATATTGAAATAGTTCATGGGACCTCATAGTACATTTTCTAGCATTGCCTTGTCAGATATAGAAGCACTGTTAGATCTGTCCTCATTTTCCAGAAGAACAAACTGGTGTGCAGAGAAGGCATATGCCCAAAGCCATGTAAGGAACTGGTTAACTTGGACTTCTGGTAACATTCTCACTTCTCTGGGCCGATCAGAAGAGCTAAATACCATATTTTAGTCTTGGTAGAATAACTTTCTGCCTAAACCCCTATCATTTCCTGGTAAAAGCTTTGATATTACCAAAGTGATTATTAGAAGTTGTTATCATTGTAAACACGTTTACATGTCTTAGAGTAGTGTTACATTTGCTACTGTTTAAATTACAGCCAAACCCTCTGATAGAATTCTACATTATTCAAATAGCAGAAGAGTTGAGGGCAGTGGCCATTCCTTATTCTTCTCTATATTCCCAGAGTGCTTAGCACTGTGCCTTGCACCTTGGGTCATTCATATAAACCAGCTGAATGAATGGAAATTAGCCTATGGCCCATTCCTAAGCTGTTGCCTGTGGTACATTTTCAGAGATGATGGAATGTACTGTACAGATAGAACTTGGTTGGAAGCTGAGTGACCTTGAGTGAGTGATTTCAATAAATATCTTGGGAGTAGAAGCAGGGTCTCTGACACTCTACTGTTTTTTTCCATGCAGACCTACCCGCCTCTAGTCTATTCTCACCAATATGCCTTCCAGTGTGTTCCCATTGTCATCAAGTCCAAACTCCTCATAGGGTCTTCTGTGGCCTACCATGCCAACTCCAACACCCAGGTGTCCCCATCTCCTCCCCACCTCTGCCCTGGGCTGGAACGAAATCCTATTAGTCTCTGCTCCCCCGCCATCCAAGGCCAGACTCTGAGATGCCTCAATGCTTCTCCCTTGAACACCCAACTCTCCCCTATTCTCGGCAAGTGAACTTCTACTCATCCTTTGTTTAGTTCTCGCGTCATCTCCAGGAATCTCCCCCTATTTCTGCATTCAGAGTGCAGCATTCCCTTTCCTGCGCTCACACAGCACCCTGTATGTCTGTATGTAGCACATGCAACACTGCGTTGAAACACATTGCTTAGATGTCTGTGTCCCCTGCAAAAGTGTGATATTTTTGAGGGTGGGGACCGGATCTTGCTCATTTCTGAGTCCATGGTGCCTAGCACAGAGCCTGGTCAGAGTAGCTTGGCCCATTTAATGATGTCTAAACTGCCCTAAGGAGTTTTAGTGGGTGAGACCACAGCAAGAGTACAGTAAGGGTGTCCTCTCTTAGTTGGGGGAGGAGTCAGAGGGAAAGGCTAGCATTTCTGGGGCCTCCCAATCTCCTTATAAGGAGGAGTTTTACTTCCTGGAGCATTAGGATAATAGTCAAACGTCACTGTTGCCTGCTTCACCCCACTTCCCAGCCCTCCACTCTATTTACACTCTGCCACACAACTCCACTCCCCACTATAAAGTTTGGTTTTCTTTTTTCCTGAACCCAGGCCATGGCAGTGAAATCCCGGAATCCTAACCACTAGACCACCAGGAAACTCCTAAGGCCTGGTTTTCTGTGAGTAAGATGCAGGGGCAATAACTAACTTTAAAATCCGATCAGATATTTCAAGATCTACCAGGAGACCTCACCCATCCTGCCAAACAGCAGCCTCTCAGATGGACTGGTTGTCTTATAGAAAGATGGGGGAAACTGGGTCTTTCCATGAGTCAAGGTCAGTTACTACCTTAAAAGTGGTAAGATCATGCTTTCAGGAAATAGGGTTTTATTACTTTCCATCGTGTAATAACAGTAAGAAAGTGTTGCCCAAAGAGATTGGGTTCACCTCTTTGAATGAATATAAGGAAATAAAGTGAAACAATCAGGTTACTATAAGCAAAGGATTCCAAGTGGGTGCTCTAAAGACATTTGGTCTCTTTAGTAGGGCTAGTGTATGATTAACACACATTTGATATGATTTTGACTTGCAAATCTCTTTTCATAGATGTTCCAAAGCAGCAGTATCCAGTAGAACATTCTGAGATGATGGATATATTCTATATTTGCATTGTCCAATAGGATAGTCACTAGCACAAGTGGCTGCTAGGCACTTGAATTGTAGCTAGTGCAACTGAACTGAATTTAAAATTTTTCTTTATATGTATAACTGATTCACTTTGCTGTACAGCAGAAACTAACACAACATTGTAAATCAACTATGCTCCAATAAATTTTTTTTTAATAAAAAATAATTTTCTTGGGCTTCCCTCGTGGCTCAGTGGTTGAGAGTCGGGTTCGTGTCCCGGTCCGGGAGGATCCCACATGCCACGGAGCGGCTGGGCCCATGAGCCATGGCCACTGAGCCTGCACGTCCAGAGCCTGTGCTCCGCAGCGGGAGAGGCCACAACAGTGAGAGGCCCATGTACCACAAAAAATAATAATAATAATTTTCTTAATTCCAATGAATTTCTTTTTAAATAGCTATGGTTGTCTAGCGCTTAGCGTTAGCATATTGGACAGTACAATTCCAAAGTAAATCTAGGCCCAATGAAGGTCCCAATCACCTTGCCACCTATAGATCAAGATCAGTTTGTCTCTGGCAAACTTTCTTTTAACAAAGCAGTTATTATTATTATTATTTTTGGCCACACCACACAGCTTATGGGATCTTAGTTCCCTGACCAGGGATTGAACCCAGGCCCCAGCAGTGAAAGCGCTGAGTCCTAACCACAGGACCACCAGGGAATTCCTGTGACAAAGCAATCTTTAGAAAAATTACTATAAACACTTTCCTGAAAAGGGAAAAAATTCATTATTCCTGATCTTAGGATTGTTACAACTACTGATACACTTGGGTACATGTGTTTCCCACTTTGCCCAGCTTGCTCATTAGGACCTTGGGCCTTCTGGCAGTCAGAAGGCCTTTGCAGGGCAGCAATAGCCAGGGGCTCTGCAGTGGACCCCAGGGACCCCGGGGTCAGCCATGGCTGGTTATCCATAGCCTCACATGAGTGCTTCCGGAGGGGTGAGCAGAGAGGCCGAGGCTGTTCACTGTGGAAGAAGCAACCATCATGGCATCCCAGTTTTTTTTTGTTTTTTTGCGGTACGCGGGCCTCTCACTGTTGTGGCTTCTCCCGCTGCGGAGCACAGGCTCCGGACGCGCAGGCTCAGCGGCCATGGCTCACGGGCCTAGCCGCTCCGCGGCATGTGGGATCTTCCCAGACCCGGGCACGAACCCGTGTCTCCTGCACCGGCAGGCGGACTCTCAACCACTGCACCACCAGGGAAGCCCCGGTATCCCAGTTTTGACTCCCCAGGTGGCAAGGTCTTCTCTGTGTTCCAGACTCATGTTCTGTCCTACCTTTTAACTTCTAGAAACTCTCCTCCAGAGGTAAATTCTGGAATACTGGAGCTGGAAAGATCCCTAGCAATGAGCTAGTCCAACCTGCTTAGAATGTAGATGAAGAGAGACACAGGGCCAGAGACTGAAGGAGATTGGATCCCGGACTCTTGACTCCCAGTCTTTTCAGCAGCTTCCCAAGTCCAGTGACCAGGGCTTCTTCCTCCTCCTGGTACTGTCATACCACAGCTGCTGAGAGGGACCGAGGCAGGAGAGGGACCAAATGTGATGCACTTCTCCTCTCCCAGATCTTCTCCTCTGTTTCATTTGCTCAGCAAAGTAGGAGCAAGTGCCCTTTACTACATCTGGCCTCTGTCCTTTGGGAAGCCCCAGCCAGATAGCGAGGCCACCATTGCCTCTCCTCCATGCCTGCCACCATTGTGAAATAAGGTCCTGGTCGCCTGTTCACACCATCCCCTTCCCTCCGGGCCTTCTCAGAATGGCCTGGTTGAAACCTGAGCCCAGTTCTTTCCCACACAGGAAAGAAAGGTTCCCACAATGGAGGCCGCCTCTTTAAAGGCTCCCATGGCACACAGGAGGAAGGACCACATTCCTCTAAGGAGGCAGTCCTGGCCCCAGGTTGGGTAATTTGCCCACATGCTCCTGCCTCTTAGGGGGAAGCCCTCCAGCTGGGGTACACATTCACGACTCGCTCTATGCCCTCTTAGTTTCTCTAAGAGCCCTGGCCATCACGGGGTCTCCATAACTTGGAAGTCGGGACCCTATTGCTACTTTCCAAATCCCCTAGCCCCATTTGCTCCCAGTAAATTTAAACAACTGCATGAGTGCGTCTAAACTCCCCTTTGTGCTATAATTAGGCTGGAACAAGGCTCACCCCAGGACAGAAATACAGTATGCAGAGGGTTATAGACTGCTGCTGGTCTCCACAGTAGGGAAGGAGCGACCTTTTGAATAGGAGGATTAACACATTAGCACATAGATTCCTGCTTCCGGGGAGGGTTGAATTCTAGGATAAGAGCTCCAGCTTGTAGAAAGGGGGGGAGGGGAAGGGGGAAGCCGGCACACTAAAGACTGTGTGTTCCCGGGGTACCTGGGGAGTCGACACAGGAAGAGGCCCACAGGCACCAATCAGAGGAGCAGAGCCACTCCAGACCTTCCCCGGTTCAGGGTTGTGCCGGGAAACTGCAGAAACCCAGGAAGGAAAAGCCTCTCCTGCCATCGCCTCTTTATTCTTCCCTGTCAGGTAGTGTTGGCGCAGCTGGCAGGCTGCAGCAAAGCCCAGGAAGCAGGAACCCTGAAGCCAGCCTCACAGGAGTACCCGGAGAGGCAGCTGCATGGCCTTGGGCAGGTGCCGGCCCTTCTCCGCCGGCCTCTGTTTCTTCATGCACACAATAGGGGATGTTAACATTCATCTCAGGAGGTTGTTAGGAAGATTACATGAGATAACATAAGAAAGCACCTAGAAATGAATAAGTAACACCTAGCAGGCCCTCAACAAATGATAAGGCCTCAGGCTCCAACATCCTCTCTGCCACCCACGTTGGCAAGAATTTCCTCAGCAGATTCCCCACTGATTCTTGTCTTTGACTCTGTCTCCAGCTACGCCCCAAGACAGTTGTCCCATGGCTGTCCCCTCTCCTTGCCCATTTAGTATAGGGGGCAGAGTAGGAGTGATTGTGGCCACCCTCCTACTTCTCCTTCAAAGGGCTCAGCCCTGGAACACGGTGGGCCCAAGTTGGTGATGGGCTCCGCCCTGCTACTCTTCACAGGAACTCATGGAAAAGAAGCTCTTGATCTCCTCAAGGGCCAGAAGGCAGGTGATGGTGGCAGGGAGGGGACCCTTAGGGTCTCTGTACCCACTCATGAAAATGCATTGAAGAGGGCTCCGAGACAGCAACAGAGGAAGTCAACAATCAAGGGGCTAGGTGACAGGTTCATTTAAAAGAGAGCAAGAGAAGTTGGGACATTACCAGCTTTCGACCCCCCCCCCCCACTTAAGAAAGATGAAAAAGAAGAGAAAAAACAACCTGAAAAACTTTTAAAAACCAAAGAGAACCTAACAATAATAAACTCTCAAATCTAACAAAAACAGCCAAGAAACTCAGGGAAACGTCTGGGTTGTTGAGTCCCTAAAATAATGAAAAGCTTTTCCTTTACCTCTAGGGTAAGATTGGAAGCGGGCAGGGAGGGAGAAGCAGGAGGGAAGAGAAATGGGAACATGTGTATATGTATAACTGATTCACTTTGTTATAAAGCAGAAACTAACACACCATTGTAAAGCAATTATACTCCAATAAAGATGTTAAAAAGAAAAAAGATTTGAAGGGGGCAAAAGATGTTTCACACCCCAAACCTGCTGGACAACCACAACTCTGCAGCTTAGATACGAGGCAGGGTGCAAAGCAATACGAAGGATGGCAGCGAAGCACCACTTGCCCTGCAACAGATTTGCCTTCCCCAGAACAGCACAGGGCCAGTTCATTTTCATGGCTTCTGCTTGCCCTGTTTAGTTGAAGATTGACAGATGAGGCCAGAAGACAACTCACTGAACGTCTATAAGTCTCAGTTTCCTCATCTGTAAACTGCGGGTGGGTGACAATACCTGACCTGCCTTCACCCCAGTGGGACCCTGGCATCTGAGTTTTCATTTGAGATCTTAACATTCATTGAGCTCATATGTCCCTGGGGTGTGCTGAGTCTTTGCTCCTTTGAGTCCAAGAAATGAAATCCTTTGTAAATTATAAATTAATACCCGCCCCCCAAATTATTATTATTGAAAGTAGCACTCCAAAGTCTTGAATGCTTTCTTTAAAATGAATGTTCATCTAAGGGCTGAATACACTTAAAACTTAGATGGAATTCAAGATACAGGCTCTAGGACTTCCCTGGTGGTGCAATGGTTAAGAATGTGCCTGCCAATTCAGGGGACACGGGTTCGAGCCCTGGTCCGGGAAGATTCCACATGCCGCAGACCAACTAAGCCGGCGCGCCACAACTACTGAGCCTGTGCTCTAGAGCCCGTGAGCCACAACTACTGAGCCCGCGTGCCACAACTACGGAAGCCCAAGTGCCTAGAGTCCCTGCTCCGCAGCAAGAGAAGCCACCGCAATGAGAAGGCCATGCACCGCAAGGAAGAGTAGCCCCCACTTGCTGCAATTAGAGAAAGCCCAGGCGCAGCAACAAAGACCCAACACAGCCAAAAAATTAATTAATTAATTAGTTAATTTTAAAAAAATAAAAAGAAGGCTACACAGATCCTAAAGGGTGTCTTATGGCCTGATTGTCATCTTGTTCTGTCTAGCAGAGCTGATATTAAAAAAAAAAGATATAGGCTCTAAATCTGCCTCTCCAAGTGCACATCTCCAGGTCGAGTCTATCAGGCCTGAATGGCTGAATTCTGCTTTGTGAACAGCCACTCTTTCAGAGAATGATGATTTGTGTAGGGTCAAAGGTCAAGAATGCTAATTTCATGTTTTTACTCTTAGAGTACCTTTAGGGGACTGGCAAACTACTGAAAAATGGTTTGGAGTTTGTAAACGTCTTGTATTTACTTGCCACGTTTGCTTGGTGGCAGCTCTTCGTTGGAGCAGAAGAATGTACTTGCCTTGGAGAGTGACTAAACAGGTGGATGCTACAGCCAGAGGGCCTGCCTGGCACCCGGGAAGCCCAATAACAGAAGGAAGGCCCAACACCTGGAGTGCCCAACTCCCCGAGGGTCAAAGCAGGAGCATCTCAACTCACCCCAGGAAATACTTGGTCTGGAGCCACGTCCCCTCCAGGAGACAGGCTTGGGGGACCCTACTTAGATTTCTAAGGGAAGAAATCCCCATCGTACAAGCTGGCACTGGCACTGGCCCTGGACCTAAGAGCCACTGAGGTCAGGATGCCAGGATCTCATGTTTAGTCATTTTGAATTATGGGCGGTTAGGGCTTTGGTTTTGCAAATTTAGGCAGAGAAGCAGGATTCCTGGTTAGGAGGACTAAATCAGAAACTTAAACACTTACCCACATGGAGAACTCATTACCTTAGCAGGCAACCCATCTAGGTTTTAACAGCTCTAGTGTGTTAGAAATCTCTTCCTTATATAGCATGGAAATCTTTATCCTTGTAATTTCCACCCTTTGTCCCCAGTTTCTCCCTCAGAAACCACATGGATTAAACCTGCTCTCTTCCCACCAAGAGGCCTTAGGAACATTGTTCCTTGACTCTCAGATTTGGCTGGGCATTGGCTATAGTGATATGCAGTTGGTTAGATAGATGCCTTTCCATCCTTATGATTCTTTGTGGGAAGGAAATTACTCCTAAAGGGAGACATGACAGTTCCTAAGTCACATAGTATCTCAGTGGTTCCACTAGGAATCCTTCCTGACTCCAGGTATGCTCTCCTTTGCCCCCTCCCCCAAGAACAAAAAGGCTCCCCTGAATTTCTGTTATCAACCAGAATGTTGTGCTTTGGCTAATATGATCAATAACTCCTTAGCCAACAGAAGCAAACGTCACACAAAACCCTTTACTGTGGTGGGAGTAGTAGCGACCAGAAATGTTTACAGTATTAAACATACCTTAAAAGGTCAGGCTTGGGGCTTCCCTGGTGGCGCAGTGGTTGAGAGTCCGCCTGCCGATGCAGGGGACGCGGGTTCGTACCCTGGTCCGGGAAGATCCCACGTGCCGCGGAACGGCTGGGCCCGTGAGCCATGGCCGCTGAGCCTGCGCGTCCGGAGCCTGTGCTCTGCAACAGGAGAGGCCACAACAGTGAGAGGCCCGCGTACCGCAAAAAAAACAAACAAACAAACAAACAAAAAGGTCAGGCTTTTCAAAATAGACACCCCCATCCTCCCACCCCCACCTCCCCTTCCCCACTCCCTTTGGCTTCTAGCACTTTTAATAGGCAATTTAGGGGGACTTCCTAGGTAGCCCAGTGGTTAAGAATCCGCCTGCCAATGCAGGGGACAGGGGTTCGAGCCCTGGTCCGGGAAGATCCCACATGCCGCGGAGCAACTAAGCCCCTGCGCCACAACTACTGAGCCTGCGCTCTAGAGCCTGTGTGCCACAACTACGGAAGCCCGCATGCCTGGAGCCCGTGCTCTGCAACGAGAGAAGCCAGCACAATGAGAAGCCCGCACACGGCACCGAAGAGTAGCCCCTGCTTACAGCAACTAGAGAAAGCCCGCGCGCAGCAACGAAGACCCAACGCAGCCAAAAATAAATAAATAATTTTTTTTAAAAGATAGGCAATTTGGGGACTTCCCTGGTGGTCCAGTGGTTAAGACTCCGCACTTCCACTGTAGGGGGTGCAGGTTCGATCCCCGGTTGGGGAACTAAGATTCTGCATGCCGTGCGGTGCAGCCAAAAATATTTTTAAAATAAATAAAATTTAATTAAAACAAAATAGGCAGTTTGCTGTCAGAGACTCAATTCCACAGAAGGTAATCTGGGCCTACGTTGGAGAGGTAATTATATCCAATCTCCTGAAGGAGATGACTGAGCCACCGCCCTGTGCCACCTTCCCACACCCCCATCTGCTCACAGGCAGGCTTTCTGGACCGCACTGCCCTTGGCATGTTTGCATTTTGTGGTTCCTTTTGCACTGTCTGAGCCAGCCAGCCAGCTGGCCGGGGTCACCAGTTAATGCCACTTAACGCTACTTAAGCTGGGCTTCTAACTAGCCTGTTGACCAAGTCCCCAAGGTCAGACAGTCAGCAACTTCTATTGAGCCTCTCTGCCCTTTGCTGAGTACTGTTCTAGTCGCCTGGAGAGGGAGGGGGAAACAAAAGAAATAAAAGCCAGGGCCCTTGTCTTCGATGGGTTTACAGGCCCAATTAGCAACTCTCTTGAGAAAAGACTTAAGGACACTTACAAAACAACACACAAGTGGGTATAATAGGGAGGGGAGTGAGCCAAGGGGAGATTCTAAGTTCCTTGAGGGAAGGGCTCTGCCTTTGTGTCCCCCCAGGAAGGACCTCTCCACTTCCTCATTAACCTTTTGTTTGGAACAATTAAACAGACCTTGAGGCTGGCCGGCCTCCTCTTTCTCTCTGGTCTCAGGCTCAATGATCAAGTTGACAACTCTGGGGACTTCATTGACTTCAGATGGGGGTATTTCAATATCTTGCTGAGATGGCTGAATAGGCCTTTGATGTCATGTATATCCATTCGGATCTCAGCATTCCATCCAGGGGAGGAATGATAAAGCTTTCCTCTGGAGTGTCTTCCCCTACTGTCTCCTGCTTTATAATAATAATAGCAGCTGCTAATAACTGAATACCTACCCTATGCCAGACACTTTACATATGTTATTTCATTTAATACAATAGAAAGGATTATTATTAAGTTAAATGAAAACAGTACTATCAGTATTTTATTTGTTCAGAAACATTGATCTGCAAAAACAAGAAGGCCTGGGTCCAACCTGGAGTTCTTCTGCAGGACGGTGAAAAATAAATCTAAAAAGGACACAGAAAAAAAACACCAAAGGAATAAAAAGTTCTGAACATACAGATGAGATCCAACTATAAAACATGCCATCACAGCCACATTTCCCCACAGCAAAATGCTGGCGAAAACTCTAGGCAGTGTTACATTGATTAAAGTAATATTTAGATCAACAGAAATTGACATAGATCATGTTTTTCAAAATGGATTAAAAAAATCGATATGGCACATTGACGTAAAAAATGAAGGGAGCTAATATTTGTCATCAGTATATTGCGTTCAAGCTTCACAACAACTCTTTGAGGAATGCCCTATTCTTATGCCCATTTTTCAGATGAGGAAACTGAAGACTAGAAAGGTTAAATATCTTTCCTGAGATCACATATGAGCAAAATGGCAGAGCAAGGCTTCAGACACAAGTTTACCTAATTCCAAATCTAGGATTCTTCCCTCTACATCATGTTGCCCTCTATCAATGAATGAGTTAACCCAGACAATGAGACAACAGAGGAAAAAACTCAATTGCATCCACCCAGCCCCAGGCAAAGTGCTGAGCTGCCCTCTACCTCCCTGTGGGCCCGAGGAAGAGCCCCCAGCCCTGAACTGCAGCCAGAGGGATTGCCCATCTCTGAGCCTCACCCCGCTGAAAGGCAAGTGATTGATTGTCCAGGCTTGGGCGGGGCTGCAAAGGCAGCCCTGTCCCAGGAAAGACGCCGGGGCTCACTGGGGCCTCAGTGTGGGCCAGGCCCGCCCTTCCTCCAGTCCCTCTGCCCCCTGCAGCCACTACCGCTAGCCACAAACAAGGGCAAGGAGGCCCACTCCTCCCTGGTGGGTCTGGCAAGCACTTCCTGCCTGTCAGGCTGGTTCATCTCTGTGCCAGGTGCCCAGCTGGGCCGGTGGCCTCTCTCTGGACACCTGTAGCCACCTGTCTGGGTGGTCTGGTCCCGGACCAGGGCCCTGGGGAGCAGGCAGCCTTCCTGGGACGGAATGGATGGATATGAGCCCAGGAGGCAGCTACGCAGGATGGTGTGGCCAGGACAGCGGGGCACCGTCTATATTGTTCCTCCTTATGCGTAATGGGTCATAATTATAATACTTGGAACGCATGTGGGGCCTGCTTTTCAGAAGCGCAAAGCCCAATAGAGTACTTCAGTTTCCCAGTCAGTCTCTCACACACAGAGGCACGCACACACACTTTAAAGAGCAGGCCAAAAAGTGTTATAAATAAAATTCTAGAACATGAGTGGGAGGAATAAACAGGAAAATTTCACTGTAAGCGATGAAAATGCACCAACTCCTTGTAGGATGGCTTTGCTCCAGCAGCCCACAATTGTGCGTTAATCAGAAAGCAGGCGAGATCTATATTGTTGCTTTGCTCAGGCTTTTTCTCCTTCTCCTTGTCAATACACATTAGAGACGGTGTAAATACCATTGGTTTTCAGGGTAAAGCTAGCAGTAAGAGAAAGAAGACAGTCCTCATTGGTACAGTGACAGCATAACCTGATGGGTTGCACTGACATTGCAGAGCATCCTTTCCTCCCAGCCACTCTGGGCTCCAGGCTGCCAGCCCCATGGGTTTAGCTCACTTGCCCCACTCTCCCCCCAGGCTCCAACGTCCTCCACACTCCTCTCTCTGCTCATCCCCAGAGGTTCCTCATCCTCTAGGCCTTTGTTCAAGGTATTCTGTTCATCTGACACACCCTCCGCCTTCCTCCTACCTCTTTGGGGTCTCTCTGGTGTGGATAACACCCCTTGCCTGGACCCAGCCCCAGAAGGCCCAGCCATCTGATCCCTCCTCTGACCATGAGGACCACTGGCTATCTGGATCTAACACATGCTGCCTGCTTTGTGAGTTAACAGTTCGGTCCCCACTAAAAGTGGACGCTCCCGGAGGCCAGGCTGGGGCTGTGGCTTATGCCCTCTTCATAATATGTACTTGATACGTGACTTTTTTCAAAACTTGAAAAGCAAAGGAGTTGTCCAGGGCATGGTCCCTATTTTGATGGCTTTCATCAAAGTGTAATTACCCAGTGGCTGCGTACATGACTCATAGCTCTTGTGACAATTCCTCTATCACTTCATTCTTCTCTTATTTGCACAACCTCTCCTCTCCCCCACCCCGGCCTTTGGCTCAGTGTTTGTGATGGGCCAATAGTTCATATTTTTCAGGCCAAGGTAGTATTTTCAAAAATAACACAGGAGCCAACTCCATAGCGCTAGAACTTCTTTCAGTTCTTATATTGTACAAGACCAGGAAATACACATGGAGGTTGCTAGGAAGTAGAGAGATTTTTTTCTTTGGGCCTCCACAAATTAGAAATAAAAGAACCCATGGGAAAAGACGGGTTCTGGAAGGCTCAGAAGAGCTCTTCGAGAATCTGCTAAATAATATTTTTGTCTGCTGTTTGTAAATGTGACTCACTTTGGAACCATCTGTCATGCAGTCCTTTGGAGAGAGCTGAGAAGTATTTAAATCTGTGAAAATGAGTATATTTTGGTATATACCAAAGCAGTGGTTTGTTTTTTTTTTTTTGCGGTACGCGGGCCTCTCACTGTCGTGGCCTCTCCCGTTGCGGAGCACAGGCTCCGGACGCGCAGGCTCAGCGGCCATGGCTCACGGGCCCAGCCGCTCCGCGGCATATGGGATCCTCCCGGACCGGGGCAGGAACCCGCGTCCCCTGCATCGGCAGGCAGACTCCCAACCACTGCGCCACCAGGGAAGCCCCCAAAGCAGTGTTTTAATGGGCCCCTGCTGCACGTTGTCCAGTGCATTCTTTGAAATGTGAATTTATCCAATTGTCAAGTAACATTTAACATGGAGTTGAAAGAAGTGACAGGGCAAGGAATGGCGAGGCCACGGTGCAGTCTGTAGCTGTGTTTCTTCACGGAATGGGCAGAGAGGCTGCAATGCAGGTGGGAGAGCCATGTTTCCTCAGGGGTCTGGGGTGGAGTTAGAGATTTTGCTGCTTTTCCTGCCGTTTAGGGAAGCAGCCTTCCCCAGGTTGGGGGAGGACTCTGGCCAGCTGCTCCTCATTTCCTAGTAAAGGGCTAGCTTTGTGCAGGCAGCATTGGGCATGATGACAGCTTAGTGCTTCAACCTTTATAACATTTCTGTTTTCACTGCTGTTTAAATTACTGGCAGGAGCAGCAGCAGCTGCAGTAAAAAATTTGAAAATCATCAAAAAGGGCTTCTTCATGTAGAGTGGAGAAGGTAGATGCAGAGAAAAACTCCTTTCTCCCAACACCCAAAAGACTAATTCCTGGTGTTTCACATGTGCGGTGGTGGGTCACCAATTGTCTCTGGGGGACATGCCTTGTTTGCCAAGTAAAATTGTAAATTTCTTGAGGGTCAGGATCTTGTCTGGGGCAAAAATCAAGCGTCAGACCTGGAAGGAACTCCAGAGCCCAAATATCGGAGATGAGAAAATTGAAGTCAAGAAAGTGGGAAGTGGCGAAGTTAGGACTCATCAGAGGCCTCCAGATTCATGGCCCAATGGCTTCTTACTATACTGTTCTCCAAAATCTGCCAAATACAGACTACTCAACTACTGTGCCACAAAGGACAGCAGGCTAGAAACTTCTCTTATAATACCTGGACACAATCCATGATAAAGAAAGTATGTCAATACCCAAAAGAATTGGAAACTGGTACTCAAATACACGTACATGCATGTTCATAGCAGAGGATGAATGGATTAACAAATTGCAGTATATATACACAATGAATATACTTATAACGATTTCTTTATGCATCTCCTTGGTTATTTCCTTAGGATAAATTCCTGGGCATGCCAAAAATGGAAACCACCCAAATGTCCATCAACTGATAAACGGATAAACAAAATGTGTATATTGTATATAATGGAATGTTATTCAGCCAGAAAAAGGAATGAAGTACTGATACATGCTATAGTATGCATGAACCTCAAAAAAAATTATGCCAAATGAAATGAGCCAGACAAAAGGACCAATATTGTATGATACCACTTATATGAAATGTCCAGAATAGGAAGACTAATAGAGAGAGGAAGGAGGAAAGGAGGAGTTATTACTTAATGGGTATAGAGTTTCTTTTTGGGGTGGTGAAAAGGTTTGGACATAATTAGAGGTGGTCGTTGTACAACCCTGTGAATGCACGAAATGCCATGCAATTGTTCACTTTAAGATGGTTAATTTTATGTTATGTGAATTCCAAGTCAATTAAAAAAAAAAAGAAGGAAAAAAAGCGTGTCAGCATCTTAGCTCATAGGTCTAGGCCGTATCTGACTGCTGGCTGCCCCAGCGTCCCACGTGGTCTCACTGGGACACAAAGAGTGTTATGAGACCAGCCTGGCAGTCAAGAGCAGGGCTTTAGTATCAGAATCAGGCACAGTTCTCAGCTCTGCTACTGGTCATCTGGGTGCCCTCAGGCAAGTGATTTAATCGCCCTGAGCCTCAGTTTCCTCAGTTTCCTGTAAAATGGGGATTCAGACCCTACCTCCTGGAGTTGCCACAAAGATTAAATAACATATAGCAGGTGCTCAAAAGGTGGTAAATAATATTTTGAGGGAAGGTGTATAGATGAGAAGAAATCAATAAATAGTAGCTCTTATCAAGGGTAGGGCAGCAACCTCTTCCACCAGCCTGAAAGAAACAACAAAGGAGCCAAATGAGTATTGGACCTTAAAAGTGCAACATCTAACAGTATTCAGCTCAGGGGATGTGACTGTCGCACCCTATTACCTTGAAGCAGTTGGACAGCCAGGAACTCAGGTTCCCCTGACTATTAAAGATAGACTATGCTCCTCAATAGAATTTGTAGCTTGTACTCTTTATTTTATTTTGGCTGCATTGGGCCTTAGTTGCGGCACGCGGGATCTTTCGTTGCGGCTCGCAGGCTTCTATATAGTTGTGGCGTGAGGGTTTTCTCTTCTCTAGTTGTGACATGTGGGTTTTCTCTTCTCTAGCTGTGGCGCACAGGCTCCAGGGTGCGTGGGCTTTGTAGTTGTCATGTGTGGGCTCTGTAGTTGTGGTGCGTGGGTTCCAGAGTTAGTCCCTGACTAGGAATCCAACCCGCATCCCCTGCATTGGAATGCGGATTCTTTACCACCGGACCACCAGGGAAGTCTCCCTGTAGCTTGTACTGTTGACTTTCTCCCTAGTTTCCAGCCAAGTTCTCACTTATGTAGTTTCTACCAGGTTTTCCACTTTCAGCGCTATAGTTGGTAATGCCACCATTTCAGCCCTGGGATGCTTGTGTCTATAACAGTCACTTATTCTTCATCCTCAGATCTCCCTCCAGGACTTGGTTCATTCATTTTTCCAGCTTGTCAGCTTTTGAGCATCCTGGGCAAGCTTTGCCTAGATAACTCAGCATTGCCTTCTAATCATCACCCACGCATATGCCCACCTGAGAGCCCTGAGGTGTGAGATTTCCAGAGTAGCTGCTTGGTGAATGCTTGAGAATAATGCAAGAAGAAAGAAGACTTTTGTTTAAGTGAGCCGAGGTATAATGTAACTAACAGACTGGGAGCATTAGAGAGGAAAGAAAAAAGCAAGTAAGGAAAATGAGAGCTTCTCTTCACCAGGACAGTGATGCTCATTTTAAAAATATATGTTTATTCAGGGCTTCCCTGGTGGCGCAGTGGTTGAGAGTCCGCCTGCTGATGCAGGGGACACGGGTTCGTGCCCCGGTCTGGGAAGATCCCATATGCCGCGGAGCGGCTGGGCCCGTAAGCCATGGCTGCTGAGCCTGCGCATCTGGAGCCTGTGCTCCGCAACGGGAGAGGCCACAACAGTGAGAAGCCTGCGTACCGCAAAAAAAAAAAAAAAAAAAATTTATATATGTTTATTCAAACTTACCAAACAGGAAAGGGGGGGGAAGGGATAAATTAGGAGTTTGGGATTAGCAGATACAAACTACTATATATAAAATAGATAACCAGCAAGGACCTACTGTATAGCACAGGGAACTATATTCAATATCCTGTATGGAATAGAATGGAAAAGAATCTGAAAAAGAATATATATATATATATACACATACATATATATATGTATAACTGAATCACTTTGCTGTACACCTGAAACTAACACATTGTGAATTAACTACACTTCAATAAATATATATATGTTTATTGTTTTCGAGACTGTAAAAATCCCACGTTTTTACTGTAAAATACAGAAAAGTTTCCAAATTTTATGTGTAGACACACACACACACACACCCCTCAACCCTTCTACCGAAAAAAATTATAGTTGTGCTTTCTTGTATCCCCTTCTTTTGTATAGCATACATAAAGTGCATGAATCTGCAATGTATAGACTGATGAATTTTTACATATGTACACACTCATGTAATCACCACGAGGTGGTTACAAGATATAGAACATTCTAACACCCCAGAAGGTTTTCTTGAATTCCTTTTTTCATAAATATTGCCTAACACCAGCAAATTTTAAAAATCATATCATTTGTACATATTTATTAAAGGTGGACAACCTGACACGAATCTATACTTCAGAAGAAATAAAGTTAGGTGTCAGAGACATGAGAGCATTTAAATCGGAAATTTGACTTATGAAAACAAATTTCTCTTGATGCATTTTGTGGCTGCCTCCTTACCTTGCCCCTGAGAAGTCAGGGCAGAGCAGTCAGGGTTCTCTTAGAGGTGGTGGAAGTGGAAGAGTGGGGAAGAGCCTCTTTCTCATTTCTGCCAACTCGTGTGCATCCTCCCCCTTCCCCCCAAGCCACGTGCATGCTGTGTACTCGGAAAATTAAGAAAATGGCAGTTCGAATTCTGGAAAGTCAGTCTGGGTAAGGGAAACTCGTGTATGTCAGCAGAGAGGGACATGGGCAAGGCCAAACCCCTGTGCTGCGTGTGGAGCCTGGATTCCGCGAGAGGCCCGGAATGTGTGTCCAGGTTTAATGGTTTCCTTGCTCATTTGAATGTGTTATTGTTCGAGCGGCAGCAAGAGCAGCCGTTCTGTAGACATTACCCATCACTGGTTAGAAAATGACAATGTCAAACTATGTCTGACCCTGACTCTCTTCAGTTCTTTTTATCTGTGGTATCTCTTTGGAATAATAAGGCCTGCTCCCTGCTGGGTCTTCTTAAAAATGCACATTGTCTCTTCACATAAAAGCAGGGATGATGGAGCTAGGGAAAAAGAAGAAAAAGAAGAGGAGGAGAAGACGGGGGGAAAAAATAAATAAATAAAAGAAAAGGGCTAAATTGGCACTTCATTAAGAACTTCCTTTAAAACATTCTGGTGCTTTCTAAAGGGGGCTTGGTTCTGCGGTAGCTCAGTATCCTGATGCTCACAGAGGAACTGGTTTCAAAATGTTCAGGGCCAGTGTTGGGGAGGGCGCCCTTCAGCTTCTTGGAGCCCTGCAAGTGTGAAGCTGCCTCCAGACGGCTTGTCTGTTTATCTAAACAAAGCAGAGAATAAATATAAAATGCACTAGGCAGTGCCATGTGTCCCTGGGTGTCCTTCGCCACCTTGAGCCACAGTGTGCCCGATACCTAGGAGCCTGCGTTCTCAGGTAAAATCCTGGGTAGAAGCAGCCAGGTTAAACAAACACCATTAATATGGCCACTGTTCTAGACAGAACCCATGTTGTGCCTCTGACAGTCTTTCCCTGGCTTGAAATTTCAAACAAAAAAGGAAAGGTCAGGTTTCAGGTGGACTGACTAGACAAATGCCAAGGTCCCTTCCAGATCGCCCATTCTAGTAGCCTCTACTCAGACCATGCTCGGTTTCCTGCCTCCATGCTACCTTTTTGCCTGTGCGATTTTCTCATCAGCTAGGCGAGATGTGGAAGAGTTACATAAACAATTTTGAAAAATGAATGTTCCAGAAGCGCCTTCACAACCTAAATGCCAAACACTTAGTACTTTTATTTAATCAGAAGGATATGAAGAAATAATTTTCTTTCCATCAATGAACCATTTATGTCCACTGGGTAAATTACAGAAGGAACTCTCTCCCAATTATATTGAAATACACATTTTATATCTAAAGCTGTAAGGCAAATTACAGCCAACAGCTAGAGTTTTGCCATCACATGGAAGTGTGCCCACTGAAAAGTGGTTTGTTTTTCCCGTTAATTAGAAATCCTCTCTATAAATTAGACTATAAATAAGAGCTTAGGTGTACAGAAGACCAAGACCAGAGACAAAAGATCTCTTCCCATACCACCTTTGGTTTTTGTTCTCCTACAAGCATGAGACATGAGTCGGACTTTTTACAAACTACATACTTCATGAAACTTTGCCCCAGTAATAAAGTATGAGAAAATATCAATACCAGTAGATATGTGATTATTGCATAAAAATGTCCACGTTACTCTCTGGGCCTCAGTTATCTCATCAGGAAAATGGGGATAATAAGAAACACCTTCCCTGTAGTGACAGAGCCATACTGTATGAAAGTAACTCAGATCCAATTTATTATCCCGCTAAATAGCATTCAATGCTGACAGGGCTGGATCTGCACAAACTGTGAAGTAGATGGAATTTATAATAACCATAATAACAATAGTATTGGCTCATATTGATTGGGTCCCAAATTTTAGGCTCCGTGAGAGAAGAGACATTGTTTTATTCATGAATATATTCCCAAAGCCTGAAAGAGTACTGATCTTCTAAATATGTGTTGAATGAAGGAATGAGTGAATGGATAAATAAATGGATGCTTTGTACCAGGCTGTATGGTAAGTGCTTTCCGATTATTTCAATGAATAGATATTTTCTCCTCCATACTTGGTGCTGAGGGCACATAAAGGAATTTGACATGCTCCAGGCCAAGAGGAATGCTTTTCATATGTTTTCTCTTGTAATCTTCACAGGGTAGGCATGACACATGAGGAAAGGGAGGCTCAGGGAGGGTAAGTTACTTATCTAGGGACACACAGACAGGAAGTAGCAGAACCAGGATTCAGCTCTTGGTCTGCCTGACCCTATAGCCTCGCCTCTTTCACTGGGCAACACTACCTATCTTCTGTCTTGTATTTATTTTCTTTTTCTTTTTTTTTTTTGCGGTATGCGGGCCTCTCACCGTTGTGGCCTCTCCCGTTGCGGAGCACACGCTCCGGATGCACAGGCTCAGTGGCCATGGCTCCCGGGCCCAGCCGCTCTGCGGCATGTGCGATCTTCCCGGACCGGGGCACGAACCCGTGTCCCCTGCATCGGCAGGCAGACTCTCAACCACTGCGCCACCAGGGAAGCCCATGTCTTGTGTTTATTTTCTGCTCTTCATAAAGAATCCCCGGATAAGGAATCGTTGGGACTTTATCACTTGGCTGAGAAGACTGCCATGGCCTAACTTGCCTCTTTTCAGTCCGTCCTATGCCTCCTCACTTCATTCTTTCGAACGGACTACTTGTATCTTTTCACTCTCCGCTTATAAATCTTCAGTGTTGATAGGATCAAGATGGCACCATCCTCCCAGGGTAATGTGTCCCCCTTATCCGGCACCGTATTTCGTGATAGTCACCCGGATGAACCTGTACTTGGTCAAGATGGTGTCTTCACTGGCCTCATAATCCCCAATCCTCGCTGCCTAGTGATTCTTCCCCATCCTTCATGGTCCAAAAGGAGACCTACCTTCTCCACTCCTTTACACATCCGCCTTGCACTGTCCTCGAAGTTTTCCTGGGCATATTCTGGGCTTGGAACATAGTGAGAAGTGACGACATCATTGAACTTGGACTCAGAGGACCTCAATTTAAGACTCCGAGCCAGTTTCCTCACCCGTAAGTTATGGAAAATAATACATGCTTCACAGATAATACATGTGGAAGCAATACCTAAACTCTGCCGCACTAAACAAATGTTATTATTGTGAGATTGTCTTCCTATGGAATTCTTTTTTCACCAAAGAGTGTGACACTTGGAAATCATGTTATCGGAAGATTGATTCTGTGACAGCCCCTGGGTGGATGGATGGAGGGAGAAGTAGGAGATCTGTTAGGTGTTGGCTCTGCAGTCCAGACAAAAGGTAATAGAACTTGGACAAAGGTTGATGGCTGTTGAGTGGAAAGGAAGACTCAGTCCAAGTTTCTAATACAGAGAGAGGGAGTGTGGCACCTATGGCCTGGGGAAAACTGGGGGCAACCCTGACACGAACAGGAAAGTATGGTGGCTAGGTACCTGGAGTTGGTGATTAAAGCTGTAAACACAGATGAGCTCTCTGAGAGAGAAGGAAAAGTAAGGCAAGCTTCAGGCACTAGAGAAAGAATACTGAAGGGAGGTCAGGAGTAAGGAGACAGGAACAGACCACACACATCAACTTCTTCAAAGTGGCTGATCCTTCAATTACTGGTACTTCTGTAAATTTCCAGAGGGACCAAGAGGAGAGGGGCCACCATGAAACAAACAGCAAATTGGGATGAGTGTCCTGAGGGACGTGCATTGCCTTCTGCTTTCTTCGCCTGTGTCTTTCTCCATGTAGATATGGATCTTACCTCCCCAGGCAAGATGCCAGCTCCTCAAAGGCCTCTGGTCTTTCAAGTTTCTAGGGCCTTCGCAGAACCAACTTTTGTTCACAGGAAGTGGTAAGAAGACACTTCTTGCTTGGTTGCTTGAAAAGGAGAGGTGTGCAGCGAGGGAGGAAAGTTACTTGGTGAGATCTAGGCTGAAGACAGGCTGAGTTTGTCCAGGAAGCTTTTAAGAGTTCTGAAGTAGTAACTAATTTAAAAATCAGGAGATTTCAGGGAGTTCCCTGGTGGTCTAGCGGTTAGGATTTGCTGCTTTCACTGCAGTGGCTCGGGTTCAATCCCTGGTTGGGGAACTGAGATGCTGCAAGCTGTGCTGCCTGGCCAAAAAAAACCCCCCAAAATCAGGAGATTTCAGATACAATTCTAGGTCTTTGTTTTCCCCTGGGATACTGCCCATCAGGTGAACCTGTACCCTTGCAGGCAACAGGCACTTACACAAAAAGCCTAAAAAGCCTTTTGGAGGCCGGGGGTCGAGGAATCCTCAGAGAAATCAGGACCTCTGCTAAGGCACAAATGTGGTAGTCATTTTATAAAGACAGTGCTCTGGAGGCCTAGAAGCAGGAGCCATTAGCTCTGCTTGGGGGGATCTATGAAGTCTTTCCAAGAAGAGGTACTATCTCAGCTGAGTTTTGATGGATGAGTATGAAGGACTTGTCCAAAGAATGGAGGGGAATGAAAAGGTATTCCCAGCAGGGGCAGGGTGAGGATGCAGGCATGATGGAGAATGATACAGGGTTGGAGAGGCCCAGTGAGAAACTTGGTAATGTAGACTATGGCCCAATAGCAAAGATCCAGAGCTGCTGAATGACTTGGCAATTGACCTGGAAAGCAATAGGGTACCATGGGGGAGAGGGGCAGGGTTAAGCAGGGGAGGGACATCGTTCAAGTGATGTCAAAGGCTCACTCTGATGGCTGTGGGAGGGTTGGGTATGGTAGGGGGAGAGACTAGAGGCCCACAAGACCTATCCTAAGGGAGGAAGCCACATCCTACTCTTTGTCCGCCTATTTGGCAACCAAAGCAGTTTCCCAGCAGGCCAAGAGAAGGGCCCTCAAAGCTGAGAGAATGGACCTAACTCAACTAATTCTTAAGGACAGCAGCAGCGAGTACATACTTTGTTCCCTCTGCCCACCAGCGAACATACCCCAGTGCTGCATCAGGAGAAATGCCTCACCTGGGAAGACCAACTGTACCACAAATACAGTAAACCGTGAACTCCTTTCGGCTTGTGTATCTCCCCTCTCTCTAGGGCTGGGCAGCATCTGGCACATAGTAGGTGCTCAATAAACATTTATTAATCTGAAATAGGGACACTCATATGGGATTCAGTCAAAGGCCTTACATTTTTTTCAGTCTTGGTTCAGCCACTCAAGAGCTCTGTGGCTGTGGACAAGCCACATAACTTCAGTGAGACTCAGTTTGTTGATTTATTATTATTATTATTATTAATTTTTGGCCACGCCACATGTCATGTGGGATCCTAGTTCCCTGACCAGGGATCAAACCCGCACCCCCTGCATTGGAAACACGGAGTCTTAACCACTGGACCACCAGGGAAGTCCCTGCTGATCTATTTTAAAAATCAGTATGGGAGTGTGCCTGGAAGCACTTTGCAAACTCTAAAGTACTATATGACCAAAAGTGGTGTGTCCATAAAATGGAATACTATTCAGCCATAAAAAGGAAGTGCTGACACATGCCACCACATGGATAGGTCTTAAAAACATGATGCTAAGTGAAGGAAGCGAGATGCAAAAGGCCACATGTGACATGATTCCTTTTATATGAAATGTCCAGAATTGGCAAATCTATAGAGACAGAAAGCAGCTTAGTGGTTGCCAGGGGTTGGGGAGAGAAGGGAATGGACTTAATGTGTTTTCTTTTGAGATGCTGCAAATATTCTGGAACTAGATAGCGGTGATGGTTGTGCACCATGGTGAACGTACTAAATGCCACCAAATTGTACTTTTTTTTTTTTGACCGCACTGGGCAGCTTGCGAGATCCTATTTCCCTGACCAGGGATCGAACCCAGACCCTGGGAGTGAAAGCGTGAGTGCTAACCACTGGACCACCAGGGAATTCCCTGTTAATGTATTTTATCACAGTTTTTAAAAAGCCCCCCAAAAGGGCTATATGAAGTTTAATCATCCTGAGAAGTTGTTGATTCTTGCACTCTACCTGCAGACCCCAATCCATTTTTTGGCATTCAGAGAACTTACAGAGTAGATACACCTCTACTAAGGAGCACAGGAAAACTGGAATGGGAGTGGGGGGAGGGAAGGGGGAGCTTCGGGCCATCAGAAAAGGGAAGCTGGATGGTATTTGTTTCATAGATTGCCAGTTGTTCACCCTGTTTGTATTTACATGAAAGGAGGCTTTGAAGTGGGAGCCCGCCTCTGAGCAGGGCTTGGGGTTCCTGGCTTGCGTGGTAAAGTTCAGACTTGTCCAGATCCGTTTCTAGCCAGAGGTTACTGTTTCTGGTGGAAAAGGCTTAAGTTTTGGTTAATAATACACGAACAGGAAGAGCCGAGTAAACTGGGGGGCAAGGAATGAGTTCCCCCTGGACTTGGTATGAAAGGAAGCTTTCTCTGATTTGGGCTTCATAGTTTGGGAGTATCTTTTTCTCGCTTACAGTGGCTGGGTTTCATTTTATTATTAATGTTGGTTGCATCTCAGATCGTATCCTTTTTGGTAAAGAACATCTTTGAGTAAATGCATCAATCAATGAAAGTTAAAAGTGCTCTGGGCTAAGCCCTAGCAATGCCTTGAGGACCTGACGGTTATCCGTTTAAGGAAAACCTGGACCATTTGAAAGTCCCTCGAAAATGGCAGGAAATTCATCTGTAGCTGAGTTTGCTTATTTAGAAAGACTCCTCTCCTAGCTGCAGAGTTAAATGTTATGCCAACCCACCGAAACTGGAAATTTAAGTCCCACTTATAGACGGGTCACGATCTGTCTGTTTCTGCTGATGATCTCCAAGAGTTAATAAAATGTAGAAGAGTCTGCAGTGGGCTTTCAAAACAACAGCTAGCTACTTTCTACAGCTCCTCACAGCCAACCATGTCAACGAGGTTCGCAAACAACAGTGGAGGAAGTCTCAACAAACCCCATGAGGGTGATAATTGTAATGATGGTTCATATCTTCACCCTATGTAGTTTTATGGGAATTGAGAGTCTAGCCAAATAATAAGTTCCAGCCCCTTTTATCTGCCCAGTTCCCAGCACACTCCCGAGGTGTCTGAGGCGCTTCTCACCCTAACCTCTTACAGCAGATTGTAACAATAACAACCGTAATGACAAGTTCTCAATCTGCACAGTTCCCTTCATTAAAGGAGCCCTAGAAGCTTCAAAAACACTCATTAATGGAATGTGACAAAGCTTAGAAGGTGGGAAGACTCACCCATTTCCAGTTTTCAGGTGGCTAAGTGGAGACAGGGACCCGGAGAGGTGTGAGACTCTGTTAAGAGGCTTAAGGGCAGAGGGGAAGGGGGTTCCTGGGCTACCTTTATTCCATGTGACCTGGGAGTCAAGTCCCGGGTTCTGGACAGCCCCCCCTCCCCGCGGCAGCTACATGCTATCAGCAAGTCGCTTCTCTTCTCTGGGCCCCAGTTTCCCTTCGTGAAGGGGGGTTTGGGCCAGAAGGTTTCCAAGGTCAACCCTGAATTTGCTCTGCGGTTGGCAGGGCAGCGGTTCTCCCGCTTCAGGGTTTGATTAGACCTGTAGCAGAACCAGACTGGGGGCTGGGGGGGCTGAGAATGCCTGCCAGGTTTCCGAACAGGTCGGTGCTCCATGAGCACCGTCTGACGGAAAGCAGGTCTGAGGAGGCCAGGTGAGGCTCTAGGGCCAGCTCGGAGTCCCAAGTCCCTCTGGTGCCCGCTTCAAACAATGAGATTAATGCCAGCGCTTTCCACTCCTAGCCCAGGAGCTGGGCGGTTACGGGCGTCCTCCAGGCTGCGGGGCTGTAGCAGCGGCGGAGGGGTGCTGGTGGTTAGGTATCGAGGCCGGAGGGCTCCGTCCGGCTTTGGCCCGCGGGCAGCGGGTCAGGTGGCCGCGCGCAGAAGGCCTAGGACTCGGACGTGGGTTTCAAGTCCCCAGCCTCTCGGTCCCCTGGGACTTGGGCCCTTCACCCCGGAGAAGTCAGCCTGTCCTCCCCGGGTTGGGGGCGGCGGGCAGGCTCCCCGCCTCCCGGGAGGAGGGAAGGAGGGAGGAGTCCCGCGGGGCGTGTCGCGCGAGGGCGTGTCGCGCGAGGGCGCGTTGCGCGCCCGGTGCGGGCCCCCTAGGAAGTGGATTTGGACGCTCCGGATCCAACCCCGCTTCCAGGTTTTCTCCCGTCCCGGCCCTGCTTGCTCCCGCCCGTCTCCGGCCCCCCCGCCGCCCGCCCCCTCCCCCTGAGTGCCGCCCGCTGGGCCAAGTTTGTGGAGCGTCGCCGCGCACGCCGGCCAGTCAATCAGCGGCAGAGCTGAAGAGGGCACAGCCGTGCGGCCGAGGGCAGAGCGAGCCGAGCCGAGCTAGCAGGGCGGACCAGCGCCGGGCACCCCGAGCCGCGCGCCGCGAGCGCCCGCCGCCGCCCCTCACGCCCTCCTCGGCCTCCGCGGCGCCTGCCACCTTCCCCTCCTTCCCCGCGCCCCTGTCCCGCCTCCGGCCAGCCCGCCCCGATCGCTGCCCCCGCGGAGCCGGGAGGTCACCGGCCCGCGCCTCCGCTCCCCTGGGCCGCGCACCGCCTCCACGCCCTCCTCCTCCTCCCCGGGCTGGGCGCCTGGCACCGGGGACCGTTGCCTGACGCGCGAGGCCCAGCTCCACTTTTCGCCCCGCGTCTCCTCCTCCTGCTCTCCTCCTCCTCCTCCAACTCCCCTCGCCCTCAGACTCCGCTCGCGAGCCCCCGACTCCGCGCCCGCCCGCCACTTTCCGTCCCGCCCCGAAGGTGGGAGCGCGTCCGCCCCGGCCGGCACCATGGCACGGTTCGTCTTGCCCGCGCTGCTCTGCACCCTGGCCGCGCTCAGCGCCGCGCTGCTGGCTGCCGAGCTCAAGTCGAAAAGTTGCTCGGAAGTGCGACGTCTCTACGTGTCCAAGGGCTTCGACAAGAACGATGCCCCCACGCACGAGATCAACGGTAGGTGGGAGTCCCCGGGAGGCGAGCGCAGAGACGGGAGAAGGGGCCGCAGAAGCCCCCTCGCCCCGCCGCCCCTCGCGCCGGACGCAGGTAGCCGAGACGGAGAAATGGGCAGGCGCGCCGGAGCGAGCCCCGACGCAGAGCGTTCGCTGCGGACGCCGGGGCCCCGGGTGCGCAGCAGGCGGAGGGGCGCCGCCGAGTTACCCGGCGGCACTCCCGCGCTCAGCTTCCTTCCCCCACCCCCCCTCCCGCGGTCTCCCTGGTCCCAGGAAGCCCCAGAGGACTCTGGCCCGCAAAGTGCGTGTCACCGGCTCCCTCGCCTTTTCCGGGTTGAACTCCTTACTGGGCTCCCCGCTTTGTTGTGTGGGTGACGAGAGGTCGGGTAGGGTGGAGGTTGCCAGGTTCCGGGGGGCGCAAAACGTGGAACTTGATGTTTCATTGATGTTCTTTAAAAACCCACTCCCCGCCTCTCTTCCACCGCTGACACGGATTAGGAGTTTTAGTAGCTACAGCGGCTTTAGAAGTGGCCTTTAAAAACCGAACGACTCTCCACTCCTCCAAACCCTGACTTTTGGGGACTCTCCTGCTTTCCGGAACGTGTTGGACGAGAAGGGTATTTCCCCCCCTTTTCTTTATTTCTCACCCCATTTTAAGGGTTAATTGCACTTTAAATTACAAATCTTTGAAAGGACTGATTACTGGAAGCCTGAATCTCAGTTGGGAGATGGTTAGGCAAATAGAGACCGCTTAGCCTGTGAAAAAGTTCACCGGGTTTCGGCGTTGGGGGTGCGTGGGGTGTTTGTGAAAGCCCTTGCAGCGCTGGGGAGGCAGCTTTGCGGCGGGTGCCCTTCGCCCCTCCTCGCCAGGCTGGCGGCGGTGGCCGGGCCGATCCCCTCTGGGTGGCACTCATTCGCAGAGGCCAACTGTTGCGCGCAGTCCCGCGGGCCGCTCTGGGACCAGCGGCCGCGCAGGTAGCCTCTTCGCCCCGAGGGTTCGGAAAGAACCACGAATCTAGCTGGCTGATGGCCAGCTTAACCTAACGGAGAAGTGAGCGATTCGAGCCCCGGGGGCCAAGCCTCCATTCCAAACCTTTCATGGAAGTGAGCAGAGCGCGCCTTTGCCTCGCGGTGTTGGTCACCCGGGTGGGGCGGGCAGGGGGCCGGCAGCCAGCAAAGGAAATACTGTAATTTCAACCAGGCGCTTCCAAAGGCTTAGGAAGACTTGGGGGTCATTTTTTGGGAAGGGCTATTAATAACCTTGGAGATTAAGTGCAGTCATCAATTACATAAAAATTACAAAGGTAGTTGAGGGAAGTTGCTGGGCACTTTTCTTGTGTGACCGGCATCTATCTAGAAATAGAACCTAAGAAATGCTTGGAGCAGCCTAGGACCCCACGCACCTTGGGAGTTATCAAGTAACTCGCACGTTACTGATTAGAGACTGTTTGCCCTTGAGCTGCTTTTTTGGGGGGGAGCTCACGTCTGTCTTCACAGCGGCACGATTTTATTGGTTGTAGAGCCCTAAGAAGCCCTCTTTCTTTCCCCTCTCCCTTCCGCCCCGCTCGAAAAAGTAAAGTTGAGTTAGTAGCCACTGAAGCTTGGGGGCTCCACAGGTCAGACCTGGGGTCTTTGTGCCCTGCACGGTTTGGGCCCGGGGCCCAGTGGAGATGATTGGCGTGAAGGTTACAGTTGTCATTCCCACATTTTGAAGGGATAGATGCAGCGATGCACTTAATGGGAACGTGACAAGTTTTCATCTTCTGCTCGTGCAAAACAATATGTGCCTTTGAGGTGGACTGGAGGCGTTCGGGGAGTGGGCTGTGAAATTGTCCTCCCCACTTTCTCCAGCTGTGTTCTGTGCAGGCTTGCAAGGGCAGGACATCTTCCCCCGCCAGCATCTCAGGAAAAATGAAGTTTGAAGGGTGCCCAAGGACAGTGCTAGGTGTTCCCTTTGATTGTCATGGTCCCCAGAAAACACCTGAGGAATGTTTTTGCATAAATATTTCTCTGGACATATTCCCCCTAAAGATAAGAGCGTTATTAGTGACCAGCAGCAGGAAATGGAAGCTAATGTGCTCACACCCAAAACATTTTATTCTTTTTGTCTTGTCCTTCATCTCCCTCCCAGGGCTGCTGCTTTTATTTCCCCTTTTGAATGACCTACTGGACTGCATTCTCCCGAGGAACAAAGGAAGTGCCTTTTTAGCTGGAATCCTTGGAAGACCACCAAGGACTTTAGCTCATGCAGTGCAATTTCGCACCACTTTCAACAATAACAAAAATGCATGACTGAATGGCTCAAAAATGTGGAGTGTTAGAGGCATTCATTTGAGTCTAGGACACTGTCACAACACAGACAGACCCAAGTAAATACCTTTAGACGGCCAGTATAGAAACGGGGTAATCTTTACCATCACCCTGGCCTCTCCAGCTGCATACATTGTCGTTGTCTTCCCTGGGCTCCACTCAGATAATTTTGGTCATTTGGGAGAGCATAGTCAACGTAGCGACTTGAATGAATTAGTTGCCAGGCACTTTCTTTGGTTGGGGGTGTGTGCGTATGTTTTCTTAAGTGCAAAAAGTCCAGGATTGTTTTCCAGGCAAAGGGTCACAGTGTCTGGGTGCCTAGCCCCAAGTTTAAGGTTTGATTCTTGATGGCCTTGCACTTGCCTTCTAGAGGTTTGAAGAGGTTTTGAGAATACTCCACGTTCTTAAGGAACGGGTCAGTCTTTTTAGATTATAATTAAGATAATTTGATGTGCTCTCAAGGGTGTTGGGGAGTACAGCATGCTGACAGGGCTCCGACCTAGGTCCTGCATTGCCTATCCACTTGACCCCTGAACTTAACCAAATAATGTGTAGCCCAGATGCCATGATCAAAAGGGATCTTTAACACAAAGGATGGGTTTTTGTTCAGCTTCAATGGGCATATCTTTTGGAGCACCTACTGTGTGCGAAATTCTGTGCTTAGCATCATGGGGGCAGCAAGAAGGACGGGAGGGCCTCTGCCACCAGGACCTTCCCAGGTGATAGGGAGATAAGCCTTGCACACACACGATTGGAATACAACATGGTGTGCGATAAGGACCATATGAGTGGTACAGATGAGGAGAAAGGAGTACCTGGGGAGTTCAAGGGAGAAGGGATTTGGGACTAGGATATTAACTTACTAATGGTAGTTCAATAGTAAAAAAAAAAAAAAAATAGTATTTATAACAAGGAATTGTAAAATCTTACCATTCTCATTGCACCTCCCTCCGTAAGGACAGGATAAAGGATATGCAATAATTGGCATTTATTACTAATCTAATCTTTGCTTGTAATTGTCTTGAAGAGTGAGGCAGTTGGTTAGAAACCTACTTCACCTTGCCAAAGGTCCCTTCCACAGTGACATCGGATGATACCAAGGAGAACTTTGCATCACAGGTGTGATTTGGGAGTTTTTATTTTCCTGTTCCCATTTACGCTCATGACCAGTGCACCTGTGAGTGTGCACGCATGCGCACATGTGTACCTCTGAGGGAATCACATAAGCTGTTAGGATTACATGGGAAAACATGTGCTGGAGAAGTAGGAATACTTCCTTTTTTTTTTTTTTTTTTTTTTTGCGGGGCCTCTCACTGCTGTGACCTCTCTTGTTGCGGAGCGCAGGCTCCGGACGCGCAGGCTCAGCGGCCATGGCTCACGGGCCCAGCCGCTCCGCGGCATGCGGGATCCTCCCGGACCGGGGCACGAACCCGCGTCCCCTGCATCGGCAGGCGGACTCTCAACCACTGCGCCACCAGGGAAGCCCCAGGAATACTTTCTGATACTGCGTTGATTATTCCATGTAAGACACAGCATATGTCTTCAAGAATTGTATTCCCTCTTACCTACTTTAAGTAGATGAGTTGGATTTTGCAGAGAACTTGTGATTTTTCTCACCTGTCAGTATAGAAATTGTCCCAAGTAGTACAGGGACTATCTCCTGGACATGCTCAAAAAAGAACTTGGTAAAAGTTCCGGCTTATGCAGCTCAATCTCTAGTTAGAACATACAAATATAAAATGTTTGATTCAGCATAATTACTATTTTCGTTTTTTGTTTGACTCACGTTGGGTTGCACGCAATTTCGGGATTAGCTGGAGAGTAGACTGAAGAATGAAAAAGGAAGGTTTTTTGTTGTCTCAACAAGGGAAACATCAGTGATTATCTAAGTCAGTTGGGAAGGGGTCTGTGGCTCCCCAATAACATCTGTTTTAGCCCTGAGGTGGTTGCCATATATGTTCACCAAAAATGCATTTTGGCTTCAATGAAAAGATGAAAAGAGCTGGTGGCTATTAAGTGCTTTCCCTGGGCCTGGTCCTAAACAAGATCGTCTCATTTAAAGTCCACAGCAACCATATAAAATCAGAATGATGATTATATTCATCATCCCCATTTTACAGACAAACAGATTCAGAGGGATTTAGAAATCTATTCGCAGTCTTACAGCTAGTTAATGTTGGAGGTGGGATTTGAACCCTAGGTCTTATCTGACCCAAAGTATAGTCTATGCTGTGTTGTACAGATAATAAGAAAGTACCTTCCCAACTCCCATAGGGGGCTGGTCTTAGAAACATAAGCTATGAGAGGACCAGCAACTAACTGGTAAAAGACCATCATCACAGCACTATGCTGATGCTCTAGTAGAGAGATCCAGTCGTGTCCTTTGCAGGCAAAGTGTTGTACCCAGACAGAGACAATCTAATGTTAACAGTAGAAGGACTGTAAATTGTATTTCCTGGGTCATGGGGAGCCCACGATAGCTTCTGAGGAGGGGAATTTCGTTAGTCAGGCTGTTTCAGGAAGATAACTAGTGGCACTGCAGAGTTCAGGGTTGGTGAGGCAAGGGGAAAGCAGGGAGAGCTGTTGGGAGGCTGTTTTAAATAGTTCTTAACTGCCTCTTGTCTGTTACATCGGATCCATGGTCTTTGCACACAGCTGTCTTGTTTCCTAGTTCATCGTGTGTGCAGGCACACGTGTGTCTTCTTGCCTCAACTGTAAGTAACCTGAGGACAGATGGCAGCTCCTGGCATTTTGTGTGCCCAATGGCACCAGGTGCGCGAGTGCGGTGCAGTATTTGTTAAACGGGTAGGGGGATGACAGATAATTGTATTGCCTTGTCTGGCAGGACACCGGTGCTATCATGGGATTATACTGCCTTGGTGGTAGATCATCATCCCATGGTCTCTTGCTCTCCTGGGAAGCTTTTGGGTCTAAACATTCTGAAGTGAAATAAATTTAGAGTAAGTCTCCTAGAAATGTTGTTATAACTTGGAGAATGTTTTTATTCTCTTGGGAGTGTACTCATCTTCACCACTTCATTAATAACCGAGTGTCATAGGCATTTTTCAGAAGCATTCGGAATTCTGTTTTTCTTTCCGCCTTGAGATATACTTCTTTTAAGAAACAAACAGTTGAGACTTGTGATGAGGCAATTTAGAACAAATGGAGAAGAGTAATTTAACAC
The DNA here is from genome assembly GCF_951394435.1 of Stenella coeruleoalba. Lineage (NCBI taxonomy): Eukaryota > Metazoa > Chordata > Mammalia > Artiodactyla > Delphinidae > Stenella > Stenella coeruleoalba. Next base: position 108,437,522 of record NC_137152.1, on the reverse strand, counting down.
CTTAGATTCAGCATATAGAGCTGTCTGATGCACGTCAATTACCTTTAAAAAAATAAAATCTTAAATTTGTTGTCTTTATCAAGGTGAAGAACACAGGCTTAAGGATATCAATATTTCATATAAGCGGGGAATTCCCTGGCGGTCCAGTAGTTAGGGCTCTGTGCTTTCACCTCCTACGCCCTGGTCGGGGAACTAAGAACCCACAAGCCGTGTGGTGTGGCCAAAAAAAAAAAAAAAAGCAGACACTAAAATACGAACAGGTAAAAACTAGCATTTTCAATTCCACTTGGCTAAACATCTGTTGCTTACTATAGAGAACATGAAAGTGCAGAAAATTCATGAAGCAATTCCATCTTGGAGGTAATTTGAAATATATTTAAGTTCTGATGCATTTAGTTCAGCAATCTGGTGGGAGAGAAAAATCAAAGAGCTCCATCAACCAGGTATTCAACCTTTGAAAAAGAAACTCTAACAAATGTTAGAAATTAGGAAAAAAATTGAATGGAAGAGTTAAAAAAAAAAGTCAATAACCTCCAGGAAGCCTGGAAACTATGTAAAAACATCTTATTGGAAGCCCAGATAAATGTGTGCCAGACATCAAAAAGACCAGCTGCTTGGGGGAAGAAAAAAAGAACCCGGCATGACTAACTGGCAGAGTGAAAGAGGTGCTTCAGGGAAAAAGGCATCTTTCACAAAATGGAAAGTTTAAGCCAGCAGAAGAGGGAAGTCCACGAGGTATGGCAGGGCAGGTACAAACTAGAAATTAAGTGAGCTGAAAGAATCAGAGGTGAGCCTTGCCAGGGATTTGAAAAAGGGCCCATGTGATGATAATGGTGAAAAGGGTGGGCTGAGTCCAGCCTCTTAGAGGAAAAGCAATATGGCTTCTTTAAGGGGTAGCCATGCCTGATTAACCTCCCAGAGATCTTTGAAAGAAGCAAGTGGGTGGATACAGGGAAACAGACCTAGTTTAGATTGTCAAGAATTATGCAATGGGATTCCAAGACGGAGTATATTCAGAAAATGCATTTACTTTGGGATAGGTGAGGACATTGGGTTATTGAAAAGAGGAAATAATGGAGGAAGGGCGGGGGAAGAGGGAAGAAACCCCACTGTCCTAGGTGGAGTAGTTTACATGGAAAGGCCATGGTTTCTTGAAAAGAGCAGTTCTAGCCTAGCTCTGTGACAAATCAGTTGTCTTGATACCTTTGGTGAGGTTCTTTCTCCTCGATTTGAAAAATGGGAGTGGGGTTGTTAGAATACTGGATTACATCAGTGATTCTCAACCCTGGCAACGCTTTAAAGCACCTGGAGAGCTTTTTTTTTTAAAAAAATAAATTTATTTATTTATTTATTTTTGGCTGTGTTGGGTCTTCGTTGCTGTGTGCGGGCTTAGTTGAGATGAGCCGGTGCTATTCTTCATTGCGGTGCACGGGCTTCTCATTGCGGTGGCTTCTCTTGTTGCGGAGCACGGGCTCTAGGCACATGGGCTTCAGTAGTTGTGGCGCATGGGCTTAGTTGCTCTGCGGCATGTGGGATCTTCCTGGACCAGGGATCGAACCCGTGTCCCCTGCATTGGCAGGTGGATTCTTAACCACTGCGCCACCAGGGAAGCCCTTGGAGAGCTTTTAAAATCCACTAGTGCCTGGGCATCACCCCAGACCAATTAAATCATACTTTCTGGCAGTGGGGCTAGGTCTTGGTAACTTTTTAAAAGCTCCTCAGTGGCTCTAATGAGCGGCCATGGTTGAGAACCAGTACCCTAGATGATCTGTGAGTTCCCTTCCATCTCTGAGATTCTGTGATTCTGAATTTTCCAATGAAATTCATCACAAAGTGTTATCTCAGAAGAGAGCTTTGATTTAGACCCAGTGCATGCTTGTTTCAATTTTGGCTAACTTGGATTTCAGAGGAACGTCTGGTTTATTTATTTATTTATTTAAAAAATTTATTTGTTTTATTTATTTATTTTTGGCTGTGTTAGGTCTTCGTTGCTGCTCGCGGGCTTTCTCTAGTTGCGGCGAGCGGAGACTACTCTTCAGTTGCGGGGCACGGTCTTCTCATTGCAGTGGCTTCTCTTGTTGCGGAGCACGGTCTCTAGGCACGCGGGCTTCAGTAGTTGTGGCTCGTGGGCTCTAGAGCGCAGGCTCAGTAGTTGTGGTGGTGCATGGGCTTAGTTGGTCCGCAGCATGTGGGATCTTCCCAGACCCGGGCTCAAACCCGTGTCCCCTGCATTGGCAGGAGGATTCTTAACCACTGCGCCACCAGGGAAGTCCAGGAACATCTGTTAAACTTGGGAAAAATATTTTTTAATCAAGACGCAAGTATATGCCATAACCAGTGATGCTTTGCTGAGGGTGGAGAAATAAGACTAGGACATTGAGAGTACTTTGGAGAGAATTAGACAGGAATCCAGCCTTGCTGTTGTTTATTGATTGTCAGTGTGCTAGGTGATACTTCTTCCCATCTCTTTATTGGTAAAATAAAAGAAATCTCTTTATCCCTTACTTTAATGTCCTCTTTGCCATGTGTTTATTCTCTTCAAGTATCTTATCAAGAAATAGAAGTACAGTAAATCCCTAGGCTTCTGGTCGGCACAACCATCCAGAACACAGCTGGGAATGTGGAAGTAAGCAGAAAAGCTAAATGATGGAAACAGCTGTCATAAAGCCCATGCATTCTACTTGGAGAAAAGGCCTTCAGAAATTTGTCATCCGCAATCATTGATTTTTTTTTTTTTTCGGTACGCGGGCCTCTCACTGTTGCGGTCTCTCCAGTTGCGGAGCGCAGGCTCAGCGGCCATGGCTCACGGGCCCAGCCGCTCCGCGGCATGTGGGATCCTCCCAGACCAGGGCACGAACCCGTGTCCCCTGCATCGGCAGGCGGACCCCCAACCACTGCGCCACCAGGGAAGCCCCGCGACCATTGATTGAATAGCTCTTCTATCAAGAGCAGAATGCTAGGTGCTGGGGATTCAAAGAGTTCCTTTAAAACCAGAATCAAGCTTTTTTGAGGCACTTACATTCAAATTAGGTAGATAGGGTTTAAATGTGGGAAGATAGAAAGTTTAGGTTACCTGGCTTCCCAGCACTACTTGCTACTCCTTACCTGATTAGGAGTAGCACGTAGTGCTGGTTGGGTTGTGGACCCATCAGAGGAAGGGATGGGTTTGGAGGCAGGCAACCACTGGACCGCCAGGGAAGTCCCTCAGGGCAGTATTAAATAATTGTATATTCTGATTTAAAAGTTCCGAAGGTTTTTTTTTTTTTCTTTTTCTGCACCATGTAGCTTGTGGGATCTTAGTTCCCCCACCAGGGATTGAACCTGGGCCCTCAACAGTGAAAGCGCAGAGTCTTAACCACTGGACCGCCAGGGAATTCCCAGAAAGTATATTTTAGAAAGAGTGGACATCTTCTAAATACAAAAAAATTGCTCTTGAAAGCACATTACCTTTTTAGAGCACCTAGTTTCCCAACAGTGCTGGGTCAATAAGGAGTAAATTCTGTGTGTCACTTTGTCCTTTTCTGGAAAAAAAAAGTATTTTAATATTAATACCACTGAGTATTACTAATTCAGTGGTTTACTCACTTCAGAGCTTTTGGTTGGTGATTTTGTTCCTCTGCACCTTGTCTTCTAATCCCCTTAGAATGTCAGATACTGCTGTTACCACCTGCTGTGCTCAGCTTGGGAAACTGACATGCTGACCTGAAGCCACTAAAGGCAAGAGTTGGTTTTGAGTTAGAGGTGACAGGTTTAAATATGTGAATATTGGTTTCCCTTTTATACATTTACCAAACTAAGTAAATGGATAATCATATTTAAAGAAACACTAGAAGTTAAGGACGGGAGTACTGTATTAAGAATGAGGACACATTTGAGGGTCCTTGTCTCTGATGAGGTGGCTGTTGGAACCTTTAAAGGAAAAGAAGCTGTTGCTGCCCGGTCACGGCCATGTAGCTCCAGCTTTTATCACACTGCCCGGCACATGGTAGGTGTTAGAGAAATGTTTGTGGTTCACAAAGAAGTTCAAGCATGATTTGTGACTTTTGTATTCATTCTGGGAATGAATATTTCTATTCATCCATCCCTTTTAATTCAATTAACTTATTTTTAGCTATTTATTTTAAAATTTCTAATACGTTTAGTCCTAGATGCCTAAGTGAGAAAGAGAATCTTTTTTTTTTTTTATTTAGAATGTAGTGTTATTTCTCAGCTTGCTCAGAGGTGGGAGCTAAGTATTTCATGTGGTTTGTTTTAATCCTGGTAGACAAATGGTTGCTGCTTCTTACATTGTCTGTTCCAGACATTAATAGGAACTCTGCTGTACCTGCAGAGGTACTTCTAGAAAAAATAGCCTTTGCTCCTGTTCCTTTCTTTAGACTCTCAGCCAGGTGTTTGCGTCCCTCCCCTTCCCCAGGCAGTTCAGGTTGGGCCCCAGACAGGGTTGCCCTCTTTGTCTAGTCTAGCTCAAGGTCACCTGGTCCCCACTTCATCCCAGCCATCTTTTCATGCCAGTCCTTTCTCCTCCCAGCTACTTTGTCCGTTGGCTTTCGCAAGCCTCTTTAAGCCTGGCTTCTTTCTTGATGTTGGGCTTCTGTCTACAGGAGCAGACTGGGAAGTGGTTTCTTTTGGACTGCAGAGGTTTCCTTAGTTCTCCAAACCCTTGACGTCGGCATCCCAGCAAGCATCAAGCCGCAGAAAAAAATTTTCCCTTCAGTTATTGTTTCTATTCCACCAGCCGGGTTTGTCTCCGTTGAGTTTTCAGTCTGGTGTTTGGTTAGAGATGAAAACAAAGAACTGTGTCCTTGCAAACTGCAGTGTGAAGCATGTGGTTAACAGTTACACTTGCAATGGTCCAGCCTGAGTGGGAGTATCATTTTTCTTGGCAGTCACTTCACAGAAAGTCCTGCTTCTTTGGTGCCAGAATAAGCAGTCATTGCATTCCTTACAATTTATAGTCAAATTATTATCTACTATTGTTAAAATTGCCTTAATTATGGAATATTTCCCCATGCTAAGATTTTAAAAAGCAACGCAAGACAACTTTTCACTGGTGTACTTCAGAAATAGTCCTTAAAAATCACTCTCTGACTAGGATGTCAGAGGCTATGATGAGGAATAGTTTTTTGTTTTTATGAGGAGAATTTTTTTTTTTTAAGGGGAGGAGTGCAGTGGGTTCACTTTAAACCGAATCCTAACTAACTACCCCCAGCTGGCTGGTTGGTTAATATTCTGCCTTGTTTATCCCCAGTTTGGAAGTAACTTTCTTTTTCCCCTGCCTCTTCAGGTCCCACAAGCCTGGATTCATTCTGGGAAGAAGGCTTTACTGGTGGGAGGTGGGTTGATCATTAAGCAGTGTGGCGATGGGAGAAGATGGTCTTGTGTCTTTCAGGTTGGAGGGCAAATGAAGAAATCAGAACCTTCCAAGATAAGACACTGTTCGTTTTCTTGGGATCAGAACAAAGGTTTAGGTGACTGGGTGGGCAATGTTTCTGTTTAGATGCTCTCTCAGAATCTCTGCCTTTGAGCTCTGCTTTCAATATGGATCCAAGAATCTGTCCTCTTCTCTACCACCTCGGTAACTACTGTCCTGATCTCATCTCCCACCACCTCGTCCCTGGATGATCACAGCTGCCTCTGACGAGTCTCTCCGCTCTGGCTCTTGCTCCAGCCTCTTCCCCACCAGTGTGTTCCCAGCACATTAGCCAGCGTGATCCTATTCTGTTAAACCTCACTCTGACCTTATCACTTGTGCTCAAAGTGCTCCAGTGACTCCCATTGCCACCCAGACCGAAAGCCAGAAGCTTAGGAGGCCTTACAGGGTCTGCCTCTGGCCCCCTCCCATGCCAGCCTGCGCTTTTTATAATTTTCCCCCATATACTGGTCTGTCTTCCTCAGCAGGGCTGGCTCCCTCACAGGGTTCTGGGCTTTGCTTACCTATCCCCTTCATGGAGGAGCCTTTCCTGACCTCCGTGTAAGCTAGAATGCCTCCCACAGACACTTTGTCCCTCTCCCCCACTGCTTTGTTCAGTTCTCACAATCTGACCTAAGGGCAGGGACTTTGCCTCTTTTACTCACTGCCCTTCACCTAGTGTCTAGTGTGTTGCTTGCACTCGGATGTTTCTTGAATGAATGCATGAGCGATTCCTCCTGGCAAGTAGCGTGCTCTTAACCGTCCGAAAGCTTTTTCCTGACTAAGAGCATCCTACTTGCGAGTGTGAGGCTACACATCTGACCCTCCATCTGTAGAAGGAGGGTGCCTAGGCCGAAGGTTCATTCAGCAACTGCTTTCGAGTACCTCTGAATTGATGGGCATGGTGCTGGGCGCTGAGGGTGAGGCAGCGACCAAAGAGGACACAGGCTTCGCATGCATGGCGTCACGGTCTAAACGGCGAGACACATATTGACTTGGTAGTTCTCCAAATCAGTATTTAGTGACAGTTCTGATAACTACTTTGAAGGAGAAGTAGTCTTGAGTGCATATTGTACATGATCGGAGTGGAGCACAGTGTGCTGGAACTTTCGACCCCCCATTTAGGCCCGTGGGGCTTTTCTCACTTCCTAGGAGATGTGCGTTTTACACCATCACAACCACCACCCCTGCAACTTGAATGGCAGGGTCTGTTACTGCCAGTGGGTCCTGAGGCGAAGGCCGGAGTACTTGGAACAGCCCAGGGGAGATGGGCCTAAGTTAGCGAGGCTTACACGGAGCACTCTTCTCTGGTTTTATCTCTTGGCCATCATTTTAGAGATGGGGCTTACGTGGGCACCAGAAAGGGCACGGTGAACTCTTGTGTCACCTTTGCACAGTTGTCTTCTGTTCTCGGGGTGCTCCGTGGGGGAACCACCAGGTACCATGAGTACTGAAGCCTCCAGGTTTCTGTGAAAGGTCAGCGTCCACTCTTAGCCCCACAGAGACCACAGAAATGCTAGTTTTTAGAAAATATTTTATTGAAGTATAGTTGATTTACAATGTTGTGTTTAATTTCTACTTTGCAGCAAAGTGATTCAGTTATACATATATATTCTTTTTCATATTCTTTTCCATTATGGTTTATCACAGGATACTGAATATAGTGCCCTGTGCTGTACAGGAGGACCTTGTTGTTTATCTATCCTGTATCTAATAGTTTGCATCTGCTAATCCCAAACTCCCAATCCTTCCCTCCCCCACCCCTCCCCCTTGGCAACCACAAGTCTGTTCTCTATATCTGTGAGACTGTTTTTGATTCGTAGGTATGTTCATTTGTGTCGTATTTTAGATTCCACACGTAAGTGATATCATGTGGTATTTGTCTCTCTCTGTCTACTTACTTCACTTAGTATGATAATCTCTAGGTCCACCCATGTTTGCTGCAAATGGCATTATTTCATTCTTTTTAATGGTTGACTAATATTCTGTGTATATACATATGTATATGATACACACATATGTGTATTCTGTATACACATGTGTATGTGTATATATACACATGTGTATGTATGTACACCACATCTTCTTTATCCATTCATTTGTCGAGGGACATTTAGGTTGTTTCCATGTCTTGGCTATTGTAAATGGTGCTGCTATGACCATTTATATACCGTGTATCTTTTCAAATTATACTTTTGTCTGGATATATGCCCAGGAGTGGGATTGCAGGATCACATGGCAACTCTGTTTTTAGTTTAAGGAACCTCTGTACTGTTTTCCATAGTGGCTGCACTAATTTACATTCCCCCCAACAGTGCAAGAGGGTTCCCTTTTCTCCACATCCTCTCCAGCATTTATTATTTGTAGACTTTTAAATGATGGCCATTCTGACTGGTGTGCGGTGGTACCTCATTGTTGTTTTTGATTTGCATTTCTCTAATAATTGAAATGCTAGTTTTTTTGACCAGTGAGTGGCTCAGCATGAAGCCCTCCGGCCCCTCAGTGACTATTCCAGTAGAATTCTGGGTCAGCAGAAACGGGCCAGATGCTCTTGCCAGTTGGTAGCAGGATTCCTTCCCTCTCCAAGCCTTTATGAATGGCAACCAAGTGTGCAGGTCTGCAAGACAGGGGGACCCTGGCTGTGCAGATGACAGGGGGACCCTGGCTGTGCAGATGAGTGCAGAGGCTGGCCAGGGAGATAGGATTGTAAGGAAATGCAGCCCAAGTGATAAGTGTTCTAGCAGTTATCATCGGAACAGGATGGGAAGGAGCATTCCCTGCCGTACATTGAGCCCCTCAGAACAGGGTTGTCCCCATTTCAAGAAGGAGTGTATTTCAGAATTTTATTATATATATATATTTTTAAATTGAAATAGGATTGATGGTTTTCAGAATTTTAGATGAGTACTCTGGATGGAAGTAGGGCCTTATTTTTGTTAGTAGGTTCGGAAATTCCAAGCTCTAATGAGGAACCCGGAGGCTGAATTATGTAAAGGCACCACCTTGCGTGCTTGACAGTTTTACCTACCAGTGCACAAGTAGTCATGAGATCCCAGTATTCCCAGTGTTTCCCGGTTACAAACCAGTGGTTTTCACCATCTTCTAATCCAGACCCCCTCCTTTTACAGCAAGGACAGTCTGTATTGCAGTGTTGAAGGCTGAAGCCCCAAGCTCTTGATTTAACGTAGTGAACTGGCTGTATCTGTAGTAAATGGGTGCGTATGTTTGTATGCAAGGGCCAAGTCTTGCGTAGATATGCAGATTAAGGTGTTCCCTATTTTATATATGGATTTAAATATGAAGATTTTGGCATATGCCCTATTTTAAATACAATAGGCTGGCACTATCAATATATAAGGATAAGTTGCCTGATTAAAAATAGAAATAAGCATTTTGTTTCTTGTTGTCCAATCAAGCAAATGGTCCATATGCTATGAAGTACTCATGGTTTGGACTAAGATGTGTGGGTTCATGCTGGGGCAAACCAGTCCTTAGCTATCTAAACATAGCTTTAAGTTTAGGGAGAAGTGATTAATTGTCTCTGGTTTTATTTTTAAAACAGACACAGCATGGAGCATTTTTTCCAATAACCTCTTAGTGTTTCTCTTAGAGCCCAGAGATTTTCTTCGTTGCTCCTAAGCTCAAGAATGAAGTAAAATACAGTGAGATTCTGGGATAATGGAGGCTGAGGCTAAGCTTGTTTATCCCTGCTGGATCTGTAATAAAAGGGTTTCCTAGGCAAATGAATGGTGTAAATAAGATCTTAGGAGATGTTTGACACCTGCATAGGGGAAGCCAGGATCTCCGAACACCTCAGGAACAGCCATTTTAATTGAAACCATTGTGTTAATTACAAGTATCTCTCTGTTTATTGAAGTAGGGTCTCTAAGTTACTATGGTGGGAGAGTGGGAAGTCACTTTGGGTTTAAAAGTGATAAATCTGTGTTTCTTTAAAATATTGTATAATTCAACTCATATTCCCTCCAATTAGTCAAATTTATAGAAGGCATTTCTGTAATTGACCATAGCAACATGAGCAACTAATGGCAGTTCTGCTGTTAGGGCAGGATATGTTTTCCTTCTTGAAGTCCCAGCAGCTGTTGTATCCTCAGAGTTTTCAGAAGGGAAAAACAACCCGAAAAATTGAGATGTGTTTTTCATGTGAGAGGAATGCAAGCTGATCACTAAGAATAAAGGGAAATGACTGCATTGGCGCAGTTATTAATTTCAGAAATGTCTTTGAATCTGTGCTATATGCCGGAGTGTTATGCCAATGCTTTGTGGCTTCCTGGGGTGACACTTAAGAAATGTAAGATTTAGATCCTGTATTTTGCCAAATACGAATTGCCTCAGTATTAAGTGTTTTTCTTAAAAATTGGTTGTAAAGGAATTTTTCACCATTTTCAAGTTACTTGATGTGTGATCAAACCTTAAATTTTCATAAGAGTGTATATTTAGTAGTGTACGCTCTTGTGGAAGAAAGCAGAACCCCAACTGCAGACAGCTTCCAAGGGACCATTAAAATGTCCTTAAAGTATTTCACTTGTATAGTCATTCTTGGAAATGAAGGACAATTTTGATCCTTAATTTAAAAAAGGAAGAATAGGGCTTCCCTGGTGGCGCAGTGGTTGAGAATCCGCTGCTAATGCAGGGGACACGGGTTTGATCCCTGATCCGGGAAGATCCCACATGCTGCGGAGCAACTAAGCCCGTGCACCACAACTACTGAGCCCGCGTGCCACAACTACTGAAGCCTGCGCGCCTAGAGCCTGTGCTTTGCAACGAGCCCGCGCGCCTAGCGCCCGTATGTTGCCACCGCAATGAGTAGCCCCCACTTACCACAACTAGAGAAAGCCCACACACAGCAACGAAGACCCAGTGCAGCCAAAAATGAATGAATGAATGAACTTATGTTAAAAAAAGGAGTTACTCCCTCTTAATTGGAGGGAATATTAAAAAGAAAAAAAAAGGAAGAATAGGTACTTCCTTGGCCATCCAGTGGTTAGGACTCCAAGCTTCCACTGCAGGGGGCACGGGTTCGATTCCTGGTGGGGGAACAGATCCCACATGCTGTGTGGCACAGCCAAAATAAAAAAACAAAACAAAACCCCAGGAAGAATAGCAGGACATTTTACTCCAGCTAAATGTAAAATATTGGAGATTTCTTCAAATACCACATCACTTCAGTACGTTTCTTGGTTGTATTGAATTCTGTCCACTGAAGTAGTTGACTTTTGTGCTTTTGTTCTTTTCTAAACAATTTATTGTAACCTTGACCAGGCCTTTCTCATCTCCTTTCTCTTCTCTTCCTTTCCTAATATTTGTTTTGTTTAATCAGTCAATATTGATACATTTTTTCCATTTTAAAAAAAACAACCAAGAGGGACTTCCCTGGTGGTCCAGTGGCTGGGCCTTCAGCACTCCCAATGCAGGGGGCCCAGGTCCAATACATGGTCGGGGAACTAGTTCCCGCATGCCATAACCAAAGATCCTGCATGCCGAAACCAAGACTCGGCGCAGCCATATAAATAAATATTAAAACAGCAACAACAACAAGAAGAGGCTAACGTGATTTCATTAGCCCTCTAATTGCTTTATTAATGGAAACCTGTTGGTCCGTTCAAGAGCGAGGGTGCTGGTGACCGGTTCTTCAACCATATGTCTTTAATTTTTAAAAATCTGGCAGGGCCTGAAACTTTGAGAAGTCATGTCATTTTCTTCCAAGGTTTTAAAAATTTAACTGTAATATAAACACTACCTACTTAAGATTATTTAATCCATATTCAGTAAGATTCCTACAATCATAGTGATCATCATTATTTTAGTTACAATAGATAGTATGTACTGAGCACTCATTATGGGTCTGTTTGGAAAGCATTGTGTAGAGTAACCCATTTTATATAAACAGAAAATAAAAAGACACGATGGAAGGAGAAGGGAATGAGGAATTGTAAAAGCAAGGCTTATGCCAGTGAATGGGCTATGCCAGTAGGCTTTCCAGGTAGCATTTATCTGAGAAAAAGAAACCTGACAGTTCTTCAGGCAGGACACTTTCTTGTTGTTACTAAACCTGGAACGAATTTATTATATAGAGTTTTACGTAAAAGACATCAAACAGTGTAATAATCAGTGTCATCAATATGATGTCATTTATTGTACTGATCTCCCATAAAAACCCCAAGAAACAACATTTGAGAAATTCAGTCTGGCTTTCAGATCCATGGTATTATCTTCAGTCTAAAGAATTCACCTCTTCTACCTTTCTGGGTAACTGCTTCCTTTTTGTGTATGAATTCATATCTCTTGGTCTCTGAGTCAGAGCTCTCCTGTAACAACCCCATGATATCAGCAAGTACAGCCACCTGCAATGTCCAGAAAACCAGAAAGAGTTACATACCAGGGGAAGTGAGAGCCTGTGGGCTGAAGCCACTTTAGATCTAGGGATTGAAACCATTTTGGGGAGCTGGACAGCATCTTTGATTCTTCAGCCATTTTTCTTCTCCCTGTCCTAACTCTGCTCTCAGGACTTTGTACCTGGCACTCAGAATTGTTAGAGTGTCATTTGGCCTCCAGAGATTGCTGTTTATGGTAGGTTACATATTTTCCAATTGAAAAGATGATATAACAGTAATAATAATGAGTAACTTTTATATCCTTTGCACATCACAGCCCAATCCCTATTCACATGTACACGTTTCTATGTGGCTTAAATTATAGTACTTGGTGTATCTGCTATTTTTCCAGTTTGATTGAGATATAGTTGGCATACAGCATAATGATGTGATTTACATATACCATGAAGTGATTATCACAAGTTTAATTGAACATTCATTGTCTTGTATAGATAGAAAATTAAAAAAATAGAAAAAAAATTTTTTCTTTTGATGAGAACTCTTAGGATTTCCTCTTTTAACAACTTTCATATATAACATACAGCAGTGTTAATTCTATTGATCATGCTGTACATTACATCCCTAGTACTTATTTATCTTATAACTGGACATTTGTACCTTTTGACCACCTTCATCCAATTTCTCCTGTATCTGCTATTTTTAACATAACATGAAAAATGCTTCTGTAGTTCTGTCGAATTCAAGTTTTCTAATAACTGTATGGTAGTCCCGGAAGTTGATGTACCAGAATCTACTTTACGTACCCCATACGGCTGTTTAGTTATTTCTGGTGGTTTGTAGATGTGTGTGTTGGGTTTTACATTGAGCACAACGGTGATCATCTTCATCCCTATGTGTTTGGCTTCTGTTGAAGAACTTCCTTAAGTTAAATTTTATGTAAATCTCTTTTTTTTTTAATTTCAGAAAGCTTAAAAAAAAAAAAGGAAACGTTCCCCTGGTGTCTCAAGCGTGCTGGCGGCACACTCCAGCCTCCTCTGTTCAGGTGTGCAGGGAAGAGAGAGGAGAGGAAATCTGAGGTTTAACCCAGGGACTTGGTCAGCTCTAAGAGTTCAGTTGTTTTTTCCAGCATTTCCCAGATGCACCCTCTCTCAGCTCTTGCCAGGAACCTACATGTACTTTGGTCCCTAAAAACCTAGTTCAGCAATAATCCCAGAAACAGCTCAAATGTTGGTTGTTGGGAGGGGGGATTAAACCTGAAGGCGCGTATGAATTAGCTGCTTGCAGGGCAATGCCTTTTTCTCTTGTTCTTCTGCCCTTTGATTGGAGGAGGGTTTCCCACATGTCTGTGTGTCCCACTTAAAACAAAACAAAGGGGAAAACCCCGAACAAAACACTTCCTAAAAACATTTGTCATTTAAACAGAACTTCCTAGAAAGCAGTGTCATTTTTTTCTCAAAGGAGGGGCTTGTAATAACCCTCCTTCTCACTCCTCCCCCAGTTTTTCACAATGAGAAGATTTTATGACTATTAGTAGTGAAATGGCTTAATTCAGCTTCTTATTCTCTATGGAAAATAACTTTGCTATGCCTAGTGTCTGTCTCTGGTCAAAGGGCGTTTCCTCTGTCATTGACTTCCACGGTTTGTCTGCTTTCAGCTTTGTGGACGGGAGGGTACAGTCTCGCCTTTTAAATTGTCCGCTTCATCTTTTATCTTTCAACAGGTCCTGGAAAGAAATCGTCCAACGGCTTCTTTCCAGTGTCAGTTTTTGAAAGATCCATGGTTTGCTTTATTTTGACAGGTGGCTGGTGAAAGAGGTGCTTACAGGGTGGGGTAAAGGAGGAGGGGCATCTCAGTGCAGAGAGAGGAGAGAGGTTAGCTGCTGCTTCTGGGGCTTTCTGACACAGGGCGAGTGATCATTGTGCTCTTTCTCCTCAACGGGGCCTTGAGAGGAGTTTGCTGACAAGGCCTCCAGTTGGAAGACAGCTGTACCCTTTTTAGGACCGTTTCGGGGTCTTTGCCTTTTACTGGGAGCAGAATTAGAATCTGGAGAGGATGCAACTGTGTAGATTAATTTCTGGTGATGGTGAACAGTAGTGATAAGTCATTCAAAAGCTAGGTGTCTTTATTTGGGGGAGCTGTAGCTTTGGATCAGCCCCAGAGGCCAGGCCAGCGTGCTATTATCTCCGTTGGTCTCAGCGACCCTGGTGTTCAGGGATATCTTCCAATCGTCCTGAGTTGCTTTTAGCCATGCTTGCGTTAGTTTATACCACTCCTGGGGATGGCAAATTGACTGTCGACTGCCTGCTGGATAAGTTAGTGCTTCTTTGTTATAACTGAGGCAACTCCCCAGGTCTTTTAACCTTTGGTTATTGGTAGCTTCCTGAGATTGTCACTTCTAGGGTTAATGGGCCTTTATGATGTCCTAAGAGTTAGAATACATATGTATCCCTTTACATCTTCTCTCCGGTACCAGACTGCCCTCTCTCCCCATCCCATTCTACCGCTGACTTTTCATCATTCCAGTTTCTGTCTCCTGAGCCTTCAATTCAGGTTACGGCTTGTTTCATTTGCACAGCCCAGCATTATACAAGAATATTCCAGGTGGTTGGAAGAGAGGTAGGAGAGTGTTTTCTGACTCCCATCCCCTCCCTACGTTCGGGGACAGTTTTTTTTGGTGTTGTCGACTACAGTACATTTAACAGATTAAGCCCTGTTAATAATTAAGAACAAGATGTAAGGTTTAAACGGGTCTAAAGAATTAACCAGTAAAACAAGTGAAGCTAAGACAATACATAACTGAAAGGATTGGGGATCCAGGAGGCTCTTTTCCAGACCCTCTTTTCTTGCTCAAGCCCAATCCTGGCTTCCAAGTGGCCTCTTGGGGAGGAAACTGAGTGATCAGTAACGGTGAAAGCAGGGAGCAGAAATCGGTCCACATTGTCTTTTGTACTAGAACACTGTGGTAACAAAGGCCTCTTGGAAAGAGGGCCATCTGCTGAGGCAGGGAAAGCTTTCTGTCTGCCATGAAGGGGGATGCTTCTTGCATGGGGTTTTAGGAAATTCACTGTAAATTAGAGAGCCTTGATATTAAAGAAAGTGGCTCAGTGTCCTAAGTGAAGGCAGATGCTAGCAGTAACAGCAAATAATAATTAAAGTTTTTTTTAGGGAGGGGTTTCGAGAAACTTGACAATATGCATAGCTCTTAATTCCTTTTGCTGACCTTTTCAGAAGTTCTAAGCTACTCCACTATGCCGTTTGATTAGAATATTTACATTCGACTTTAAGCTGATTTGTTTGGTTTGGTTCGGTTTGGTTTTTCCCGTAAGCAGACACAAGCTGTAACATAAGCACGGAAACATATCACTGGCAGGCAGGAGAGAGCCTTCCTTGGATGGCCTGTGAGTTAGGAAGCCTGGGTTCTGCTCCCTGCTCGGCCCCTGACCAGCGGGGGTGATGGGCATTCAGTAAGTCATCATATCAGGGCCTGGTTCCTGGTGTTCATTAAAGGAGGGCGTTGCACTAGATTATCACTAAGATCCTTTCCAGCTCTGATATTCTGTATTTCACTGCAAATGTGTTGAGAGCTGATGAGATGATCTGGAAAGATGAGAGGAATAGAAGGAAAGCCCTTTCCTCATTGCATATGTATTCTCGAATACAATAAAACCTTGAAATGAGCAGTTCTGGGTAACTGAGCTTTCTGAATGGTTTTTGTCTCCTTCCTCGCTGTCAGCTGTCATTCTGTATCGCTGTCAGCATGCCGGCTTTTAGCAACTCCTGTCCCCCCTTCTTGGCTGCTTCCCTTGTGTTCTTAGAAACCGTAGCATTAGGCTTACCAGAACTCTGTGCCAAGTAAGTGGAGAGAAGCTGCTGGGAGGGCCTCGCCTATGAGCCCAGCCCGTGGACGTTGGTTGATCAGAGCTTTTTGGGGCTTATTTTTAGGTTCCAGATAGGCCATGTGTCACTCTATCCCTGTTTGTCTCAGGCTAGACATTAGTGTAGTTAATAAGCACATTTCTTTTCTAAGCTAATTAGTCACGGTAGGTGGATGAGAGGAGGTGCGGAGGCACTGAGACCGGGAAGGGGCCGGGGACTCAGTGTGTATCCCAAGGTGTAGCCAGATGGCTAGACATGCATCAGAAGATGCCTCGTTTTCTAAAGGATCAGAAAAGTGGTTGGGAGTGAAGAGCTAGGCTAAGGAGCCGTGGCTCGGATTCTAAAGAGAAACCCGGCCCAGGCGGGCCTCTCTGCTTGAAGTAGGGTGCTGCCCGGGCCAGTGTGTGTACGTTTAGGATTCGCTTGTCTGCCTGGTGCCCGGAATGTTGCACTCGAGCTTCTGAAAAGCTACAGACACGCTGCTTGCTCCCTGTGACTCAGGACGTAGTCCCAGAGTGGGAACTTCAATCAAGCCAACCCTCCAGAAAGTTCCTCGGCAAGGCATTAACATCCCAATAGGCTTCCTTTTTCTGAATTTTCTTTCAGTGGCTCCTGCATGAGACAGCAGAAGTGAAATGATTCATCATTACGTTCAGAATAGTCTCTCTGGCCATGAGGCCAATAGCAGTACGTAACCCACAATCCAGGCGGATAAACCTTGCCAAGTAAAAGAAGCCAGACTACTCATTCGCCAAGAACAGCAGGACTGTCAGGTCCCCTCCCCACCAGCCGTGGCACACGTGTTCTTCCTTCTGCCTAAACTTGCCCCTACCTACTTCTGCCCATTGAATATTCTGCGTCTCTCACAAACCTTTGCCTTCATTTTCTCTGATACCCATGGTTGAACATCTCCCCTTCTTGCCCCTAGCATTTTGCTAGGAAGGAATAGATGGACGAATGAATGGACATTAGAATTAGAATGAACTATTCATTCACTTATTCTGTAAGCATTTATACAACATCTTCTATGTGCCCAACTAAGTGGCAGTTACTAGGGATATAAAAAGACAGATCGTGTCTCAGTCCTCAAGGAAATAATCCTCATCTCCTACTAAAATTGGCTATTGGTTTTATTACCTCTCCAGGTTTGGAAGCTCCTTGAAGTCAGGCATCCTGATGTCTTGCTCAGCTCTATAATCCCCCATCATGCCTCGCAGCACAGTACAGGAGCTCCATAAGTGTTTATTAGCTTGATTTGAAAAACACTCAACTTTTGCCCATGAAAAAAAAAAGGGCATACGTTCCCAAAAGCCCTTTCCAAAGTGTCGTCGTTGGCGTGGTGCTTTGATCTAACAACAGCAGGCGTGTTAGTCTTTGAAGCACACACTTCCCTCAACATCAAGTGGACTAAAAACACAGAGGGTTAAGACCAGTCGCTGCCAGCCAGGTACAGGAAGGGTCTTCTTTTTACTGTGAAGCCTCCAAAATAAGGACTTCTGCCCACTTGTACTTCTGGATAAGTGCACGTTCCAGCCTGCCACCTATCTTGTTATGCCCAGAGTTGATAGAGTGCTTTTAGCTACAAATATGTGCATCTATTGAAAAGATTCGATGCCGTCTACTCAGCTGTAGAAAAGCCTAGCAGAAGAATTGTTTCAGGAAGAATAAGGCTTTTAGACCACACAGTGGTGTTGGAGAAAACAACTTCTAATTATCTAGTTCTTGAGTCTAGTGTGAAAATAATATAGCTAGGGATAATTTATTATGCTGAGTGTAAATGGGTGTTCAGAGTTAGAAATTGAAGAACTTACTGGGGGAATTCAAGTATTTAAGCCCTTTGATTCAACCATCAGCACTGCACTGAGAGTTAGGAAAATGAAGGGCTGCAACCTCACAGGTCCTACATATCATGTGATTAATTATCAACAAACCTTTCGAAGTATGATGATAAAATTAAATCCAGCTCTCATTTACAGGAAACCCTGCCTCTAGTACAAATTATAGACTTACTAGGTTTATCTAGCAAGGCCTGTCCTTTAAGTGCTATATAATTATTCCTAAACCTTTCAGGAAAGAATTTGAGAAATAATATTTTAAACCCATAAGCTATAGTTCACTAACAAGTTGGAAATCTCATTTAGTCTTCTGTGCTTGCTGGCTGGCTTATTTATTTATTTATTTAAAATGTTCAAAAATTAACCTTTCCTGCCCAGAAATGCTTCCAATTCTCTGCTGTTCCTACTCTGGCAGACAACTATAAATAACAAGGAATTAATATCACTACAAAATGCTTCGGGACAGTTATTCGCAGCATGTAATTGAAACCCACTGCTGTTTTCATGCCGCATGACTACAATAACAGAAAATACTGGGAGACCAAAGGAGAGACTCTCGGCTCACCCCAAGGATAACCGGACGCCTTCTCCCATAAAGCCACTTTGCCCTTGTGAACTGAGGCCGGTGTGTTATGGCCAAGTAAGATTTAGTGGACATCTGTGAAAACAGGCTCCTGTCAGGACACAGCTGATCAGCAGTCACAGTGAGGATCTGAACGGCCCATTGGCCCATAGCACAGGTATCCTTCTTCATGGGCTGCAGATCCCAACATCTGCTACCTCCAATGGGCTGGGTTGCGTGATGGACGCCTCAGAGGGAGGGACTGAAGGCTTCTGGCTGCTGTCCCCCTCAAGTCTTCCCACAGAATCTGGTCTCTAATGGCCATAATTAGCTTGGGGTCCAGAAGCACTGGGTGTGAGGTTTTTTCTAAAATCAAATTCTAAAATCAAATTCTGCATAAAAGGAGCTCTCATCTCAAAAACATAAACTAAACGGACTAGAAACTGGAGGCGGGGGGTGGGGGGGAGTCCTTTGTACTCAGAGAATAGGTACTTTTACTTTAAGTGTGCCAGAGTGAATTAGGACTATTAATGCTTTCACAACTCTGCTAGTTATTGAGCCGGTCCTTAAAACAAGGGAGGCAAGGGGGGATCTGAATAGACGGATCTCTGACTTAACAGCCACTTCTCAGGTTGTTCTTTAGGCTCTGAGCATGTGCACCTGCCTCTCATTTCCATTCACGTCATTAAGAGCCGCATATCATGTGTAATACAGGACCATCAGCGTTCTTTATTGCTGTTCTTTGAAAGGGAATAAAATCATGTCCCTTTCATTCTCTCTGAAACACGACGTGTTAGAATTAAGGGCCCTGGTGCTTTGCCCAATTACTTTTCCAGATAAAGTTTCTTGATTAATGTGCCTAGAAGTAATTTTCATTTAAACAGGCAAATATGTATTCTTTGTTTAAACGTTTTCCAGTTCCATTTGCGTCCCTGGTAGAGTCCTCTGAAGGAACTGCTTAGATTTAAAAACAAAACTAAACCAAACCAAACCAAACAAAAAAACCCCAAAGAACAAAAATACCTCCCCAAACCAAATAAAATGGACGCCGGTGCCCTTAATGCTATTTCACAGCCACGAGGCCCCGGTATCAAAAAGCTGCTGCATAAAGAACCGGCATCAGTACCCTCAGCAAAGCTGAAACCCCAGTCCTATCCCTCTGCCAAACTACTATTATCAGTAGTTTAGGAATGTCCCTTAATTTTAGCGTTAGCTTAATAGCACATACACATAGATAAGCCATCCACAAATCAAACATGAGTTTTGGCTCCCTTGCTTTTTGGGATGTGGGTGGGAACAGCAAAAGGAGCTCAGCAGTTAGATGACCTGTATTGTAACTAGTACAGAGGGCCTATTCTGGGATAAGCTTCAAGGAATCTTATCGATATATCAACTTCACAAGCATCTTGGAAGAGGATTTTATTTCTTCATTTTTCTGATCAGAAACCGAGCCTCAGTTTTTCTGACTGTAAAACAGGATACTACCTTTGACAAAAGAAAGTAATATATGGGAAGATGCTTCAAGAGCCGTATGAACCACGTGAGGCGGCATTGTTAAGACAGCTACTTCTGTTCTGGTTATACATAGGTACTTTCAAGTAAAAATCGAAACCAATGAGCCCAATCTTTTGACTGTTCCTGATGTTTAACAACAGAATTTTTTAGTGTTTCTGACGTTTCTTCGAAGACCACCTCGATTACAAACATTTTTAGACTCCTTTTCCCCAACCTGCCACCCCATAAAAATTGATTTGTAAATGCCGCTGCAGGTCACCCTGTTTGCGAGCAACACCGCGTCCTTGAACGAAATGCTCTACTACAAAGTCAAAAAGGACACGTTCCTGTGAGGCAGAGGCTGTGTTGCCCCTAAATACATTTTCTTTATTTACTCACAAGTTGGAAAGGTGCAGGGACTTGGTAAGGAAGTAGTACTAGGCTCTTGGAGTCATCAGTTACCTGTACTGAGATACATTTTGATATTTTTATGCCAACAGATGTGCATTCATTATGAGTCCTGGCTTAGGGTTCTCTGGCCCTGATCTGAGTCCCCTCTTGAGTTCAAAAGGGCTGCTGAGGGGATCCTGAAGGGCAGTGCCTCCCAGCAGGGTGTTACAGACTAGAGAGGGCAGGCCTTAGTTTTCAAGCTGGGTCCAGATACCCTTCCTGTTCTGTGGGGAGTGGGCGGCAGGTCAGAAAGGGGAATGCTGGCTAGTAAGAGATTTGCTGCGGGGGGGCGGGGGTGTCAGGGCTGTATGCATGTGCCTGAGATGTGACATCTGTGCTGGTAGCTTCTTAGGGTTCCTGGCTACTCTGAAGGTCTTTGCTGACACCCTTGGGGAGTGATGTCTGACCTGGGACCTTTCGAGGTTCCTGCTTGTACATGTAGCCCAACGTCTGAAGCCTCCTGAAGCCTTCCGGAAACGCTTTACATGTGCCAAAGACACAAGGCCCCGAGTCTGCTTTTGGCCTGGGTTCTCCCTCCTACTCAGGTAATTGTGCATCCTTATGTAACCTTTCAAACTGAAGACTGAGACATTTATAGCAACCCTAAAGTTCCTCTCATCTCTTCTCACTTTCCCCTTTCAAAGTTTGAGCTTTGAGGTCCGGGGTGTGTGTGTGTGGGTTTTTAAGAAATGCGTTTAATTCACTGCAGATTTAACAACGTCGTATGTATGGCCCTGCTCCCAGCTTCAGCTGAAGGACGTGGCTTTGTTTGACAGAGATCCTTGAGACTTATTAACTTTTAAAGAACAGATAGCACGATTCCTTCCAGGAAAAAAGAAAAAGATTGTATGGCTTCTTTTCATAAAGGAGTCAAAGTTGTCACAATTAGTTAGGGCTTTTTTATTTTGTGCATGGCCATTTGCTCTGGGTAGTGGGTTCCTATGGACACATTAAAGTGCAATTCTTTGTGCAATTTTAGTTCTCTGAAGAAACTTTTCACGTTGCATTATCACAATAATAAGCATAAATGTTTTTGAAAGGGCTTTTTAACTTTAAGAGCAACTTTTAATATTTTTTAATGGACTTTATTTTTTAGAGCACTTTTAGGTTCACAGCAAATTTGAGCAGAAAGTACAAAGAGTTCCCATGTACCCTACGCCTCCCCACATGCACAGCCTCCCCTGCTATAAACATCCTGCACCAGAGTGGTGCATCTGTTACAGTCTGAGCCTACAGAGTTACATCAGTGACCCTACGTTATCACCCAGAGTCCACCCTTTACATTAGGATTCTCTCTTAGTGTGACACATTCTGTGGGTTTTTGACAAATGTATAATGACATGTATGCACCATTACAGTATCACACAGAATAGTGTCACTGCCCGAAAAATCCTCTGTGCTCTGCCTATTCATCCTTCCCTCTCTCCCTGCCCCCAACCCCTGGCCACCACTGATCTTTCTACTGTTTCCGTAGTTTTGCCTTTTCCAGAATGTCCTATAGTTGGCATCAGACAGTATGTAGTCTTTTCAGATTGGCTTCTTTCAGTTAGTAACATGCATTTAAGTTTCCTTCATGTCTGTTCATGGCTTGATAGCTCATTTCTTTTTAGCACTGAGTAATATTTCATTGTCTGGATGTACCACAGTTTATTTATCCATTCACCTACTAAAGGATATATTGGCTGCTTCCAGATTTGGGTAATTGTGAATAAATCTATAAACATCTGTGTGCAGGTTTTTGAGTGGATATACTTTTCAGCTCCTTTGGATAAATGAGTATGTTTAGTTTTGTAAGGAACTTCCAAACTGCCTTCCAGAGTGGCTGTACCATTTTGCATTCCCCCCCAGCAATGCATGAGAGTTCCTGTTCCACAGCCTCACCAGCATTTGGCGTTGTCAGTGTTTTGGATTTTAGCCATTCTAATAGGTGTGTAGTGGTATCTCATTATTGTTTTAATTTGCAATTCTCTAGTGATGATGTGGAACATTTTTTCAAATGCTTTTTTTGCCATCTGCGTATCTTTGGTGAGATGCCTACTCAGGTCTTTGCCTCATGTTTTTCATCAGGTTGTTCATTTTCTTATTAATATTTTTTCATCCTATGACAGATGTTCATTTGCTCTCTTCTAACTGGCAGCTAGACAGTTAAATTTTGGTTACATATCTCACCTAAGATATGTAGGGTTTAAGGCAGATCATGCTTGGTATATGTTCCCCCGGGCTTGCTGAAGGATTCACTTTTATGAACATGACTCTGGTGAAAGGGCAGGTAAAAGTTAGTGATCAATTAAGTGTGCAGCTGCCAATTAACCTATTGAATGTATAAACCATGTCAGAAAATCCAGTTAGTTCTGCTATAACACAACTTATTCATTCCTAAAAGTCACTCTGCTATGTAAAATCATGCAGTGAAACCACAGGGCTTATTGGGAATATTGGGGTTAGGGTCCAACAATTAAAAAAAAAAAACTTCACCTGTGGCACATTTTAAAAGCAGGAAACCTAAGAAAAACAATAGCCTACTTTTGCACATGGTTAAGAAATATATAAAAACTACAATAAATACGACACTTTACCTTAAAGAACACCTGAAGTTTGCTTGTGGTCACGGGGGTGGGGGGTGGTCAGAAGGGTTGCAGACTGTGAGTCCTGGAAGTGGTAGAAGGATGTTATCTGAAGTCAGATGGGAAGTTAATAAATGTGAATGGGTGTGACTCAACAGGTGAACTGACAGAGCTGGTGGATGTTTGTGTGTTTATGTGTAGATTCCTACTTGGTTTGTTTCAGCTGGTTGGAGTCCTCTGCTTCTACCTAGTGTTTCTTGAAGATGAAATCACCAGTGAGGGAACCACAAGTGAGCTGTGAAATTCACAATTATGCCCAAATTGCTTCCTGATTTATCAATGGCATTGGAAGAAATTTACATTTTCAAAATAAGCATTGTAGCCAAGTGGACTATAGTTAATATCCTTTGTTGATTTCTTGAGTGGCGGTGGGTAGTAGCTGCTCACATGTGACCTCCTTTGTATGTGCTGCTCAGAAGTGCTCCTCTTGAGGGTCCACTGACCAGGGCTCTCATCACCAGTCAGTCCCTCCACAAGGGGCCTCTTGTGCTGCCTGGGAGGGCCGGTTAGCATGCGAAGAGTGACTTCTGGTTTTATATTGATGGGAGAATGCTGTGTTAAGACCTCTGGCTTACTCATAATTGCTGGTGTGGATGAGGCATTGGCCAGCAATGAGTGGCAAGAAGGCTTCCCTGGAGCTGGTCTAACTAAGGCTGGCTGTATATTTGAGCCCTCAAATGGACTGTCGTCCTAGAGTAATTAAAAGCATATTGGACTCTGGTCTTCTTTCCAGTCTCTGGCATGGATCGTAAGAGGACTGGATTCAGTTGTGTCTCTTTTCTGTGCACTTTTCCCCTGATGGATTAAAGAAACCAACTTTTACTAGGGAAACTTTCAATCATGTCAAAACCTCGTTTTCAAAGGGAAAACACCACCTTAGAGAGGAACTTATTTTCAAATATAGACATTCACATTGCATATAAGTATATAGACAAGTGCTCTAACAACAGCAGCAAGATGCTGCCCTTCTGTTCTGGAGAACAAATACATTATTTTCACTTCGGAGGGAGGGATTCTCCACAAAATACAGATGCTCTGCTCTATGTGTATTATTTCCTATAATTCCCCTCACTAAACATGCTTTGGCTCTGTTATTCTTGGGAACCTTTGGGTTTTTCTGTAGATTGGCTGAGACAGATCCTTAGCCTTAAAACTTCTTGCTATCTGGGAGCTACATCAAATTTATGGGGCTGCTGTGCTTGATTGGGAATGGGTCCTTGGAATTAGGAGCTGACATTGTAAAAAGGTCAAGGTTTTGTGAAGAAAACTCGGAACTGTCCCATCTCCGGGTCAAAGCCATCTAGTTTTCCTGGAGCCCCATATTTCTCTGTTACTATTTCCTATTTAGGACCACTCTCTTATCTATGGAAAACTCCACTGTTTCAGCACTGATTTTCGTGTGTCACCTCCTTTCATTCTGGCAAAACATTGTAAAATTACTCCCCCCTCCCCCGTTTTCCACTTAAGGGAACTGAGACTTATCTAAGTCTCTTGCACAGGATCAAGCAGCATGCAATTTGAACCCAAGACTTTCTTTTTTTAACTCTTATTTTTTTTCATTGTGGTAGATTTCACATAGAAAATCTACCATTTTAACCCTTTTCTTTATTTTTTTTGGCTGTACCGCATGGCTTGTGGGATCTTAGTTCGCCAAGCACAGATCAGACCCGTGCCCTCAGCAGTGAAAGCGTGGAGTTCTAACCACTGGACCACCAGGGAATTCCCTATTTTAACCATTTTAAAGTGTACAGTTCAGTGGCATTTAGTACATTCCATAATATTGTTTAACAGTCAGCACTCTAATTCTAGAATATTTTCATGTCAAAAGTAAAATCCTGTACCTGTTAAGCCACCATTCTTCATCTGCTGCGCCCCCCCCCCCCCCCCCCAGCAATCATTAATCTGCTTTCTGTCTGTAAGCATCTTGCCTATTCTGGTATTTCATATAGATGGAATCATACAGTATTGGACCTATTGTGCCTGGCTTCTTTTACTTAGCACGGTTTATCCCCATGGTTGCATCTATTGGCATTTTATTCTTTTTATGGCCGAATAATAGTCCATTGTATGGACATACCACGTTTTTAGTCCATTCCTCATTTGATGGATGGCCTGTGGGTTGTTTCTACCTTTTGGCTATTTCAGTAGTGCTACTATGAACATTCATGTACACGTTTTTGCCTGCAACACCTGTTTCAGTTTTCTTGAGTATATGCCTAGGAGTGGAGTTGCCGGGACATATGGTCATTCTGTGTTTCATTTTTTTTTTTTTTTTTTTTTTTTTTTTTGCGGTACGTGGGCCTCCCACTGTTGTGGCCTCTCCTGTTGCGGAGCACAGGCTCCGGACGCACAGGCTCAGCGGCCATGGCTCACGGGCCCAGCCGCTCCGCGGCACGTGGGATCTTCCCGGACCGGGACACGAACCCGTGTCCCCTGCATCGGCAGGCGGACTCTCAACCACTGCGCCACCAGGGAAGCCCTGTGTTTCGTCTTTTGAGGAGGTGCCAAACTGTCTTCCACGGTGGCTGCACTATTTCACACCGCCATCAGCAGGTGTGAGGTGAACGCAGGTCTTTCTGACACCAGAGGCTGTGCTCATTTTCTTAGGCCATACCGTCTCCTAATAACTCCGCAAAGGCTCCGGCAGCCCCCTGCCAAGTCTCTCCTCCAGCCAACAACAGAAGCACGTTTCAGCATGTCTCGTGTTTCGAGGGGAAGTTGGTGGTAATACGACTTCGGCTTGGGGGAAAGAACAGGTGTTTGCAATTTGTCAGTGGCCATCTCCTCTTCCTCAGTGTCAGGTAGTGGTGAAGAGGGTAGGCTCTAGAACCAAATACTGTATGATTCCAATTCTAGGAAATATCCAGAGTAGGCAAATCTATAGATAGTCGGGTCAGTGACTGCCTAGGACTTAGGCAGTGATAACTATGGTATAGAGTTTCTTTTTAGGGGTCATGAAAATGTTCTCATATTGGCTGTGGTGACGGTGCACTAAATATACTAAAAACTATCGTGTGGTATACAGTTCTTTTTTTTTTTCTTTTTGGCCACACCGCGCGGCTTGTAGGATCTTAGTTCCCCAACCAGGGATTGAATCCAGGCCCCTGGCAGTGAGAGTGCAGAGTCCTAACCACTGGACCGCCGGGGAAGTCCCTGTGTGGTGTACTTTAAATATTGTATGTCACTAAAGCGTTAAAAATCAATGTCGGCTCTAGAGTCTTACTGTTGCTTATTAGCTCTGACCTTGGACAAGTTCCTTAGTGACTTCTGCTCCAGGGTTCATATGTGTAAAAGATGGTAAAATAATAGGTTATACCTACCTCATAGAGTTGTGAAGATCAAAGGGGCTAATATAGATAATATAGTGCTTGGCATGGTGTCTGACACATAACCAGTGGTCACTGCATGCTGGTAACTATTAATATTAGCATCATAAAATAGTTTTTGAAGATCCAACTGATAGATGGTGTTCATGATGGGACAGTGAAGACAGGAAGTAGGTGGAATTCCTCTTGCAATTTGAATTCTTAGTTCAACCCTGCTGCCGAGGGCAGTGAGCGATACAGGACAGCATAATGAGGCAATAATTCGGATAGTAATGGGAGATGAGGTCATGTGGCAGGGGGCGTTGGGTAGAGACCTAAGGGCTAGAAAAAGAATATTGGTGCTGATGTGGGAGAGGAAATTGTATTAAAAAGGCTGCTCTGCCCTTCACTGACAACAGATGTTGGGAGGTCTTGGGCTCTGGGCTCCAGGGTCTCTGACCCCCTTGAAATTCTCTCCGGTTTCTTTGGAGGTCATGATCCCACAGTTGGAGGAGTCCTGGTGTAGATTAGCTCCCTTGGATATGTTTTCCTCTGTCTTTGCCTAATGCCTCCCATACCCAGGAACTTGGAGGTAGGTGCTCATGCTAGCAAAGGAACCAGCAGCTTTTCTAGAGCAACGGAGGAAAAAGCTGGGATGGGATGGAAGGCAGGAGCCTAAAAGACAGGGATCTGTGAGTGAAAAGAAAGCAGAACAAAACGCCGAGCTGCTGCGCTGGTCCAGTTGCTCTCAGGCTGAAGGCCCTCCAGAGAGTCAAGCCCTTGTCTGTGTTCCAACTTGCAGGCTCCAGGCATGGGACGATGTCCCACTTGAGGGGCACACAAGAGCAAAGACAGCCTCCCTCCCCCCAGTATTTGAGGAGACAGACTCAAAGCAAACACATAAAGGGACTGAGGATCATGTCCAGAGAACATGCTCTCGAGTCCAATGGGCAGGCTGTAAACCGAGTGTGTAAAGTGCCTAGCGAGGCAATATGGTTAAAGGTTTAGGTTCACAGAGTGCTTTCCTGCCGTCTCTGCACCTCCTTTCCATAAGCCGGTGTCCTGCGTGGACTGATCGTGTTTTACGGCCGGGAACACCCTGGGCTATCGACCCGCTGAGTGATTTGTCACTGAGAGACTGTTCAGCGCTGGTGTCTGCTTCTGTGAGGGTATCTGTGCTGGATTCCATCATGGGGGTAGGGATGCCTTTGCCAGCCGAAGCCGCACACGCACGCTCTGTGGCCGAGCGCATGCCTGGGCCATCGTGGCAGATATGGGGATATCCTTGCCAGGAGGCTGGCAAGTGTGAAATGCCATTGGCAAGGACCGGGGCCCGGAGCGTGCAGTGCTGTTGCCCGGGGCAGGGGAGGGGGTGGTCGTGGGCAGCAGGAAGGGGCCTGGGCTCTGATGTGCAGCTTCTCCCTGCCTGCTCGCCCACCCCTCTCCAGCCTGCTGTCTGCCCATCAGCTGTGGGACTGCCAGCCTGAGCACGTGGGCTGCTTCTTGGCTTCGAGCCAGTGGCGAGCTGGGAACCTGTGACTTTGAGACTTGGCCCTTTTCAGTTCTCTTTGTTCAGAAAAAAGTTTCATCCTGGCTCTCTTCAGTGGCTGCCGAGGATTAGGAGAACCCCGGGGAGACTTGGCTATAGGACAGCTCTCAAAGCTGTGCTGGGAAATTTGAAGAGGGGCCATTTCTCTCTGTCTTATTTCAAGTGACATTCTTCTCTCCTTTCCTAAACGGGTTTTTACTGTTGCAAACCCTACAGCATAATCCCCTCGTGTACTTTTGTGATTCCGCAGCTATGGAGGGGATTAGACCAGTATCTGGACCAATAAAATATGGTAAGGACCGTTGAAATGGACAATAAGAAGGAAAGTTCAAATCTAGGCGCTTGTTTTTAATGGTTGGACCAGTTAGAGCCTGTGCTTGTTTTCCTGGGTTAGCATTTCTCATTCTTTAAAAAAAAAAAAAAAAGTCTGCTTTTCACTGCCTTGGAGGGAAAAAGAAAGAAGGGAGGCTTTGCTCCCCTGAACAGAACTTGAGAACCGGACAGCTAAACGGCCAAAGGCTATGGTATTCCCAAGTACAAGTGGGCCATTTTCCAGAATGTGTAACTGCTTGTACTTTCCCCAGTTTAATATTGTTAAGAAATGGAAATTGCCTCGGTTGTAAAGTGGTTTCGTATTAAACTTTCTTTTATTAGTGTCAATGGCTTTTAGCTTTTAAAAAATGCTATTTATTCCATGACTATGAATAAATTGTTTTTTGAGAATCTGATTATTAAAAGAGACAGATTTTTTCCATTTTCTGTACACTGCCCTTTGGTATATACGATAAGTGCCTCTATCCGTCTTGTTACCATGTTTCTTTTGGTATCTTGGGGAGAACTTAACTGTGAGCTGCTTCCATTAGAATTATTTCCTGGAGGACACATTAACAAATCAAAAAGCTGTAGATGACTACATATACACATACCGGGGTGCTTGGTTCGGTTTCTGTAATCCCACAATATACAAATGTTGGCAGAATTTCCATGATTGTATTAATCCTGTGAGCTACTTTGTCATGCATGCTAGCTGATATTTACAAATGGAGGTCTGAAATGGTCCGAAACTTTGAAGTTGCTTTATTGTGCAGTATGTGAAAGTGGAAGTGTTTATATTTCTTGTTTTAGACTATACTGGCCAACTGGGCAGCAAAAAAATACACAGTCTCCTAATAGGCTGCAACAATCTCGTAACAAACCTGAAGGTTCCTGGGGAGTTTTCACAGCCTAAACCAACAAGGTTTTGTCAAAGGTTTTGCCAAGGTCTTAAACCCTATGGATGGGTTTTCAATATCTGCTGTGAAATGTTGGTCCATTTCTATGTCATCCACATACCTGCTGAATGACTTTCTTAGTCAGTTTCTGTATTGTGAGCTCAGATGGAATACGATAGCCCTGCTACAAGGAGTTCCTGGTTCTTTAAGGGCTCTGCTTGATTAATGGGAGAGGATTTGAGCATAATTAGGAATCACATTGCGTTTGAAGACTGGAAGTGGAAGCCCAAGAAGGGTCACTGATTTGTTCTCAAGGTCATAGAGTCAGACCGAGTCAGCCTCGCTTCCTCTCAACATGTGTAACAGACTGGATATAGGTTGCTTTTGCCCTTTCCCCCACTCTCCCTATTGGATACATTTTAAAGGTTTCTATAATCAAAGAAGGTCTCGGCTCACCCTGGCCATGCTCTTTGTGACTTTGCACATCTCTCTTTTCTTTCCTCCACCCACCTTCCACTGGTTGTCTGTTTCTCCCACTGGCCTTCTCCCTTCCTGTCCCTTTCATTTTATTGTTATTGTTGCCCTTCTGCAGAAAGTCTCTTGGTAGTGTTCATGTGTTTTAGAATAGCAGACGATATTCCAGGCACAAGTGAGTTACCCTTTGGGTTGTATAAAGAGTAGGCCTTCCTTTTTCCTTTGGTTGCTGCGGGGGGAGTGTTGGTTTTGGTCTCTCATGGACTGGAGTATTTCCCCCCTCCCCCAGCTCTATAAGGCATGCTATGAAACTTACCGTGTTAAGGTGTACAATTCAGTGGTTTGTAATATAGTCACAGAGTTGTGCAACCATCACTTAACAGTCTATTTTAGAACATTTTTGTCTCCCTCCCACAAAGAAACCCCTCTAGCAGTCAGTCTCCCCTTATCCCCCCCCACCCCGCCTCAGTCCTAGGCAACCACAAATCTGTTTTCTGTGTACAGAGTGGCATCCTGAGGGCCCAGTGTATGGTCCCTTCCCTGTGATAAGAGGAGCCGTGTGGCTGCTCGCTTCCCCACCTTGACAGTGGCCTTCCTGAGTTTTGCCCATTTTTCCTCACTAGCTTGACATATCACTAACTTCTTTAGTCCAGTAAGCTTAGAGATGAGTGTGCCCTGCACTCCAATTCCTATTCTACAGGTTCCGGGATAGGACCTTGGAGAGCCTCTGTGTTGAACTCCCTTTCTGATGTCTGACTTCCTGCAGCCTCGTTGTTTGTCAGATGCCCCTTGAACCCTGGTGATAGAAAAGCCCAAGACTGGAAGCCTGCTCAAGGCAGGGACTGTGAAACTCCAGCTCTGAGCCCAGTGCCTGCCTGTGGCATAGGAGATGCTCAGTATTCACTGAATGAGTGAGCTTACGCACTGATATTAATGAAGATTAAATTACGCTAGCATTTTGAGACATACCTGTCACTGTTAACTGAGTTCATTTATGCTGTTGTGTACGTGTGTGTTTTCTTTAAATAACCCAACTATGGAATCATTTTAAAAATAGCATGTAAAGCTGTTGTCAGAACAAATTCGGGATGTATCTCATTTTGTGTATTAATGAGACATATGCTTTCCTCTCAACCTTTTGTTTCTTGTGAGTTGGGTCCCTATCGAGGAGAAAACAACATGATGCTCTGTTTATTTTCAGGGGAAAAAAGGAGACGGTTTAGAGGACGTAGTAGGACTAATGCTATAGACATGAGTACTCCAGGTAGCTGCTTTGGTTCTTTTTAGCGTTTTTCTCATTTATATGAGGATGAGCATCTGGTAAGGAATGCTTTTACTTGCCATTGAGGACATGCCTGTCGTGCAGTCAGAAAACAAGTGGGAGTGAGACATTCTATCTGAGATATCTCTGATTGCCGGAACAGCGGGCTTGGTGTCAAAGTTGAGAAAGTGTCAATAAAACGTTAATGGGGAGACTCCAGGAGTTCAGGGCATTTTGAAGCTCGGCACGTATTCACATCCCTCTGGTATCAGTGAAGATTCCAAAGTGAAACCTGTAGGGTCATTTGGTTTTAATGTTGTCCCGCAATAGGATATTAAAAGCCACACACTAAGGAGCGCAATATTGAAAATTGCTTTGAACTTGCAAAGCTTGCTATCTCAACTGTCCCAGCAACTTTCAAAATGTGATAAGCAGGAATGCAGCAGTTCCAAAGACATGTGCTTGCTCTTAAGCAAACGCCTCAAATGCTCTTAATTTGTACCAGAGACCTTATCAAAGGCCTTGGCAAAACTTCCCGTTTGGCAGTTACGAGAATTAGTTGAGCTTAACCTCTGAGGCGTGGGGTAGGGGTTGGGGAATGAGCATTTCATGCTACTTTCTCGTTGTCAAGGCAGGTGGACCATGGACGAGTGGAAAAGGAATTGGGAAGCAAAGGGGAGGGAATTTGAGAGGATCCTCTTTTCCGAGCTGCCACAACTTTCCCTCCAAGACCACTGTCCCCACCAGGCACAGTAACCTATTAGTAACAACGTTAACCCCATCAGTGAAAACTTGGCTTTGTGTTAAGCTTTGGATGTTGGCGCTCCCACCCTCAGGCCCCATTTAGCCATGATACTGCTAGGAATAAAGCCTTTTTAAAGAAATTGTTTGTTCATTCTTACTAAGGACTTTTTAACAGTCCAGAAGACAAATTCCGCGTTAGGAAAATAAGTGATGCCTATCTGGCTGTCTGTGACCTTGAAGTAATGACTGGCTTTCCTAGAATTAGGATCTGTATTGCTTGAGAAGCTTTTATTATTTTATTTTTAATAGATCTTTATTGGAGTATAATTGCTTTACAATGGTGTGTTAGTTTCTGCTTTATAACAAAGTGAATCAGTTATACATATACATATGTCCCCATATCTCCTCCCTCTTGTGTCTCCCTCCCACCCTCCCTATCCCTCCCCTCTAGGTGGCCACAAAGCACTGAGCTGATCTCCCTGTGCTATGCAGCTGCTTCCCACTAGCTATCTGTTTTACATTTGGTAGTGTATATATGTCCATGCCACTCTCTCACATCGTCCCAGCTTACCCTTCCCCCTCCCCGTGTCCTCAAGTCAATTGTGAAGCTTCTAAGTAGATGGTAGAAGAGTGGGTCAGAAGAATATTTTCAGAGATGCAAAGTATCTACAACTTTGTAGATACAATCATCAGCAACCAGAATTTTGAAATAATTCCATCTTCCTCAGGAAAGATGAAGGGATAGTGTTTATCAGTAAATGGAGACCACAGCTGTTTTTCTCTAACATATGGCAGGGGGATAAAAATCTTTTACTATATTTTGGCATTTAGGAAAATGTTATAATTTGGTTTTTTTGGAGTGGTGTGTGTGTGTGTGTGTGAGTGAGCGAGCAAGTGTGTGTGTGTGACACATTCCCCTTTATACCATGTGTCTCGATTTTTAATCATTTCCAGAAAATGTAAGAAACGGAAAGAATTCTGAAGGAACTAGTAAGAAGTAGGTGTTCATATTGAACCAGAAACTGCATTTAATGGTGTTTTCTCCGTGAACATCTAAGAGTAGTTGTCAGTAGTCCTGAAGCTGACTGGCTGGGGGGGATCTTTACACGTAGGGTTAGATGACTCTGGAGAGAGGGGTCCCGAGGGTTAAGCTTGGGAGTGGGTCAGGAGATTTCATTCTAGAAAATGAACACCTGCATGTTATGATTACCCTTAATTTATACCCTTGGGGCCTCCTTACAAAACAAAAAAACATTCTGGAGTTGAAAAGCAAAATTTGGGCTTCATGGAGCCTCCTTCAGCTGTTGAGCCAGGGTCTGGGTGGAGCCGCTTGGTGTTGGGATAGGGGGCCACACTCATTGCTATGAAATTACCTGTAGCCCTTTGGGCTCAATTTTAGAATGACTTTTAGAATGTCCTGGAAAGTAAATTACTTACCTTGGGGCCTCGGTTTCTGTGAATTGCCTCGCTCTGTTGGAAACCTTGTAACTCATATAATGGCCTAAGGTTTGTTAGATTTATATTGATCAGTTTGGAAAAAGAGAAATCAACTCAAGCATGTTTTTT
Source organism: Stenella coeruleoalba (assembly GCF_951394435.1). Classification (NCBI taxonomy): domain Eukaryota; kingdom Metazoa; phylum Chordata; class Mammalia; order Artiodactyla; family Delphinidae; genus Stenella; species Stenella coeruleoalba. The sequence continues at coordinate 108,404,808 of NC_137152.1, read as the reverse complement.
TTTTTTTCTGTGAAAGAAATCCTGTGTCCATTAAGGACAAGCTTCGTGTATAAAGATAGCTTTATTTATATTTAGAAATGATAGCTGCAGGCTTTTTAAAACATTAATTAATTAATTTGTTTTTATTTTTGACTGTGTTGGGTCTTCGTTCCTGTGCGCAGGCTTTCTCTAGTTGCGGCGAGCGGGGGCTACTCTTCGTTTCAGTGCGCGGGCTTCTCATTGTCGTGGCTTCACTTGTTGCGGAGCACGGGCTCTAGAGTGCGGGCTCAGTAGTTGTGGCACACGGGCTTAGTTGTTCCGCGGCACGTGGGATCTTCCTGGACCAGGGCTCGAACCCCTGTCCCCTGCATTGGCAGACGGATTCTCAACCACTGCACCACCAGGGAAGCCCTAGCTGCAGGCTTTTCTTTGATGAGTTTGTTTAGATTCCAAAACCTGAGCATGTTTCAGCATTGGGGAAGGGAGGCTACTGACACTTCCCCCAAAAGACAAAGTGATTTGAGTAAAGCAAAAGAGTTGGTAGTAATATGTACACACGTATTGTGTGTATGTGAGTTTTTAGTCCTGAAACTAAAAGTAATTTAAAATAACGAACACCGTGTTTCAACGGACTGTGTATTTGCCTTAAAAGTATCACTATCACTGAGTATGAGTTGCTTCTTAGCGATTTGTAGTTCTGCCCTGTCTCATTTAGGCCTAGAAGTCAAGAAAAAAGTAGACTTTTAATTAATAGTTTTAAAATTTGCCATAGTTTCCAATTATGTTTATATTTGAACAGGAAGAAGGCTTAGGACTTTAAGAAAAGTGATGCTCATAAAACACACTGAAGGGGAACTTACTTGAAGACTGGTTTCATATATGTGTACACACACACACACACACATACACAGAGCAGTAAATTGGGAAGCCACAACAGCTTGATGAATTTTTCAAATATTTTAGGAAAGGTTTCAGAGCACTCATGAAACAAAAGCATTAAGGACTGCTTGTCATAGCTAATAAAGTTTGCTTGGATCTCACTTGATTTTTCTGCTTCACTTCACAAGGTAATTGAAACTTCCTTTTTACTTCGAGCTCCCCCCCCCCCCCAAGAGCTACAGTCTTAAAAGAACATCTCTTTTGGTTAGCAATTCTATGGAAATTTTCTGAATGTAGGACTAGGTCTTAAATAGTTATAGAGCTAGTGGTCTTTCAGTCCTTGGCAGGGAAATTAGTAAAATCTCTAAGTGGCTTCTGGCGGCTGAATAACATCCAAAGAGGAAAAAATGGCTTATTACAGCTGGAGCATTTAAAGCATCTCTTGGGTAAGACTGGAAATTTGATCCAGGTCGAAAAGTAGAGATGATGGAACTGTCCCCCTGGAACAACGAAGGTATGAAAATAGGAATCTCCAATCGTCAAAAATCCCTGAAGAACTTAGGTATAGGAACTATGAATTGATGCAGATGAGTCCAAATGATGAGGTTTCCCAGTGATCCACGTCTGCTTGTTTGCTTCTTTATGTCAAGTGGTTCTCTAGAAAAATGCTTTTCTCCATCAAATAAACCAACCTGGAACTCTTAACCAGCTCTTGCAAAATAGCTTCTTCCTCCCTCCCTTCCACCCATGGTTGGTTTTGGGTTGACAGTAAAAGACAAAACAGATTGTTGACTTTACCAGAAAATTTGGGGGACAGATTTTGCTGCTGTGGCTGCCGCTGAGGTGAACAAAAACCTCAGATTGCATGTCCCGTATTCTCAGGGCAAAAGCACTTATTTTGGGAGCGATGTGGGTGGGTTTTGAGGCGCTCTTCTGTTTTTGTTTTAAAGCGTTTGGTAAGAAGACACTTAACTTTGAAATTTTATTTTCATATGTACTGGCTTGAGAGCCCTGACCTCCCACCTCCGCTCAATCCACCTTGTCAGCTTTCATTTTTAACTAAGTAATCAACTAGTTGACATAACTTGCTTATTTTAAAAGCAATCATATGGGAGTAATTTGGCCTCTTTTTTTTTATCAAGTCGAGTGTTAATTATTTTGATCTGCCTCTTGAATGGTGGGTTGTTAATAGTAATATTAGTCACAGCTGGGCTGTGAGTGCTTGAGTCCGGATTCCTTGGTTGACTGTTTCATAGGTCACTAAACAATTTTCTGATGAAAATGATTTATTTAAAGCCTAATTCTTGACCTCTGTCTTCCCCAGTGCCTTAGGATAATTAAATGCTCAGTACTGTACCTCTAACTAGTTACTTGCCGTTCAAGAATTCCTCATTTCAATGTTCATATCATATTCAGAAAGAATTATGTGTCCTGGAAGGAAACCTTTGTAAATACTGGGGTGTTTAATTCAATTTAAATTCATTTTGAAGAGACTAGTACCATGGATTGAGTGACTGCATTATAACTCACTGTGCAAACGAAGGATTTGAAAAATATTTTGACGTTCTTGACTAGGTTTCATGCCATTCTTTATCAAGTGCATCATAATATATTAGGTTTCTTTGCTTAGCTCACACTGTCTAATGTGTACAAGTTTAATATCATTTAAGACAGACTCTGGTTATCTCATATAAGTGACAGTGGTTCTGTGAGAACTATAGCTTCACAGAAATATAAGAGAAACAGGAACTAGGGTCAGAGGCCCGCCAGGGTATGAAAGGATCATAACCTTTCTCAGAGAAGGCAAACTTGACTGATATGCTAGTTTTTATAGAGCACTTTATTACATGAAGGAATGTAGTAACAGGACTGAAAGCAAACATATAGCAGTAATAAAGATTAAATCAATTGTATGTCCTGCTTTGGGGGGAGATAAAAGGATGTGGTTTTATATAAAATTACTTAATTATAAGTAGGATAAAAATGTCCTGGTTTTGCATATCAAAAAGGTACAGCTCTTCCTCAACTTACAGTGAGTCAAAAATGCATTTAATGCAGCTAACCTACAGAGCATCATAGCTTAGCCTAGCCTACCTTAAACTTGCTCCGAACACTTACATTAGCTTACAGCTGGGCAAAGTCATCTAACACAAAGCCTATCTTATGATAAAGTGTTAAAAATCTCATGTAATTTATTTATTTATTTTGCGGTACGCGGGCCTCTCACTGTTGTGGCCTCTCCCGTTGCGGAGCACAGGCTCCGGACGCACAGGCTCAGCGGCCATGGCTCACGGGCCCAGCCGCTCCACGGCATGTGGGATCTTCCCGGACCAGGGCACGAACCCGTGTCCCCTGCATCGGCAGGCGGACTCTCAACCACTGCGCCACCAGGGAAGCCCTCATGTAATTTATTGAATACTGTCCTGAAGGTGGAAAACAGAATGGTCGTTTGGGTACAGAATGGTTGTAAATTTATCGATGGTTTTTCCTCGTGAATGCGTGGCTGTCGCTGCCCCAGCATCACCAGAGTCTCCTACCACATACCCCCTAGCCCAGGAAAAGATTGACATTCAAAATTCGAAGTGCGGTTTCTATTGATTGTGAATCACTTTCGCACTTTCCTAAAGTCGAAAAATCATAAGTTGAACCTTTGTTAAGTCAGGGACCGTCTGTACTGTATTTTATGACGTGTTGCATGTATACGTTTATGTATAAGTAGGATTTACACTTGGATATATGAACAAAATCAAGAAGCCAGGTCAAAGTCTAAAGATGTGTCATCCTTGTATCCCTTTATATTGAAGTAATGTCAGTATTTTCTTAGATGATAAAATTACCATGCTCTTAAAAATATTGAGCGTGAAGCTCTAAGTGAATCCACAGTCTTTTAGATGGTAAGTCATGAGAGTACAAAAGACGTCGAAAGGTGATTAATTTTATTAACAGAGCTTTTGTGAAATGAAAACATCCCCTTAGACCTCGGTGTGGAGGAGGGAAAGAAGGCGGTGTTTTCAGCTTGGACATTGGGAGTTCTGTAAAATATGCTCCCTCGCCGGCCCCGGGGTGTCTTGTTCAGGGAGGCCTGCATCGTTATTGAAGGGCCTAGATTGGCCATGCAGATAATTGGGATTAAATTAAGACTTCATACGCTGCCAGGAAAAATAATAGCATATCCATTTCATCTCCAGTACGGTTTCAAGATGATTCACAGTTGGAAGATAGATGGCATGGACTTGAACCACTATGCATTTTATTTTACCCTTTGATTTGAAAATCTCAGCAAATAGACACTTTACTTGAAATATTATAGGTGAGGGAGGGGCTCATTGTTCCAGTTTGCCCAGCACAGTCCAGGTTCTCAACCTGTCATCCCAGCATAATTGTTAATACCGCCTCCTTTCACTCTCAAACGGGTCCTGGGGTGGACTGTAATATACGGTCACACTAAGGACAGGAATCAGTATATTCACAAAAAGAACTCGATAATTAAATATGATTTAAAAGAGTCTTGCTCCAAAAAAATGGGTACGTGAACTTGCAAATATTTGCTAGATGTGAGTTAGCCTGAGTTAGCAGCAGGTTGATGTCCTGGAGGAGCAGGTTCTGTGTATGTTGGAAGAGCACTTTTCAAAGACACAAGAAAGCCGTCTAGACGGTGTCTAAAAAGAATCACTTAGAATAGAATTGAGGCCTATTCCGATGGCACTCCAGGGCCCCCATTATGAACAGCCCCTCTCCTGACCCTGGCTGCGCACGCAGGCACAGTAAGAGTGGGGGCTCAGGACTCGCACGCGCTGGGAGGAGTTTTGTGGGCTCTCGAGTATCTGCTTCCCTCCACAGGCTTCTGCCTGAGAGTTGGATGCGGTATATGCAACTGCCTTCCTCCAGGGCCTGCCAGTGTTTGTGTTTTTGAAATCACCGATAAAGACAGTCTTTTCTTTTGTGAACCTCTTTCCAGGGAACAACAAAGAGCAGCCAAGAAGCGCGCTTTGCTGTTTTATTTGTGCATTTTTTTAAACTGCTTCCAGTGCTATAGGGCGAAACTATGAATTATGGTTTTGTGCCTGGTGATCAAATCTCCCCAGCCTAGGGAACACCATAATACCCAGGTTGGATAGAAATGTCCAAATAGTGCAGAAGAGGTGTTTTCGAATCAGATTTATGTGTTTATTATTATGACGTGGTTTAGTGGACCTGGAGCAGGGTGATTGATTCCCAGGCTATATGGGATGACCTTGGATAAGTCACTTAATCCCTCTGTGCTTTAGGTCCCTTTTCTACTTTTCCAGGCTTAACAAAGCTACGGAAATACTCTTCTGGGGTTAAAGGAGTGAATTGCTTGCTTACAGGAGACACATTCACTCACCCACCCTTGTGTCTCGCTTGCTAAAACAGGAGAGGTCACGGAGGGCTTGACAAGCGCCTTCAGCTCTAACCCTTGCCCCGAGCAGGATGAGATTCAGAATGCATAGAGTTCCCGGACAGGAATGTGCAACCTAAGTGTAGCAGGAGGTAAGAAGGCCTGGAACTGGCCCGCCCACAGGCCTGCAGGACTATTTTTAGTTCTGGGGCACTAGGGTGGGTCAACTCCTTTTCCAGGGCAGTGTTTTAAACTGGAGCCATGAGTGGCAGGCCCCTCTGGGGAAGCTTTAAATTGGGCCAGGATCGGGTCCCAGTCCATCCCTGGCTGATGATAAGAAAACTGAGTTATTTGGGCAACAGTGGATAGGGCAGTTACATGTTACTTACCAGGAGAATATCTCAGTTGAGAAAACTGGATTACCTTGGAGCAGTTGGGAAGTGCTTCTTTTCGCCATCTGGTTCAGAGAGACCATGACAGAGGGAATAGGGCAAAGTAGCAAGGATAGAACACATGGCTCCCCATGTTTTGAAAGTACCTTAGCTCATAAGGCCAGACTCGGACCACCTCCGCCTGCTTTCCATGGAGCCCTGTGCCCTTGGAGTTCATTGTCAGAGAGCTTCACGTGTGCACCTTTATGGTCATGGGAACAAGTTATGTTAATCTTGCTGACTTTCAGTTTCAGTGGTGATTAGAACACTTATTTCTTAGGATTTTCTTACCTTAATCAATTGCAAGTGATTTTTCTTGGATTCTTTTAAATGAAAAATTAAATAGAGAAAGACCATAGTACATTAGACTTGGGGCTAGCGTACAGGGGAAACTGAGACCCCCAAAGGTTAAGTACTTTGCTTGGATACAATTTATGAAGTTGGTCCTAGGGACTTACCTCTGTCGTGCTAGGCTGGCACTGGGAGTAGGTTAGGCTGGCAGTGGCCATGGGAAGAATGTTTTGCTTTAGTTTATTACCGTTTAATTCATTGCTGCTTTTCAGTCCTTTACCCTTTGATAGAATCAGAATCATATTCTGTTTGTCGGTGGTATAAGTTTAAAATTGATTTCCAAAGGATAAGTCTGCAAAGTCCGTTTATTTCTGTAGAAATGTCCCCCCATTAGCCTTGGCAGGCCTCCAGCCTTGCAGACGTAATGGACCGAAAACTCTGCTGGTTGCCAGCTTTTGGCATTCATACACTGGAACGTACCAACTGGACCATCCCACAGAGGTAGACGTAACTGTAGTCTCATAACTTACAAAAATACAGCTACTCTATTTGGCCTGCTACTAAATGTAGAATGTAGAAGTTGCCGTTGAACACAGAGAGGCAGGGTTGGGGAAGAGAAAGTACACTGCAGAAGGAATCCGAAATGATCCGATCTTCCTAAGAACCTCTAAGGACCTCCGTTGACTAAGAAATGAGAGGTTTGGTCTGAAGGCCCTTTCCAGCCTTCCTATTCATCCAAGTATTTACTGAGAACAACTCAACCAGGTACTGCAGCTCTGAGGACGCTCAGGTGAATAAAAGAAACCATTGGCTGCTAGAGGAGCACCCAGTCTAGGAGCTCATTCGGGGGGCCAGTGCTCCTTAGCTCTGCCCTCCACAGGAGGTCCCTGGGTGCCCCTGAGGAACAGAATCATGGGAACATAGTAAGATCTTAGAGCTCCTATGAATGTTGGAGCTAGAGCGGGGGTCAGAAGTCATTTAACAGATGAGGTCACTGACACCCAGAGAGGTGTCACATCACCTGTCATACTTGACCCACATCACCAAGCTGGCTTGTGGCAGAGTCAGTTTGAGGACCACGGCTTCTTATCTTCTTCATCATTGCTCTTTTAAAAAATCAATCAACCTATCTATCTATCTATCTATCCATCTATCTATCTATGGCTGCATTGGGTCTTCGTTGCTGCACTCAGCCTTCCTCTAGTTGCAGCGAGCAGGGGCTACTCTTCGTTGCAGTGTGTGGGCTTCTCATTGCGTGGCTTCTCTTGTTGTGGAGCACGGGCTCTAGGTGTGCGGGCGTTAGTAGTTGTGGCACTTGGGCTCAGTAGTTGTGGCTCGCGGGCTCTAGAGCGCAGGTTCAGTAGTTGTGGCACATGGGTTTAGTTGCTCCGTGGCATGTGGGATCTTCCTGGACCAGGGCTCAAACCCATGTCCCCTGCATTGGCAGGCGGGTTCTTAACCACTGCGCCACCAGGGAAGTCCTTCATCATTGCTCTTTAAATGATACTGTGGTACTCTCTCTCTCTCTCTCTCTTTGGGCTTAACAGAATATTGGTTTGGTGTCATCCATGGTGACCATTTTTTGCTGAGTACAGAGTGAGAATGGTTCACCATCCTTTCCTAAATCATTTTGATCATTTGTCTCTGGTGCACCAGCTCACTGGCTGCGTTCTCTGAGGGACGCTCAGTAGTGCTCAGGGTAGGCTGCAGTGGATCCCAACCTTTTGTAGTCTGAGAAAACCATAGTGCGTTCTGTAAGTGGGGCAGTATTCAGTGTGCAGAAAGTACTTGGCAGACCTGTAAATCCATAGATGTTTGGCAATATCGCTAAGACCCACAGGTTGAGAACCACTGAACTGAACCATTGAAAACACGTGTGTGCGCCTTCATGTAATGATAACATTTGGAGCTTTGGTCTTGGAACTTGATGTTATGATCTGAAATGCTTTTAAACTTGAGTCATCTCAGTGCATACGTGATCTATGCCTTCATTACATTCTTTTGACCTGAAATGCATGAAGCTGATAGGGACTTGAGAAGGCCGTTCTGATGGCATGTAAACACTTGGACTGATAAATGTCCTGCTATAGTATTATATCCTCGCTGTCCAGCTCTTGAGGGATTGCTTATTAACATTTTATCAGCCAATCATTTGCCATTTCTGATCTTACTGTCTAAAACGTGTGCCCTCTAACCTAACATCTAGTACAGGATGTTGCTCCGTCTTTTTGCAGAGAAAAGCATGTGAAACAGCTGCAAGTATTTAGGAAAGATGAGTAATGCAGAAAATAGTGCATGTTTGCAGGTTTGAACAGGGTTGTTTCCTTTTCTAACAAAAAATAAATGAGAAAAATCACAGCCTGTAGGTTTGGAAGACCTCAGACAATAAAATCATTCTGACTTTCGTTTATGAAATGGGGCTGGAAATTCTTCAGACTTTCTTGTTCTTGAAGAGCTTTCCCTGTCAATGTTGGTATTCAGCATCAGAATAAAAATGGAATAATTTGAGTATGGTAGAGCAGTAAGTCAGAGGGTCTTCTGGGAACAGATCTCAAATCCAGCAGGCTCTCAAATAGATGGTTTGACATGGAAGCTTGGTAGGATGTTGTCATAACTGGGATGGAATGGAAATGGGTAGGGGTGGGTTGGTGGAATAATGCATACTAGACCCCGAGCTCCTTTAGGGCAGAGAATGTGATCATTTTTTATCCTCATCACCTGGCACAATACTTGAGTGACTAGAGACAGAAAACTGGTGGAGATATAGGTAGAGCAAGCATGGTAGTGGTGAAAGACTAATGAAATTGGGATGAAAAAGCACAAGTTTTAAAAATTAGGTGGAAACCACGGGGGGTGTCTACAGGCAGCCACCAAAACTATAGTTGAAATAGAATGAAACATTAAAAACAAATTGGGGGAGGTTGTAAAAAATTACTTATTTGGCTTTGGGGCTAAAATTCTGCAGCTGTCATCAGGGAGAATGCTCTGCCCGGCAGCCTGAGTAATGAACAAAAAGAATTTTCAGAAGAAAATAAATCAACAAGCTCTGTGACTGGCCAATTGCGGCCTCCCACCATCTTTGACAAGAATGACATTTTACGCACCCAAGCCATTCTCCTAAAATGAATTGATAATGTTTGCATTAGAAGGATCTCTTGTTAGAGAACGAGACTGTCTTAAATTTCTTACTGAGCTTTCAGCTGTGTTAGAAACAGTGGCTATTCTTAGATTTTCAACAGCATTCATATCTGGATATCTTTGGGATAATTTGTTGTGTTCTGACCTGGAAAGTTGATTATGTTTTCCTTTTACTATTTCTGAAAGATGTAATTCACATGAGAGTTATTAAAGTTATCTGATTCTTATTTACTATTTCATTCCAGTTTTACAGTTGTGTGTGTGTGTATTTGAAGTTCTGAATGCCCTGGCTAAATTTTAGGATGAAAACAGGAAGTAGTGACTATATTTAAGTGTTTTCTTAGTTGAGGGATTAAAACCCATGTTTTCGAGTTTGTTTTGTTTTGGCCATCACTCCCAATTTAAATGGCGTTGTTTTCTGGTGGCCAGAGGAGCTTGTGGAGACCAATAACTTGTGTTAAGCTTGTATGCGAGGTCATTTCAGATGAGATTCTTAACTGTAAAACGTCTATGGATGGCATTCAACATACTTTTTGGCCTGACTGAGTAATTCCACTCCTAGGTACATACCTAAGAGAATTGAAACCCTTTGGGCAGAAAAAAGAAAAACAAAACTGTAAATTTGGGGATTACTGAGATTTTAGTGCTGTAAAACTGGTTTCCTATTAATGTTTGTATCCAGTATCAAAATAAAAATCTGATACTATAATAAATAATGTAAGTATGTTTGTCACAACATTATCCACAGTTGTCACAAGGTGGAAACAACCTAAGTGTCCATCAACAGATGAATGGATAAAGTACAGGCCTACATCGTTTTATTGTGTTTCACTTTATCGCACTTCACAGATGTTGCGTGGTTTGGTTTTGTTTTATTAAACAAATTGAAGGTTTGTGGCAATCCTGCATGTTCATGTCTCAGTCACATTTTGGTAATTCTCACTATATTTCAGACTTTCATTATATTTGTGATGGTGATCTGTGATCAGGGGTCTTTGGCGTTACTATCGTAATTGTTTTGGCATTTTTAATAATAAAGCATTTTAAAATTAAGGTCCGTACTAAAGAAGGCATGTAAAATTAAGGCATAGTGTAGTGTAAACATAACATTTGTACGCACCAGGAAAGCAAAAAATTCACGTGACTTGCTTTGTTGTGATAGTCACTTCATTGTGGTGGTCTGGAACCAAACCTGCAATATTTCTGAGGTATACCCCTAAGGTATAGCCATACAATGAAACATTATACAGCCACAAAGAAGAATGAAGCACTGATACATGCTACAGCACAGATGCACCTTGAAAACCTTATGGTTTGTGAGAAAAGCCAGTACAGAGAGACTATATATTGTATGATTCCTTTTATATGAAATGTCCAGAAGAGACAAATCCATAGAACCAGACAGTAGATTACTGGTTGCCTTGGGCTGATGTGCGTGTGCAGTTGGAGGGGAGAGCATGATGGTGACTACTAATATGTATGAAACTGCTTTTGGGGGTGAGGAAAATGTTTTGGAATTAGATAGTGGCGATGGTTGCAAAACTCTAAACATACGAAAACCCACTGTATTGTACACTTTAAGTGGGCAAAGTGTATGGTATGTGAATTATATTAGGGTTTTTAGAAGTTGCAGGGTGGGAGTGGAAAGCAGCATGTTAGCATCGTTTCCGATGTCCAGTTCTCAAATGGCTAATGTCGGGGCTCACCTGACTGATGGGATGGAAGAATTACAAGCTGGACCACAGGAGACCAGGGTTCTAGCCCTAACCAAATAAGCTGATACTGTCCCACCTTGGACAAGTTCATCCACATTTGCAGGGAACTTCATTTCCCATTCTATAGACTGAGGAAATGTGATCTCGAGATCATAAGTCCCTTCCAGTTCTTAGTAGTTGGAAACTTTGATGGCATTTACTTACGTGCAACCTTATTTCACTGTCCTCCATCCCCAGAGAATGAAGGGTGATGTTGGGAGTTGAGCCGTGGGAAAAATAGCGTATCCTTTTCATAATAAAAGGATTGAGGGTATCTGGGGAAGGGGGGAAGGAAAGGAGCTTGGCTTAGTCACTTTGGGCTGCTATAACAAAAATATCATAGATTGGGTGACTTAACAGAAATTTATTTCTAACAGTTCCGGAGGCTGTGAAGTCCAAGATCAAGGTGCCAGCAGAGTCAGTGTCTGGTGGGAGCCTCTGGGGTATCTTTTGTAAGGTCCCTAATCCCATTCACGAGGGCTCCACCCTCATGACCAAAGGCTCCACCTCCGGATACCATGGCAATGGGGATTAGGTTTCAACATATGAGTTTGGGGGGTAGAGGTATACAAACATTCAGTCTATAGCAGAGCTATATGTTTAAAAAACAAATCTGATTTCTCAGACTATTGGGTGAGGGCATGCATGTGGGGTTAATTCCTATTACTGATCCAGGCCGGACCTTGACAATGATTTACCCAGGCACCCTTTGGCCTCTCTGCCTTGGAAATCCCAGCTCTCCTCATGCCTCAGCTTTCTGTCAGAACCGAAATCCATCACCACCATTTGTTTTACCAAAAGTAACATCGTCTCTGCCCTGCCCTCCCCTTCTGCCCTTAGCCTGGCTCGCCTGACCTGACTTACCTGTTCTTTGTGGTGGGAGACAGCTCTGCAATGGGTGGGAGGTGGAGGGGGTCCAGATCCACCGCAGCACCCATTCATCATCGCTCTGAGAGGAAGCAAGGAGTTTACAAGCTTTTAGTGAAAAGTCATCGTTGTGTAGGTTTTCCGGAAATAAAGATTGTGTGAGCCATCACCGAGGGCTGTTTTCAGGACATCCCTCACAGAGGATGTTCGTTCGTTCCCCCCAGAAATGCTGGCAGTGTGTAAGCTTTTCATCCCTTCTTTAGCAAGGCATCAGTCTGGTGCTTTTAGTGTCTGATCCTGCTAAAGAAGTAGGAAGTGTTAAGAGGGCCTTGTTCTAAAGAAATGATCTCTGAATATCAGTGCTAAGCACCATCTATGACCACACACATGTCCATTTATAAAATGCCCTATGACACTGGGAGCCACGATGGTTTTATATCAAAGTTCAGTCTCCAAATCGGGTCCATTTAAAATTGTAAAACCGTTCTGAACTTGTATTGTGTTTATGTTACACATAGGGTGCAGATGTGGCAGGTAACATTTGGTACACTGGCACTTTTAGAATGAGAAATAGTGAGCTACTGTTTTCTCCTGCTTCTTCCCTTCTCTGTCCTTTTCCTTCAAGGTTTTTGTTTCCCATTATCATATGTAATTTGTTTGGGGGGGTCTTTCCCTTACTGAGCGTCCTGCCTTGTCACTTGTTCTCTTTTGTGAGAGATGAGCAATTTTTGCATTGGGGTACTCTAAAATGAATGAATGATAGAATTTATGCAATTTGGTGTTCCAGAAACTTTGCTTATTTTGGCCTTTGATATCACCCAGGCTTTCTAACATTTTATTTCCCTGGAGCACTTCAGGCAGCTATGGTGTTCTTCTGGCGTGCGCAGTGGCTTATTCTAAGGCATATGGTTTGAGAAATGGCTCTTCTTAAGTATCTTATTTTTGCTTTCTTCTTGGATGTTTCAGATCTGTTTCCTTCACTAAGACCTAGTTGTCTTGAGATAAATTAAGAATGGTCTGAAGTGCAGACAGCAGAGTCTCTCTTCCCAAGTAGGAAAATATGTGTTTGTAGAAATAAACAAGCCCGTTCTGAGAAATAAATTTATTTTCATGTTTACTTAACTTTTTTCTTTTAAATCTTTTAGGATTAACATTTTTGGTAATATGAATCAGCTGTTTGAAGCCCTTTGAAAGAAAAAACAGCATCATGACCTGGGTCAGCTCTCTGGTCAGTTGTGTCTCTGGCAAGGACACCACACTCAGGTGGAAGGACAAAGAATGTTCTTTTTTGGAACAAAATCTAAGGATCTAAATGTATACAAAACAAACCAGTTTTCGTTAATAAATCACTCCATTGATCTCTCTCTGAATACATCTAGAACTTTTGTGAAGCTCTTGAGTTGTAACCTCGGACAACTGTTGACCTTACACTTGTGGCAGTCAAATATTATGTGTTAGTTGTCTTGCTTCATCTGAAAAGGAAATATTTGGAGTAACAGATTTTTCTAGATAACTGTTCTTTTACACATCAAACAAACTTTTAAAGATGTTCTAAACATCTCAGTGAAAATATTTCTGAAATATTTATTCTCCTGCCTAATTAAACAGAACGATAAAACCATAACTAATTAAAGAAGACCCAGGGTCAGCAGGGAAATCATATAATAAATGATACTCTAACGCAGTAATGTCCTTAGGGGTTTTTGAAGTATGAGGAGCTATTTGCCCCTAAGCTAAATGGCCCTAGAAGGTTCTGCCTGTGTTGCTTCTGCCTCCGTTTTCAGCTGTCACTTGAGCTGTCCTTGATTTGGGTTCACTCTTTGTCGTTTTTCACCCAGGGCAGAACTGAAGGTCTAGAAATCAGACAACAGAGTTGGTCAGATATGCAACTGGAATATTTGTGTGCAAAATAAAGGCGGCGTCCCAGAGGGTGGCTCCAATATTCTGCAGTAAATTTCACAGACTTTGACTGTTTCTGTTTTCCTCTTTTTGTTGTTGTTAAACCTCGGCTTCCCTTGCTCATTGGGTTGTCTCAGAGGTTGAGGCAATGTGTGAGCGATTGCTATGCTTCTAGGGTTGTTTACTGAATGAGTGTACTATATCGGTAGTCCATAAAAAACACTTTTAAAGCCTTTCCATACGTGTAATTAAAAAAAGTAATATTCCCATCTTTCCACACCAAACCTTAATTTATTTTCCTTCGTCTCCTCCAACTCCCTTAACTTCTTTTTATCTAACTTCGGAACTTTACTTACCTCCTTTGTATCTTTTAAGGTTCAGTGCCAGTACACAGGAGCACAGGTGCATGGTAATGCTTTCTGTTATGTTTTTAGCATCCTCCGTAACTTGTATATTCAGGGTCCCCTTTATTCAAATGCATATTCTCCTTGCCTCACCAACCCCACAAGCTCTAGCTTATTAGATGAACGGGATTTTTCTCCTTTGCCAAAATATTTGGTGTTCTGTCTCCTCCCAGGCTTTATTTTTGTAAATATGCACTGATTTCACCTTTATTGTAAAGTCGGCCGGCCTACTTGATATGGAGATGAGTCTTACTGGTTTCTACTTCCCAGGGTCCCCTCTGGAACCCATCTTATGAATAGGAATCGCGTTGACAAGCACCAATCTCTTGGGCACAGTGGCTGTTTGTAATGACGGCCGACACATGTTGGCCAAAACAATTTCACCCTTGAGTGACTTCAGAACTGGCTGGTGGATACCATCTGGTCCCAGTGATTTATCTACTCCTGGTTTGTGATTAGATGCAGAGCATCGTGTTTACCACTATTTGATCTAGTACCTCTGACCTGCTGAGTTCAGTGTTCTGGTTTGGGAATGCGAATCTCTTTCCAAGACAAAGAGTTCATTCAGTCTCTTGAGCATCTCCTTTTTAGCCTGTGACTGTGATTAAGTGGGTCCTCGGATGCTCTAAATGGCTTCCTCTCTTACTCTGTTGGCTTTGCGATCTCTTGCAAGTGGCTCCTGCCTAATTTTTATTTTGTGTCTAACCTTCTATGCCTTTGGGGCTTTTCTCCGTACCCAGTCTGGGACTAGCTTTTTATTTCATCGATGATACCTTTACTTCTTTTTACTCTGGCCTTTTAGCCATGATGAAGGTTCTCTTCTCTCTCTCTCCAGCTCTCTCCTCAAAATCTAAGTGCTTGGGAGCACTTACTCTGAAGTAACAATAAGGAAAGGTCCCCCCCCTCCCAACCCCGTATTTTCAAGCCGGTCTCCAGGCATCTTGCTTGTTGTTTACTTTCTGAACCCTTTTTTTCTCTCCCTCAGTAATGCCTGGTTCTGTCATAGCTTCTTACTCTAAAATGGGCCATGTAATTTTGAACTTTTCTTTTCCTCTCCCATGGCGTTGTTGAATTTCATAGTGCTGGGATCCCCACTACACACTGTTTATCCAGTTCTTTGGTGCCTAACTAACTTCTATGTACTACTCAGGACCAAGGCCAGGGTATCTCAGGCCCCGTCCTCCCCTCCCTCCCTGCACACCCCCACCCTATGGAAACATTTGTTCAGGAAGCACTTTTCATCTTTCCAAACCCTGCCGTCACATCCTGGCAGGTGAGTATTATGTTGATGAGTTTTCCTTTTCTCACTCATGTCTGTAAATTATATGCACAATTGTGAAGGGGAAATGCAGGGAAATGTATGGCCCCAGTCTAAAACCTAGTAGAGAAAGACCTATTTGACAGAAATATTACAGAAATAAAGAGAGTAAAAGGAGGTGATCAGATGATAAACTGACAGACGCTCTGAGGTCGATATACTCTCATCAGCAACATCAAAAAATCAGCACTTAAATGCATCACGATTGTGCGGGGCAGCTGTCATTTCCATCTTTGTTCTCCCTTTCTTTGATGTGATAGGGAACAAAAACTCCCTTCATCTGGGGGTCAGTGTTTTTGTTTGTTTGTTTTTATTTGATACACACTTATCCTTAGATACTCTAAATTTCTGAATCATCCACCTTTATTTTATAGAGCAGAGTGTTCTTTCAACAAAGTGATTGGCTATTAAGAACTGATCATTTGTCAGGATAGTGCAGTTAACATAGTATGTACTCCAGGCACATGCGTTTTTTTAAAGAGTAAGTTGCATATTTAAGTAAGTAAATAGGAGTGTCTTATTTCAGTCTTTTGTATTCATGAGTGCAGGAGTTCTAGAATGCAAATGATTCATAGTTTATTTGTAGAAATACTTGGATGTTGATGCAAAGTTGATTCCTCAAGATATTAGGCTGGGCTATGTGAAATTGTTGATATTTCACCCTTTTGACCTGAAATAATGGCAACTTCATATGAATCAACCTTTATTATTTTTTTTGTTAATCTCCAACTTTATAACAGAGCCACTTCAAAACTTAAAGAAAAGATCCTCTAGTCTGTAATCCCAAAGTGATATTGCTATAGCCTGAAGTTTTACCAAGGGACAGTTTTGTGTTTGGGCTAAATAAAGCTAAATTGCTGGTTATTTCTGTAATTTTTAGAAGCAATGCTTCTTAAGACTACTAATAATAGTAGTAATAATCACAACAGGAAAACAACACTCTTCCCTTGATTAAATATAGCTGAACCCTGAAGCATAGAAAGGACCACCCTTCTGAGGAATATACAGCCATTCCTCGGGATTGGGGTGGGGGGTTGGTTCCAGGACCCCGCCCCCCCATACCAAAATCCATAGATGCTCAAGTCCCTTATGACCTAGTACATCGTTCCATATGCTTTAAATCATCTCTAGATTACTCATAATACCTCATACAATGTAAATGTTATGTAAGTGGTTGCTGGTACATGACAAATTCAAGTTTTGCCTTTCAGGACTTTTCTGGAATTTTATTTTATTTATTTTTTAAAATACTTACCTAATTTATTTATTTGGCTGCGCTGGGTCTTAGTTGCGGCATGCGGGATCTTTTTTTTAGTTGCGGCATGTGGGATCTAGTTCCCTGACCAGGGATTGAACCCGGGCCCCCTGCATTGGGAGCACGGAGTCTTAACTACTGGACCACCAGGGAAGTCCCTAGAATTTAAAAAAAATACATATTTTCTATTCACGGTTGGTCGAATCCACAGATGTGGAACCTGTGGATACAGAGAGATGACTGTATAGCATCTTTTTTTTTTTTTTTTTTTTTTGTCGCTACAAACATCTAATATAGTTTTTTTTTTTTTTTAACATCTTTATTGGGGTATAATTGCTTTACAATGGTGTGTTAGTTTCTGCTTTATAACAAAGTGAATCAGTCATACATAAACATATGATCCCATATGTCTTCCCTGTTGCATCTCCCTCCCACCCTCCGTATAGCATCTTTTGATGTCAGTATTTATAATAATAGCTACTATTGAGTGAGGCCCTATATAGTTTAATGCTTATATTGTATATATATTATATATAGTTTGACATATATAGTTTAATGCTTTCAACGATAACGCTTTCAACGAATCTATGAAGTAGGTTCTGTTTTTGTCCCTGTTCTACAAAAGAAGTGGTCTAGAAGTAAAGAGATCAACCCAAAGTTGCACAATTAGTAAGCGACAGAATTCAGTGCAAACTCAGGTCTGTGTAACTCCAAAGCCTTGATTCCTTCCGTATAACATGGTGCCTTCCTGCCTCAAAGACTCAGAGCAAGTACTGTGTGTGTAGGAAGCTTTTCAGTTTCCTTTGTTTGAGTTTCCTGCTTGTTGTGACTTTATTCATTTGTTTTGTAATGAACTGGTCTGACTGAGGAACCTTGGTGATGGGGAATAAAATAAGCTGAAGCTCTAGGTTCATTAAGAGCCCGATCCTTCCTGTTCCAAGTTGCTGTTCACTGTGAGATGAAAAGAAGCTTGAGTTCTGTATGCTATTCCCGGGCTGCCACATTTGTCAACACTATTATAAGAGTTTTAGCCAATAATGCATCATGTTTTTTTTTTTAAAACATAGGCTCATTATTTTTTTTCCATAGGCTCATTTTGTAATAATCCCTTAGGTAATTTCTGTTTACATTTGCGGCCACAGATCATGGTAGCACAGAGGTTCATCTCACAATAATGGGAACAATGCCTTTTCATAAGAGGATACCCACCATTTACCCATACCCACTCAGTCATCAGGCCAAATGGAAACCCAGAAAGTCAGACTTGTGTCACTGAGCACCTCTTGGCGTGTATGTTTATGAAACTTGAGATTGAGCTGTGGTTCTTTTCCAAGCTTACTTAATTATGGTCTCAGAATCATATTCTATGATTGAACTTATCATACCATAGTAGGGTTAAACTTCGATATGATTAGTTGGTCTTTTTGTATTGGGCTGTATCCATTGTAATATATTCAACCTAGAAACGCCCATGGGCAAAAACATAAGTATTTTTTTCAGATCACCCGGTCAAACTCATTCTAACTTAAGCTGTTCATTTGCAAAAACCAGGGCTTATAATGCTGGACATTCAGCTTTTGGAATGGCCTTTCCCTACTACATTGAAACTATGCTCCTGTAACATTGGCTCTTATTTGGGATCATGCCACCTTGGCTCAGAGTTAAAACATAAGATTAGGTAGGTGTTTTTTAAAAATGTGACCTTGCACGGTTTATGATCCTATGAAAGGCAAAGAGGACAAAGTAAGCTATTCTCCGTTCTTTCATATTTCTAGTTACCAATGCTCATTTAAGTACAGTAAAATGTTTACTAATTCAAACAGGTAAGCACAGCACCGCCCAGTGTTATTTTTAAAACAAGACAGACATTTAGTGTCGCTTGTTGTTTGTTCTCATCCTCCAAGACAGTTTAAAAAATTGCCTCTCGTGGGTTACTGTGGGATCTGGAAAGACTAGGAGCTTGTGCAAAATATAGATGTGTGTGTCTGCAAGGAGAAAGTTACTTTAGTTTTTACTTTCCTTTGAAGTACCTTTAAGTATATTCTTAAAATACATCCTAAACCACATACCATTATTCATTTTTCACATAAGATAAAACATCTTCAAGGAGAGGAGCCGAAAACAAGTATATTAAAGTGACTTATTCTTTTCTGGCAAGAAGTCCTGGTATGAAATTGGGTCCTTGAATTTTCCAAAGGAGGCTGTATTTACTGACCTTCTTTTCTAAGAAGGGCCATTTTAATAATTTTTGCTCGCACATCAAAGACTTTTCACAATAATTATAGTCAATAATTGCAGTAGTAATGCTGTGTGCCATCTGCAGGCTCTGTGTAGTGGAAACTGGATAGAAAAACGTGTCCCTCTGCTTGATGGGAGTTACCGTGAACTTGAGGCCCTGGTGCCAGATTGCCACTAGCATCAGCTTTAGGTGGCCCTGCCACTACTCGGCCCTGGGTCTCATACCAGCTTCCTTTTCTCTCCCTTTCCCTGGGCCCATTTCTCTTCAGTTCTTTCTCTCTCCCTCCCCTACCCCTGCAGCCTGAACCTCCCCATCCCCCATGGTTGTTGCTCATCCTAAATTAGCTGATGGGTCTTGATGCAGACTCACATTCCCAGACCGGAGGAGTAATTGGAACTTCTTTGGGATCAGATATTTGACCAAATCAGTTGCTTTACGAGTAGTTGGCCCATGACCCAAAAGATTTATGGAAAGCAATTGGATATTGAAATAATGAAACAGGTACTTACTCTCCCATTGCTCCAGGCCTTTGAAAGCTGTCTGATGTTTGGAGTTTGTGAACATGAGGCCTCCAGACTATCTCCTGGCCAGACTCTGATGCTCTGGTACTTCTCTTAGGTCCTGTGAC
The DNA here is from genome assembly GCF_951394435.1 of Stenella coeruleoalba. Taxonomy (NCBI): domain Eukaryota; kingdom Metazoa; phylum Chordata; class Mammalia; order Artiodactyla; family Delphinidae; genus Stenella; species Stenella coeruleoalba. The sequence goes on along the minus strand of NC_137152.1, from coordinate 108,385,366 downwards.
AGACACCATTCTATAGTGATTCCAGTGTCAGCCCTATGGCAGCAACCTTCCGGTCTTCTTCGAGGCTCAAAGCAGAATGGCCTCTCTCCTTTCATCCCCACCCAAAGCAAAACACGGGAACACGCAACCCCTTTATTCTTAGTTTTCTGACGGTTCTGCAGGAAACAGGGCCAGGGTACCTCTGATGCACTAGTTGCTTTCTGGAACATTCATATCTATCTCTGTGGCTCTGGGGTGACTAAGAGGACTCTGATCTGGCCAGCCTATATCTGAGGATGGTCAGGAATTGAATAGGCCAGTGGGGGCTTGGATGCAGAGCGAACGACTGGTTTCTCTCTTTTCCTCGTCACTTGTTGGCAAGGTCAATCACTTTTCCATCTTCTTCTGTAACGAAGTAAATTTTTTTGTGTGTCATAAATAAGTAATCACATTAATCTGTTTAGTGCCCAAGATCTGCCCTTATTTTTCCCTTCTCTTAAACCAGAGGAAAATGGTAGATGGCTGGCATGACAGCCCAGCCGAAGAATTTCCTAATTGATACCTTACATTTAACTTTAAGTACCTTTTTTTTTTTTTTTTTTTGTGGTACGCGGGCCTCTCACTGTTGCGGCCTCTCCCGTTGCGGAGCACAGGCTCCGGACGCGCAGGCTCAGCGGCCATGGCTCACGGGCCCAGCCGCTCCGCGGCATGTGGGATCCTCCCGGACCGGGGCACGAACCCGTGTCCCCTGCATCAGCAGGCGGACTCTCAACCGCTGCGCCACCAGGGGAGCCCTAAGTACCTTTTCATCAGTTTCAGAGCCCAGAACAAACAGGGATTATTCCTAGCACGGTAGAGAGGAATTATGAAGTCTCTCAATTCCTTTGCTCTTTGGTTTGTCAGTCACTTGAGGGCATAGAAGCTCCTCTCCTCTGACCTCAGCTGCAGGAGTTGGATGGGGTGTCACGCCAGTGATTTATTGACTATTGGAATATAAGGTTCGGGAAGCTCATCATCAAGGGACCAGATTTAGATCTAGAGACGTTTAAGAAATTGAAGCATGAACATCATCTGAGAGATGGCATTTTTAAATTAATTTGCGTGTTCAGTGACCTGATTTGTCAAGCCAAATAAGTAAAGCATTTGTGTGAAGTTTTTCCTTTGTGGATTTTGCTTTATTGACCAAGAAAGGCAGCGGAACTAGATGCCCAAGGAATTTGCTCATTGCAAGATTTTGCTTTGAGTCCAAGCTAGTACCTTCTGTTAGTTTTGGATGACTCAAAAAATGGCCACGGCATATCTGGCAACGTATAGATTATATTTGAGTAGATGAATCTCTCCCAGTTTGTCCAAAGGCACCTCCTAAGGCACATCTGTTGATGCCCCCAGTGTAAGAAGCATGGGCTGGGTGGATTTGCCTGGGATAGTGTCCCCTCTCCTGTCTTTCGAACTTGAGTTGTTTCTAGATGAGATCAGAAGACCTCAGAGATCTTTGGTCGGGGGAGGGTGGAGGAGTGGCGTGATTCAGAATATATACATTAAGAGGGAGAGAGAAGAAGCCTATAGAGCAACAATAAAATCCACTTCTGTTCATCTTGTAATTTTCAAGAGGGTGGAGACCGAGCCTTTTGCCTTTTCTGCACCGAGGAATGGCATGTAGCACGTAAGAGGCACTGGGCAAATACTGCATTAAGCACCAACAATTTTTTTTGTGTTGTCAAATTGGGCCAAAGGTTAGTTTGGGAGAAGTGAACCAATACTTTGATACAGAGTTGGAGAAAATTTTAGGACAGGGTTCCATTTGCAGATAATCTCTTGAGGTGGAATGGTTGAAGTAGTAAATGTACTCAATTTTTTAATCCTCATGAACAAATCAAATGTAATTAATCAACAGGTCTGATCCTAAAGGAGAGATTCTGAAAGGTGAGATTGGGGAATTGAATGGCGCCAAGGAGACGGTCATTAGAATAAATAGGGAGATGGCCATTAAAATAAATGCCAGTCAGACCTGGGATGCCTCACTTATAAAGGCAAGCAGGTAGAATGTATAATAGAGAATGGGAACACTGGAAAGTTAAGCAAACTTAATCTTCTAGGAAGGGCAACATCATTTCTGTAAGTGGAATCTGTGCTTGATTAATGACCTTGTGTTTTTCAAGGGACTAAAGCATATGTGGACAGAGGGAAACCAGTGAATGTGATCTATCTGGGCTTTCAAAAAGCTCTTCGTGGGATTGCACAGCAAGCCAAGGAAACTTAAAATAACTGGCATCACCACAGAATTGTGGGGCTATTCCATCCAATACTATGATTGGCTTTGAGGCAGGAAGCAAAGGGTTAGCGATAAATAAGTCAAGCCTCTGTATAGCCACATTAACAGTGGCATTCTCTCCAAAATTAAGATGGAGACAAATTTTGCTTGAAACTCTAGTAAATGGCCTAAAAGAGGAAATGTACGTTGAAACTTTACTTTTGGCAACAAAAATGGGACTGAATTCTAGGGTGTCTGCCCCAAGGGTGGCAGGCCCAAGTGTTAGGATACTAGATGATGGTGAAGAGGAGCTTTTTTGAGGGTTGGGGAAACTCAGCCTTGCAAAATGAGGGCTCTGCCTTTCCTCCATCTGCCTGCGCTAAGGTTGCATAACACTTTTATCTCATGCTATAAAAATTAACCCCTGTTCAACTGTGGCCCATGTCCATGGGAAGGGAGACTAATTAAATTAAGAGTCCTTAAATGCACATCTGTATTAGAGTCAGCTGTAACTTACTGTGACCTTTAACAAGAATTTTGTGCAAGTGGGTTTTAATTAAGTACAGACTTTGAAAAAGTAACTTTTCTTTCCCCTTCGCCGTTTCATTGATACCTGGCTAGAATTTTAAAGAATGGTTCATGTGGCTTGAAATCTGTTGTTAGAGAATCATTTTTCTTTACGTGAGGCAGTGAACTTTCTTATCACTCAGGGTAAAGGCATTCTAAGTAGCCATTTGGAAAAATATCTGTGGGAGAATTCCTAATGAATGACTATGTTGTTATTTAGGTATATTTTTCCTAGAAAGTAGATTTATTAAAAACCTATTCTCACACTGTATTCAGGAGGGAGGAATTTTAGGTATGTCATGAAAGGGGGAGTAAAGAGAAGTTAAGGAGGGTTTTTATTTTTCTAGTTACCCAAGCTGAAAAAAGGCATAAAAAAGGAGAAAACAATGTTAAAAATGTTCGTGACCCACACGACCCGTGACACGCATATAAAACGAAAGGCATTAATTAATGTTTGTATTAGCGCCTCCCCACCCACCTACTGCATTTTCTCCTACACTTGGAATAGACTTGGTACCCAGCTGTTGACCCTTTCCAATCTTGCTGTGAAACCTAAATGGCTGTGGCGGGTTATCTTAGAATGGGGCTCCTCGGGGTTTCTTTAGAGATGATTAGGAGATAATCAGGAAAATCGCTCCCTGTTGGAAGTCTGGTGTTCCGTCAGACCCCTGGGAGAGGGGGACAGGAGCGTCTCCAGTGTTTTTCTGAGGATGCCTTCCTCCTCCACTTTCTCTGAGGTCTGATGTGGTTGCCCGCAGGAGACTGCTCTCGGGGATCATTGTAAGAGTGTACGCTAGGGGTGCAGAGAAAGGACAAGATGCTGGGGGCCAGCATCCCTCCCATCCCAGGAATCCCCGTGACCCTCTGAGCCTGGTCTCTTCACTGTCTTAGAGATGGCCCTCACGAGGCCTCGCTCTACCAGTAATTAGGACGCTTGGCTTGGGTACCTAGGTTCCAGAAAGAAGTACTGTTGGGCACCAAAGAAAAAAAATGTCCTAGCCAGTGGTGTTTCCTCTCTAGGCTACATTTTATTTGTAGCTGAATTTGAAACAGGCGTATTTGGACTCGGGCATTCTGTTAAATGACGAGCTCAATGGAGATCGGAAACTAGTGTTCGAGAGAAACTCTCAAATGATGCTACTCCAGGTATGTGCACCTGAATCACTGACAGGAGAGATCTTCATTATTTGTAAAACAAGTAACAGAGCTCCTTCTTTTCCTGCTTGCCCCTGTCGGGGGCCCCCGCCCCCAAGTCAAGTCACCAACACATTTCCGGGAGCCTTTTATTAGCTTAGGTAGTATTTACTGGATCCTCAGAATTGTTGAAGAGATTGGGGTTAATCGCCAGTATTATTATTCCTGTTGAGTCCTGGACCTGGACGAAGTGGTTGGAAATGTGCAGAATAGATGCAGTTGCTCTACGTGCTCTAAAGTGATGGTAACATAAGGTCAGAGTATGCATTTCAGGTCATTCACTCAGTTTGGTTGATGTGCCTTTCTTCAGTGAACCTTTGGTACAGTTAAAATGGAGATTGAAGATTGTCAGATAAAAACTTTGGTTCATAATTTGCTTATCAGTATAAAGCAATAAAAAGCCCTGCTTGATTTCTATCTCAGGTGGATTTTAAAGCTGTTGCAAGCTCACTGAAATGAAGTGCGGGGTTTGAAAGTAGCAGCCCTGACTCTTCCAACGACACTTAAACGAAGTATTCTTAGGAAAATATAATAGAACTGATTTTTGAAATGTATGTGTTTCTGATTGGCCTTCTAGCCTACCTTGCAGGATTAGTGGACCTAAAAATAATCAGTAGCAAAGCCCTCCAGAGCTGTATTTCGGAAAGGTTCTGCAAAATGCTAACTGGCTGCATTTCCCCTACTGATTGGTAGGTGATCTCAAATCATACATCTCCATAATGACTGTAATTTATGTGCTTTATTATTACGGTTTAGGTCAGAAGGCTTCAGGCTTTGGATGTGCATAGCACATTACATGCAGTCATTTCACTGCTGTTTCGCAAGGGAGGAAGGATGGATTAATGTATACATTCCCTCATCCCCCTGGGACTATTAAAAACCTTTAGAGATTTTCTTTCTTTGTTCCCATGAAGCAGAGCATTGTATATTCCTCCTGGGGTTCTTAGCTTGGAGGGGATGGAGTTATACAGCAACCTGCATTTTAGCTCATTTTGTGGCTACACGAATTTAGATCTAGAAAGTGAACGGAAACTATTTTGGTAACTCTTTAGACCAACGGCAAGGAATTGTTTTACCTTCAGAATAAATAAAAATTAGGAAAAGAGTAAAGTAGCAATCGAGGGATTAGGAAAATTACTGCAGCAAGTAATAGTTTGATGTTGCTCCCCAATATTAGAATTACATCAAGTGTTTGATGTAATACTGATGAAAGCCCCCCCCCCACGTATTGATCCTTTTTACTTTGAAAACTGAAGCTTGCTTTTTTAAAATTTTTTTTTATTTTTTATTTTTTTTTGGCTGCGTTGGTTCTTCGTTGCTGCGTGGGCTTTCTCTAGTTGCGGCCAGCAGGGGCTTCTCATTGTGGTGGCTTCTCGTTGCAGAGTACGGGCTCTAGGCACTCGGGCTTCAGTAGTTGTGGCTCGCGGGCTCAGAAGTTGTGGCTCGTGGGCTCTAGAGCGCAGGCTCAGTAGTTGTGGCACACGGACTTAGTTGCTCCGGGGCATGTGGGATCTTCCCGGGCCAGGGCTTGAACCCATGTCCCCTGCATTGGCAGGCGGATTCTTAACCACTGCGCCACCAGGGAAATCCAAAGCTTGCTTTTTAAAAAAAAAGAAAAAATAAAATTTATCTTAGAAGGGTTAGATTTACAGAATTTGCGAGGATAGCCCAGAGCTTTCCTATACCCCAAACCCAGTTTCCCCTATTATTAACACCTTACATTTCTGTGGTACATTGTCACAATTGATAAACCAATATTGATGCATTATTGTTAACTAAAGTCTATATCTTATTCCGATTTCCTTAGCTTTTTTTTTTACTAACAGTTTCATTGACGTATGATTCATATCCCAAACAATTCACCCATTTAAAGTATACAGTGGCTTCTAATATACTCACAGAATTGTGCATTTATCACCAAAATCAATTTTAGAACAGTTTCATTATCCCAGAAAGAAAGCTCATATCTTTTAGCTGTAACCCCTCCCTTACTTCCCATCCCCCTGCCCACCACCCTCCCCTCTCAGCCCCAGGCAACCACTAATCCACCTTCTGTCTCTATAGATTGACCAAGGCTGGACATTTCATGTAAATGGTATTATACAATATGTGGACTTTTGTGAGTGGCTCCTTACTTAACATAGTATTTTCCAGATTTCACCATGTTGGAACACGTTTCAGAAGTTCATTCCTTCTTATGGCTGAATAACATTTCATTATTCAGATACACCTCATTTTGTTTATCCATACATTGTTGGACATTTGGCTATTTTGAATAATGCTGCTGTGAACATTTGCATGTAAGTTTTTGTGTGATTTCCTTCATCTTCCCCTAATGTCTTTTTCTGTTCCAGGATCCCAGCCAGGGTACCACATTATGTCTCGTCATCGTGTCTCCTTAGGCTCCCAAGGCTTTTCTTTTGAAGGCCCTTTAAATAAATGTCTGTACTTACTTGTCATCAGTTCCCCATCACTTATGCATGCCACTGAACTCCTAATTGATAATGCTGTCTTTTCTGGCTATCTTTATTCTCCTAAATTCTGCCTCCAATAAGAAATTTCCCTGAAGTAGCTGGAAGAAAGAAGGTGCTGCTCTCCTGGCCCCTCTGCCTCTCCTAGCACAAGTCATCAGAAAAGTCTCTTTCTGGAGAACTTCATTCAGTAGCTTATCAGTATAATAGATGCTCTTCATTTTTGTCTTGGTTTTGTAATTGCACTGTATTCATAATGCTTCCTTCTTTACAAAGGGCTTCTTTAAGAGCCTACAGTGAATCATGTAGAGCTGGGACTCAAACCCATATTTCTTGCTCCCCAGATCAGTCTCTTCTCCCCAGACTACCATTAGACCTACAGAATAAAAGACACAGATAGTATCAAGTATTTGGAAGCTTTTTAAATTCACTTCTTTAAAACCCCTTGTCAAGAGCTAAGTATCCATAAACTTCACCAAGGAGGTAAAAGAATTATATGCTCAGAACTACAAAACATTAATAAACGCATCGAAGATGATTCAAAGAAATAGAAAGATGTCCCATGCTCTTGGATTGGAAGAATTATATTGTTAAAATGGCCATATATCCAAAGCAATCTACAGATTTAATGCAATCCCTATCAAATTACCCATGACATTTTCCATAGAACTAGAACAAATAATCCTAAAATTTATATGGAACCATAAAAGACCCAGAATTGCCAAAGCAATCCTGAGGAAAAAGAACAAAGCTGGAGGCATAACCCTACCAGACTTTAAACAATACTACAAAGCTATGGTAATCAAAACAGCATGGTGTTGGCACAAAAACAGACATGCAGCTCAATGGAACAGACTAGAGAGCCCAGAAGTAAACCCACACACCTATGGACAATTAATCTTCGACAAAGGAAGCAAGAATACACAATGGGGAAAATACATTCTCTTCAGCAAGTGGTGTTGGGAAAGTTGGACAACCACATGCAAATCAAAGCTAGAACACAGCCTCACACCATACACAAAAATAAACTCAAAATGATGAGACACCATAAAACTCCTAGAAGAGAACAGCAAAACATTGTCTGACATAAATCGTACCAATGTTTTCTTAGGTCAGTCTCCCACGGCAACAGAAATAAAAGCAAAAATAAACAAATGGGGCCTAATGACACTTAAAAGCTTTTGCACAGCAAAGGAAACCATAAACAGAATGAAAAGACTGGGAGATAATATTTGCAAATGATGCAACCAACAAAGGCTTAATTTCCAAAATATAAAAACAGGTCCTACAATTTAATAACAAAAAACCAAACAACCCAGTTAAAAATAGGCAGAAGACCTAAATAGACATTTCTCCAAAGAAGACATACAGATGGCCAGCAGGCACATGAAAAGCTGCTCATCATATCTAATTATTAGAGAAATGCAAATGAAAACTACAATGAGGTACCACCTCATACCAGTCAGAACGGCCATCATTAAAAAGTCTACAAATAATAAATGCTGGAGATGGTGTGGAGAAAAGGAAACTCTCCTGCACTATTGGTGGGAATGTAAATTGGTGCAGCCACTATGGCAAACAGTATGGAGGTGCCTCAAAGAAGTAAAATTAGAGTTTCCATGTGATCCAGCAATCCCACACCTGGGCATATATCCAGAAAAAGACGAAAACTCTAATTCAAAAAGATACCTGCACCGCAGTGTTCATTGCAGCACTATTTACAATAGACAAGACATGGAAGAAATTCAAGTGTCCATCAACAGACGACTGGCTTAAGAAGATGTGGTGGATATAGATAATGGACTGTTACTCAGCCATTAAAAAGAATTAAATAATGCCATTTGCAGCAAACGTGGATGGGCCTAGAGATTATCATACTAAGCGAAGTAAAGTAAGAAAGAGAAGGATAAATACCATATGATATCACTTATATGTAGAATCTAAAAGATGACACAAATGAACCTATTTGTGAAACAAAAACAGACTCACAGATGTGGAGAACAAACTTGTGATTGCCAAGGGGGAAGGAAGGATTGGGAGTTTGGGATTAGCAGATGCAAACTATTATATATATAGAATGGATAAACAACAAGGTCCTACTCTATAGCACAGGGAACTATATATTCAATATCCTGTGATAAACCATAATGGAAAAGAATATGAAAAAATATATATATGTGTGTGTGTGTGTGTGTGTGTGTGTATATATATATATGTATATATATATATATATATATATATATATATATATATATATATAAACTGAGTCACTGCTGTACAGCAGAAACTAAACACAACATTGTAAATCAACTCTACTTCAAGAAAATAAAATTTTAAGAAACACACACAAAAAAGGAGCTAAGTTTTCTCCAAATCCCTTTCTGCATGAAAGGCCATCGCAAAATCGAATCTCTTACATTGGCAGTTTTCCTAAGCGCTTTCCAGTCTGTTATTCTCCAATGTCCCTCACTGCAGCCCCCACCCTTAGGGTGCAGTTTGTGTGTCTCTTCTTTACCAAAGGCATTTGGTTGCATTTTTGGTAAAATGAGTTGGGCTACGGAGAATGCTTGCTGTCCAAATCGTGCTGGTGCTGGCATGCCTGGGTTTTCTGCATTGTCCCATAAAACTTTCTGGCTGCTGTTTCCTCCATTTAGGACTCTGGAGGAGTAATCCTGAAGACATTTACTTTATCTCCTACAGGTATAGAAAGCTGACACCCTAGCGGTAACTACAAGTATTCCTCTATCATCATCTCCCCCAAAATGTGTGAGAATCTGAGAGACATTTTCTTGGCTTCTACTTGGACTTCAAAATGAAGTTACAGATAAATTGGGAGATTGGGATTGACATATATACACTAATATGTATAAAATGGATAATTAATAAGAACCTGCTGTATAAAAAAACAAAGTACATGTATGCTTTAATAAACGTATAAATTGGGTATAGTGGTGTATCAGGGAGCATCTTATTATAATATACGTTAATAATGTCCCTTTACTCGTCTTTTACATGACAATGACAGAAAATGTCCTGTTATGTAAAAAAGACATGAATCTGGATGTTATTTTAAATGCATCTTCAATAAAATATGAAACTAAGCTGAAAAAAAAATGAAGTTACAGTTAGAAGTAGTTACGTTGATAGTAAATAGGCTGGCCTGAGAATGTAACCACCATTTATAACATTTTCTATGGGCAGGTGGGTTATGAGTAACTGGAAATAAATGGACATTATCTGCACCCCATCTGTACATCACAGCCAGCCTTTGGTGAGAGGAAGAAATGAAATAAAATGAGAAAGCACAGTTCTACAGATTGCCCGCCGCAGAGCCCTGTTAAAGGATGGACTAGATTCCTCATAGTCAATGCCTGCTTCTTTAACTATTGAGTTGAAGTGCTTCAAAAAAAAAAAAAAGGAACCAATCCACACACTCAGCAGGATTGAGTAGTAATTTATTGTGATTGTCTTTGTTCAGCTTTGAAAAACGAAGGCATTGATATTAAGACTAAAGGGAAATTACACAGAGCTGGTGTGACTGAAAAAAGTTTGGCTCTTTCGAGTGATTTTTTTGTTTTTAATGCCACAGAGTTAAGCTTTAAAAGCACGCTTCATTGACTCTCATCCAAGCCTCCGACGACAAGGCTAAGGGACCTTTTTTCTTTTGAGGGCCACTGACCCACAAAGAAAAACCCTAATCGAGGGCCATGTACAAAAAGCAACTTAATTTAGGTGCTTTCTTAGAAATCCATAAAGCCTTCAATTCACCTGCTTTTAAAATTAAGAACAGGGAACTCTCAACAAGTATAACAAACAAAAAAGTCCTTCGGTTTCACATTATGTGCAGTTAGAAGAGGTGGAGTGTGGTGAGAGAGAACAGGATGAGCAGAGTGAAAAGAGAGTGGAAAGCAGACAGAAGAGGGCCATGGAGAAGAACACAGAAGGTCCCGGAAGCAGGAGGTTGAGTTAGCGAAATAGAGGAGGCAAATGATGGTTGTAGATCAACCCACTGTTGACTCAAACCATTGGATGAACTTCGATTCCCGGTTCTTCTGTGGCTCTAATGCTTCAGCCTTTCAAACTAGAATTCTTCAGGAAGGGTATGTATCAGAATCCTCTAGGGCCACCCCGCCCCCCTTTTTTAAATGCATGAGCTCACCGCTTCCCCTGCAGTGGCTGTCATCTTCCTGTCCCACATTGGATCCTGTCGTCCCTGTGCTCAACGCTTTCAGCCTAAAGAACAAATTGTGACATCCTTCTTAAATAAGAAGTATACAGGATCACCAGGTTGAGAGGTGATCTGCAGAGAAAAAAAGCATGTCTCATTCAGACACAGCATTTTAGAGGCAGTCTCCAACAGGCAAAATGGAATGTCTTTCCATTGATACGTACGCCCTGGCTTTTAATCATAGAAATCATTTTTGGTGTTACAGTAGAAATATTCAGGTTTTAAAAATCAAATGAGTTGCTCCAGTTCTTAGTACAGTGCAGAGCTGTAGTTTCATTTTCAGATGCACTTGTCCCCTTTTCCTTCCTAGTAACTTCTCATCAGCGGAAACTGGTTATGGCACTGAATCCCCACTGGCCCATGTGTGGCTTGGGATTTAATTCATAAGTGTGTCTTGGACAGGGCCTTTGGCAAGAATGCCAGATTACATTTTCAAGGAATGCTTTTTAGAAACAGACAGAATACGTGGTGTATGCAAGGCTCAAATGGGCAAAAGTGGCCCGTTGGTGTGGCTTGTTTGCACTCAGGGGAAGATGACTTTGCCAGCAGAAACATTACCCAGGTATCTACCCCGTTGTCACCCTTTCCACAAGGCAAGCCTTTACCATTAGACAGAGTCTTCCTGTAAAGATCTTATCTGTAACATGGAAGTGGACTCTTTTTCCTTAGTTTTTGCCAAAACAAATAAATGTGCTTCAGTGTTCAGATATCAGCAGGTCTCCCGAAGGTCCTGCTGAGGGCCCCTGGTGGGTAGGTGGTGGGTGGAGTGCACGGGCCTTTTGTTTAGCTGCTGGCTAGTTCAGTCGGTCACCAGTAAAACTTTAATTGCTGTGACCCATTTTTGAAGGGTGTTTGTTCAGTGCCCAAATTTTAAACTCTCAACATCTAGCACCTTCTTATATGTAGAAAAGTATTCTTTCCTTTTGTCTCTTCGAATTTTCTGGCTTTAGGTTCTGTGTGTGTGTCTGTGCGTATGTGCATTGGAGGTGCAAAGAAGGGTGCTTTTTTCCTTGGTCATAGATGCCTATTTTGATAAGATCCAACGAATGACCCTTTCGTTTATTGTATGTGTGAACCATGTTAAGATTAGGTGAATATAGATTCGCTTCCAGACTCTGAACTGTTTTGCCTTGGAAATTCAGTGCATTACCACAATCGAATCTTTGCAGGGGCTTGAAAACCAGCCTGTGATTAATTTTAGCCTGTGAAAATCTTAAAAAAGTAGCTGCTCTCTTATTATAATTCATGTACCTAGTTCTGTATGTCCTAAGTTCTCATTGTGAGCATTTCAGTTAATTTTCTTCATGGTGTGTGAGAGTGATATGGACTCTTTAATACAGCTACGTCAAGTACTGTACTAGTTGGGGGTCCTTTGTATTACTTTATGTATTAAGATTGTGTTTGGGGAGATCCTCAACCCTGAAACCAGGAGACACCTGGATATCTCTTTGTTCATTAGGTGTTCCAGTACCAAAGGCCTGTTGTGAACGTGTTAATCCAGTCAAGAGGCAGTTCTGGTTTTGGTTGTAACAAGGTGTTTCCAGAAAACTAAGCTTCTTCCACTAATGAGATCTAAGATGTTCGGCAACCTCACAGCTCTAAACTCCTTCACATTCTTCGCTGTGCCTCCCCCCAGCCCCACCGCCTTTGTTAGAATTATCGGTTGACCAAGGGTTTCAAAAATGCCAAATGAAGCATTGAGCAGTTTCTGGATGAGGAAGTTATTTGAAGAATGTTTCCCTTCTCCCCTTCTTTAAAAGTCCTTTAATGCTACGTATCCATTTTTGTCTGGCAATAACACTCTCCCTACTTTTGAATTGCCAGGAAGGAAGAACGATCAGGAATATATCTGATTATGTAATTATTTGCATCTGTGCAGTTGACGGTACTAGTGTTCGTCAAATAAATTGCCAACACCATGTTATTTGAAATCCACCCCCTCCGCAAAACTACTTTGGTATCTGTCCGAAGTGAAGGCTTATTTCCTCTAAGCGCCCACAGCCAAGAAGCAGCGATGGCCGTCTGCTCCTGGCCCAGTCCATGTCCATGATTAGTGTTGTTAAAAAGATTTTGCTCTTCATTCCTCCTCCCTTGATTTATTATACACACTTACCATTGATAGGTTCATATGTCTTCAGTATACGCCTTCCTGAGTTCCTGAGACCTTAGGTCTTTTCAGACCCCTTTTGTCTGTCATGGAACATGAACTGCAATGATAGAAGGAACAGTGAAGGTGAATTGGTATTGTATTGGTGTGACTAACGTGATAGTACCTGGTGGGGTTAGTTTTGAGTGACGCCGTATCTCTTGGTCATTATGAGGGAGAGGCGTGGTCTGTTCAAAGCACAATTTTTGGTCTTTGACAGAGGAGGAACAGGGCAGAAGCTCTCCAAACTCTCAGGTCCAAACCACAAACAGAATGCCGTTGGTGTAGGGGAGGCAGATGGTCTGCATGTCTTTGACATTTTCTTGGCCCTTAGGGCTACCTAAAGGCGACATTTACTGGAAGCCATTCATCTGTATTTGGACAAGTGGCTACACCGCACACGATCATAAAGGTCAATGTTATAGTGTCTAACATCTGTACAGAAGATGCTGGACAAGAAAATCTTAAAACCAAGAATCATTTAACGTCCCCCTTTGTGACTTACCATCGACTCAAATCCCAGCGTGGACTCCGTTCTTTCCTCTTGGCTGACAGCTCCTTGAAATGCACTTACCCTTTGCTTTATTCGCCACATCAATTGCTTATATATTTGCTCAGCTTTTGGTTGTTGTCACATATTTTACAAATCATTCTTCATTTAACGGTACCCTCTTTTGCAGTGTAAACTCTCAAAGCTAGAACAACTATGTCTCATTTGCATGACTTGCACAGTAGGTAGCATAAAATCTCGAAGAATTTATGCGAGCCTTCCGTTCATATTGAATGATACTCTCTTTACTGGCCACACCGATTTTTCCTGTATGATAACAATCTTCCTGATTGGAACGTTCTTTTGCCTTTTGGAGATGGCTTCATTATCTTATTTTTCCGAGAAGGAAATCAATATTTTCAGTATAATGAAACTTTTTAGATAACGCATAATGCCCGGGCCTTTGCAGGAACATCACGGAGAGAAATGAAGCCAAGCGTGTGCACCTAAATCAGACTCTTCCGTTTTGGACTTGATGAATGATGACGGAGATTGATTGTCCTACATTTTATCTTCCAGGTGATCATTTGAAGATTTGTCCCCAGGGTTATACCTGCTGCTCCCAAGAGATGGAGGAGAAGTACAGCCTGCAAAGTAAGGATGATTTCAAAAGCGTGGTCAGTGAGCAGTGCAATCATTTGCAAGCTGTCTTTGCGTCCCGTTACAAGAAGTTTGATGGTATGTATTGGAACTTTGGTCTACGTAAGTGTAGATATTTGCTTTGTTCTTGAATTCTTTTTCTTTCTTTTTGCCATGCGGCTAGCAGGATCTTAGTTCCCTGACCAGAGATTGAACCTGGGCCACAGCAGTGAAAGCGCTGAGTCCTAACCACTGGACCGCCAGGGAACTCCCTTGAATTCATCTTATACCTTTTAGTCAAGTCAGATCTACGAGCTGCCAGTGAAGTTCGTACAGTTGCTTTTCCCAAGTGCCTTTCTTCTCTCAGTGTTCAAGTTTTCTCCCAAGAGGCTCTCCTGGCTGGACCCCAGGGGCAAGTTAGCCTTACAGCTTTATTGTAGAATCCTTCTAGATACACTAGAATCTGTACGGTATGGTAGCCATTATGGAAATATGGTCACAAGGAGCCAAAAAAGAGATTAAAGTAGTTTAATTTAAATGCTTTCATTTATTTTCTTGGGTGAACACACAATAGTGTTGTTGACACAAGTCACTAAAGAAAAATCTTCCTAATAAAAAGCAGGCATCTGAAAACTTAGTCAAAATAACCACAGAGATTCTGCAGATGCTGGACTTCAAATTAAATTTCAAAATGGATCCCTCAAAGCCAACTAGAATTCCTAGAAGCCCTGTAGAACACAGGATTAATGCTCATGCAGCAGTGACCACGCGGCAGTGACCCAGAGGTAGCTGCTGGGCTCCAGTCTTCATTAAGTTCAGCACCATTCCTGGCCTCATTTTAGCTGAAGCTTTGGTCAATCCACGTTAGAGCCACAAGAAAACCTATTTCAGTCCCCTGTGCCAAACACAGATTTTCACATGCACACTTTGTTTTCAGAGTGAAGAAATAGACAATCTGAGCCAGAAGAGAGGTACTTCAATCGTATCTGAAGCAATGTAATAGATGACAGACTTTCAAAATGAAAGTATGGGGTCCAAACACCTCAGGATTCCTTTCTCTGGTGCTGTTCACTCAGTTTGCAGGTCGTTATGAAGTAGATTTAATTTTAATAGGGATGATTTCCTTTGTACCTGTTGTAAAGGCCATTCTAATTACATAGTACCTTTGAAGCATGCTTTTCCTGACATTCTGTGGTGAAGAAGTACAAGGCAAATTTTTGAGACGTGAAATGTCTTTGAGCATTTCTGCAAAGGGCTCATTACCATGGTGAGAAGTGGGATTAAATTAGATTTGATCTAGCTGATAAGGCAGCTCCCAGCTAAAGAACAGGTTGTATTTCAAATGTTGCCTTTGAGATTCGTTATTTGAAACTGATAACTGATTTAATAAGTGTTAGTCGGTTCCCAGGCTGGACGACAAAAGCATATATATATATATATATATATATATATATATGTTTTTTATAAATTTATTTATTTTTATTATTTTATTTTTGGCTGCGTTGGGTCTTCGTTGCTGTGCGCGGGCTTTTCTCTGCTTGCGGCGAGAGGAGGCTACCTACTCTTTGTTGCCGTGCACGGGCTTCTTGCAGTGGCTTCTCTTGTTGTGGAACACAGGCTCTAGGCGCACGGGCTTCAGTAGTTGTGGCACGTGGGCTCAGTAGTTGTGGCTCGTGGGCTCTAGAGTGCAGGCTCAGTAGTTGTGGCATGCGGGCTTAGTTGCTCCGCGGCATGTGGGATCTTCCCAGACCAGGGATCGAACCCGTGTCCCCTGCATTGGCAGGTGGATTCTTAATCACTGTGCCACCAGGGAAGCCCCGACAAAGGCATATTTAATTTGTAATGCAGTTGAACTAAAATTTTCCAGGTAGTGTACCATTTATTGTGCCCATTTCCCCCAATGCTTTGTATGTGGAGTTGTGTTTAGTCTTTATCTCCTTTCCCTGGATGGATGGAAATAATTTATGTATCCATATATCCTGTTTATTATTCTATAATCCCCAATGCACAGGCTGTTAAGTATGTTAACACCACGTGAAGATGAGTGTTATTGGCAAAAGACATCTTAGACCACCTCTGTCTCTTGGTCACTAAGTTATCAGTATGATTATTGAAAAGAATGGTATTCTCTTGACTATGGCGTTTCTCATTCAAGACAGTAACTGAAGCAATTCTTTTTCCTTTGAGGAGAAAACTTAGAGAGATAATCAGACAGTCATCTTTGAAAACTTGAGATGCTGATATTTAAAAATTACCACTTGGGGGTTTAATAATGGGACTTAGAAGGGAAAATTCCTGCTCTTGAGAAATGGCTAGCGTGTCAGTAGCAAGATACAGTGGAGATGAGGCAGTTTCCAACCTCCAAGGTCACTGCCTCCAAATCACCCC
Source organism: Stenella coeruleoalba (assembly GCF_951394435.1). Classification (NCBI taxonomy): domain Eukaryota; kingdom Metazoa; phylum Chordata; class Mammalia; order Artiodactyla; family Delphinidae; genus Stenella; species Stenella coeruleoalba. The sequence continues at coordinate 108,369,013 of NC_137152.1, read as the reverse complement.
ATTTCTTCTTAGACGTGTCTCCTCCAGGTGTGGAGTGCACAGACACTTAGTGATTTCTCTTCCCAGTGGGCCTGGTAGTTTCACTATTCTTTCCCCTTCTCACTCCCCATGGTTTTATAGCATTACTCATGTGATTCCAGTGTGTACTTTTTAAAAAGCCACACAGAGAAATTTTATCAGTAAGTATTAACATGATTTTTTTAAAAAAGGACAGAAAGGGGCTTCCCTGTTGTTGCAGTGCTTAAGAACCTGCCTGCCAATGCAGGGGACACGGGTTCGAGCCCTGGTCCGGGAAGATCGCACATGCTGCGGAGCAACTGAGCCCGTGCGCCACAGCTACTGAAGCCCGTGCGCCTAGAGCCCGTGCTCCGCTGCAAGAGAAGCCACTGCAATGAGAAGTCCGCACACCACAACCAGGAGTAGCCCCCAATCGCCACAACTAGAGAAAGCCCGCGTGCAGCAAAGAAGACCCAGTGCAGCCAAAAAATAAAATTAAAAAACGGGGGGGCCTTCCCTGGTGGCGCAGTGGTTGAGAGTCCGCCTGCCGATGCAGGGGACACGGGTTCGTGCCCCGGTCCGGGAAGATCCCACATGCCGCGGAGTGGCTGGGCCCGTGAGCCATGGCCGCTGAGCCTGCGCGTCCGGAGCCTGTGCTCTGCAACGGGAGAGGCCACAACAGTGAGAGGCCCGCGTACCGAGAGAGGGAGGAAAAAAAAGGACAGAAAAAGTTTCTCTTGCCCTTCCCTACCAGCCTTCACCTCCAATAAATGTGTTTAACGCTGTTTCTTTATCAGTTTCAAAACTGCCCATGAAAAATGATGATGAAACCCCAGTTTGTTTCTTCTGACTTCAAATTAGACTATGGCACAGACAATAAAGGTAGGGAGCATAGATTTAAATTTTTTTGAAGGAGTTGTAGCCTCAATGTGTTTGGCCTGGAGATCAGAACAGAGCTGGGATACTTTGCATATTTCCTCCAAGCTAGGCTTTCTGAGACAATAAACTGCTTTTATATGGTGAAATCTCAGTTGATTGGTATCCAACAAACCGTAATCCTCAAGTGGGTGCTGCATTTATTGATTGATTTTTTTTTACATCTTTATTCGAGTATAATCGCTTCACAATGGTGTGTTAGTTTCTGCTTTACAACAAAGCGAATCAGTTATACATATACATATGTTCCTATATCTCTTCCCTCTTGCGTCTCCCTCCCTCCCACCCTCCCTATCCCACCCCTCCAGGCGGTCACAAAGCACGGAGCTGATCTCCCTGTGCTATGCGGCTGCTTCCCACGAGCTATCTATTTTACGTTTGGTAGTGTATATATGTCCATGCCTCTCTCGCTTTGTCACAGCTTACCCTTCCCCCTCCCCATACCCTCAAGTCCATTTCTAAGGTTGGCAATTATGACCTGCCAATAGTCCACAAGGCCTAAAGACGATGTTGAGTGAAATTGTGTAGGGGCTATGGTGACTCTTAGAAATTCAAGAGTAGAGTGCTTTGGTCAAAGAATTGTCTAAGTTTTTATAATAGTCAAACCCTGGGTTACTGATGTGAACGGAAGGGAGGAAGTTTGGCAGAGTAACAAGATGGCGACTGGAGAACCAAAATGGGGCAGCAAGGTGGCATAAGGAAGGCTGGGGATAAGTACTGAGGAAATAGCAAAGGACACGTGGGAACATAGGAGGTCAAAGTACTTCAGAGGAGCATCTTTTGCCATCTCCAAGCTTACAGTATAACTTTTTTTTTTTTTTGCGGTACGCGGGCCTCTCACCACTGTGGCCTCTCCCGTTGCGGAGCACAGGCTCCGGACGCGCAGGCTCAGCGGCCATGGCTCACGGGCCCAGCCGCTCCGCGGCATATGGGATCTCCCCAGACCGGGGCACGAACCCGTGTCCCCTGCATTGGCAGGCGGACTCTCAACCACTGCGTCACCAGGGAGGCCCTACGGTATAACGTTGAAGTGGTGATCCTGAGCTCAGGCAACTTCATCTGTCATCAAAACTTCAGTCATGGGGCTTCCCTGGTGGCGCAGTGGTTGAGAGTCGGCCTGCCGATGCAGGGGACACGGGTTTGCGCCCCGGTCCGGGAAGATCCCACATGCTGCGGAGCGGCTGGGCCCGTGAGCCATGGCTGCTGAGCCTGCGCGTCCGGAGCCTGTGCTCCGCAGCGGGAGAGGTCTCAACAGTGAGAGGCCCGCGTACCGCAAAAAAAAAAAAAAAAAAAAAACTTCAGTCATGTTTATGAGATACCACTTCTTTCTAAGGCAGGAACAAGGTTTTTTGTTTTTTTTTTTTAAATAAACTTTCAAATAAAAATAAGGTTTCGAGGCTTTTAGGGAATTAGCCTTCTTTTACCAGAAAGCATCCCATTATCATTCTGCCTCCATGAGCTCTGGTCAGTGTGAGCGCTAGCGTTGGCATTTTGGAGTCAGTCCACTTACCTCTAAGGTCCTTTTTTGTTCTACACATGTAATTTTCTATTGTTTGTACCTCTAAAGAGACTATACAGTGTATAAACCAGTTTTGAAGTTGTAAACTCTGTGCACGTGTGTGTGTTTGCAGACCTGGCTGAAGTACAGAAGAACTTCCTTAAGCAGCACCTCCCCCCCTCCCAGTTCTCAGATTTCCCATATTTTAAACCTGCGCCTCTGAGTTTAAGGACTCACCTCTTTATTTTCTTACACGTTAATCTTCTTCATCTAATCTTTGACTTAGAATATTCAATATCAGAAATCGACTATCCTGGGCTAGAGACATAGAGTCAGAAAACTTTAATGACAGAGCTAGCTGCTCCCCCTGTTGGCCAGTTTTGGGAATTTTTCTTTTTTTTGAAGTAGAACTGCTAATTAACATAGCTGAATCGGTTGTCTCATGAATATGCTAATCAGATCCTCCGTTCAGGGGACTTTGAAAGAATTGCTTGGCAAAAGGAATAGAAATAATAGAAGTGCGGCATAATCCGTGTTTGGGGACCACAACATAAAACCCCGCCCCCAAATGTCGCATTTTGTGAGAGACTAGTTGTTTTTCAAAGAATCCGAGCGAAATCAAACAACCCAAATAGATTAACATTAGAGCTGCCATGTTAAATATATTTCAGAATTACATAGTAAAAATGATGTTAACAACTACAAAGATAGATTATTGCTTGCAAACTCCCCGAATCAAATTATTTGCTAGGTGTTTTTGCATGGTGTAAAAGAAATTTTAAGAAAATAGTGACGTTGTCTGATGCTAGCCCATTGGGAATACTACTTTCATTTGCCATTGTAGGAGCAAATGTAGCAACTTTGCCCAGGAGGCAGAGCCCTCCCGGTTGTCAGCCTGTTTCTGCTGTGAACCCACTGTGACCTGGGGCAATTAACTGGTCTCAGTTTTCCCATCCATAAAATCAAGGGGTTGAGCTGGATGCTCTCTAAAGACCCTTTCAATTCTACAAATTCTGTGAATCTTCTCAACATGTGACTAGACCAGCTGCTTCAGTGAAAGGTCTTACAAGATGTTAATTAGGCGTCTGCATGGTCCCCTCTATTTTCCTCCTATCATTTCTTAACCCTCCGCTACTTTCACTGGGTCTTTGAAAACCCTCCCATGAGCCTGAAGCTTGTTAACTCGAATAATAGTAGAAATGTTCTGAATTAGCTTAAAATGCACATAAAAGAAATAATTGTCCCATCTATCTGAAGAGTGCTTCATGTCCTGCCTTTGTGAAATGATAGAAAACAAGGGGGCTGGAGAGCTTAGGGGAAAGGGTGGCCACTCTTCATATTGAGCCAAATTTCTGTTTTAATCAGTGACTAAAAGTTTTCCATGGTTCATCCTGGCCATTACCTCATTAGGCCAGTAGGCTCAGCAGTGTCGGAGACGCAGCAAGTTGAAGGCATTTGAATTCCCATGCCCATGAAAGACAAATATAGCCAACTAAGCTTCATGGCTTTTGGCTAAGCTGAAGTTTTTGGAATTTTCCTGACCCCCTGACTGCAAGTATTTTTCAACTGCACGGTTTTCTTATTGTCCTTTGCACGGCCATACTGACTTCGTACAGACCTCCCGGGTCTTTAGTTTAAGTCTTCGACATCCTCAAGATAAATGTGTCATAGAAATGTGTGACGTACATACAACATACGGCTGTTTTTTAATCCTTACCTCAGATTTCATTCATTAAGATGTCTTTTTAAAATTTGTTGCTTTTTTAAACCTCTGCTACAGTGCGGCAATCAGGATGCGTAGCCACGAAAGTACAGAAAAAGACATGAGGCCTCTGACCTTCCTGCAAACGCAGTGTTCCTTCCAGATCATACTATGGGTGTTTGATTTGGTTGGAAAGCACTGCTACTCTGTGCTTTACAATTCTATTTTCCTTCTTTTTTTTTTCTTTCCATGCAAAAGAGACTAAAACACTGGGTAATTTTGCTAATTCTTTGATAATCTCTGTGAAACGCGATGAGAAGGAGCCGCTGCCAGCTTACTGGAATCAAATCAAGAGCTCAGATAAAACACACACTTTTCTGTATTGACAAAGGTTTTCTGCCTTTTGAGTTGTTATCTCAGGTGTGGCCAGTTGTGGCTCTAGCATTGGCCGTCTCATTGAAAATGCTTGTGCAGCTTCCAGGGAGCCCTGAGCACACTCTTTGGGCCTCTGCTATTAGCTGTGGCTTCTTAAAGAAGGCGTGGTGTCAGCAAGAAGCAGCCGATCTGTTTGGAGGCGAGTAAATAAATACACAGAAGAGCTTCAGCCGAATTGCTTTTATCTATTTTTTGGTTCATTGTACTTTGAGCCTGGGAGTTGAGAGCCTTGTTGATCATCTCTGCTCACCCTTTTTCCATGCGTCTGTCTGTCCCAGCAAAGAAAAGGGCTTATTTGATCTAGCAGTGACTCTGACTGAGAGAATTCCCAAGCCAGTCAGGCCTTTCTTGTTCATTGTCCTGGCCCATCTCTATTGCGCGCAAAGCACGTGGTCTGTCTCTCTCTCTCTTTCTCTCCCTCCCCTCCCCTCCCCCACCCCCTCCCCCCATTCCCTCAAGAATCTGAAGCTCTTCACAATAGAGAAGACTGGAGCGGGGAATGCTACATGGGCATACCTTCTCTGGAGGTCAGTTTGGCAGTGTTATCAGAGGTTTCAAATAGCTTCATTCATACCCTTTGACTCAGTAACTGTACTTCTAGGTTTTGATCTCAAGGAAAGAAAGATCTGCGTACAGATTTATGTACAAGAATGTTCATCACAGTATTACTTGGAATAATGAAAAATAGGAAATTATCCTGAATGTCCCATAATGATTACATTATGATCTGTTCGTATGGTGTCATAGTATGCAGTTGTTAAAACTGATGTTTCTGAAGGCTTTTTAATCACATCGGAACTGCTAAGCATACAGTGTTCCATGAGAACAGGGTATAAATACAGGATGACCTCAACCATGTGACAATACGTACCTTCATAGAAAAAGCAGGAAAGCAATTCAATAAACCATTGTTGTTCTCTTAATGGTGGGATTATGGGAATTTTTGTTTTCTTCGTACCTTGCCATATTTTTCAAATTGCTGCAATTTGAAAGGAATACTTTATAGGAAAAAACGGTATTTTTAAACGAAAAATGTAAACTGCTTTGGTGGTGTTTTGCCGTGTTTGGGTTTTTTTTCTCCAGTATTACAGTGCTCACTGTAGACAGTTTGGAAGAAGCAGAAAAACATGTGTCAGGCTCCAGCATTTAAGTCGGATGAATAGAATAAAGGGAAATAAGTCATTTTTGAAAGCATGAGATAGATTACTTTTCCTATTAGATTACTTTTCCTATTGTGTCGCTGCAAAATTGGGGTGAACTAAATTGAGAAACATTGCAAAAAACCACGCCGATTCCCTAACACCCATCCAATACCACTGTACGCGCCTCGTCTTTCTTTGGTCAGGTAGACAACGTATATACATACATACAAATCAGAATCATCGCCGATTGTGCTATTTTGTGTCCTGAGTTTTCTCTTGATATTAGATCACGAGCAGATAGACTGTCTTGTGAGGTTTGTGTATGAGGCCATACAATAGGTCCACGTGGAGGTTAGTATATGGAGCACTTGGAACAGTGCTTCAGCCTTGGAGCATTCTTTTCTTCTTCAGTTTTTTTGGCTGACCACGCAGCATATGGGATCTTAGTTCCCAGATTAGGGATAGAACCCATGCCCCCTGAGGTGGAAGCGTGGAGTCTGAACCACTGGACCACCAGGAAAGTCCCCTCAGAGCTTTCTTAAACATGCCCTCATGGGCCCTTCTCAGTGAGAAGGAATCCGGCTGTGCTAAAGAGACTTGGCTAGCTGGTGCTGGGAGTACCATTGCTAGAAATGGAATGTGGTCCAGGGGAAGGGACCTTACCGTACTGACCGTGTGTCCCTGGCCAAGTTAGCCCGGAGAGAGAATTAGCATTCAAAATGCATTAACTACTAAAAGTAACCTTGGGAAGAAAGGGCTGCTCCTACAGTGGCAGGGTCCTCCAGCCCCCTTTCATATGCTAACAGCCCCTAATAAGGGCCTCAGCTGGCAATGGCCTTCTCCTCCTAGGAGAAGACCATTGTTGAGCTACAGCTGTTGATTGTTAGTCAAGTACCCCTGCTTTTAGTACACCGTGCCCTCCCTAGCAGGCACTCCTGAGGAAAGTGCCTGTTAGAAACTTAACACAGACTTGACCAAAAAAGCAAGACAGAGGAGGAGATAGACTTTGGTTTCAGTCAGTAAAATGCTTGCTTAATTTCCTTTTTTCCCCCCCTTCCATTTGTAGGTGCTTATGTTAGCTGTTCTTCATCAAGTACTTGATCTGGGGTGAAAGAATGGATGGCTATAACTCTGAGTTTTCTTAACAGTGTGAGAAGTATGATTTGTAGCATGTACCAGGAGACTTCTTTCTTAGGAATTTTGTGGATGTGGTAACTTACTGTTTGCACGCCACACCAGGGCTGTGAAACACAGCCTTTACATTAAAGAGGAAATTAATCCTTATATGTAAAAGGCAGCTTCCTAATAATATAAATACAAGGGGGTAATTTATAGCACCAAGCAAATGGATTGAATAGAAAGGGCTTCCAGTCTCTTCAGATCACGGGTTAATTCTAGAATGCATCCTAGCACATTAATCAATAGCCAATCGATTGTTTATAAAGTAGTAGCTAATGGCATTTAATAGCAGAACTGAGGGTCTTTTGACCTGTTTCAAGAATTTTGAATGTTTATTTGATGCAAGACAAGTGGCGGGGGGATAGACGTTCCAGAAGTACGTGATGTTCTTCTTTTTGTAAAAGACAGGATATTTACATAGAAAACTTTTATATGGAAAGGTTTTGCCTTTTCTCTCTAGTAGTTTTTCCCATGTTAAATTGGTACTACTGACATTAAGAATAATCAGATGTTAGAGCCGGAAAACACTCCCACTCTCCCAGTCTCCTAGCTCAACCATTGCATTGAGGTGCTTCTGGTACGATGCAGATGAAATATACATGGGGAGGGTGGGGCATTGACCTGCCGCTTAATTCTCAGTTTTCCTTTCCCTGATTCTTTGCCTCGATCTTTTTGTATATACGCGTGCTATGCATGATACTCTGTGTTGTAATATCATGTAAAATCTCTTCCCTGCATTTCTTCATCCCGTGTTTTTCACTCAGGAGTTGCTCCACCCTCGTAGATGTCTGGGATGTTTCACAGAATTGGAAGCTAGAGCCATTAAGCATTTCCTTTGGCTGAATTGTTCCCAGTTTTATAAGGCCTTGGGTCTTCTTAACCATTCTCCAGCAGCTTTGGCTTAATTTATATCCCCCCCAGATGGCTAATATTTGACTCTGCCAAGAAAGATAAAAACCAGCCTTGAAAGGTTTTTTTTCTTTTTCAATAATTGTAGATATAAAGAAACTCTGAAGGTGACAGTAACATTATTTCACATATTATGAATAGTGTCCACTCACTGAGCAGCTATTGTGTGCTAGCCATTATCCATATGAGGTGAGCAGTAACAGCCCCATTTTATGGAAGAAGAAGCAACAGAGGCTCAGAGAGTTTAGATCTTCTGTCCCGTCGAGGTCACACAGCTCATGCTTTTCCTCCTGTGTCCTACTACTTCAGATCCTAGCACATTAACGTGTTTATTTCCATTCCTATGTTGTGGTCATTCATGAGCCCTAGGCGTAGCAGTTGCTTCATCCTTGGAACATAAATCCTTAAGCCCCCAAACTGAAAATTGAAGGCGAAATAAACCCTGCTCACAGACACCATATTTAAAATGCTTATAAACTGTCTCCTCTCTCACTCTCCTTTCAGAATCTCTGAGCAGCATTTTTCATGAATACAAGCATTTGCTGCAAGGGAGATCTGAATTCCAGTCAAGTCAGCTTCTGATCCTGGTGGAACTCTGGTTTACACTGGTCCTGGCTGGTTCTCTCTTAGCCACCAAGTGTCTTATAATTGGCTTCAGGCATAATGTTTACAATGGGATGATTGCTCGTTGTCTCAGACCTGCGCAGTTTTTCTTCAACAGTTAAGATCTGATTCTGAGTTCTAAATAATGGGGGGGAAAGTGGAGATGAGCTTTGCAGCGATGAATGAAGTTGCTCTTGGTGGCTGGGGACCAGGTCCTGAATGTCTAATTTGTGTTCTATCCCCCATTGTAGAAGGAAATGTGGGAAGAAAGGTGGGGAGGTGGGGAGGTTAAGGAATCTACAAGAACATATGAGAGCGGCTAGTTTGATAGGAGAAATAGATGTAAAAGTTTTTTCCCCCCTTTTTTCTTACAGCAAATTATTACGCTTTGATATTGTACCTAATTGGTATGGATTTTAGAATTTAAATTATGTCTGCCATCCTTAAAAGATCTCTTTGAGACAAAAAGCATAGGTAGAATAGTCCCATTTAGCAGGACCAGTAAGAACACGTCTAAGGAGAAATGAGTTTGGGTCTTTTGGTTCGCTTGACGTTTGTTTTGTTGACTTTGCAGGTGGAATAGATGAATATTAAAAAAAAAAAACTTGCTGTATGAAATGAAAGATTAAGGATTTTATAGATAGTTTAAAAGTCTCTGGTGCCTCCATGAAACCATGTGTGGAACGTGGCGGGTATAGTAAAGGTGAATTGGATGGAGAAAATTCATCTTTCTAGAAATTTTCATTACAGTCTCTTTGGGCAGGAAGGTTAAGATGCATGGCAAAGCTGTGTGCTTTGATTTGAGCCCATACCAACCACTTAGTACATAGTTGTCAAATTATATAGCTAGTTGGAGAGATCAAATTAGCAGATTTTAACTCCTTATATCAGTTCTGTAGAATTTCTATATATAATCCACTCAGTGGAATTATATTTGCAACTTATACGGCCACACTAAAGAATCTTTTAAAATGTGAAGGAAAGGAAATCAATTTTCTGAATGATTAAATGAATTAGAGTTTAATATGTACACAGCACCAAACTAAACTCTGAAAATATAAGCTAACATCACACACACACACACACACACACACACACACACACACACCCACCCACCCTTCCTAGCAGAATTTGAGTCCCAGGAAATAAAGTAATGTCCACTGTGGTATTGGACAGAGGGCATGCTGGGTTGGAATCAGTCCTGTTCTTCGTTGGATCGTTGCTCTTGTACTTTGAAGTAGCTGTATTCTATATAACTACACCAACCCATAGGCTGTTGACCTGAATGAGGATCTCTAAGAATGTTTTATTTTTTCCATAAAATGTTCAGTGTCTTAGCGTTTCTTTGACCTGGAACACTTTTAAGCCTAAAAAAATAGTGACATTTCATAGTGTTTTTCAGTTAAAACTGAGCTCGACATGCCACTCTGCCCCAACCCTTAAAACCAGCATTCATTAGAAATGCAAGTGAGTATTCAGAATTACTTATTTAATGAGACATGAAAGCGCAAGTCAAATAATTCTCAACATCCTGTTTCTGCACTAAATGACGTGTGCCAATTTTATGAGCAATATAGTAAAAATCCAATCTAAGGAAGGACCTATGGTTGCCTTTGGAATGTGCTCTTTTGGATGGTGAAATAATTAGTAGCACTGGATTGACACAAGGCTTCCATGCTGATCTCAATAACCAGGCTTTATTTTTCCAGTATGTGAAAGCCAGCACCACTTGGCAAGGACGCTAGTGATTCAAGGACAGTACGGGAAGTGGACCAGATGACATTTAAGGTCTTTTCTCGCCCTAAGATTCCACAACTTTGAAGTCTAGAAAAGTGCTGCCTGCATCTGGACTCTTTTTTTTTCCACACAAGAAAATTCATCCCCAAAACCTCTTTAAGAAATGACACCCAAGGATGCAACAAAAAATTTTAAACCCAATTTATTGGAAATGTATTTTCCTCTAATTAAAACATTACCCTTACCCTGAATGCTCCACGTTCAGCACAGTTGCCAGGTTGGTGCTGATGGCTAGTGAGAGGCAAAATGGGAGAAGTTTCATTGGCTAGAGTCTTGCTTCTCAAACTTTGGGGTATAGCAGAGTGCCAGATGGCTGGGTCCCACCCTCCAGAGTTTCTGATCCAGTAGGTTTAAGGTGGGGTCCAAGAACTTGTGTCCCAGTGGTGATGGTGTGTGCCCATGGAAGCGCACTTGAGAACCACTTGGGGTTTGGAGAGAATCAGAGGCCTTCCCGGCTACCTGATTTGAGTAACTCTTTTCATTATCATTCCCCTAGCTCCTTATGTACTTTCTGGCCTCCTTCCAGGGAGAGAACTTTGGTAAAAATGCCAGGCTGTGCAGTTGTAATGGGGATTTCCCTTTCTCTCGCTGAAGAAAACCCAGGAAATAAAAGGCAGACGGTAGAGAATGGTTTTGTAGCGCTATTGCATCTTGAGAAGATCACTTAATGTTCTGGCTTTGAAGGAATTGTCTTATTTTCCTTTCTGTTCCATGTTCAATTGGAGGCAGCTTCTTTCTTGATGTGGTCCTTATATTTTGCTTTGGTATTTATTACATTTCCTGCTTATAAACTTGATACCATGAGGTGTTTATTTTTATACCAGACAGTCTTTAAGAATGATTAATGTTGCAGATAGACTGTTAGCTCCTCTCTTCAGGGAACTCCCTGAGAAAAGCTTCAGGAGAAATTAATTTGACATTTGTATTTAAGAGAGTAAAGTCTTTAACATTTAGGCTGTGTGGGTATGCGGTGCCCAAAAAGTAAATCTGAAAAAACCCCAAAAAACACAGGTATTCTTTTTTTTCCCAGTTATTTTTCCATGTTATCTTAATCTCATGGTTTTACTGTATGAATCCTTTAGCAGCCCGAGGTCACCTTGGATATCCCAGTTTATACTAATGTCACAGGGAACACCTGAGAAGCTCTTTTCCTGCTTATGTGTGCTGTTTCATTCTGTTTCTTGGCCTCAAGCATTTCCCAGGCAGTTTTCTTATATGTCATGCAGATGTAAGGAGGAGAAAAGGAAAAAATAATCATGTCTAAGTAAACAGCATGTCTTGAAAACACCTGTCCTGGTGTCAGGTTACAATGAGGAGGCATTATCCACTTTGGTTTAGAATCTTTTTTTTTGCGGTACGGGGGCCTCTCACTGTTGCGGCCTCTCCCGCTGCGGAGCGCAGGCTCAGCGGCCATGGCTCACGGACCCAGCCGCTCCGCGGCATGTGGGATCTTCCCAGACCGGGGCACGAACCCGTGTCCCCTGCATCGGCAGGCGGACTCTCAACCACTGCGCCACTAGGGAAGCCCTGGTTTAGATTCTTATAGTAAAAAGTTCTAGGAAACCTCATGTTTTAGACTTTATGTATCCATTTTTATCCAGTTCTTTGTTTACCTTGTGACTAAATAAGAAAAAGGAGGGAGGGAGGGAGTCCTGAGAAGTTGTCTGTTTAAAGTTTCATTTTTTCCCCTCTTAGACATAGACACACGTGACTTTGTCACACAGGTTTCCTTTCATTGACAAACGATCAGAGATGCCAAATCCCCCCAGAGAAATCCACCTTATATACAAGCATGTTTTCCAATTTAATTTCAGGATTTTTTTTCCAGTTTTCAGATTTACCTGAAAAGCAAGCACTCTGTTATTGAATTACTGAGAACTCTTTCTTTTTTCCTTTCTTTTTTGGTTTTGTTTTTAGAATTCTTCAAAGAACTACTTGAAAATGCGGAGAAATCCCTGAATGACATGTTTGTGAAGACATATGGTCACTTGTACATGCAAAATTCCGAGCTATTTAAAGATCTCTTCGAAGAGTTGAAGCGCTACTATGTGGCAGGAAATGTGAACCTGGAAGAAATGCTGAATGACTTCTGGGCCCGCCTCCTGGAGCGGATGTTCCGCCTAGTGAACTCCCAGTACCACTTCACAGACGACTATCTGGAGTGCGTGAGCAAGTACACGGAGCAGCTGAAGCCCTTTGGAGATGTCCCTCGGAAACTGAAGCTCCAGGTCACTCGTGCATTTGTAGCAGCCCGCACTTTTGCTCAGGGCTTAGCAGTTGCAAGAGATGTAGTGAGCAAAGTCTCGGTGGTAAGTGCTGTTTGCATTCTGTGTTATTGTTTTCTTTTGTTTCACATTAAAAGAAAGTTTGGGAGATGTGGAAAAATAAGTCAGTAGAATTCCATTGTCTCAATAGCAATCGTCTTTTTCTTCTGTTCTTTTCTCATCTTTCTCTCCCCTCTTCTCTCCTACACTTCGTCCTGATACATGTGCATCATGTGGCTATAAACAATACGGCGATGAACATCTTCACGTATCAACATCATTCTTTCCTGTGGTTTCTTTGGTAACTATTCTTAGAAGCAGGATACGTGTTCACTTTGGAACCTTAATTTTATTTTTTTTTTATTTTTTTATTTTTTGCAGTACGCGGGCCTCTCACTGTCGTGGCCTCTCCCGTTGCGGAGCAAGGGCTCCGGACACACAGGCTCCGAGGCCATGGCTCACGGGCCCAGTCGCTCCGCGGCATGTGGGATCTTCCCGGACCAGGGCACGAACCCGTGTCCCCTGCACTGGCAGGCAGACTCTCAACCACTGCGCCACCAGGGAAGCCCTGGAACCTTAATTTTAAAAATGGATTTAGGGACTACCTTGGCCATCCAGTGGTTAAGACTCCATGCTTCCACTGCAGGGGGTAAGGGTTTGATTCCTGGTCCTGGAACTAAGATCCCACATGCTGTGAAGCCAAAAAAAAAAAACAAAAAAACTTTCAAAAACATGGATTTAATACCTCCATATTCTTTTCAGCTCTTATTCTGCTTCTCCTTCAGAGAAAGAAACATATACAGATAGACTCCACATTTGGTTGTTTTGAGTGACTCTGTTTGAGCCTGCTAATTACAGTCTAGAAAAGAATTTCACATCCATTACTGTACGTTTCCTTGTTAGAAGGTATACTCAGAGCCCTTTAGAAGACAGACCTTTCTATGACCATTAATGTGGACCACCTGCTCTTGACTTAATGGCTTTGTTTATAGAATTACCAGGAAAGAGAATGGAATTGTACTAGCAGGAGAAAGCAAATGAAATGAGCCACATTTTCCTCATTTGTAAATTAGAGGAATTGGACCAGACCAGTATTTTTCAGACTGTTCTTTGGAGCCAGCTAACGAGGTACCTCCGGGGCCTCCTTGAGGAGAGATAAGGGAGACACAGGGTTCTTCTAGTGGACGAGACTCTGCATCTGTGCCTTTCTCTCCTGGCTGCACCAGGGAAGCTTTGCTTTCCTCAGTTGTATGTAGTAGGGTTTTGAACATGATTTCAAGGGGGAAAAGATTCTATGGCCCCTTCACTCCCCCCACCCCCCAAAAAAGATGAAATTTGAAAACCTTTTGAAGGCCTTTGCACCTCTCCCCTCTGTGACTCAACGCCAGTGAAGAAATAGAATATTCTGGAGCAAAGTTATCTTTGCAGGACTGATCTTAGTGCTGTTACCTTTAGGCCCTCAAAGGAAAAGCCAAATTTTAGCCCATTTGGTTGTTTTGAGGACTGGAGGACTGGTCAAAATACAAACTAGACAGTGATGCTAACAGTAAAATATAAATCCAGTGGCTTCTTAGAGAGTTCATTCAGATTTAGAGTAGCCATATAATTTATTGTCCAAACCAGGAGGTGCTTAAAAACAATTATGCCCAGATAACATGGGCAGACCAGGATTCATGGTCCCCCTAGCGAGGAATCTTACATTTACCAGAGTGAAGATAAAGAATTGTGTATTTTAAAAATTAGGTGCTTATTGGCTGTCTCACTGGGAGATGTTAGTATTAGTTTGTTGGTTGCATTCCATTATTACAGTTGTGTGTGTGTGTTCCCATTTCCCAGCCATAAGCCATCAGGAAACAATTCATTACAGTACGTTTTTGTTCACTCCTTTTCCTCCTGATATTTTCATCATAAATTGCAAAAAAATAAAACAAAAAAAAATTGTTGGGGCATATGAGGGGTGGGTGGGAGCAAGTAGGGAGGTGATGGGTATAATTAAAGGAATAGTCGGAATCCTGAACTGCTGCCCCCACCTCTGCAACCATTATTAATCTTGGAGATGCTCGTGTCAGAGTCCCTAAACAATGCACAGTTAATCCAGATCAAAGTTAATTACATTGTAGTTCCCCTAACACATCTGCCCTCCTTCAGCAATTCCTCGCATTTATCCTAAGCTGAATAGGCAGAAAGGTGCTGCTTTTTCTTTTTTTGGTGGCGGGGCGGGGGAGCTGCATTGGGACTTCGCTAATGCGCGAGGGCTTTCTCTAGTTGCGGCGAGCGGGGGCTACTGTTCGTTGCAGTGCACGGGCTTCTCATTGCGGTGGCTTCTTTGTTGCGGAGCACATGCTCTAGGTGCACAGGCTTCAGTAGTTGCGGCGCACTGGTTCAGCAGTTGCGGCTCACAGGCTGTAGAGTGCAGGCTCAGTAGTTGTGGTGCACGGGCTTCGTTGCTCCGTGGCATGTGGGATCTTCCCGGACCAGGGATCAAACCCACGTCCCCTGCATTGGCAGGCGGATTCTTAACTGCTGCGCCACCAGGGGAGTCCATGCGTGCCGTGTGGTTTTGAACGTCTATGTGCGTGCCAAAGAGAAAAGCAAGGACTAGAACACCCTTTGCAAGTGTCTGAAAGTGGTTTCTTTACATTAACCATCCCCCCTCTGAGTTGATTCCTGGGGAAAAGGACCAGGCTGACACAAGCCTGCCACGGTGTTAGCCTCCCTTAGCCCCGTTGGGACCCCTTTAGAGAACTGAGATTCCAGAACCCCTAACTTGAGGGGGAAGGTGGTGGTCGAACCAAGGAAGCAGGTTAAAAGATTGAGGGCTAGAAGTCTAGTCCACGTTATGCCACCTCCCAGGGTAAATAAACACTCGAGGCTTCCCAGTATCGCATTCTTCTTGACATGGTTCCCAGAATTAACTGAGAACCAATAAGATTGGTTCACCACCAATAAGATTGGTGGCAAATCAATAAGATTGACTGTTCACCCTTACTTACCTGTGCAATAAAGAGTATGTGACCCATAAGGAAATAATCACAATTTCCAATGTTACTTTTGGTATGAATTTTTTTTTTTTTTTTTGCGGTACGCGGGCCTCTCACTGTTGTGGCCTCTCCCGTTGCGGAGCACAGGCTCCAGATGCGCAGGCTCAGCGGCCATGGCTCACGGGCCCAGTCGCTCCACGGCATGTGGGATCTTCCCGGACCGGGGCAGGAACCTGTGTCCCCTGCATCGGCAGGCGGACTCTCAACCACTGCGTCACCAGGGAAGCCCTGGTATGAATTTTTTTAAAGCAAGAAAGAAATTTCTGTGTACCTTAGTTTTGTCAAGTTGTTTGAGAAAGTTAATTTCCAAATATGACCCTAAAGTTTTGGAGAATTGATCCCTATTCTATATTCATTGTATTCCCATGTCTGCCTAAGAGTTGTTTGCATCGTTATATGAGAATACAATGAATACAAGCTGTAGGGCTCAATTTACTTTCAGTAAAACATTACTTGCCAATTGTTTAGTGGAAAATACTGTTATGACTTAAATTTTTTTTATTATAGCTGATTTACAATGTTGTGTTAGTTTCTCGTGTACAGTTTCTCATTACACACACCCACACACACACTTTTTCATATTCTTTTCCATTATGGCTTATCACAGGATTTGAATATAGTTCCCTGTGCTCTACAGAGGACCTTGTTATTTATCCATATTACATATAGTAGTGTGTATCTTTTAATCCCAAACCCCTAATTTATCCCTCCCCCACCCCGTTCCCCTTTGGTAACCATAATTTTGTTTTCTATGTCTGTGAGTCTGTTTCTGCTTTGTAAATAAGTTCATTTGTGTCATCTTTTAGATTACATATAAAAGTGCTATCATATGGTATTTGTCTTTCTCTGTCTGACATACTTGACTTAATATGATAATCTCTAGGTCCATCCATTTTGCTCTAAATGGCATTATTTCATTCTCTTTTTATGGCTGAGTAGTGTTCTATTGTATATACGTACCACATGTTCTTAAGCCATTTGTCTGTTGATGGACATTTAGGTTGCTTCCATGTCCCGGCTATTGTAAATAGTGCTGCTATGAACATTGGGGTGCCTGTATCTTTTTGAATTAGAATGTTTTTCTGGATATATGCCCAGGAGTGGGATTTTTGGATCACATGGTAACTATTTTTAGGTTTTTTTTTTTTTTTTTTTTTGACGAACCTCCATACTGTTTTCCATAGTGGCTGCACTAATTTACATTCCCACCAACAGTGTAGGAGGGTTCCCTTTTCTCCACACCCCCTCCAGCATTTTTTATTTGTAGACTTTCTAATGATGGCCATTCTGACTTGTGTGAGGTGATGCCTCATTGTAGTTTTGATTTGCATTTCTCTAATAATTAGTGATGTTGAGCATCTTTTCATGTGCCTATTGGCCATCTGTATATCTTTTTTGGAGAAATATGACTATTTTAAATGTTGTGTTTGTAATCGATAACTTTAAAAAATAATGTTTTGCTTTACCGCTGAGCATCTTCTTGACTTAAGGACTGACTTGAAATCAAACCCTTCCACTAGGTTGAGTTATATCTAAATTACATAGTAATACGACACTCAAGCATCAAATCAGTTTCTAAAGATGCCAAAGCACAAATTATGTAAAAATCTATCATCAGTGTAATGTTTCTTTTTAGAAGGCTGGAAAGGAATACTTGCACATTTGAAAAAATATTCATTACATTCGTTTTTGGAGTATGAGTACCAGCTCAACAGAGATTTTAATTTAAGGTATAGTGGTATGGGGAAGACAGTAAATGATCTGGCTATGAAAAGCATATTTCAAATTGAACATGTTGAAAATAATCTACATTTGATTGAGAAAAATTAGTAAGCTCTAACAGTGTGGGGACCCAAGCAATGTTTTTTCATGTAGGAACTGTTGTCCAAATGTAGTTGACGGGTGGAACTGGAGCAACCCAAGAAATACATTCCTTCTTTTGGTGTCCAGTAGAATTAATTACCTTGGGCCTGAAAAAGACCCTTCAGGGTGGAGAACCTCACTCACTTCATCTACAAAGAAGGCTTTAAAGTCAACTATGAAAACCATTGTGGTCTTGGGACTAGTTATGCATACTTAACTCAGAGATGTTCACACTTTCTTTTCATGAGCAGATGCCCTGCTTCTCCAGTTTACTTTTGCAACAAAAGGGTTGCTGTTATTTGCTGAGCAATGATTTGATTATCACTAAACCTTTTAAAGGCTATTAGCACCAGCAAGCTTAACTGACTTCAGGAGAAACTCGCCTCTTACTTGGAGTATGCTTGCCTTGCTTCAGTTTTTCTGGGCGCAGACATCCAGTGATTTCAGCTTACTCCATTGAGCTTTGCAATTCAAACTTCAGAAAAGTCCCTTTAATTAGGAACAGATGGTTCACGAATACCCTGGTGCTACACATCTTTGTATTACTTATTCCATCTTTACTTGTCATGGTTCATGATACATTTCTTATTTACCTGCTAGCAGCAGCAGTTTTGCGTGGAAGGGTGAAGTCTGTTGTGGTCTTTCAAAAATGCACAAGTGGTTACATGCACCGTGAAAATTAATAGCTCCTATGCCAAAGAGAGTTGCATTCTCATGGTTTCAATTAACACTGACATAATGGGGCTGTGTCTATACCCCAACCCCAAACTCCGGGGACTGTAATTAGAAATCGGTGCCTTAGCCTTGTGATGTCTAAATGACTGTCCTGCCTTGAAAATGATTTCCATTGATCCCCCTTCATTGTTGTCTATTCGCAATGCCCCGACACCTACAAGAGTACTACACAAATTAGCTTACCATTTCCCCAAATCATTATGTCTATTTTTAAAAATGAGCAATACAAAAAGCTTTTAAGTGTAGATAGGTATTCAACATTTAATATTCTTTTTCACACGCAACCTTAAAGACTAGAATTGCAAAGAGGAAGGTGGGATATATATATATATGTGTATGTATATATATATATTCTATACACTATAATACATACAGGGGTGGAGACATGGGGAAGGTAGGGGTGTGGGAAATGTCAAGGACTGAATACTCTCAAAACAATAATAGAGCCCTCTACAAGGGGGCGGATACAATGATGCTTCAACTTATCATAACTGAGTCTAATTTAAAACACAAGACTTATTTTCAAGCATTTATGCAGTTTCAGCTACAGTGTGGCTCCAAATATCCCTGAATGAATCCTAGCTTATTTTATATGTTTTGTTATGTGTTTAAAATCCTATTATCAGGGACATAGGAGAATCTCCACCTTCTTTCTTAGCACGTTTGTGTATTGAAATCAAACCGAGTTGGGAAGTTGTTGAATATACCCTTCACATCTCACAGCATGTTTGGGTTCCCTATCTTTTTCTTCTTCTTTTTTTCTTTTTAAAATTTTCTTTATTTCAGGCTGTGTTGCGTCTTCATTGCTGTGCGCAGGCTTTCTCCGGTTGCGGCGAGCGGTGGCCTCTCTTGTTGAAGAGCACGGGCTCTAGGCGCATGGGTTTCAGTAGTTGTGGCACACAGGCTCAGTAGTTGTGGCTCACAGGCTCTAGAGCACAGCCTCAGTAGTTGTGGTGCACGGGCTTAGTTGCTCTGCGGCATGTGGGATCTTCCCAGACCAGGGATCGAACCTGTGTCCCCTGCATTGGCAGGTGGATTCTTAACCACTGCACCACCAGGGAAGTCCCCTATCTCTTTCTTTGATAGTCCCCCTATCTCTTTCTTTGACCATAATTTGGGGAACGATTTCCTGTTATTTTTGTTGGGTGCTTATGTTACCAAGAACAGATAAAAATCTAGACCCTTTCTGTTTGTTTGGTACTATTGGCAGTGCAGGGGAAAAATGTTGTAGTGAATGTATGTTAGGAACTGGAAGAAACTAGAAGGAAATGTGTTTCTAACTTGAGTGCCGCATGTTGACTGCCATCACTGTGTAATGTGGCTGAAGGCTCATTCTGAATTACTGAAATGAGATCCAGGCTGTGTGAAGAGTTCTGTTCCAGGATTTCTCTTTTTTCAGGCGGCTTGCAGTAGTTTTTAATGTGGTGTTTGGAAAATGCAGGTTATTTGGTAGAAAGTCCCAATCTATATTAAGAGAGTCTTTGCAGAGAAAAGGACTTTTCTGCAAAGGCATTTTATAGCAGAAATGGAGTGCAGATGTCACGTTAAATTTATACCCTGAGGAACGCAGGAATGAGTATTTTTAAAAGAGTCTTAATAAGTTAAAAAGGAAATGAGGACCCCTCCCCCTCCACTGACTTTTACCATGAAACATAGACTAGCTCCTAAGATCTAAATTCCTTGTTACCTTACCATTTAGAAACACCTTAGTCAGTCTTGAAGGATTTCATAAGGCTTGGAAGTTGACTATTAATGTATTGTCATTATGCTCAATAACTCAGATTGATTTTGATTTGAGTTAATAAAGGAATATCGAGTCCAGATGATGTTCCCTTTCTATCATACTGGTCCCCCAAAGTAAACAAATCAAGCCATCTCATTCTTCTGTAATTAATGTCAAAACCTTTCCCTTATATAAATAATATGCCACGTTCTAGTAGAAATTGATCATCTCTGCTACATTTAGCTGCAAGTTTTTCAAACTGTTAAAACTTTGGCAAAATATATAGTTTCCTGTTTTGTTCCAGTAACCTCTTTTCTCTTCGTGTCCAGCAGTGTTTACTTGAGCTTTTGAGTTGTGTCTACCTCTGGTGAATATTTTTTTTTCTCATCCCTGTAGCATGGGTTTCAGTACTTGTGGCACATAGGCTCAGTAGTTGTGGCTACTGAGTGCATTGAGTGCATAAGTCATTATTAAAAATTATTAAAATTATTATTAAAATTATTTAAAAATCCGTCATCTCATCCATAGTTGTCCAGTCAGATATCGTTCCATGTAGAACAGTTGCATCCTAACTTGCCCATCAACATAAAAACTGATTCATTTGGTCAATAAATTTGAAACCTGCAAATTCTCACTAGAAAATATCCAACCCCAGAGCTGAGGTATTCACTGTGTGTGGATACCCTATGTTAGATCTGCGAGCTATGCAGGAGGACCAGCCCCATGTGCTGCCCTTAAGGTTCCGATAGTCTGGCACTCAAAAGATATACGTCAAGGAAATTGAGTGTACCTGCTCTAGGACAAAACTGCCCCATTTCAAATCTTGGCCATCTACTGGAAGCTGTTGTGTTTGTCCCTTAATCTCTTTAGGCCTCTGTTTCCTCATCTGTGAAACAAAATAATAATACTCATCTCCTATGATTATTTTGAAGCTTAAATGATTTAATACATATAAAGTACTTAGAACGGAGCCTGGCACATAGTAAGTACTCTATATCATATAAAGCAATAAAGTCCAATAAAAGCTGTCAGTAGAAAATTAATTCTGACATCGAACAGAATATTTTTCTCTTCAGTATTAACATCATGACCTTCATGATCATGAAACCATAGAAACTGAATAAGCATTTTCTGTCTGAGACCATTAACCCATTCTTTATGTCAGTGGTTCAAAGGAGGAAGGGAAGTGTGTACAGTTTTCCTTTTCCTGTTTTTTCTAAATATCATTTTGAGAAATACTTTTGAATTGCTAAGTGAGGTCCGAAAAATCTGACTTTTATAAAAGCAACCATAATTAACCCCTACCCGACTCCTCCCCCAGCCCCAAGGATTCTGGAAGTCACATCTGGGCTCAACAGACCCTTCTAAATAAAAGGAAAACATATCAAACATTAGTCAAGACCTGTGACCCAAAGGAATAATCGGATTGATCATTTTAAGTGGCACGGCATGCCATAGAGAATCAGTACGTAAGTGAGGATTAAAGCAAGGTCTTAGAACATGGTTGCCCATTTTGTTAATCCCCATGTGGCATGATCTACCACTGAGTCTTGGGTCTTCTGGTATAAATTATTTCAGTAACTAAGTTATTTGAGGACTTGAGAGAAGTGATTGATTTTGAGTGTTACGAGGGAGTAGAATGTGAGTGAAGTTGAATTTATATTCAAAATTATTAAATCCCCAGAACACAGTATGACTTCGTCTACTATTATATCTGCTTTCGGGTGAAAGGTTTGCCCCTGGCATGGTGGAGAGACCGTCGAGAGCTTGTAATGGAGTACCCTTGAGGGCCTGGTATATCATGACGTGACAGCGAGAGCCATCACTGGATCAAGGAGATGCTAGATTTTACCAGAAACTCCACAGGAGAATTTAAATTGAAGTACTGTATACTATTAGGCTTTTTCTTCCCAGTGCAATAGTATTCCTTTGGCTTGTTGACCAACCTACATGGCTCTTTACCGAGAAGCCATAGACGATTCCAAAAGAGAGACAGCCATTTTGTTTGCCCACTGGGGTAGTCCAGAGTCAGAAAGGAGAGCTGGGCCTTAGTACTCTGTGTTCACCATCCTGAACTTGGTCAGGTCAGTGAGAATGGGGACCCAAGACCTGGGGGGTAGTCTCATCACTTCTTCTGGGGGAGTGAGCATTGCAGGGGACCCCTATTTCTTTAGTTCTCATGACTGTTTTAAAAGCCTTTGTCTTTCTACTTTATCCCACACAAGGGGTTTATTTCCCAGGTTCTGAATTCCCTTCATGTAAAAAACACTGCATGGTAGTCTGATCAGTGGTTGTGAGACGAAAGACAGATTTTCTCTAACTTTGGTATTTCATATGTCCTTTCTCATCCCGGTTTTCTTATAACTTCCCCAGTTCTGGTATTATTTAGTGTTTCCATAGCATGTTATTGCTGAGTTCCTTGTGATCATTTTTGGTAGTTACACAACAAATCATGTGCAGAACATGAGCCCGTACTTAGCCAAAGAATGAAATGGAAAAACTCCGCCAAACCCAGCTTCATAATCTTCCTTTAATAAAACTCTACTGTGTCATTTGGTTTGGTCTCTCTTTTAAAACTTGAGGCTCCAGCAACCTATTTTAGGATACTCCTGTAAGGCCTACTGCATAAATGATTTGACTTACAGTTGAACCAAGGATGTAGTGAACCCCATCGTAGAGTTAAAAAAGAGAAAGAAAGGGAAAGGACTTCTTTGGCCAAAAGCGTTTCTCGAGCACAGTTGTGGAGTTTAAAATTTTTGCTTATTTCCAAAAGGTCTACACCATTTGGAAATTTCTTTGTGTTTTCTAGGACAGATCCCATAGTCTAGAAATTCCTACTTGCCTTGCTACCTAATCACAAATGCATTCCAGAATAATCCCTGGCACATAGTAGGTGCTCAGTAACTGCTTGTTGACATGTTAACTTTTTACATTGTTTTCTCGCACGAATCATTGTTTCCTGATAAGCATCATCATAAAAAAACGCCATGCGCTAACCTGGTTTTCACAGGCATTTTCATAATAACTCTTTACCTCTCCAGAATCCAGCCATTTTGGCAATCTCACCAATGTGGAACCTAATTTAAGATAAAGCAGAAAACTACCGATGCTTAAGATTCGAGTTTCATAAATTCAGTTTAAAGAGGCAGGGACACATGATATATGTGGGCAGTCGTTTCAGTGTTTGCTAAGGTGCAGTGCTGGAGTCATATGCAGTGAGGTGGCTGCCCACAAGTCAGTTATTCTCTTTGGCTTTGGTTTTCTCATCCCTCAAATGTGAGAGCTGTACTCGGTGATCTCTAGGGCCCCTTCCAACTTCTATGAATGTCTGGCCACCTCCTCTCTCCAGGCCTGTTTGTTTGTTCCTCTGTCCAGTGAGGGGGTGGGAAAGTATCAAAGTCCTAACTCTCTGTGACTTTAAAGGCATGCTCTTGTTGCTGTCCAGGAAACCTAGCTATCCAGATCGGCTATTCCTCCAGGGCATTGTTTAGCCAAGATTTTACTGTACGTTAATACATAGTTAAAAGGACTAATTTACTGCCTAGGAAAACATTTGGCACTGGTTAAAACTGTGGAAAAGTCCTAATTGTTCGCAGGGAACCCTGACTTCGGTGTATACAACTACCGTCCTGTTGGATGTACCTCCCCCTTTTAGGCTAGAGTTCTGTTTGAGATAAGAGGGTGTGTGTGTATACATCAGATAGGAGCCTAACAGTGTGAAGTTTTTCTTCTGATGGTGCTAATCTCCCATTCCTGTCCCTAAGGCTACTGTTGATAAGTGGTATCCAAAGTTACGCTCCAGAGCAGGTGAAGTGCACTGCTGGACTGCCCTGCATCCCAGCTTCTGTTCCCTGCGGTGGTATCTGCTTTCAGAAGTCTCTGTTTGCAGAGCTGGTTGGTACTGATAGAGAGGAATGCACTAATCCTCTGATATTGACTCCAAAAGGGGAGGGTGGCGCAGAGAGAATGACAACACAGGAACTCTTGGGGAGCTGCCAGCTTGTGATCCTGGCCATGATCCTTTCTAAGCATTGATGGAAATGAGTGACAGGATGGGATCGGCTCTTCTATGCCCAAGACAATTGCACCCTATAGAAGTGCAATTGAAAGGCCAAACAGTTGAAGAAAGATGAAACCAAGTCTCATTTCTCTATAGAGGACGCCTAGCCCAATCCGTCTTCGGTGCCGCCTTCATCCTTGCCTCTTCCTTTGCTCGTGAACTTTCAGTAGCTCCCTGTGTCCTGCCATATGGTGTCTTGATTTCTGCCTGGTTTTCAATCCCCTTTACTGTCCGGTCACATACACAGCCCTTCCTGTACTCAGCCAACCTTATTTCCCATAATTCCTCAACCCCGTTCTAAGATTCCACGGTCTGCTCAGTACCATGTATGCTTTTGTTCATTTCATTCTTCCTAACGGCGATGTTCTCCCTTCATCTGATCATTGAAATCCAACCCCTTCTGATTAGCGGATGCAAACTATTATATGTAGGATGGATAAACAACAGGATCCTATTATACAGCACAGGGAACTATAGTCAATGTCCTGTGATAAATCATAATGGAAAAGAATAGGAAAAAGAATATAAATATGAGTCACTTTGCTGTACAGCAGAAATTAAACACAGCATTGTAAACCAACTCTACTTTAATGAAAATTTTAAAAATAAATAAATCAATCCAACCCCTTCTTCAGAATTTAACTGAAGTCCCACCTCTTCATCAAGTGTTCCCTGAGCACTCTATGCTATACTGCTCCCAAGCCTGGACGGCCTTCACAGAACCCCAGGTTCAAATTTATTCACATTCTTCCCTGTAGGATACATTAATTTTGTCTTCTGTGCAGCTGTTGGCACAGAAGGGAGTACACACGAGGTACCCTTCTAAACGACTGGGGGCTTACGTGTGAAAGGGCAGTCTTGTAGTCAATGTGTCTGAAGAGAAGATGTGCTTGAGTTCCAGTCTGGGAAGGCAAACACGGTGATGGGAGAGGCCACAGCTGGCCATGGATGGCGGGCAGGTAAAGACCACCTCTACTACTGCGTCTTACGGTGATCCTGGAAATTTATTCGTAAAAGGACTTTGAAATCGTTGAGCCGTTTAAAATGAGTGCGAGTAGTTGAGTCTGTGTGTGATATGCAACTTTGTTGTTTAAGGTAATTCAGTGTTCATCCCTACCTCCACCTTCTTCCCAGCATACCCCTTTTCTTTATCTAATTTTGCTCTTCAGGAAGCAAGCCAGGCCTGCTAAATGTGACCCATCACGACTCATTCTTAAGGGAAGTTCATGGCCAAGCCTTCAAAGTCAACTTGATAGACTTGCAATTGCTGTGTCTATCTTTGCCCCACTGTTGTTTTTTCTTCTCCCAATTAGGTAAATCCCACAGCCCAGTGTACCCATGCCCTGTTGAAGATGATCTACTGCTCCCACTGCCAAGGTCTCGTGACTGTGAAACCCTGTTACAACTACTGCTCCAACATCATGAGAGGCTGTTTGGCCAACCAAGGGGATCTTGATTTCGAGTGGAACAATTTCATAGGTGAGCAGGCGATTAATGTATTTCTGTTGCTATTGATTGCTAAGCTTCTGCCACAAGGAATGTTTTATTTATTTTTTAATTAAAAAAAATTTTTTTTTTGGCCACGCCACGTGGCTTGCGGGATCTTAGTTCCCCGACCAGGGATTGAACCCAGGCCCTGGCAATGAAAGCGCAGAGTCCTAACCACCGGACCGCCAGGGAATTCCCTAAGGAATGTTTTAATTGTCAGTGATGAAATTTCTGTTCGTTATGTAGTGTTTGCCAGAGTTCTAACTGTACTCAAAGTTCACACCACTCTACAGGTAAATGTTGCCTTGAACTAATGGTGGCATTTCCGAAGACATTAGACAGACATTAGACGCAGCGAATACCAACTTTTAATAACAAGAAAGTGATTTTTTGACATTTTCCCCCTAAAGGTCAGTTTTAGTTCTGCATCATAGGCTGGTATCCATGTAAATGCTGGAGTACAGCCACCACTGAGCTGTGAAAGCGGCTTTTCAAATGTTATATCTGTTACATTGCAACCAAATCTGCAAACGGCCAGATACCCGTTGGGTATTTGGATCAGGTGCAATCTGATTGTGGAAATGTAAGGGTTATGTTTCTGTAGAGATTTAACAATCACAGGCTGCTCTGGTGAGAATGGAAGGACTTTTGTCCTGATAATTTTAGAGGTCAATGTTCTCGTCTACACCTAAAACTTAGAAAACCATTACTGGGAACCCAGACACCAATGGAAGTAAAGTGGCCTGTTTCTAAGAATGTTAATTATGTGGGAAGGGACAAATTATGGATGATTGAAATATCCAGTCATCGACTCCCTCGATGCCTGCTTAATGCATAATGGGAATCCCGGAATGTTAGTCGCAGTTGTTGAAGCTGCTAGTGGTGGTGGGGCTTCACCCACGTACTATCAGCACCCCAAAACAAACTCAGGTTTTTCTCCCATACCCAGCCACATTTACGTAATTGTAGAATTTGAGTGTCTTTGTAAGCACCTATTTTTCACTTACTTGTCCACATCATGGGAACATGTACGCAATTTGCTGAGGGTTTTTTGGGGGAGGGGAATGCGGGGATTGGAGCCGGGGAATGCTGTTTAGTCTGCATGAGAGCTGATTACCATATTAACTCCGAAAGTGCATCAATAAATTGGCTCCAACAGATTCTTGAGAACACTGACACAAGGGAAAAAAAAAGATGTGAATATCAAACGCTTCGGCACAATTGTAGCCTAAATAGCTCAAAGCTAGAAGACCTGAAAAAATCTTCCACACACAGAAAAGCCGAATCCCATGAAAGGGAAGGCATAAGACCAGTCAACACACACACGCACAAATGGCCCATCATGCCCAGAAAGAAGCCATGGGAGAAATTGTTGCCGGAAAATATTTCCCATGGAAATAATAAGCCCATGGCGTTTCTAGATCTAAAGTTGAAAAGTTTTTTTCTTCCTCTCTTTTTTAATCCCACTCTCACCCCCACCCCAAATGTCAAGTTTGCAGCTCACTTTTGCTAAATTCATTTTTAAACAACAAGATGGTTTGCCTTTTCGCTTTCCCCTGTAACATCTAATGCACTAGTTCTCTGGGCAGAGCTGTAGCGTTTGCTATACAGTAGCAACAATGTCTGGTGACAATGATCTAGTTTGGGTAACTTTTCTACAGGCATATCAGGAATGAGGTACACTATTCTGTTCTTCTAATGTGTCTGACAGAAACTATAACTCAGAAACTCGTCTTAAAATACAAATTCTTCTACATATTTTTTCCAAGAGTCTGCAGGTCCATATTAAAACCATACTCTGGCTTGCTTAATTAACGTCTTCAACCAGGTACTCCAAATCAAGGAGGACTTCCCTTGCTGCCACTATTCTCGCTGTGTGTTTTACAAATTACATTTGTTATCTTTGATGAAACAAAAATTCAACCCAAGTGGAAATTGGTAGGATTTCAGAATCAATTTTCTTCAGTTATTTTAAGTGATGCTTTCTGGAGGGAGGAGGAATATAATTATATCTAAGCTTCATTTTTAATGGGTGTTTTATTATTTATTTCTAATAAGCTGATATAAAAGGCCAGGAGTAATAGACATTGTTAATCTCCAGTGCTTTTTCGTGGATTTTCACAAGGGTTTAATTTGCTCTGTGGTTATAGAATTCAGTCCCAATTTACATACCTTTACCATAAGTTCTTTTTTTTTTCTTTGCAAGGAATTTTCCCCCCCTTAAAATGACTGCAGTTAATGAATGGGCAAGGGATTTTTTCCCCACTTCTTTACATCAGATGTTGGGGTTAAGTCGGGAAACTGCCTTTTGTTCATCCAGTCGGGTCGCGAGGCTGAAGATTGGGTTTCTGATTATCGGCGGCACAGTGCAAGAGGAATCGCTTTCTCTAGTGAGAAGGGGCTGCTTTGTTGCCCGGGTGGCGGGGGGCGTGTCCTGAGCACTAAACTCCTGCAGTTGGACTAGACCCTTTGAAGAGACTAAGGATGAGTTTTCCAACTCTGCCTTCTTGCTGCCGAGCCCTCGTGTCCCTCTCTTGAACTGTACCTATTAAACTGTCGTCCAGCTTTATCAAGGTGGATCCGAATAGTCAAAACACCTTGGACTTGGCTTCGTAAGAGGTTGGTTACAGGAAACCTTCTTTTTGAAAAATACTCCCACCACCACCACCACCACGAAAGTCAGTTTCTGGGAAATCATAAATTACGGGTAGGTGCACCTTGCTGTCCGTCGCATACTGCCATCGTGGTAACATTCATCTGGCTCCTGGCCACCCTTATGAACATCCCATGTTTGCTGCCACTGGGAATTTAGTATGAGGGGGTCGGGATTGCCGGCTGGGACGTCAGCCAGTTCCTGGCAAGAGGCAGGAGCCGGTCAGATACCCCGCAAAGGGAGACCTGCAGCCTAGATCCATCAGAAGCAACAACACCGGACCAGCCATCGTGGGACTCCTCTCGGGGCTTCTCATCAGGGCCGTCCGCTTCTATGGAGGCGCCCACTGGATAGCCAGGCAGGACTTGCCCTGGGGCTGAGGGGCGGCTTTGGCTCCCGGGTTGCAGCCTCCAGGCGGACCACAGCCTCGCTCGCATTCTTCAGTCTCTGGGGACGTGCAACGCCATGGCAGCGGCGCGACAAGGGCCCGGCCCCTCTCCCTTCCCAGGGCCTTGTGCACAGCCGGCAGGCCTGGAGTTGACAAAGACACCAAACAGCCAGAAGAATTGGGGTTTATGTTCCCTTTCACGAACACACGAACACGTTCACGATCTGGCCTTTCCTTGCCACTAGGGGAATAAGTAGTGACGAGGTGCGCCGTTTCCTTCCTGTTGAAACCTCTGTGTTTGAGATGTTTATGGTCTGTCCCTTCATAACATTTTTCTCTGGAGCCAGCAACTCCTTCTCGGCTCTGAAGGCATGTGCTCTCTGGACGTGGCAGCCCTGACGCTTCGACAATGATGAACACGTTTAGGTTGTGCGCCACTTGTTTACAAAAGTCCCCTTTTGCTAGCACATCAAACGCATTTTTCCTCTCCTCGAGCACAATGGTATATTCATGCTGGCAGCCTTTCCTTAGAGGTTGGAAGTGTCAGTTTATTGGCGCTTGCCACAATGCAACCTGAAACTTCATTTGTTATGACTTTCAAAAATATTGCATTGCACGGACATCTATTCGTGGTTTGTGACATCGGAACTGTAGTTGAAAGAAATGAGCCCGTGCTTTAAAATGTTGGGTTGCATTTGTTCTCGGGGGAAGGTGAAAGGTCGCTGACCAGATTTGGGTTCACTGATCTGCTGATGCCAGAACTCCTTTCCCAGCGAGCTCGGGTAGAAGTTCAGCTGTGGCCTGCGCTTTGAGAGAGACACACCATCTTCTAGAAACTCGCCCTTCTTTCTGGCAGCTGTCCTTGGACTACCTGAAGGCTGTGGAGAATGTGAGACTAACTCTCCTTTAAGGGGAAAGAACAAGTTTAAAAGTTCACTGCGTGTCATGAATGAGGCATCCTTTTTCTCATTTGGAGATTACCTTTCCAATTTCTTCTAATTTTACACAATAAGTATCAGGGAAAAATACTAAATCGCATAATCCCAAGAACCATGGATGACAAGAAAACCCATACAGTGCTTTTCATTTAAGAGATTCAATGTGTCCTAAAAAATTCTAGACTCCTCCAAAATGAAAAAGTGATTTCCAGAGTAATTAGTGAAGACTCATATTGTGAACACATGGATTTTGTGCCCTGTCTTGGGTTGTCTTTTCATTTGAATAAAAAGAGGTACAGGGCTTCCCTGGTGGCGCAGTGGTTGAGAGTCCGCCTGCCGATGCAGGGGGCGTGGGTTCGTGCCCCGGTCCGGGAAGATCCCACATGCCGCGGAGCGGCTGGGCCCGTGAGCCATGGCCGCTGAGCCTGCGCGTCCGGAGCCTGTGCTCCGCAACAGGAGAGGCCGCAACAGTGAGAGGCCCATGTACCACCAAAAAAAAAAAAAAAAAAAAAGTACATGTTTTTGCTTTAAAATAACTCAAGGCCCTTGTATTTGAAATGGGAAGTTTATCTTAATACAAAAATTGCATTTCTCAAAATGTCATTATTTGAAAGATCATTAGAGTTCCTAGGAGCACTTTCATTTGTATTTTCTAACTGTGCACTCAAGGATCTGAGAGGGTTTCATTTAAAAAATGAAAGAAAAGAATTGGTATGCCGGGATTCGAACTGATTTATGTTTTTGACGCTTGTAAATGGAACATGAAATGAGAAGATCCGTGGAGGTCTCTGGGAGAACGGGAATGTTATTCTGCTTCCAGCCTTAGGTTTGTCAGCTGGGAGCTAGCTCAGAGCCGTACAACGACAGCCACTGACACGTGGAGGGATGAATAATCAGTGTGTTAGAAGGTTCCCGATTGGGTTTCCTCGCTGTGGAATAAAGCCTTCGTCTGGTCACTTCACACTCTAGAGAGCTAGTGGTACATACTGACTGAATGAAGTTCTGTGTCATAGAAATAGATCTAAAAGCATGAATTAATGATGATCATGCCTCGCCCTCCCCCCCCAGCACCCCCCCCCACCCCACCCAAGGGAATCAAAGACAGTAAAGTAATCAGACTGATCACTCAAGGCCAAGCTAATGATTTCCTTTGTATGCTGTATTGTTCTGCCCCAAACCTCATGTTAGATGCTATGCTGATGGTGGCCGAGAGGTTAGAGGGTCCTTTCAACATTGAATCGGTCATGGATCCCATCGATGTGAAGATTTCGGATGCTATTATGAACATGCAGGAGAACAGCGTGCAGGTGTCTCAGAAGGTAAGGAAGGCCGGGTCCTGGAAAGGAGAGGACGGGGCCCGCTCCAGCCTGCGATGTCACTTCCATCACGTGACCACACTTATGCCAATACAGGTTTTCCAGGGATGTGGACCCCCTAAGCCTCTCCCAGCTGGTCGGATTTCCCGTTCCATCTCTGAAAGTGCCTTCAGTGCCCGCTTCAGACCCTTTCACCCCGAGGAGCGCCCAACCACAGCAGCTGGCACTAGTTTGGACCGACTGGTGAGCACTTTGGCAGGAATGGCCGTGTTTAATGACAAAGAACTGAAAACATTTGCTCCAAATGCATCTTTATTTGGGACGCTTCCAACTGTTGGGTCTTTTCAAGTGAAAGTTTTCCAGCAACTTTGCACAGGGATGTCAGTGAATCTGCCTCTTTGATTCCCTAGCTCAGAAATTTCATCCGTAGGCTAACAAATGGGGTGTGCCGAGGCATATCTGAACACCTGCCTTTTGTTTCACAGTGTGGGTAACACGTAGGTTGGATCCTGAGTTATAAAAGCCCGCGAGAAGAGACTGTGTCGTATCAGTGTATCTCCGGGGTGTGAGACCCGGTGGGCCTCAGATGGCGGTTCTAATGGAGAGCGAGAATGGACGGTGGATCTAGGCACTAGGCAACATTGTTTTCACAGAGCTTCTATTTCACCTGTTAATTCTTTGGGTGATTTTATACATTTTACATATCAGTGTGATCTGCATTTTTCTCTTCTGACTACGGAGAGACTCTGAGATACTTTACAGTGATGAAAAGGGCACATGTGGAGGTGGGTTTGGGGGTTTTACAGAGGTCTCTTTTTCTCTCTTTCTTAATGAGGTTACTGATGTCAAGGAGAAACTGAAGCAGGCCAAGAAGTTCTGGTCCTCTCTTCCTAGTAACGTCTGCAACGATGAGAGGATGGCTGCAGGAAACGGCAATGAGGATGACTGCTGGAATGGAAAAGGCAAAAGCAGGTTAGCCTCCATCGAACGGGTGTGCAATCTCTCCCTTCCTAGATGCCCGGAGACCTTTCAGAGAAGGTTTGCTCAGTTGTTTAGTCGAGGCAGCATGAAGCATTTCACAAGTAGGTGGCAACAACATGGAAGGCTTCTAGACATTCTTAGGAATTGGCTCTGCTGTAGAAGTGTCAGGAAGGCCCCCAGCTACTTGCAAAGAGTTCTGGGTCAAAGGTTTGTGACAGTGGTTATAAGCTGGTGTTACAGCTGCAATGAGGGATTGAGCGGTTTTAATAGTGTCATTATTTTTAATGTTTTATACCTGTGGTCCTGTGCTCGATGGCCTGGCCTCATAAAGTACCAGTTCTCCAAGGGTCTCATTCTCTTACTTGACGATGCTCTGTGTCCCTCCCCTACATACTCAGTAAGTTAGACAAGTACCCACTTCACTCTGACCCACCAACCTCCACGAAATGGGTAGTTTTCAAAAAAGGTCACAGTCAGATTGGAGAAACATAATGTATACCCAGGAAAAGGAGAGATTCAAGTTATTCGGAAGGCAAGCACTTGCATTTCATTGCACTCCGTGGAAAATGCTAGAACCTAGGCAGGAATCTTTGACTGTCTTCTGTAACTTTTTGTTTTACTGATCATGTGAATGGGGTCATTCCTCATTGCAGGTACCTGTTTGCAGTGACAGGAAACGGATTAGCCAACCAGGGCAATAATCCGGAGGTCCAGGTTGACACCAGCAAACCGGACATACTGATCCTTCGTCAAATCATGGCCCTTCGAGTTATGACCAGTAAAATGAAGAATGCTTATAATGGGAATGATGTGGACTTCTTTGATATCAGTAAGCATTTGTGCTTCTAAAGGACAAATTGTTATATACCTTGTGATGAGAAGCAGCGGAGTGAAATCTCTATTCCATTGTTTTTTTTTCAAAAATAGGTGATGAGAGCAGTGGAGAAGGAAGTGGAAGCGGATGTGAGTATCAGCAGTGCCCTTCGGAGTTTGAGTATAACGCAACTGACCACTCTGGGAAGAGCGTCAGCGATAAAGCCAGCAGCGCTGGGGTCCCCGCTGGGGCCCGGCCCTACCTCCTCACTGTCTTCTGCATCTTGTCCCTGGTTATGCAGGGAGAATGGAGATAATTCTCAACCTTAGAGAAGAAGTGTTCATCATCAAAAAGGCACCGGTTATCACTTTTATACCATCCTAGTGACTTTGCTTTTTAAATGAATGGACAACAATGTACAGTTTTTACTATGTGGCCACTGGTTTAAAAGATGCTGACTTTGTTTTTTCATTCAGTTTTGCGGGAAAAGGGGATTTGTACGTAAGGTCGGTCCTGCTTCCTCAGAATCATGTTAAATGTGGCTAACAGTGTAGGTACAGAACTGTAGTTAGTTGTGCATTTGTGATTTTTATCACTCTGTTTGTTTGTTTTTTTTTGTTTTTGTTCTGTTTGTTTGTGGGTTTTTTTTTTCTTCTTCAATACGGTCTCACCTTGTTTCTTACAAGAAAACCAGGGTCCTTTCTTGGCATGTAACATGTACGTATCTCTGAAATATTCAATAGCTGTACAGAAGCAGGTTTTATTTATCATGTTACCTTATTAAAAGAAAAAGCCCAACAAGCAGTAAAATTGCCATTTATCCCTGTTGTTTTTAGTTGCCTTATCTGGAGAGAAGAGGAGGTCATTTTAAAAATGTTTATTAAGTTAGGACAGAATGTGAAGGCGCAAGGGGGCTTCTGAGTCACTTGTCAGGTTGTATTCGAACATCAATACAAGAAGAAGGTTATACTTCATTTATAGCTGGTGACTGGAAGAGACTGCAGACTACCCATTTTGGTTGAGTTGGATTGTATAAACTAAGATCACAGGTCCATTTCTTGAAGCCGCTTAAAGTGTAGTCCATCTAGAAGATTCCTGTTGCATTCTCCCTCGAAAGATATAAGGCATGCAGGATATCGTAGTTATCACCTGTTCACACTTAGTTTGGGGGTGGGTTTGGTTTGGTTTGGTTTTTTTATCCAGGCAAGTGAGCACGCCCACCGTTTGCTGGTCTTCATGTCCACACTTGACCCTCCTTGAATTGATATCCCAACAATCTCATTTGGTCCTTCTTGTTGCAGATTTCAGCCCCGGTCATATAGAGGGAGCTGTCTGGGGGCTAGCCAGAACTGGGGTACAGCCTGGGCTCAGGGAGTAACTATCAACACTCAAGCAAAGTTTTCGTCCGAGCAGGTGTATTTGTGTTTGTTTTTGGATCCCAGGGTTTTTTTTTTTTTTAAAAAAGAGATTTAAGGTGTCTTATTTGAGTCTTTTTCTCTCCCAGCCCCGTCTGATCGGAAAGGCAAGGGTCTTGCCATGCATGGTTCACAGCTGTGTGCTACCCTATCAGGCAAGCAGCCCACTTGGGGAGATCTGAGCGTCCAGATTGTTTTTCATGTGTTGTCAGGATTTGGCGGGGGGCGGGGAAGGAGTCGGAGTAGGTAGAGCTGAGAAGACCACATCTTAGTGATGACCTTTAGCCGCTCGGGTGAACGGGCAAAGGCCATTATCTCTTGTCCCAGGCCAAAGAGTAAGTAAGCACTGCCTTGGCCCCTTTGGAGCCCTTTCTTTCCTTGAGTCCTTACCAAATGGCAGCCCATAAAACTATGAGAATGTAACAAAACTACGTTAAAAAGAGTTCCCAGAAGTCTTCAGAAAGAATCACGCTCTGCAAGTCTCTTCCTGCTTTAGACAGCCATTAAGATCCCAACCAATTCCACGGAAGCTGAAACCCACAGAGAGGTTGTTTGTGTTATTGTTTAATCTTCAGTTGTAAGAGTAATTCTCTATTTTTATATTGAAACATAATTACTTGATAGCTCAGGGTCTACATTTCCTTCAACTTTTTACACCAAATTCTGTAGAATGGACAAAATGGAATATTGGGGGCTGTTGTCAACAGAGGCTTAATTTTATTAGAAGTAGCCAGTTATTTATTAAAGCATGATGTTAATAAAATAGGCATATTCTGGCTGGTGTGTATAAGTGTTTTGTTCTTTTATTTTTTAAACAAATCACAGAAGACATAAAATTGAAAAGGCGCTCCATTTATGTATGAGGAAAAATTGATTGTAAATAGCTAAGCTGCCTTGTGAGAACTTGGAAAATGTGCTGATACTTAGTAACTACCTCAGTTGTGAGGAATTTCCTTTTTAGCTTAGACTGCTATTATTTTTACTTGGTAGAAATGAATCTGGTCTCCAAAATGTGGCTCAAAGAGTTATCCCCATAGACTTTGTTAGATTGTTTTTTAATTTAAAACCTTGAACTCTGCCCAGCTGTTTTCTTTCAGTCAAGTTCTCGAAACCAATAACATTTTCCGAATTAAATATTCTTGAAGGTTCTTCTGGAGTCTAACTGATTTGTTTTCTTTCTTTGCATTTTTTTTCCTGTTACTCTGTTATTATTTAAATTGTCTCTTGCTTTTGAACTTGAATATGAAATAAACAAATCCTAGACTTTTCCACTCAGGTCTGACTGGATAACTCTTGGCTTCTAACCAGCTGGCAGGCTCACACCCCCACACCCTCCCCAAAACAGGAATAAAGGCAAGTTGAATATTTTAAAACCTAAGAGTTTAGCGTATGAGGTAGAAAAAAGCTTTGTGAGGAGACCTTACTTTTCCAAAGCCTCAGTTAATAGCACGTGAAGGGTTCGTGCTTTACAAAGTCGTTTCTCATCTGTACCGTAAGAAACAACATTTTACGACACCTTAGATTTGTACTTTATTTCAAAAAGTCAGTAATTAGCACCTATGATTTTGATAAAACCATACAAACAATTGACTTAAATTTTTGAACTTTAGTTCCTGAGTGTTAGAAACCTAACAGTTTGCAGGTAATTTTTTACGAAAATTAACAGTTAAATTTTTGAAGTAAAATGTATCATATGCGATGACAGAACCAGAATAAAAATAGGTATAGATGGTGCTACACAGAATTCTACTTGCCCTTTTGTGTTGGCAGACTATGTCCATTTGCATAGCTAAAAGGTAGTATGTTAATAACTACTACAGGAAGCCTCTGTGTGTGTGTGTGTGTGTGTGTGTGTGTGTGTGTGTGTGCGCACTCACTCTCAAGCAAATACCAGACTACAAAATACAACTTTCTTTTTTGAAATAAAAAAGCACTGAGAAGTTTCTTCCAACTTAAAGCTTAGTGGGAAAAATATAATTCGGCCTTCCGTGATACATTATACTTTAAAAGTTCAGTTTCCACTTTTAAACTCCTTATTATTTTCTTGTAAAAATCCTTTTTATATATGTGAAAAATACCTGAAAGATAACCTGGTAATATAGGAGTTTTGAGTCCATCAGTAAGGCAAATGCCATATAATATTTGTTTGTCTAATTTAGTTTTTACGTAGGTAACATATAGACAGGGTTTAAAAACCAAAACACGTACTATAAAGGTGCAAAGCGCAAGTTTCTGTCCTGTTCCTGCATCCATCTGCCCAGTTACCTCCCACACATTACATAAACTTATTAATTGAAGTTCCTTTATACAAATAGAAGCAAATATGAATAGATTTTTCTTTTTTGCCTCTTTACATGAAAGGTAGCATATTATACCCAATCATCTCATTTTTTAGATTAACTTTAAAAAGTATTGAGAGGAGGAAGAGGGGTCCCTAAAGATAATGGATTCCTGTTCTAAAGGCATGGCTTCTCCATGCTGCCACAGTTTGGATTTTTACTGCATTTTGGCCCAGATTAATCTAGGTAATTTTTCAAGAAACAAACATGGAATTGACGAGGAACAGTTGGGCGTTGTAGTGCTATCATCCTGGAGTGCACGATTAGGATGCTGCCTGTGGTTCATTGAGCTTCATTTTTGGCGCTTTATTTCCATATCATCACCAGTGAAGAAGACATTGGCAAAAGCGATTGGGAAGATCCTCTTAGAACACAGCACATTAATACCACTTTTAATGCTTGGAAATGGTTCAGAAATGAAATGTGCTCTGGAATCGGCTCATATTTAATAGAATGAAGTACTCTTAATGTTTCCTCACGCCCAAATGCCTGGAAGCACCATCAGCTGCCACACAGGATGGAGGTGAGAGTGTTAGGAAAATGTGTAACTAGATCGTCCAGGTTACTGCGTGATTTATCTGTCCGGCGGTAGAGGAATCATTAGGATATGCAAATGTCCACATTCAGTTTTCATGTAAGATTAAAGTTTTACTCATCAATGTTTGAAGTGATTTCTAAATTCGGAAATTAATCAGTAAAAACTACAGAAATCCATTTCTCAGCATGAGTCCATGTGCGGAATTAAATGCCCATTTTACTCTACTTTTGACATTTAAATGTTGGGAATTCTGAAAAAATAATACGGGATCATTGTAAAGAATAAGGTTTTCATGTGTCAATCCTGTCAGGTTAAAGCTGATGAAAGGTGACAGGTGTGGTTAAAGAATTGAAAAAACAGCACATGTGTGTTGACCCAATATGCTTTTCTAAAGGTCTTATGGACTTTGATCAAAGTTCTCTGCACTTGTGTTTCTTAGCAGACAGAGTTGGAAGTCCCGTGTGTTTGTGTGTGTATACACACAATCATATCTACACACAGAGGTGTATTTGTGTATTTTCAAACACTTAATCCCAGTTAGACTCTACCCAGTTAGACTATCCCAGTCACTTATGGGCTGCCCTGCTGGTAGTGGTGTGTGTTTGGGAAATGCACACTATTTTAATAATAGCCTAAGGGAAACATAATTTGGAAGGTAAGTCTCCTGCCAAGAAAAAAATATATACACACATGCACATATAAAATGCATTCCAGATAGAACTTAGATTTACCACTGCCTGGGATTTGCATTTCTGCATCACCACTGACAGCCTCAAGCTGCCTGTAACCCACTGTTCTTGGTGGCTCACGGCATGGGCAGTTGGTGCCAGGTTGGCCAGAAAGAAATAATCATGGTCAGTGGGTGATTTTCTGAACATGCAGTAGGATCTCAATCCTCTCTCACTACATTTGCCCTTCAAGGTCTTTAGTGCCCCTGCTCTCATGTCTCTCAAGTGTAAGGAAAAATTGTTGTTATTCTGTTGGAGTTCTGAGTACTTTGGAACGAGCTCTGGCGCAGCAAGGAACAGTTATTTGGGCATGTTTACTGTAAAAGGGAAAGCAGTTCCTTGCCGTTAATTCACCTGTAACCTCTCGACTGAGCAGCGAGGTGGGATGAACCTGTGTGCCTGGCACAAAAGCTGGGCCACGGCAATGATCTCACACGATCCGGCAGAGTAGAAATCCCTCCATTTTGCAGATGTGTCAAATGACTGGAAGAAGCTGGGTAACTTGTCCAAGGGGTGACAGGTAAGAAATGCAAGAACCAGGTCTGGAACCGAGGTTGGTCTGCCACAAAAGCCTGTTTATGTCAAGTGGTATTTTTCCTCTGATTACCCTCTTCCCCTTATTCCACCTCCCTGAATCATCAGGAAGGGGGACGGGGCTTGTCAGGCTTGCTGCACGTAGAGCTGTCCTGGTCCTGTGGAAGGGCCAGGGTAAGGGTCATGGCAGACACTGGTTGACTTGGCTGACCCGAGTTCAGGGCAAGGAGTCCAGGACCACCTGGAGACAAATCTTGATGATGCCGAGGTTTTCTAACCGCAGTGGCAGTGGCTCTTTGCTCGGCCCGATTTCAAAACAGAAAGAGCTCGGATGATAGTGCAAGGGACCATGTGGTCTCTACTTGCTGGTTCTTGAAGAACTGGGATTAAGTCAAGTGAACCTGTCTGTCCTCTGCAGGACAGCCTCACGTGACCCTGTGTGAATGGGCTCTGGGGGTGCCCGGACAGCTGCCTTGATCTGTTGAGAAGAATACCAT
This sequence comes from Stenella coeruleoalba, assembly GCF_951394435.1. NCBI lineage: Eukaryota > Metazoa > Chordata > Mammalia > Artiodactyla > Delphinidae > Stenella > Stenella coeruleoalba. The sequence continues at coordinate 108,330,500 of NC_137152.1, read as the reverse complement.
GGTTTACGTTGGGAACATTCACACCTGCTGCTTAATCAGCGGAGCTTTGTGAGGACAGATGGGATAAATGGGGCCCAGTGAATAGTATCTGGGCTTCTTAAAGAGCCCTTGACAAGATTCCACCTTGCAAGTTACACCTGGATCAGAGATTGGACACAAAGATCCGAGATAACAGGAGCTGCTCTAGCCTGGGGAGTGTAACAATAGGTTCCTCCTGCTGGGCTGGTCTCAGTTCATCTTAGAAAGGACAACATCTGAAGACAAAATGTGTGCTTTAGGGTCAAGAGAGTTTGACTTGCCATTTCCTGCCTCGGACAAGGGGGCGGAGGGGAGAGAACCCTGGAGCTTTTGTTGGTTGTTTCCTGAACATATGTCCTAGCATGCCCATCAGACAGTATGTGCTAGAAAAATTTGCAAGGTCCTTGACTAGAGGTATTCAGACCTTGTTACAAGGTCCAGAGAGACGTAATTTAAGATCGGCAGGGACTGAGGACTCTGCCTCCAAATGAAAGGCAAGTGTTGGCCTCACTAGTCTGAGGAGAATCACACCTCTAGAATCGGGAGTTGTGGGAAGGGTGAATTTCTATAACTAAAGTTTAGCCAACTGCCTTCTTAGAATGTGTAAATGGTCCATTTTGAACAAAGAGGGTTTCTTCCCTTACTCAATGAGTAGTGAGTATGTAACTGGATAAACCAAAGATGCTGTACGCTGATGATGAAAGAAATCCCTGGATCCAAGAGGTGGATCAGAGCGGTATGGGGGAGGAAGGCAGCGTCCGAGGTTGCTGTGAGGGACTGGTGTTCTGCAACTTGCCCCTTGGGCCACTGGCCTCCACACAAGTCGGGGCTGGCTGGATCCTTTTGTGCCTCACATTGTGTGATTTGTCTGCTAAGTTCCCATTTGGAGAAATGTACAAGCAAACGAATTTGCACGTCCTTGTCATATTGAAACAGATGAACTACCTAGAGAGGCCAGCTATTGGTGAGCAGAGGTCTCTAATGGCTCTGGATATGTGGGCCTCCAACATCACAGGGATTTGGGGCAGTAATCTGATCTATGACACGTCTGGCCTTGGTTTCTGCACGGGAGGACGAGGGAGGATGGGAGGACGAGGGAGCATGTAAGTCAGATGGGGTCCTTATCGTCAGGAAGCCACTGGGGAGAAACGGGGATGTGGGACTAACTGGTCTGGGGATGGTAGTGTGATAGGTATGCGTAGTGAGGCGGCAGAAAGGAAATGTGCGTAAAACGCAGAGGCGATGCGTTTGCTAGTATGGGACTAGGGAAGCGGGGGGGGGGGGGGGTCCAATACGAAGCTCTCAAAAGCCAGGCAAGGGAATTGAAAATTCAAGGGGGGCACAAGCTAACGCAAATAATTGAATGGGATTTGACCTGATGCCCAGGGTGTATAAAGAAGATGAACTAAGTATGGGGTCGTCCTTGGGCTTGACAACGTGCTCAACACTACTCTACAGCCTAAAGGCTCAGCTCCCTTCATAGCCCCGTACACTCTAGCCTCTCCCAGACGATCTTGACTTGGAACTTACTGATGAAGACAACCCAGTTCCACCCAAGGAGTACTTTTTGGACGTCCAGACTCAGAATGCAGTCAGACACATTAAAAGCGCTCCTCCTGGCCTCCCAGCCCATCACACCCTTGCATGCCAGCCATGCACACGCACACATCTCCATTTCTTTGGGCACTGCTTCCAGCTCACCTGCATGCCTCTGCCCACACAGGCCCTCCAGAGCTCCAAGGCATCTTGGGCCACACCCTTCTGCTCTGGCCTCCTGGCTCTGCAGAGAAACACAGAGAAGGATCCTTGGAGTCTGGTTCCCCAGACACCGTCCTGCAGGGACCTTGGGATTGCAAGGGAGTGGGGAAACCTCTGCAAGCATTAGATGGCCAGCTTGAGGGATGAACGGGCCAAATAACCATCAGGTTAAGGAGAATCCCTGCCTGCTTGCCTCCTGCCGTCCCAGGTGGCTTGTGTCATTTTGCCCCTTGGGTGATCACAGTTTGAAAACTGCAAAGCTTGACTTCTTGCTGGGCTTTTCTCTTTTAGACTTCAGGAGCTGGGAAACAGGTTGGGGCCTGGACAGGAAGGAGCTCCAGCTGCAGGGACTCTAAGATCGTGGCCCCATCTGCCCTCTTGGCGCCCTCTCTGTGGGCTGGGAACTGTCCGCATTTAGAATGGAGCTAGCCTGGACACCGACTATTGCCGAGTGATAGCAGGAAAGCTGCATTTACATGAAAGAGTGAGGTTTTCTAGAAAATGAGCAGATGGGAGCGTGAACCCTGCTTCTTGCTGGCAAGAAAATATTCTAACTCTCTAATGATGACATATTCTGATTTGAGGGTTCAAAACAGGAGAAGCTCCAAAAGGTCCCTTTACCCCTCCACCCTGACCTTTCACTGTTCTCCATCCCTAAAATACACCTCTTTCTACTCTTCTCTACCAGAGCCCCTAGAGGAGAATTCCACACACTAAGCCTTTTACCCAGGAGGCAGGCAAGCAGGACACTCAGGCGAGCACCTCTTCAGCCTCTTGACCACCCATCCCCACCCCACCTCTCTCCACCATTCTCCCACATTTCCCGCCAGACTCTGAGTTCCTGGGGAGTTGCCATCTGCTTTGTAAAGAAAGGTTTTTCTCTCCGGGTCACATAAGGAAGCCGCACCGGCTCCTCTGATTCCAGAGTTGACAGGGAGAAGGGAGAAAGCTATGCAGAAGTGTTTCCCAGGATCAAATTCCCATCTGTATCTCCCCAAAGAATCCAAAGTGGTCTTGGAAGACCATTATTGGAGTGAACGGGTGATTCTGAGTAATCCCCTTGTCTGTCTTTCCTGTAATCTTCTGGCCCAGACCACATGGATTAAAAGAATGGTTTCGCCACATCTCTATAAGACATTGAGAGGACGAGATCCGATCGAAGATTGTGGTATTAGTTAAGACGCTCGTGGCTACAAGTTAGGATAAATCCAACTCAAAATGATTTAAACAACAAGGGATTTATCATCTCGCATAACAAGACGCCGCGATGTAGGGAAGCTCCAGGGATGGTTGCCTCTCAACGTCATTATGAAGGATCCAGAGCCTTTCCATCTTTCAACTTTGCCAACTTCAGCATGTTGGATAGCTTTGCTCATGGTTGAAAGATGGTTGTAAAACTTCAATAAAGCTGAAAAAAAAAAAGATAGCTGTCACAGTTGTAGTAATAATACATCTTCACACGCAACTTCCTGCTGGTAACAATGAGACTCTTTTTTTATTCTCAAGTCTCCTTTGAAGAGCTAATACCCTCGTCCAGCAGACATCCCCTCACCTCTCATTGCCTAGAATCAGCTCACATGCCCTGAGCTGTTGAGTATGAAGGCTAACCGAGATTCATGCCGTGGTCGGAGGCCAGTTTTACCTGAAAGACGTGGCTACAGGGAGGGGGATGAACACTACCCTGAATAAATTAGGGGATGATCGGCAAGGAAGAAGGGAGGAACATCTATTGGGGAGGTGAACAACTGGGTTGACTACACCTGTGCACTACCAGAGGGCAACACCAGTAGGCCTATAGGGCACTTTGGCTGCATCTGGGGTGGGGAAGTGCATTAGGCATCAGCAACTTTGGTGGGGATAGACAACTTCATTGAGCTTCAGGGATTCCAGAATGTAGGGGTACAAAGAAAGAAATTCATCACCTTCTGGACATACCAGCTCAACTCAATTCCCACGGTCTCTTCAAGGACATCCAGGTCAATCTTGAATCTTCAGTGATTGGTTGTCCTCTACAGTAGTCCTGCCAAGTGGTTGCCCAAACACTGCTTGAACACCTCCAGTGGCAGGGATCTCACCACTTAACAAGCCATGTTATCTCTAGGGAGCTCTAAATATTAGAAAGCGTTTTCTGCCGACTCCAAAGTGTCCACACATGTACTGTTTGCTCAGTGATTAGGTGACAGAGCCTTTGAAGTTGCTTGCTGTCAGTGTTTACTGGAAATGGAAGTTTTCAGATGTTTCTAACTAAAATTTCCTTGCAACTTCATATGTGTTGCCAAGAGATACTTAAAAAAATAAACAACCAAATAACTCTGGGGAATTTTTGGCTTGTCTTCATTAAGATCTGTAAATATTTTTCATAATTCAAACCCATTTTGGGTTTGACTGGTTTAAATTTTAACAAGAGATTAGACCATAGCATATCCTAATAACTAACATTTTGGGGGAAAATGTTTTAAGGAAATGCATTGCAGTATTAGCTTTGAAAGTAGTCATTGTATGTGAGTCCCACATTGCTCCTTCCCAGGTTAGATTGGAGAAGCCTAGCTGAACTGGTTGTCCCTGTGGGAAGAGGAGATCATTTCCCTTGGCGCCACCTTCACGCAGTGTGGGGTGGTGTATTTGCTGTGTTCACGTGAATCCAGATGAATGGGGAATAACAATGGCTCCCGCCTTGGCCATGACAGTTCAAGGGCTTGGTAGCATTGATTGCTGGGCTGCAGTGGGTAGGGGTTGGGGACAATGTCCCAGGGAGAGTCTAGGGTAGAGATTAAGGGACCTTTTGTCCCCCAGTGACTGTTCTTCTCTGACTACATGGATCACCACTGCCTAACCAGACCAAAAGTAGTTGTCCAGGCTCACCAGAATAATGGATTCTAGTCAATTGTTCTCGAATCTCAGTATGATGCTATGGAAAGATTTTCTCTATGTCCAGCTGGGAAGACTGCCCATAAATATGCTTGCATTGTCAGAGACATGATATCACATTTTTTTGAACTGAAGTATAGTTGACGTACTGTAATATTATGTTACAGGTGTACAATATAGTGGTTTACAATTTTTTAAAGTTATACTCCATTTATAGTTATTATAAAATACTGGCTAGGGCTTCCCTGGTGGCGCAGTAGTTGAGAATCTGCCTGCCAATGCAGGGGACACGGGTTCAAGCCCTGGTCTGGGAAGCTCCCACATGCTGCGCAGCAACTGGGCCCGTGAGCCACAACTACTGAGCCTGTGCGTCTGGAGCCTGTGCTCCGCAACGAGAGGCCACGACAATGAGAGGCCCCCGCACTGCGATGAAGAGTGGCCCCTGCTTGCCACAAGTAGAGAAAGCCCTCTCACAGAAACGAAGACCCAACACAGCCAAAAATAAATAAATAAATTAAAAAAAAATACTGGCTATATTCCCCATGTTGTGCAATATATACTTGTAGCTTATTTTATACCTAATAGTTTGTACCTCTTTATCCCCTACCTGTTTTTTGCCCCTCCCCCCTTCCTCACCCCACTGGTCACCACTAGTGTGTTCTCTATATCTGTGAGTCTTCTTCTTTTTTATTATATTCACTAGTTTGTAGTATTTTTCAGATCTCACATATAAGTGAGATCCAGTATTTGTCTTTCTCTGTCTGACTTATTTCACTTAGCATAATGCCCTCCCAGTCTATCCATGTTGTTGCAAATGGCAAAATTCCATTCTTTTTCATGGCTTAGTAGTATTCCAGTGTGTGTGTGTGTGTGTGTGTGTGTGTGTGTGTGTGTACCACATCTTTATCCAGTCATCTGTTGATGGACACTTAGGTTGTTTCCATGTCTTGGCTATTGTAAATAATGCTGCTATGAACATTGGGGTGCATGTATCTTTTCAAATTAGAGTTGATTCCATCTATAATGTTACCCCCTCTTTTCACCATCCTCCTGATTCATGTTCCTTCCCTCCACCACCAACTCTGAAGCCACTATCCTTGCAGCAGCCCTACTCCTCCCTTTTGGATTTGGTTTTGGCTTTGTGGAAATACGGTTAAGGCAGATTCATTCTTCTCTAACAGTGGTCAAGAGTCTGACATAGCCTGTGGAACCAACCTTCAGAAAATTGTTCCCAATTCCCAATAGTCATACTTGGCCATTCTTCTCCTTTAACAGATGTGCCCTCATTTTTCCAGTGGTGTCTCCTGTTCCCTCAAGAGGTCAGCTACTCACTGCTCCTGTTACTCGGTAGGGAGTGTTGTCCAGCCTGTGGCACACTTGGAGTCCCCCCCACTTTGGGGCACATCTCCTGACTCTGAAGATGGATATAATTTTTTGAATAGCCAGAAGTTAGTAAAGGCCAAGTCTGATGCACTGGACACAGCGTTCTGTCACTAACCAGATCCTTCTGCATATTATATAGATGCCAAGGAAGCCAGGTTCTCGTGGGGTGCCCTCAGTCTCAAGGTAAGTAATTTTGCTCGAAAATGAGATGTGATTATGAAAGGAGAGAGATTTTCTCGCTCGACTCAGAAGTGGGTTCCGAAGGCAGGCCACGTGAACAGTGCTTCACATCTGTACTTGGGAGGAGGAAGCAGCATGCTTGGAACTGCAAGTCCTGCTCTGTCGTTAAAAGTCACCGATTTCATGACTGCATGGACTCATGGTGGGCTGGTGTGAGGCTGCATCAGGAGGTCCTATCAACTTGGTGGTCTTATCCAGCTTCCTTCAACATTGGCCTTTGTCATCTTGTCACCCATGACCTGCTTCTCCAGCAGTCATCGCTGGTGTGATCAGTGCTCAGACCCATCGGAACCTCAATCTCTCACAGACAAATTCTGAAACTGGAAAAAAAAACTAAGGAAGGCCGGGTTTGTCCCAGGCCCCCTCAGCCTCCCAGGTAGCAGTCTCTTCCCTAGAGACTCGGATGGTGTGCTTTCCCTCCTGGAGCATCTGCAGTTTGACAGGGAGCAACGTCTTCAGCTGAAGCAATGACATCATCATTGAGGGATTTGAGGAGAGGGCGGTGCGGAAGGGCAGGGCGTGGGAGGCTGCTTCCAAGTTTCCCAAATCACTCATTAGCTCCGAAAAACACCAGCCACTGGACTGTTTCACATCCTCCAGAGAACGTGCCACCAAGATGGTCTCCAGAACCTTGTCACGACTGGCCAAGAGGAAGATGGTTTCCATTTAGTCTATACTTTCGGCTGCTTCCCCGAGGGAAGGCCGGGCCCATCCTACTCACTGTTTTTATAACAGGCAGGAGCCTGTCTGGCGATGCGGCCAAACTTGTCGGGTGGCTACGTGGATTGCAGATAAGCTGAGTGACGACTCAGGGTGGAAGGCACCATGAGTGGATGCCAGCCAGACCACCACGGCGCAGGCAAGCTGATTATACAGGCGGATCCCTACTCTGGAGAGGGCTGGGCTGTTGGGGAACTGGAGGCTGGTTCAGCAGTCCACCTAATTTGAGACCTAAGTAAAAATGTGTGTTTGGTAATGGAGACGCTCATATTGAAAACAGGTGGTGTTTGGGTTTTTGCCTACTCTCGAAAATGGATTGTCTGAGGCCCACAGTGCTTTTCTGGCTCCAAAGTCTCAGCCCGTTGTGGGTTTGGAGCTCCGCTAAGGATGAGGCCTGCTTGAACCTCTGTTCTGAAGGGGGCTCCTTGAAGGTCAACAAGGATATGGGGTTGTCGTTGAGTTGCAGACCTTGCCTCACAATGAAGAACAGGGGAAAAAATGAAGGCTGCTGGTCCAAGGCATCATGTAAGCACATGGGAGAGAGAAAGCTGCAGCTGACATGCTAGTACAAGGCATAACATACACAGAAAATGACAAACGTAGAAGGTAACGCAACTGCCAACCAAGCAGTACGGACTAGGGTTTTCCAGACTGTTCTCTCAAAGCTTACTATAGTGCATTGGAGGTATTTCATAAGTAGGGTTGATTCGTTGGTGCATTCCTTGATGCGTTTATTTATTCATTCCAGAAACTTCTTCCATGGAGAGAGGGGTCAGTGTGTGTGTGTGTGTGTGTGTGTGTGTGTGTGTGTGTGTGTGTGTGTGTAAGTGAGGGCTCCTGGTTATTATTTAAATAATGCATTTCCTTTCTTTGCTCTCCGCAAATCATACCCTCATCTTCATCCTGTACTGTGCTTATTTTCAAGTGCAGTCAAGAATAAGTCAGAAAGTGATCTGTCCAAGTGTTGCTACCTAGAAACAGAAAGTAGATTCCATCTGTACGCCCAGTCATCCGTAATAGCCTCTACTGCATGTCATCTCTTTTTTTTTTTTTTTTTTTTTGCGGTATGCGGACCTCTCACTGATGTGACCTCTCCCGTTGCGGAACACAGGCTCCAGACGCACAGGCTCAGCGGCCATGGCTCATGGGCCCAGCCGCTCCGTGGCATGTGGGATCCTCCCGGACCGGGGCACGAACCCGTGTCCCCAGCATCGGCAGGCGGACTCTTAACCACTGCGCCACCAGGGAAGCCCTATCATTTTTTTTTAAAGAGAAACAGCACCCACCATTGTATATTGGTTACAACCAGTCAATGTAGGGCTTAATTGGAGTTTTTGTGGGTTGGTGCAGTTGGTGTGCTGGTCCTATGTATGTGGACATAGAGCTCAGACACGTTGAAAGGGGGGCATAGTGGGATGCCCGCCACCACCAACCCACTCTGCAAACTGTCTTTGGATCAGAAGAACCGCTATGTGTAGGTAATGCTTCAGTGTTTGAATGGGACTTCTAAAGTTTCGACCTGCTCTACAGGTCAGTGTTTTAAAGACAACTCAATGGATTACATTAGTTCTACACAGTTGGGAAAGGGTAGCCAAGGGCTTGAGCGTGGCCCTTATTGTTAACATCACTTTTGATTGTGGCTTATATTAAAAGACTACGAATACCCCCCCAAAAAAATGAAAAGAAAAAAACTACAAATACAATGAATAAATTTACTGTGAGATTTTCAATATGTTGGGCCACATTTGGCCATCTGTGGAATTACTGGGAAAATTACCTGCAAGATTTTACGTAGTTACTGGTCTCAAATACTTACTGGAATGCAACAAATACAGAATCATCGACATATACAAATCCTGATGAATTTGCAGGTGGGTATCTGCAGGGTGTTCAGCAGCGAGCTAGGTGATTCTCTGAATTCAGTTCCCGAACTAGGAAGTTCAACCTTAGTACTCTGTTTCATGTGAAAATATGGGCAAACTTGGTCTGGCTTTCTGATTCCCATAGAAATGCCCTGGAGAACACTCTTGCACTGTTGGTGGGAATGTAAATTGATACAGCCACTATGGAGAACACTATGGAGGTTCCTTAAAAAACTACAAATAGAACTACTATACGACCCAGCAATCCCACTACTGGGCATATACCCTGAGAAAAGCATAATTCAAAAACAGTCATGTACCAAAATGTTCATTGCAGCTCTATTTACAATAGCCAGGTCATGGAAGCAACCTAAATGTCCATCAACAGATGAATGGATAAAGAAAATGTGGCATATATATACAATGGAATATTAGCCATAAAAAGAAACGAAATTGAGTTATTTGTAGTGAGGTAGATGGACATAGAGACTGTCATACAGAGTGAAGTCAGTCAGAAAGAGAAAAACAAATACCGTATGCTAACAGAGGTATATGGAATCTAAAAAAAAAATGGTTCCGATGAACCTAGGGTCAGGATAGGAATAAAGACACAGACGTAGAGAATGGACTTGAGGACACGGGAAGGGGGAAGGGTAAGCTGGGACGAAGCGAGAGAGTGGCATGGACATATATACACTACAAAACATAAAATAGATAGCTAGTGGGAAGCAGCTGCATAGCCCAGGGAGATCAGCTGGGTGCTTTGTGACCACCTAGAGGGGTGGGATAGGGAGGGTGGGAGGGAGGGAGATGCGAGAGGGAAGAGATATGGGAACATATGTATATGTATAGCTGACTCACTTTGTTATAAAGCAGAAACTAACACACCATTGTAAAGCAATTATACTCCAATAAAGATGTTTAAAAAAAAAATAAATAAAAGTAAAAAGAAAAAAGAAAAAAAAGAAATGCCCTGGAGGCTTTCCGCCTCTGCAGTCTGTGGGTCTGAGCCTCACGTTGGACAGCATGGCAGTGTAGCCAAAGGGGATCTGAGACTGGAGGCCATTTGGTTTATGCCCATTTGGGGGTCTTAAACCCTCATGAAACTGAATGGGTCTTTTTACTTTTGTTGCTGAGTGAGTGGGGTAATTGCTTCAAATTCCATTTTGTTCTGGCTGGGGCCTCATGCTCTTGTTTTTGTCTCTTGAGGACTGTACTTGATCTTCTCACTTGAGTACTGTAACTGTGCTGTCTGCAGTGTCCCTAGGGGGCGCACTCTTTGGCCATGGTCTCTGATAACTGGTGAACGATGAAGAGGTCCTGCTCGTTTTCAGTGACTAAATGGAACGGGAGTGTAGAGCTTTGATCCCGGTCATGAATCTTTCAATGAACTCTCCTGTGAAGCCCCCCACAAACTGTTCCTGGAGGACACCTCCTTGTTAAGGAGACACCACAGATCTGAAGGTAGTCTGCCCTGGATGTGACCAGAGGGAGGAAAAATGGCGTGGGAGGTGCTTCGTATACCCTTTGGGGAGATTTCTCTCTGCATATATGTGTGTGTAAAAATATACATTGTGATTTTGCTTTCTCTAGCATGAACTCAGCAAAGTTAACCTAATTAATGAACTTAGAGACCATTCGAAACCTTTTCTGGTTTCTTTATGCTATGCTGAAATCCACATATAATTAGCCATTCATTTTTAAATCCAGAAGAAATTATTCATATGTGTAGGTGAAAATGTTGAGAAATAAAGAGGGAAGGGAGAGGGTAGGAAAAGATCATGTACAGGCACAGTACATGTGTTTCAAATTTTTTTTTTCCTGAGACTCTGAAAAGAGAAATGAAGTTTTGTATTTACCAAGTCTATTAGGTTTTCTGATTTCAGAACAGGATAAACTGGGTTTTTCCTTCCCAGTTGTAAGCTAGAATTGAAATTCAGGCCAACTTCGTCTTATTGGACTTAGAAAGTATTTTCCAGGCAGAGTATATTAAGGCACAACTTTTCTCGTAACTGATAAGTATATACAAAAATGTTTGAACAAATGCCTTCTTCATTCCATGGAAAATAAGGTTCTGATAAGATACAGGAATAAAAATATAACCACCTGTTCAATAAAGAGTTCCATTGGGGAGAGAGAGGCAAGGAGAATCTGTGTGTTCCTGTGTCCTCAGCCCAAGGACTTTCCTAGTCCGAATGACCTAAGTTACTAAAAGAAAAGTGGGTGAGTCCCAACCAATATATTCATAAAGTTTGCTGCTTTCTTAGAAGTTGCAACCAAGCATCGGGCAATGCTCCTTGGGCATTTTTCATGGGCTAGTTTGCGAAAGTCAAGTGAAGGAATTGTTTGAATCTTCTTTGACAAGTGCTGTGTGGGCCAAAGCTTCAAGGAGATTTATCAAAGTCATTGAAGCAGCTTCTACAACAGAGGAGGGATGTAATATCTAAGTTGTGTAAACCTAGGCCATTCGGGCTGGGAGGCAGCTGAGGGTGAGGCTGTTTTAGCGGAGCCAGCATTTCGAATTCACTCTTCCCTTATTCTCCTTGGCCTACCTTCTCAGTAATGGATTTGTCAGCGGCAGGATTGACCTAACCAATTTCCTAACAGCAACGCCTTGTTGTCGAGCAAACAATTAGAGTAAGAATGTTGAGATTTGTGCTCAAATTGTATTTTGTTACACCGACTTCCTTCAGACCTCAAGTGAGTATGGTATGGAGAGATTTAACATGAAATGATCTCTATGAAGAATTTCATTTTCCCAGGATCTTTGAATGAAACGGATACTGATCCGCTGTTGTTTTCTCCCGGGGCTTACCTGGAGGGAGAACAGAGGGGCTATAGAAGTGTGTGCTCCTCTCTTTCTTTGGGGGAGAGATCAGGCAGATAAGAGTGAGGGATCTTCAACCAGCAGGGACTCCCCTTCAGAGCAGGAATGTGAACAGGTCAATTCTTCCAGCTCTTGATGGGTTTGGGTTAGGAGTTTGTGTGTATTTACATGTATAGAATTGGACACGCTAGCCCTGTCAGCTTGGGCTCATAAACAAATACGATCAAGGGACTCTCTTTACTTGATCTTTCTTTGACAAAGAATGTACATCCGCACAGGGCTGGAGGGTCCCACTCTTCCCTGCAGCCCGATGCAGCCATCAATCGATTCCCTGCGTAGCGGTAATGTACCAGGTGCAAACCTCCTTAAATGTTATCATCCAGCCCACGTTTCACCATTTTGTTGATGAGACTATCGTGGAAGACAATACAGTTTAGAACACACAGAGGATCAGCAGAGCTTAGAACGTGCAGGTAAGGAAGAATACTTATTGGACCAGAAAGTCTGGAGCAGGGGCTTCACTGTTTTGTAAGTGAGGAAGGAATTAAAAGTCAGCATTAGGTGCTGGCTTCCAATATACTAAAATTGGAACGATATAGAGAAGATTATCATGGCCCCTGTGCAAGGATGACACCCAAATTCGTGAAGCGTTCCATATTTTTGAATGGACTTGAGGACACGGGGAGGGGGAAGGGTAGGCTGGGACGAAGTGAGAGAGTGGCATGGACATATCTACACTACCAAACGTAGGGTGGATAGCTAGTGGGAAGCAGCCGCATGGCACAGGGAGATCAGCTCGGTGCTTTGTGACCACCTAGAAGGGGGGGGATAGGGAGGGTGGGAGGGAGACGCAAGAGGGAGGGGATATGGGGATACATGTATACGTATAGCTGATTCACTTTGTTATAAAGCGGAAACTAACACACCATTGCAAAGCAATTATACTCCAATAAAGATGTTAAAAAACCCAAAAAGTCAGCATCAGAAACCCACTCTAAGCTATTCTAGGTTGTTGGTTTTATTTTTGTTTGAGAACACTGTTGCAAAATATGACCCATGCTGTAGGTTCAGTCATTCTCAGTACTTTCCACGATCTTCGTGATGTCCTGTATTTAACACCTCCTGCAGGTGTTGTTATAGAAGGAGCACTGTGGCCTTCCTGCTTCCCGTCATCAAACATCGCTCTTTGACTGGAGCTGCTCAGAGGTTTCCTCTTTAACATTTTCAAGCCCAATAGTGTGTGGGTTCCACATTCTTTTCTAAATATGCAAAAGCCACCTGTTTGAAAATGTGGTCCAGAATATGGCTGGGGCTCAGTGTCGGGCTCGCTGCTTTGCAGTTTCCGGAATCCACCCATATGTGTGTCTATATTTAGCTGCCACCATCAACATTTTCCATCTCTTACATGTTTAGCCAACTTTTGTGTGGGCTGTTGCTTTGACCTTGCAGCGAAATTCTAAGCGTGTATGGGACCAAAATAAATAATGAAAAGATCATCTGTTCACCGCAGCCAGGCATACTAGAGAGACGAACAGCTCCTCTCAATGGCTTTGGGTGGCTGAGCGTCTTGTACCGGCAACTTGGGTTTTTGCCCCTCGGCAGAGACGCTCCCTCACAGATGCACGGCAGGGCCCCATCCACTCTGGGAGGGGTGCAGGCGATGTAATGGGGACTGGTCATAGATGCCTGGACCACAGCATTCTAGAAAAAGCCCAACCTTCCACCTGCTTGAGTGGGACAGAGACTGGCAACAGAGGCTATTTCTGGGAGATCCAGAAGGGGAAGGAAATCACATGGCGTAGATTGTTCTTGTTTAATAATTTCCTCCATAAAACTTGCTTCAAATGAACAGCCAGGACAGATTAGCGAGGAGATGTGACAAAAGTTGAGCCTTTGAGGGCAGGGATTATGCTGAGAAGGGACTGAGGAAAACCCCATGACGACGCAATTGTCAGCTCATTTCCTTTGCTCTGCACAGGATGGTCATATGTCAGCATCTGGTGCACTAGCCCCTGTTAAAGGAGCAGAGTGGGACAGCGTGTCATAGAACAAGCCCTGGATGGTCAACTCCACGAGGGAGGGGCCCAGATCTGTCTTGTTCAGGCACTTATTCGAGAACAATGCCTAGAACAATGCCTGACATGGAGTAGGAGATCAAGCATTTTTCGTTTAAATCCACGACAATACATAGTATCATAATGTAGTTTAAAGAACGAAACAAGAAAAAAATTAATAAATTCATTGGTCTCCTTTGAGGATGTTAGGTAACTAAATCATCTGAAAAATGGTGAGTAGAAAGAAAGAATCAAGCATTTATCTTCCTTTCCTACGTAAACCATACCCCAGGGGAACCAAATATATTATGAGGCGAAGATTCATTTTACTGCAAGCATTCCAGCTAATAAATGAAGAGAGACTGACAGAATTTTGGAGTGTCAAGACTTTGCATCCACTAATAAATCAATGAGTCCGGGCCTTGATCATCGGCCGCATTAACATCACGCGAAGAGTGACAAGCAGACAATGCGTGCTTCCTGATGACCTACATGCCACCATTTATGAAGGAATAGGCCAAAAGAATAGAATCTGAACCTGATCAAGCTTCTAATTCAAGCTTCCAATTGACAGGAAATCTAGGGAACAAAGCAGTATGTTGTCACGAGTAAAATCCAGACTGTAGGAAACTGGAAAAGACAAACGCTAAAGGAAAAAAGGAGAGAAAGAGAGAGAGGAAAGGGGGACCTGAGAGATTTTCAAAGGCTTAAGAAATGTATTGATTAATTGCAATGAATGAATCGATCCTGATTTGAACAAATAAATTGTTTTAAAATGTTTTTAAGGGAATTCCCTAGCAGTCCAGTGGTTAGAACTTGGCGCTTTCACTGCTGAGGGCTCGGGTTCGATCCCTGGTCGGGGAGCTAAGATCCTACAAGCCGAGTGGCACGGCCAGAAAGAAAGAAAGAAAGAAAAAGAAAAGACAATATAAATCAAATGTTTCTTAAAAGAGAGAAATATTTGTTGATGGATGAACGGTGGCAAGTTGAAGGGGAAGGCTGCAGCTTGACAAGCTCGTCTGCGCTCGGGGACTAGCCCAAGCCACGGGGCAGCGGGACTAATTTTAGTTCCCACCTGCTGGTGGAAACAGGGCTCTGAAGATTCTGCCAGGCTTGATTGGAATTATGCTCCATTTCAAAGCTGTAAAAAGTAGATGCGAAGCTTCGAGCAAGCAGAGACCACATCTACCTTATTCAGTGTCTTCCAAGTGCCTAGGAGCCATGCGAGGCACACAGTAAATGCTCTGATGTGTTTGCTGAGCTGGGAGAGCTGAATCCACATCCCGCCTGTGCCGCTAACTTGCTGTGAGATAGCTAGGCAAGTTATTGCTCCTTCTCTGGGCTTCTGTTTCTTCACACCTACAAAGAAGGAACTGGGCCTATTGCTAGCGAAAACCCCTTCCACTTCACGTATTCTGTGATTACAGAAGAAGCACTTCATTTCCCAGAAATGTGACCAAGCTTAGCCCTAGATCAATCTGTGGGAATTACTTCAGGGCCACGAACACCATGACACTTCCTGCATTACACCAGCAAATGTCCTCCTTGACCACAGGAGAAAGACCACTGCTTTTGTCCCATGGTTGTGCACTCATGGGACTTGAGTTTTCTTGTGAGTTTCCAGTTTGCTTTATGTTCACAGGAAAGGGGCCATATTGACCCAGAAGCATTTCAGTTTGTCTCCCCACAGGGAGCCAGCTGAGTGAAGGTCAAAGGCCCACCTGCTCGGGTGGTGTGAGCTGTCTAGAGCTCATTAAACCAAAGGGCGGCCCTTCAGAGCTTCCAGAACTGCTGAACAGCCGAGCAGGTTCTTTCTGACCCACGGAGCATGCTCACACAAGTTTCCTTATGTGAGCCTGAGGGTAAGTCCGACTCTGTACCCAGAAGCATCTCTCTGGGTCTCCAAGCAAAGGAACTCCCAAGGAAGAGCGAGGACCACAAAGGCCTGAATGGAGGGCTGGAAACAACTTCAATTCCTCCCCCACCTCACCCTGCAACCAGGCCCCAGCTCCCAGCTCCTGTTTATTCATGGCCTGAGAGCTGGGGGGAGGGCCAGTGATCTGAGCACTCTCCTCTAGGGAATAAAGCCACCCTTCAGTGATGGTTTAACTGCAGCCCACGCGGAGGCTTATTCAAGGATTGGAGGCTTATTCAAGGCCATTTATCAAATCAACCAGATACAAATGTTTGTAACTTCCAAGGGTTCTGTCCCAGGGTGTGTTGTGTTGTGGGATCCCGCTGCACCGAGGCTTGCAAAGGCTGCAGCCTGGTGAGTGGCTCCGAGCTGGACACTGTTGGAAGTTAGAACTGTTAGTCTAAAAGGGAATATTAAGGTGGAAAAAGGCGTCAACAAGAGGCAGCCAATACTAGACAATGGACTTGAGGATACAGGGACGGGGAAGGGTAAGCTGGGACAAAGTGAGAGAGTGGCATGGACATATATACACTACCAAATGTAACATAGATAGCTAGTGGGAAGCAGCCGCATGGCACAGGGAGATCAGCTCGGTGCTTTGTGACCGCCTAGAGGGGTGGGATAGGGAGGGAGACGCAAGAGGGAAGAGATATGGGAACATATGTATATGTATAACTGATTCACTTTGTTATAAAGCAGAAACTAACACACCATTGTAAAGCAATTATACTCCAATAAAGATGTTAAAAAGAAAAGAGGCAGCCAAGTTCATTGGAGACCTCATCCAGGGTGAGGAGAGAGAAAATGTGAGATTTGCTCATAAGCGATCCATCCCGACTTACTCCACTAATGGGGTGTAATTTCGATAAGGGTAACCATCTAGTTTGGTGATGGCGCAGCCCATGGTTTTCTGAACTGTGCTGGTTCCAGATTGATTTCTTACCTCACTTGCTTATTTATCATTTGGTTTCTACCCCCATCCACTTCCCTTGAAGGATTGGAGGCGGCTTTCTTCCCTAGTGAATTTTCAAAGCAGGACCATTTTGAAAGACCTTTTTACACTGCTAGCTGCGGCAGGCTGCCGGGCTGCAGGGGGCAGGCCGGCCCCCAGTTCTGGTTACTGAACCATTCAATACGCCAAGTATTTATGGGGCACCTGTGTGCATAGTTCTCTGGGGCTACAAAAGAGAAAGAAAAGCTGTTTCTGTCCTTTCTACTTGGCCCAATCCACTCCCAGGGCCTCGGGAACTCTAAGGGGTGGGGAGCAAAGGTGAGAACCTCAGAACAAAAGGGCCATGTGGCAATTAGGAACTCAGGAGCCTCCTATAGAAACCGAAAGATGGCCGGGCCCTTTTAGACATCACCACCCATGCTTCCCAAACTGAGGTCCGCAGACCCCTAGGGCTCCAGGGCCGTGTGCTGTCGATGGCGTGGGACTTGAAACCACCGGAGAAAACGTATGTCTTCTTACTTAAAGATAGCGATTAGAAAGTGGAGGCAGGGAGAGAATTCTTTTTTCCTTTTAGACCTGTTATTTTTATATTCAAACAAGCACATAAGCATTCATAAACTGAACACATGAGATTTCAAAGAAACCCCCTGCTTCTGGCAGCCTGCTTCAGATCATGCTCTGAAGCAGCCTGCCCCCCGCCCCCCGCGTCGGTGGGACTTGAATTGAGTGATATTTCTGTGGGACATTTTAAGGGGCTCTAAGACTTATGACTGTGCAAGCTGGTAGAATATGCGCCACATGGGTAATTTCAAACTTCTAGTAGCCACGTTCAAAAGAAAAAAGGAACAGATGAACTTGATTCTGGCAATAGAGTTGCTTTAATCTGATAGACCCCCAATATTATCATCTCAACCTGTAATCAATATTTTAAAAATTAGCGAGATAGTTTACATCCTTTTTTTCATACTAAGTCTCCGAAACCTGGTGTGTGTTTTCCACTAACCACACAACTCAGTAAAGACCAGCCACCTCCCCAGTGTTCAATAGCCACGCGTCACCAGCGGCAACTTTACTGGACTGAGCAGGCCTCACCTGCTCATTTTATAAATGACGAAATAGCGCCAGGCCTGGAAGTTACACTTTCTGGTCTCTGCTTCCTAAACTTCCCGCAAAACTTTGTATTCTTATCCCAGATGTTTACTCTTCTCTTCCTTTAGGGTGTGACTGTCCTCTTACTTGGGGAGGCAGCAGACAGACAGACAGACGCGCACACACACACAGAGACATACACACACACAGACACACACAAAGTATTTGCTCACATGCTTTGCAGTTTGCTTTCCACACTGCCTTCCTAGCCCCACACAAACGAAAATGTTCTCTCCTGTGGCCGGCTGCCCCCGGGTCCAGGCTTCCAGACTAGCAAGGGAGATGCTCCACCCCCAGGTCAGAAGTTCATGGGTGCCAATGGGTTCACGTGCGAAACCTCCATCCCCACCCTGGCTCACTCCACACATACTCCCGTATTTTCAAAGAGGCCTTCTGGACATCGGCTCCTTAACCTCACTTTGACCGTGGGAAATTTTACACACTAGGGCTGCAGTCTTTCAGGGTGGAGTGGGTCAACGCTTTTCCAGGAGACTGCATAGTCATTGTTCCAATAAATGAAAAAATCCAGTGACGGTAAAGAGCAGAAGGAAACTCACCCACGATCCCTCTCCCCAAACATAAGCACTGCTCGTAGTATTTCCTTCCTGCATGGGGCCTTTTGATGGGCCTGGGACACTTATTAGGAGGGCCAGCTGGGACTGGGACCACGGTGGCCTTAACCTTCTCTCAGTGTGTTTCCCACAGCTCGGGCCGCTTGCAAGGGCTTCCTAAGGAAGGGGAGCCCTCCCAGCCCCTTCCCACACGCATCCCCTCCTGACAGACAGGAACTAGCAATGAGACTGACCCTCTCCGTCCCCAGCGCAGCCTCAAGCTGTCAGTCGTGCACACAGGAGCCCAAGCAGCCTGTGGAGGTTCCTTGACCCCATTGGCCCCGGGCTGACCTCCTGCCAGAGCGGAGGAGCCCGACTGCCAAGAATGCAGTGGAATCCCGCTGAGGCTGGAGCCGAGGCCCGCGAAAATGCGCGGAATGCCATTTGTTCAGACACACTGGCCTTTGCACAGAAAAGCTCTTTGGGCTTCAACAAAGGTAGGACACATTGTTTCAAGACTAAGGGTCTTATCCAAGTTCACTTCACTCGTCTCAAAAGGAGGACGCCAGCTCATTAAAAACAGAGCAAAGCAGCGGTGCTGCAGAGATGACTTGAACTTGACAAAGTTCCCACCCTGTCTCAATTTTGAGACTGATGTCAGATCTCATGTTAAAAAGAAAAACCAAAAAGAAAAAAAAGGCCCTTGGGCTGTTCACAGAATGGGTATTCTTATAAGGATAATTCCACTGTGATTTACAGTGTAAGGAAAAGATTTAGAAATTACTATTATTTAGAAAATGATTTTTTTAAATTTAAAAATTTTCATTAGGATTAATTTTCATTAACTTGAGGGGATTCCATTTTGGTGGCAGGGCGGGTGTGTGCTGGTGAGAGGCACGTGGTAAAGTAACATCAGAACTAGACGGGGGCTGCCTAACCTTTTCCTAATACTTTCCAGTTGACACACCTTTTTTAAAAAAAGTCATTTTTCCACATAATTAAATAAAGTGTGACCTTCAAGGTAACCAAACAGGTATGGGCTGTTATCATGGTGAGATGAAGAAACTGAGGCAGGCCACCAGGAGGTGAAGGGACTAGCTCATGCCGAAAGGCTCATCCAGTGAAAATACCGTTAGTAATACAATCATCAAATATCATATGATATTGCTTATATGTGAAATCTAAAAAAAGGGGTACAAATGAACTTATTACAAAACAGAAATAGAGTCACGGATGTAGAAAGCAAACTTATGGTTACCGGGGGATATGGGGCGGGGAGGGATAAATTGGGAGACTGGGGTTGACATATACACGCTACTATATATAAAATAGGTAACTAATAAGAACCTACTGTATAGCACAGGGAACTCTACTCAATACTCTGTAATGGCCTATATGGGGGAAGGATCTAAAAAAAAAAGAGTGCATATATGTATATGTATAACTGATTCACTTTGCTGTGCACCTGAAACTAACACAACATTGTAAATCAACTATACTCCAATAAAATTTTTTTTAAAATACAATCATCATCATCATCATCATCATCATCATCCTACCAATAACATCTGACATATATACTGCTTCCTTCATGCCAGTTACTGTTGTAAGGGTTTTGAACGTATTTCCTCTTTACACTAAACATAGTCCTATGGAAGAAGGTACATATCATTGTTATTCTTCCCAGTTTATAAATGAGGAAACTGCAGCACAGGGATAGTCAGTACCTAGCCTACAGTCACACAGCTAGTATGTGTCACAGCCCATATTTGAACCCAGACCTCTCCAGCCCCTAATCCTGGCTCCTATCACCTTTTCTCCTTCGCAGAGTGGAAAGAGCATTTGATAAATATGGAAACTGGTCCATTGCAGCTCTGTCATGTTTGACCCCAATACACACTTCCTTCTTTCAGCAGTTATCGAGTGACCACTATATGTATGGTTCCGTGTGTGTGGTATAGGGGACATGGTTGGGGGGCAGAGGTGAGAGAGAAGAGATCTTCAAGAAATTTACTGATTTACTTATTATAAATTTATTTATTCGTTGTTCCTGTCCTCACTGTGTTTATGCTCCCGGGTGGCAGACAAATGTGTAAACATCTAGTGAGGTGGAATGCAAAGGGGTTCAAGGGGGGTGCTGGTAATCTATAGGGGGACCCAATGCCTCAGCAACAAGGCAGGGACATGGGACAATGTGACTAGAGCAAGGCCAGGGGAGAGCAGGAAGCTCCATGTGACTGGAACCTAGGATGTGGGGAGGCTTGAAACACTGAAAGGTGAGTCCAGAAAGGCAGTTTAGGGCCAGATGCTTGAATGGAATGCTGAAGAGCTGAACTTTTATCCCTTGGGTGATGGGGAACCACTGAATGATTTTGAGGAGGAGGATCAGAGAAGGATATGACTTGCTATGCTTTTTGGCCTCACAGCTTGCAGGATCTTACTTCACTGACCAGGGATCAAACCCACGCCCCCTGCAGTGGAATCACGGAGTCTTAACCACTGGACCTCCAGAGAAGTCGCTGACTTGCTATGCTTTTTGAGGAAGAGTACACGAGAGGCTGGGGGAAAGCACCTTCACTGGGAATGCTGAAAGAAGATCCTGAGTTCCAAGTGGAACGAGAGACATCGGATGATACTTCCTATCAATACAGCATGCACCTCTGTCCACCACCTCTGAGATTCCTGTTTAGAGGAGTAAAATCATGGCAATGATCTATTAACTTACTTCTTAGAAAGAAACGAACAGGACCTGTTGGAGGGCATTCCAGCCTACTCATGAGAGATACCTACTTTATCAGTTTCCTAATGTTACTGTTAACAACTTACCACAAAGGCAGTGGCTTGAAACAACACAGATTTATGATCCTAAGGTTCTGGAGGACAGAATTCCTAAAATCAAGGAATCGGCAAGTCTGTGTTCCTTTGGGAGACTTTACCAGAAAATCGATTTCCTTCCCTTTTCCAGCTTCTAGAGGCTGCCGGCATGTCTTAGTGGATGATGCCTTCCTCCACCTTTAAAGCCAAAATCCCAGCATTTTCAAATCTCTCTGACCTCTGCTTCCATTGTCACATCTTCTTCTCTGACTCTGAGCCTCCTGCCTCTCTTTCGTAATGTCTTTGTAATGACGATGGGTCTACCTGGATGATCTAGAATCATCTCTCCAACTCAGTTGTGATCCTTAACTTCATTACATCTGCAAAGTCCCTTTTGCCATGTAGGATAACAGGCTCTGGGGGTTAGGCTGTGGGCATCTTTGGAGTGGGCATGATGTAGCCTGCCATGCCTAAACTCCTTTAAATAATCTATTTCTTAAGCACCTTAGAGAAAAATGGATGTCCATCAACTGTAACTATTTATGTTTTCTTCCTGGTACTTGAGGAAACTCTGGTGGAGACACCATATGGGTCAGTAGTGGTACGCTCCATGGCTGTCCCCTACCACTCACAGAGGACCCTGACAACAAGACATGGTCACTGACCTCAGAAATGAGCCACTTGGGCATGGACATATATACACTACCAAATGTAAAACAGATAGCTAGTGGGAAGCAGCCGCATAGCCCAGGGAGATCAGCTTGGTACTTTGTGACCACCTAGAGGGGTGGGATAGGGAGGGTGGGAGGGAGATGCAAGAGGGAAGAGATATGGGGATATATGTATATGTATAACTGATTCACTTTGTTATAAAGCAGAAACTAACACACCATTGTAAAGCAATTATACTCCAATAAAGATGTTAAAAATAAATAAATAAATTCAATAAGAAACATAAAAAAAAATCTCAGGAATTCTGAGCTACCTCTGAAGGCTGAGGAAGAAATTGGTATCAGGGTGGGCAACTAGCTGAGTCTTCCACAGTTTAAAACAAAATGAAGAAAGAGCAGTAGAAGCGTATTATGAGATAGAGAAGCAGACAGATGAAACGGCTAAGGATGTAAAATGGTGGTTTCTGGGAAGTGGGAATTGGGATGGGGAAAAGCAGTTTGGGGTTTTGCTCTCCTGAAAGCCTTGCGTCATTTGACCTTTAAAATTAGGTATATACATCACTTAGATTTTTTTTTTAAAGCTGCTTTTGAAACGGGTATGGGGGGAAAGGCACGCAAATCCTGCAGATGGCAATATAAACTTGTACAAGCTTGCCGAATGGCAGCTGGGTAATACGGATCAAAACTTTTCATGTGTGGAACATTCAGTCCAGCATTTCCACTCCTGGAATTTATTCTAAGGAAGTAATTGGACAGCCAGTGCTTTGATTATAAAATAGAAAAATTGGAAACTATCTACGTGCCTTGATTTGAACAAGTGATGGCTCATCCACACAGTGCAATTCTATGCCGACGCTTTAAACGACAGATTTGATACCTACCAGATGGTCAAAACTTGTGAAAGCCTGAGGGACTTCCCTGGTGGCGCAGTGCTTAAGAATCCACCTGCCAATGCAAGGGACACAGGTTCGTGCCGTGGTCTGGGAAGATCCCACATGCCCTGGAGCAACTAAGCCTGTGCGCCACAACTACTGAGCCTGCGCTCTAGAGCCCACGCGCCTAGAGCCCCAGCTCCGCAACAAGAGAAGCCACCAGAAGGAGAAGACCGCGCACTGCAACGAAGACCCAATGCAGCCAGAAATAATTAAATTTATTTTTTAAAAAAAAATTGTAAAAGCCTGAAAACAGCAGGAGTTGCTCAGCATGTGAAAAACAACGTAATGTTGATATAGTGCTGGCGAGTGTACCCTGCTACAATCTTTTTGGACGAAAAAGCAAAAATTGGCATTAGAGAAATGAAAAGTGAAATACACACTTTGATCAATTTTTCTCATAGGGAGTCTAAAATGGTATGACTACTTAGGAAGAAAAACACCACTACTTAGTAAAATGGAGAGTAAATCAAAGGCCATTGTCCCCGTACCACTAGGTGGGCCGTGCAAGAACATCTCTCATAGTGTTCAGGGGGCCTGAGGCTGCATGCACTCAACCCGAACGTCCATCAACAGAAAACGGAAATACAGCAGTCCGTGATGAGCCGAAAGACACACCAAACAGCAGCACCCAAAGTAACGCGAGAACATCTGCGGGGTTTGCAAACATTACATTTTGCGGAAGACAACAGAAAACCAATGAACGAATTCACCTAGGTACATAACCTTCCACGTGAAGAAAACGACCTTACACGGAGAATCACACTCGGGAGATTTAAAACCATGAAAACCAGTACTAACACCGCGAGAAATGCACCTCCCGGAGCCTAGTTGAAACCCGCAGCGCTTTCCTCAGGCTTTTACTTAATTCCAGTTTCACCGGGTCGCGGTTGCGGCTTGCGGGGTGCTTCCAGGCGGCTAACGAGTCCTTTGCTTCCCAGGCAGTAGACCCACACAGAAATACCTTCGTAAATAAAGTCAAACGAAACCACAATGAACCCTGAGTCTATGCACCGAGAGTAACACGACTGACAAGCTGATCGAACAACAAGCTTTCTCGTTAGGTCTATTTTTTTCACACACATATCAGCCCTGCTTATTTTCGCAAGGCCTCCAAAAATTAGAAGCTCGGTGTTGTTTTGACTCCTCAGCAGGCGAATCTTCCGAAAGCAATAGAAGATTTACACATGCTGAGGAGGGGGGGACCTATGTCTAACAGCCTCGGAAGACAATGCCAGGGAGATTGACCCCACTTGTACAGTGAGGGTGAACGTAAGCTCGGGTCAAGAGCTTGCAACACTTCTTTCCAGTGAAGTGACTGAAGTCTCATTCTTTGAAATAATAGCTTTAAAGGAAAACTATGGCTTTCATTTGAACATATATCGCATTTCATTCTCGTTATGCAAATGAACGCTGAGTCCCCGCCCCCGAGATTCACGCCCAACGTGGGCCGAAGCCCGCTTCCGGTGGCGTTTACCCGCTTCCGGTGGCGTTTACCCGGGACCCTGACTACGGGTCTTCTGCTTCTCAAGGCTCTGAGTGTGATTTCTTTGGGGTAAAGGATTTTGTTGACTACTTAAGAAAACGTCAGAGCTCTGCATTTGACACGAGAGACGGTTCACAACAGAATATCAAATGAAAGGTAAAAGACAGCTATGAAACTATATTTAATATTAGACTTTTTCTTCCAAAAAGAGATGTCTGTGTGTGCGTTGGGCGTGTATATGCACAGAAGAGTGCTTACACCAAAATTATGCTTACGCTAAAATATGACTGGCCGTTATGCCTTTTGTTAACTCTTTATTTTCGTCTATGTTTTCAGAAATTTCTGTGCTTGACGTATGGAGAAAAAATAAGGAAATCAACAAAAAGATTTCATAATAAGCAAATATAAAGGAATTACAAGAAAAGAATAATAAGCACAGTAGAAATAAAGACAAAGAATCAAGGAAGCCAAAATGAGTTTTAAACCATTTTTATTGGACTATAGTTGATGTACAATATTGTGTTAGTTTCAGGGGTACAGCAAAGTGAGTCAGTTATACGTATATATATATATCCACTCCTTTTTAGATTCCTTTCCCATATAGGCCATGACAGAGTATGGAGTAGAGGGCCCTGTGCTATACAGTAGGTCTTTATTAGTTGCCTGTTTTATATATAGAAGTGTGTATATGTCCATCGCAATCTGCCAATTCAGCCCCCGTAAATGATTTATTTTTTTTTTAAAGATTTCATCAAGGAAAAGAAGAAGGCGCGAATAACACTAGGGATGAGATATGGGATATAAACAAAGATACAAAAGTGCGGCCCGCCAGGCTGGCTCCACACCCAGTATCATTCCTCTCCTTCCTCCCTACTGAGTGTCTGCATGATAAGGGGCAGCAACGTGAGGTCATAGGTCAAAACTTCCTTACAAGTATTGGAAGATACAGTCGAGACCATCTTCTAGAAAATAGAGCCAAACAGGAGGTAGAAAGCTGGGAGCGAAAAGACAAAAACTAGGGGTTCGTTCCAGGATGTACTACATCTAACTAAAGGAAGTCCAGAAAGCGAAAACAAAATGGAACGGAGAAAGTTAAGAAAGAATTAGGGTGCAAAATAGAGAGCTAGTGGGAAGCAGCCGCATAGCCCAGGGAGATCAGCTTGGTGCTTTGTGACCACCTAGAGGGGTGGGATAGGGAGGGTGGGAGGGAGATGCAAGAGGGAGGGGATATGGGTATGTATGTATACATATAGCTGATTCACTTTGTTATACAACAGAAACTAACAGACCATTATAAAGCAATTATACTCCAATAAAGATGTTAAAAAAGAAAAAGAAATGAGCCACTTGGGGCCCATGAGCTCAAAATTATGAATGTAAGAATTAAGGGTGGGGACTTCCCTGGCGGTCCAGTGGTTAAGACTCCACACTCCCAATGCAGGGGGCATGGGTTCGATCCCTGGTCGGGGAACTAAGATCCCACATACCGCACAGCACAGCCAAAAAAAAAAAGAAAAGTGAAATCACTTAGAAAAAAAAAAAGATTAAAGGGAACCACAAAAGAGCTTAATTCAAAGACTTTCCCTGAGCTGCTTTTTTTTTTTTTGGCCAGGGACTGTGCTAGGTGCTCGGGATATAATCATGAATAAGGCTTGGCCCTGCCCTCCAGATGCTCACACTCTCGTGGGGAAGGCAGACAGTTTAACAATGCAGTATCATGTGACAAATGTCCCCATGGCTGCATGGCCTCCAGAAGGCTGAAGCATCCGTGAAACCCTTGGGGAGGCCTGGAGGTGCTAAGCTGACCCAATAAAAGGAGGAACTAATAAAGAGCTACATACATTGAGACTTTTCAAATTCACCTAAGCACTTTACATATGTGAACTTATTTCATCCTCATCAATATCATTATGCCCATACTACAGATGAGAAAACCGAGGCACAGAGAAGTTAAGTGACTTGTCCAAGCTCACAGAACTGGCAAGTGGCAGACCTGGAATCCAGCCAGACTGGCTTCAAAGAACATGATTTTAACCACAGTGTTATAATGGCTTCCTACGTGAAGATGCTATGCTTGGGTTGGTTCCCAGAGGGCTGGGATTACTGAGGTAAATCTCCAGACCAAAGTAGAGCTGCCCCCTGACCTCAGAGTCCCTGGAAAGTTTGTTCTCAAAAACCACATTGCAAGGTAGCCTGGGAGATGGTATTCCCCCATCAGCCCTGGAGGTGTCAGAGGCAGCAAGGTGTCCGCAGGGTTCCTGTGAGCAATTCAGCTGCATTGTAGCCCACTGGGAATGTTAGGTCTTGGAACTTGGCTGGCTTTGTCATCTAGCCCCTCGGAAACTCTGGAACTGCAAACTGGTTTTCTTGTTTCATCTAACAAAGACCAAATAGAAAAGGTAAATGAGAAAAATTCACTGTATCTCTGCTTTTAGCGCTCTGTGTGAACACTTCCCCTCTTGTTAGGGGGGTTAATTAAGAGTTGACTAGATACATATCTTGACTATATGCTGGAGTCTCTAATTGAAACCCCATCCATTTGAATTTCACACAAGCGTTGAGTTAAAGCTTCTTTTGCCCTGGCTATGAATAAATGGTTTTCTGGGCAAATTCATGGTGTAAACTCGAATGCCTGGATGAATTAAAGAGAATAAATATCTCAACCCCCCCTCAAACACTGCAGGTGTGTACACTGACAAAAAAATAATATGCTGATTAAAAATCATTCTTACTTATTCAGTGGATCCTCCAAGGAGTTCCATGTACTCGTTTTGTTAGGCTGAACCTAAAAACTGTTTGAAAATAACGTTGGAACCAGCTTGTGGGGTCTGGCACACCCCACCTCTGCTTTGGATCACTTTGTGTATGCATAGAATAAGTTATAGGGCTTCAGCATTCCCTGACATTTAATTTAGTTATTTCATCAACTATTTTCAAAGGGACCTTTAAAAGGCTTCTTCCCCCACCCCCACCCATTTCATGGCATTATTTGAGCTAAGTGTGTTTTTTTAAATAAATTTATTTATTTATTATTTTTGGCTGCATTGGATCTTCGTTGCTGTGCACAGCCTTTTCTCTAGTTGTGGCGAGTGGGGTCTACTCTTCGTTGCAGTGCGTGGGCTTCTCATTGAGGTGGCTTCTCTTTGTTGCCGAGCATGGGCTCTAGGCGCGTGGGCTCAGTAGTTGTGGCGTGCTGGCTCTAGAGTGCAGGCTCAGTAGTTGTGGTGCACGGGCTTAGTTGCTCTGCGGCATGTAGGATCTTACCAGACCAGGGCTCGAACCCATGTCCCCTGCATTGGCAGGAGGATTCTTAACCACTGCGCCACCAGGGAGGTCCAAGTATGTTTTGAATATATTACAGCCAAGCCTCTGGAAATAAAGTGAAAGGTTTTGAATGATGTGGTCTCTGGGGCCTAGACTGGCCTTCCCCCAGACAAATACCTACTGGTGTTTGGAGTCAGCCGCCCAATGGCCACTCCTTCTCTGATTGCCCAGGAGGAATGGGCCGCCCCTCTGCCCCTCCCGTGTGACTTCTCCCACAGCCCCACCGCCCAGCACATGCTTTGTGTACCTCTCTGTCTCCATCAGACTCTTTTTTTTTTGACATCTTTATTGGAGTATAATTGCTTTACAATGGTGTGTTAATTTCTGCTTTATAACAAAGTGAATCAGTTATACATATGTTCCCATATCTCTTCCCTCCTGCGTCTCCCTCCCCCCCCACCCTCCCTATCCCATCCTTCTAGGTGGTCACAAAGTACCGAGCTGATCTCCCTGTGCTATGCGGCTGCTTCCCACTAGCTATCTATTTTACGTTCGGTAGTGTATATATGTCCATGCCACTCTCTCACTTTGTCACAGCTTACCTTTCCCCCTCCCCATATCCTCAGGTCCATTCTCTAGTAGGTCTGTGTCTTTTTTTTTTTTTTTAACATCTTTATTGGGGTATAATTGCTTTACAATGGTGTGTTAGTTTCTGCTTTATAACAAAGTGAATCAGTTATACATATACATATGTTCCCATATCTCTTCCCTCTTGAGGTCTGTGTCTTTATTCCCATCGTACCCCTAGGTTCTTCATGACATTTTTTTTCTTAGATTACATATATATGTGTTGGCATATGGTATTTGTTTTTCTCTTTCTGACTTACTTCACTCTGTATGACAGACTCTAGGTCCATCCACCTCACTACAAATAACTCAATTTTGTTTCTTTTTATGGCTGAGTAATATTCCATTGTATATATGTGCCACAACTTCTTTATCCATTCATCTGTTGATGGACACTTTGGTTGCTTCCATGTCCTGGCTATTGTAAACAGAGCTGCAATGAACATTTTGGTACATGACTCTTTTTGAATTATGGTTTTCTCAGGGTATATGCCCAGTAGTGGGATTGCTGGGTCATATGGTAGTTCTATTTGTAGTTTTTTAAGGAACCGCCATACTGTTCTCCATAGTGGCTGTATCAATTCACATTCCCACCAGCAGTGCAAGAGGGTTCCCTTTTCTCCACACCCTCTCCAGCATTTATTGTTTCTAGATTTTTGATGATGGCCATTCTGACTGGTGTGAGATGATATCTCATTGTAGTTTTGATTTGCATTTCTCTAATGATTAATGATGTTGAGCATCCTTTCATGTGTTTGTTGGCAGTCTGTATATCTTCTTTGGAGAAATGTCTATTTAGGTCTTCTGCCCATTTTTGGATTGGGTTGTTTGTTTTTTTGTTATTGAGCTGCATGAGCTGCTTATAAATTTTGGAGATTAGTCCTTTGTCAGTTGCTTCATTTGCAAATATTTTCCCCATTCTGAGGGTTGTCTTTTGGTCTTGTTTATGGTTTACTTTGCTGTGCAAAAGCTTTGAAGTTTCATTAGGTCCCATTTGTTTATTTTTGTTTTTATTTCCATTTCCTAGGAGGTGGGTCAAAAAGGATCTTGCTGTGATTTATGTCATACAGTGTTCTGCCTATGTTATCCTCTAAGAGTTTTATAGTGTCTGGCCTTACATTTAGGTCTTTAATCCATTTTGAGCTTCTTTTTGTGTATGGTGTTTGTGATTTGCGTATATTGAAGAATCCTTGCATTCCTGGAATAAACCCCACTTGATCATGTTGTATGATCCTTTTAATGTGCTGTTGGATTCTGTTTGCTAGTATTTTGTTGAGGATTTTTGCATCTATGTTCATCAGTGTTATTGGCCTGTGGTTTTCTTTCTTTGTGACATCTTTGTCTGGTTTTGGTTATCAGGGTGATGGTAGCCTCGTAGAATGAGTTTGGGAGTGTTCCCCCCTCTGCTATATTTTGGAAGAGTTTGAGAAGGATAGGTGTTAGCTCTTCTCTAAATGCTTGATAGAATTCGCCTGTGAAGCCATCTGGTCCTGCGCTTTTGTTTGTTGGAAGTTTTTTTTTTTTTTAGACAGCATTTTTAAAAATTAATTAATTTATTTATTTTTGGCTGCGTTGGGTCTTCGTTTCTGTGTGAGGGCTTTCTCCAGGTGTTAACCTTATGGGGATTCCCTTGTGTGTTATTTGTTGTTTTTCCCTTGCTGCTTTTAATATGTTTTCTTTGTATTTAATTTTTGATTAGAGATAGTAACCCAAACTGTAAGATAATTTCTGATTACGGTAAATGCTATGAAAGAAATAAAAGGATCATGTGATGACATGGCCTAGAGGTTGGAGGGTTCTTGAATTGGTCATGGAAGGTTTCAAGGAGCCATTCATGTGGTGTGTAAATGTTTGTTGAATGAATAAGTAAATGAAATAATGACAGATGAACAAATAGAAGTAAGTTGGTTTCTGGTATGAATATATGTTTATCATTCCATAGTGTATGTAGCTCTGTATAGCTATAGTTGTCTATAGAGACTTGTCTCCTAAGGATAGATCATGGGCTGGGTAAGACCAGAAGTCCCCAGGTTAGATGCCACTCTAACTCAAGAAGGAGCCTAGGGGAATCAACTGTGAAGACCAGGATTTTTGCTCTTGGGTGACTTGAAGCTTTGAAGCTCATAGGCTGATGCCCTTTTCCTTAGGGGAGGGTTTGAGAGATGAGGTACCACGAGCTTAGTCTGTATAAAGTCACCTGCCCACCACCACCTGGCACAGGCAATTACAGGATGTGTACCTGCAGGGAAGGTTGAACTGGGAAAGAAGCGTGAGTTGAAGGGTACACGAGCAGCTGGGGTGGCATCAGACCTTCTCAGAACTGGGCCACCACTGGAGATCATGGTCTCACCTCCCTCTCTATCTAAGGCTCACAAAGAGCGAGAAAGCCCCTAGTAAGCCTCAATTCCCTCCCTCACTGGGAGGGAGACAGATAGAAACGTCTCTGTCAGGAAGGTGGGGAACTGGGGGAGCCATTGGAAGCAGAGCTGATGTCAGAGCCAGAGACACTGTCCTCAGTGGCACTGTTGCCTTTTTTTTTTTAGTAACAAAGGATGCAGTCTTTTATTTTTTTTGAAGATTTAATTTTATTTATTTTGGGCTGTGGCTTCTCTTGTTGCGGAGCACGGGCTCTAGGTGCGTAGGTTTCAGTAGTTGTGGCTCGCGGGCTCAGTAGTTGTGGCTCGCGGGCTCTAGAGCGCAGGCTCAGTAGTTGTGGCGCACGGGCTTAGTTGCTCCCCAGTATGTGGGATCTTCCTGGACCAGGGCTCGAACCCGTGTCCCCAGCATTGGCAGGCGGATTCTTAACCACTGCGCCACCAGGGAAGTCCCCACCATTGCCTTTTTAGTGCTGTGCTCATAGGAGTGGCTACAGACTTTGGGTGGCCAAGCCAGAGAATATCCTGTGGCTTTACCCCTAGAAGAGTGACAGGAGGAACTTTGGGCCAGAGATGAGACTCACGTGTTAAGATTTTGTGTAACAGCACTCATGGGGATTTGGCCGGGTTTTCATGAATCGCTAACCTGACAGGGAATTCCTGTATTTCTCTTTGGATCCTAAATGGAAGTTCCATGTCCATGGAGATAGATATATATATTCTCTGAAAGTGCGTTGCACGAGAATGGCCCTTTACATGTACTTCCCAATAATCAGGCATGGATTCAAACCACTCGAAGGATGATGCCATTAAAAAACCAGGGTTGGGAATTACAAGTCCTGGGTCTCAGCCTGTGACATGTCATATGCCTCCCAACCTCCCTGGACAGCAGTTGCATCATCTAGAAAAGGGTTAGATGATTTCAGCTGCTCCTTTCAGCATGGAATTTCATGATGCTATAACTCTTGCAACTGTAGATAGTCCTCTGGGACCCATGGTGATTTTGTGCAAACCACAGAGGTCAAACGGGCCCAGCCCTCTTGGGTTTGGAGAAGGAAATATAGTACACTATTTACAAGATTCCCTAGA